>NW_022103901.1:4731376-4734486 GCF_000313985.2 Echinops telfairi | reverse complement strand
TTCTACACCTCATGGTCACACAAGCTGGTATCCTTCTTCCATGTTTTTTAAAGCCATCTACTTGTGGTATTTCTGCTAGCTGCTCTAGATAATGCCTTGTAGCATTGAAAAGTATGTCTTATGCATGCATAGTGGACACTCAGCAAATAGAAGTATAGTTGATTTTATCAACTGTTTATTGAGTCTTAAAGTCTACAAAGATACTATTCTACATCCGACTTAGATGAGTAGTGACTGAGGTCTTAAAAATTCATGAGTGGCCATGTAAGGCACTATTATTGGTTTTTCTGCATCCAGAGGAACTAAGAATGACAAAAATTGAAGATACATGGAAACAATTAATTCAATGGGCTACCTAATATACCCTGCAAACATCAGTTTTCATGAACCTGAGACCAGAAGAACTAGATAGTGCCCAGCTACTACTACCACCTACTCTTAAAGAGATTACTTTAGTAGGTGTGGATAGACTAGGAGAAAAAGGTGGAACAACATTCACAGTCATTGGAAAAAAACAACATAAAACAAGGTTTACTGGTTGGATAGGGGCTGATCTGAGACGCTGGTCCTTAGTCACACTTCAGGTCTGAAAATGAACTTATCCCATTATTTAATTTTCAACCAAATTATCATCAGGTCTGTAAGGAGAACAATAACACTTAGGAGGTATATATACTTTAGAATAATCAACCCCTTAAGATTAAAAAGGCAGCATTTACCCAAAGACAAATTTCAGATGGGTTAGAAAAGAAAGAGGAATGGAAACAGGAGATACCGGGAGGAAATGATGTAAATGATGTTACATTGTGGGGAGTGCAATCAATGAAATGTAACAAAATGTGTCTGAAGTGTTGAATGGAAAATTGATCTGCTCTGTAAACCTTCACCCAATTCACCATAAAAAGTTTTTTAAAATCTTTAAGTCTTCTATTCTTAATTACATAGTTTTGCTAGAGTAAGAATTCTACTCTAATACCTTTATCTCAATTTAAGATTTTTGGGGGAGCAGACTTAGTTTTCTTAATTGGTCCCACATAGCTCTAAAAATATGAAATATTTCATTGCTCGCATAAGCCATTGAAGCAGATGTAGGCTTAGCATTTCTCTTCTTAGCATAACTCATGTATAGTTTTAAACTGGGAGAATCTTCTGGTTGATTTTTAAAATAACCTCTCCTTCACTACCAAACAGCATGGTCTGATCCTTTTAGAGTCCCAACTTTGAAAAACAAAAATAAAAAACTCACAGTCTAGCCAACTGCCTAAGGAGGAAACCCATTCCCACTTGTCTACATTTGATCGAAGCTCATGAACTGCACACCCAGGAGACCAGATTAAAGACCTGCAGGAGGCGTGTTACAGATCTTCTCAGACAGATGCTTTTCACACCTTTGCCGTTTACCTAAGGCCCACTTCACAAAGGCCTGCATGCAGCTCTGCCCTTCCTCAAGTTCACGAAGTAAAATTAACTCAGAATGAGAGGGGGGAAAAGATATTTGGGTTCTGACTCAGAGTTGTGTAAATGATGGACAAAAAAGGAAACAACAGGTTTCTCTTTATTAAAATCTTATAGACATATTTTGGCATTTATCAAGTTGTTTCACAGAGAGTGAAACACTGCCCTATCCTGTGCTAGCCTCACAATTGTTATGTTTAAGCCCATTGTGGCATCCACTATGTCCATCCATCTCCTCTTTTTCAGTGATCCTCTATTTACCAAACATGATGTCCTTTTCCAGGGACTGGTCTCTTCCGATAACATGCCCAAAGTACAGGAGACAAAGTCTCACCATCATTGCTTCTAAGGAACATTCTGGATGTACTTTCTCAAAGACAGATGTGTTTGTTCTTAAGGAAGTCCATGGTACTTTCGATATTCTTCACCAACACTATAATTCAATTTTTTTGTATTCAGTATGAATTATCTTTATTCACAGATTATTTGTTTATTCATTCAGTGGGCACACTTGAACAGAGTGCCTACTATGTGCAAGACTCCATTCTAGAGGTATAATCATTTTGTCTTATTTTCTTCCCCTGGCAGAGGTATGTAACTGACCTGCTCCCCCGTGTTTCTGAGTCAGCCCTACAGGCATGATTATTATGGGATGCTCTGCCTCACTGATTCACATCTCCTGTGATTGGAAGCATAATAATCCCAAATCCACTTTTCTCAACCAGGCCTTATTTTTTCAGTGAAGGCCAGCATATCAACAAGGCAGTGAAATCTCACTTGGATCAAGAACATCCACAACTCATTCCTTTTTAAGACTTTTTAAATCCTAGGGCATTGCTGGTGGAAATGGTTTGGCCATTCCTCAAAAAGTCAGACATAGACCATATGGCCCAGCCATTCTGTGCCTAGATATATACCAAGCAGACTTGAGATCAAGGACTCAGACCTATGTGTACATCAGTGTTCCTTGCTAAACAGTCACAATAGTCAAAAGGTGGAAACAACCCAAGTGTCCATCCTCAGATGAATGGAGAAACCAACTGTGGTTCATACAGACAATGGACGAATACTCAACCATACAGAGAAATGAAGTCTAGATATTTGTCCTGGCACAGACAAACCTTGGAAACACGATGCGAGTGACATGAGTCAGTCTCTAAAAGGCAACTAACTGTTGCATGATCCCACTGATAGGAAATATCCTGAATAAGCGAAATTAGCTTTTACACAGAGCTCTGCACAGAGTAGACTAAAGGTTGCCAAGGCCTGGGGAAGGAGAAATGTGGAATTATTACTTAAGGGGTCCTGAGTCTCTGTTTGGGGTGATAGAAATTTGGGGGGGATGGATAGTGGTGACACTAACATCTCATGGTGAATGTGATTAACATCTCTGAATTGTACACTTAAATGTGATAAAATTTTGTTATATATTTATATATTTTTTTTACCATACCAAACAAAAAATACAATTTTCCCCCTGAAACTTGAACTTCCAGAAGGAAACCTAGCAAAGTCCCCATAAATGGTTTTGAAAGGGTTACAGTACTTGGTACAATGCAAAGATGGTGGACGTTTGCCCAGGGAGCTGCTGGCCATTAGCAAGAGGCAGATGGGCTAGTCTCTGATCTGTGAGGTCAAGCAGTGGGCCAGGAGGC
>NW_022103901.1:4723024-4731115 GCF_000313985.2 Echinops telfairi | reverse complement strand
TATAAATCATGACCTCTTTGGATACCAGAAACCTGCCTGTCAGGTGAAATTGTATAGAAGAATTCACTTGTTTTCAGTGTTCCTTCTTCCTGCCCTCAAAGGTGTTTGTTGCTCCTAAACTAGCTGGATGCCTTCCCAAGATCTAACAAATACGTCTCAGGTGGATCTTAGAGATGGCAACTCCGTGACTAACACATTCCAGGCAATCACTTGCATTCATTTTACAAAACTCAAACCCTTAACTAGAATCCCTGGTGGTGCACTGGGCTAAGCATTGGGCTGCTAACCATGAGGTCAGAGGTTCAAGCCCACCAGCTCATCTGAGAGAGAAAGATGAGGTTATCTGTTTCTGTAAAGATTTACAGTTTCTGGGGAAAGATTAACACAGATATGAACATAATTATAATTTATCAAGGGATCATGAGTTTGGTGGTGTTTGGGGGAAGAGGAGCTGATACCAAGGGCTCAAATAGGAAGTAAATTTTTAGAAAATAATGATGGCAACATACATACAAATATGCTTAATACAATTGATGAGTGGATTGTTATAAGAATTGTAAGAGCCCCCAATAAAATGATCTTAAAAAAAAGATTTAAAGTTTCAGAAACCACATGAAGCAATCTTACTGTGTCCCATAGGGTCACTGTGAGTCGGAATTGACAGCAGTAAGACCCAAGTAAATTACATCGAGATACTGTTTCTCACTATCAGATTGACTCAGAATAAGAAGCATCACAAAACACTGTGCTGGTGAGACGGAGGGGAAACAGACTGCCTTAAAAATTACTGATTAAAAAAAAGAAAAAATTACTGATAAATATGTAGACCATCACCACTTTGACATGTGGGATTTGCCAATCTACTAAGACAACAGACCTTTTGTCTCACCTACTTTAGACATGCTTTTAGGAGAGGCTAGCCCCTGGAAAAGGATCTCATGCTTGGTAAAGTAGAAGGGCAGTGAGAAATCAGTGAGATGGATTAACACAATGACTGCAACAAGGGACTCGGACACAACAATTGTGAGGATGGCTCCGCACTGTGTGGTGTTTAGGTTGTGTACAGGGTCCCTGTGAGTTAGAACCAACTTGATAGTACCTAACCACACCACCTTCTGACCCAACAATTCAACTTCTACATATTTCCCCTGCAGATACACCTCCAACAATAATTAAAATAAAAGCCTATATAGTCGAGTGGTCCAATAAACTGTAGAACACCTGTCACACACAGGAGTACCAAAGCTCATTGTGACCTGGAAAAATGGCGTAGAGTTGCAGTAGAATGGAAGCAGATGGCCACATCCTTCTCCCACAGAGCAGCTGGTGGGTTTGAACTGCCAATGGTTCGGTTAGCAGCCTCACTCAAGCAAAACACACAAACCCTCAAAATAAATACTGTAGTAGACTTCTTTTTCTCAGACGCATGAGCTAGCAATTCTGAAATGATTTTCAGCATATTGTATCATTGAGAAAATACTATACTGTGGGTAGTGGGAGTCAAATAGCTGAAACAGTAGATTGTGAAGATGGTGCCAGAGAGGACAATCTTTCATTCTGCTACACATAAGATTGCCATGAGTGGGAACCAGCTTGTCAAACAACAACAATGGGAACCAAGTGTCTGACTGTCAGAAGAAGAGGGTGCCAGGAGGCAAAGGGAGCAGATAGAATAAATCCTGTCCTATTGGATTAAAGCTGCAGGGTTGGGAGTGAATGCATAAGCTGTAGTATAGCTGGATATAGAACTGCATAGAGACGTATGAGAGTATGTATAGGTATGCACACATGTGTTATTGTATTTGACTACACATATATTGATTTCTCAAGCACTGTGGGTTAGGTGTTGACATGTTAACTGCAAGTTGGAGGCTCAAACCCACTTTTCTCCTATGGAGAAAGATGAGGCTGTCTGCTCCCATAAAAATTTACAATCATGAAAATTCTCCATGGGGTCACTATTGTTCACAATTGACTCAATGGTAATAAGTTTGGTTTGGTTTCTGGCCTGCTAGTGCACCCCTCTAACAATGAGCACACTTAGTGCTCAGAACTCGGTTTCTACAGTCTTCTCTATCAAAGGGAACTAGGACTTTTTGAAGACATAGATGACTCTAGGTTGGAACAGAGACAAATATTAGCTAGGCCTGGACTACTTGGTGTTCCCTACACCCCAAAAAAACATAAAGAAAAAATTCCAACAAAATTTTGTAAATATCATGAGAACATTGTCCAACCTGAAACCAACCTGAAGGTGTTGCCAGTGAAAAATTTTAGGACGGCTTGAGCATCAAATAAATAATGATAGCAAATGATTGACCAGTGCCAGCTGCCATTGAGTGCACTCTGACTCATGGAAGCACCATGTATATCAGAGTTGAACTGTGCTCTAATGGCTAATTTCCCAGAAGTAGGTCTCCAGTCTTTCTTTGAAGGTACCCATCACTAGACTTGACCCTTGAACCTAACAGTTAACAATCAAGTGTATCAACTGAACCACCACCCCAGGGACTCCTGTAAGGGTATAACTAAATAAAGAATTCATGATTTCTCCTTGACATTAAAAAACAAACAATTAAATAGGAGAAGGAAAGGCTCTTTTTATTTTTAAATTTTTCTATTTAGAGAATTCTTTTTAAACAGATTTGCTGAGATATAAATACCACACAGTTCATCCATTTAAAGGGTATGATCCAATAGTTTTAGTATACTCACAGAATGTGCAGCTATCACTACAACCTAATTTTAGATCATTTTTATCACTCCATCAAAACTCTTGAACCCATTGGGAATCATTCTTCATTTTCCTGACCATTGCTAGGCAGCCACTAATCTGCTTTGTGTCTCTATCAATTTCTCTGAATGGAACTTTACATGATGTGGTCTTTTGTCTCGCTTCTTCACTTGGCACAATGTTCTCAAGGTTAATCTATGTTGTAACATGTATCAGCACTTGTTTTTTAGGGCTGAATGATAGTCCATTGTATGTATAGGGTATATTTTGTTTATCCAGTTGGTGGATATTTGGGATGTTTCTATTTATTTGCTATTATGAATAATGTTTCTATGAAATTCTTTTGTAAATACTTTTGTGAACACATGTATATTATTTAAGGCTAATGTATTAGTCTGGGTACTTTGGAGAAACAAATCTACAGCAACTCATGGATAAGAGAGAGTTTTATGTAAAGAAAATGTGCATCACGAAAACATCCCAACCCAATGCTGCCCAAGCCCACAAGTCCAACATTAACCCATTAACCCAACACCAGTCCACAAAGTCCTCCACCTCACAAAACAGAGGCAATGATGCCGACTGCAGGAGGAAAGCTGAGTCAGTGAACGAACAAGCATCTCAGCACTAGCAGGGGTCTCCACATGGCTGCTCCAGCACCCAGGGCTGCATCGGGGTAGATCCATGTGGCTTCTCCTTGTGGATGTCTTGTAGGAAGTCAATCTTGCAAGCTGAAGCAGGGAACCTGCTAAGGCAGCTGCACCTGGTGCGACCATCACAAAGCAAGAGACCTGAGAACTAGAAAGGTGAGGCTCACCACCTATTTATCCCTCCGCCTTTCAATTAGCCCCACATGTGATTATCAGCCAGGTGGGCACAATTAACTAACTCAGCTGCAATAACCAACTACCATAAACTGGATGGCTTGAAACATCAAAATTTTAGTTTCTCACAGTTCTGGAGTGTGGTAGTTAAGGCTTTGTGTGAATTTGTCTGGACCAGAATGCTCAGTGGTTTGACAGTTAAGATGTAGTAATTCCTCAAGATGAGATTCCCCTCATGGGTGTAGCATGCTTCCAGTATAAGTAAACTCTGGAAAAGCTTGCTTGTTTTTGCCGGGTCTAGATCCTGCATCCAGCTCACAAACCTCCAGTTCTTTGAACTTGAGCCAGAGGTTGATCTGGGAGTTGTCAATAGTCTTCCCACCTTGGTGGCTTGCTTGCTATTACGATATTGGAAGCTATGTCACAAGTATTTCAAATACCACTCATGGTGGACAGGTGTCAGCAGAGCTTCCAGACTCAGTCAGACTGGAAAGAAAGGCCCAGAGATCTACTTCCCAAAAAGCAGCAAGGGAATCACCAAGGATCAGAATAGACAATTAATTGCCTGACTCAACTCAGACATATCAACAATTGTGAAGATGACCACAGGACCAGGAAACAAAGGGTCACACTGAGTCAGAGTGAACTAGACAATAACAACAGTGATTTTATTTGGGAGGGAGGGCGATGGTGCAATCCCAAGGAGCATGTGTGAAGGAGAAAGGGAAATGAGGTGAAGAAGGAGGGAAAGGAAGTAAGAGGTGGTGCTGTGCCAGCCTAGAAGAAACACAACACACCTTATGCGCAGCTACCACCCATCTGTTGGCGGAGGCTTGCGTGTTTCTAGGATGCTGAGCAGGCTTCAGCAGAGCCTCTAGACAAAGACAAACTAGGTGCTCTAGTTCCAAAATTCATCCCATCACCTTCTGGATCACAGTGGTCCCATCTGCAACCGATCATAGGGATGGCCAAGGACCAAACAGCATTGTGTCCCATTGGGCATGGATGGACATGAGCCTGGACCCACTCAACAGAAGCCAACACACATTAATCTCACAGGCATAACATTCTCCTCTCCCAGCTAAGTTCCTCTTCCTGATCCCACCCCAGGCTAGACTTGGTCATCCAATCAATGTTCCGAATGAACATAACACTGGAACAATGGACTTTAATCACATTGTGCAGGCACAAGCAGTGTCTTGGCTATCTTTTCTGGCCTTGGAGGTGGGCACTGCATTCTTCACTGGAGTGGCTTCCAGAAGGCTCTTGGGTAAATGCTGGAGAATCATAAACTTTGCCCTCTCAGGCTCCAATCCTGTACTCTTTCTCTTGACGCTGACATGTGGAGTCAATAATGACCATTGTAATCTGTGTTAGACAGGGTTCTCTAGAGAGATAAAACCAAATTGCTGATAATATATTTAGTTATAAAGATAATTAGATATATAACAAGAAATGAACTGTTAAATCATATACAGATAAATATATAATACAAGAAATGAACGGTTAAATTATAAAGCACTACAAATGGCTCACTGCAACTCACTCCTGTGAGAGAGAGTTGTGAGAGAGTAGCAGTCCTTCAAGTCTAGTCTGCTGCCAGATCTTCCTCTATTTATAGAGAGAGCTAGGCTATGTCAGCACAGCAGCCAATCAGAAGGCAGGTCACCAACTGCCAGCCAGGTCACCAACCGCCAGTCCCCAGTTCCAGAGATGTCTTAAAGGGACCTCAACTTACAGCGACACAGTTCACAGGCTAGGTGTCCCACAGGTAGTGTAGCCATTAAATTGAGGCACAGAACAAGCAAGGCAGCCGCACAGTGGTCTGATGATCAAAGAGCGAGAGACAAGAAAGACAAAGCTCACCAAGCCATTTATCTCTCTGCCCGTCAGTTAATCCCACTTGTGTTTATCGGCCAGGCTGGCACAATAAACTATCTCATAATCCATAGTAGCATCAAACTCTCACGAGGTAAGAGACTCCATACCAAGCCCTTTCCATATTTTCTCTTGTAACCCTCAAGATCCTTTGACAAAAAGGCGTTCATTCGCCCATTTTACAGAGAAAGCAAGTAAGATTTATAGATGCAAAGAACTTGCACAAAGCTGCACAGCTAATAACTGGTGAGGTCTTTTCTGATGCCAAAGTCTGTGTTCTTACTTGCAACGTTAATTGCACCCTATGCCAGCCAATATGTCTATTAAATCTGTGATTTATTTGAGCAGAGAAATGTCAGGGTTGTTCTGATAAAAGTCCCTGGCACACCGATAAGGATCACTTTATAATGGCTCTTTATACAAATGTTCCCCTTAGATTCTTTGCCAGGAATGCACATCTCTCTTGACAAGCCTATCTGCATTGTTTTATCAGACAATGAGAATTACACAACGCATTTCCCTTTTTTCTTCTCTGCCAGGGAACTTAAAGCTAAAATAAATGCTTAGATGAAGTGACTCATTTGGGTGCCTGACAAAAACTATTTCTACTTTCAGGGCATTGTATAGGGTCAATATGAATCAGAATTTTAAAAACAGTTTTATTAGGACATAATCTACATATCACACAATTCAATAGTTCAATCATATCAAGAAGAGTTGTACAATCACTAACTACCGAATCGATTTTAGAAAATTTTCTTTTCTTGTACTCTTTGTTATTAGCTCCCCATTTCCTCACAACTTCCCTATCATACCCCTAAGAAATCATTAACCAGTTAGTATTCCTATGTATTTATCTGTCCTGTATTTCATGTACCAAAAAACAAAAAAGCTAGCAGCAATAACAAAAATAAAACAGAGGAAAACCTCAGTTGAAATGAAAGCAGAAAATATTAAAAACTAGAACAACTTTAAAATGTGTCAAAAGGGTGATCCAATGATAAAGCATTAAATTTGAATTTAACTGCATCTGCTGTAATCCACTTTCCAGTGCACTCGCTTTGCACGATAACAAAGCTACTCACATTCCTGGTCTTTGTTCTGAGGGAATTCACTGGAGACATAATCTATGTGTATTGCCCCTTCACTTAAAAAAAAGGATACTTGAGAATGATGAGGGCAATGAATGTACAGATGTGCTTTACACAATTGATGTATGTATGGATTGTAATAAGCATTGTATGAGCCCCTAATAAAATTATTTTTTTAAAAAGACACAGAAACAAATGATGATGGCAACATATGTACAAATGTGCTTGATACAATTGATGTATAGATTATTATAAGAGCTGTAAGAGCCCCCAATAAAATAAGTTATAAAATTTTAAAAAAAGATACAATTTAAACATAAGTGGGGGCACGCAGAGATAGGGCAGGGGTAGGGTTCTGAGTCAAGATGTTACATTTTAACCTATGAATCAGAATTAACTGATAGATGTGAGTATTACACTAAGGAGCCCTTGTGGTTTAAGGGGTTAAGCATTGGGCTGCTAAACAAAAGGTTGGCGGTTTGAACCCACCAGACGCTCTGCAGGGAGAAAGATGAGGCAGTCTACTTCCACCAAGATGTACAGCTTGGGAAACCCGACGGAGCAGTTCTACTCTGACTTAGTGGGTCCCTATGACTTGGAATCAAGTTGACAACAGCGACTTTGGTTTCTTTGGTGTTATTTTTATTAGTTGACCCATTTATATTGTGTTTTACTCTGTAAGCAGCTTCAAATGCTATGTAGAAACCAATAGGACAGGAAGAGTAACCAAGTTAATGTGACTGACGATGCTAAAAACCACTGAGTTGAACACATTGTTATTTATTGTCCTTTTTATTGTGATTTCGGTGAAAGTTTACAGAGAAAATTGATTTTCCACTCAAAAATTCATACATATTTTATTTCGTGACATTGATTCCAGCTAACGTAACATGTAACAGCCCTCTTCCCACTTCCTCCCTGTGTTTACCGTTTCCCTTGTCCTTCTGTCCTAGCCCTTCTTGTCTTCTGAGTTTTATCTTTAGCACATGCTTCCCTTTTGATCTCACTCAGTTAGTTGCTCTAAGGAATCCATACCTCTCCAGTGTTCTTGTTCACCTTTTAAACTGCCTATTGTTTGGCTGAAAGTTCAGCCGTGGGAGTGAGGTGAAGTGTGTGTGTGTGTGTGGGGGGGGGTGTAGGCGCACAACAGTGTGAATTCATTTCCAGACTTGAAGGCCATCTAAGAGTGTCTTGGTGAAAGATAGACTTCGGAATCGGTGGGTAGGACATGGCACTTCACCAGATCTGACTGGAAAACAGAAGGATCAGCAGACAGGCCAGGAACTATTTGTTTTCTTTTCCTCATGTCTATCCATATAGGATAGGCAGGGTAATCAACCCCGAGGAGAAAATAATGGGACCAACGGCTCCAGGGGGACATGGAGAGGAGGAGGTGGGAGAAAGAGAGGGGGGAGCCAACAAACTCAGGGAAAAGGGAACAATAAGAGATCTAAAATCAATGGCTAGGAGGGCGTAGAATGCCTGGTGGGGTTTAATCAAGTGCAATGTAGCTGAGAGAAAGTACTAAGAGTTGAATGAAGGTCGAACATGATAGTGGGACAGG
>NW_022103901.1:4717733-4719770 GCF_000313985.2 Echinops telfairi | reverse complement strand
TTGAAGACAAATGGATGCATAAGCAAACATGGTGAAGAAAGCTGATGGTGCCCGGCTATCAAAAGATATAGCATCTGAGGTCTTAAAGGCTTGAAGTTGAACAAACAGCCATCTATCATGGAAGCAACAAAGCCCACATGGAAGAAGCACACCAACCTGTGTGATACCAGGTGTCAACAGGATCAGGTATCAGAAGACCCAAATCAAACAAATATATTGATGCAAATGATGGGGGTCAGAGAGGAGACCCAAAGCCTATCGGTAGACAATTAGACATTCCCTCATCAAAAGGTCATAAGGAAGGAACGAGTCAGCCAGGGTGTAACATAGCACCAACGGAACACACAACATTCCTCTAGTTCTTTAATGCTTCCTCCCTCTCACACCCTACAAATCCAGCTAGACTAGAGCATGTACACTGGTACGGATAAGAGCTCTCAACACATGGAATCCAGGACAGATAAACCACTCAAGAACAGTAATGGGATTAGCAATACTATGAGGGTAGGGGAAGATGGGGGGAGATGGGGGAGAAACAGGGAACTGACTACAATGATCAATGTGTAGTTGTATACATCTGTATAACTGTCCCTCCCCCCAGGGGGACAAACAACAGAAACATGAGTGAAGGGAGACAGCGGATGGTGTAAGGGACCAATGAAGGTGGGGGGAAGGGGGAAAAAGAGAAGCTAATACCAAGGGCTCAAGCAGAAATAAAATGTTTTGTAAAGGATGATGGCAGCATATGTAGAAATGTGTTTGATATAATTGATGTATGGATTGTTATAAGAGCTGTAAGAGTTCCCAGTAAAATGATTTATTAATACTTTTTTAAGTGTCCTGGGTGTGAGTTATAAACTTTAAATGGGTGAAATATAAAGCTATTAAAAGAAGTAAATAAGTTAATGACATTTAAAAATGCAAAGAAAGGGTGGAGATACACATGGTATAGGCATTGTGGGAAACACTATGGCAGTTTCTAAAGAGATTAAAGACCCCAAACGTACCAACCAGAGATGCCAACAGATACTTATAAACCAATGTTCATTGGAATAGAATTCACAGTCACCAAAAGCTGGAACTAACCCAAGCATCCATCAACAGATGAGTGGATAAATAAAATGTGGCCTATCCAAACAGTGGATCTCACACAGCCCCATAAAGAAGAATGAAGTACTGAATTGTGTCGCAACATGGGTCACCCTTGAAAACATGATGCTGAATGAAATCAGCCACAAGGAGACAAATATTATGTGATCCCACTTACACAAAATAAACAAACATATAGCTTGTTACCAGGAATGGAAGGGAAAGGGAAAGGAAGAGGCATCCTTCGAGGGGCACTGAGTTTCTGTTGTGGTGAATGAACTAGAAACATGGTGGTGATGGGAGGAATGAATCCAACGTGGCTGAGTGGGATGTGTGAGAAAACGCTGAATTTGAAAAATACCTGTGACACAAACAAGAGGGTACCCAAAAAACCCGGAATTGTGCTGGGCAGAGTGGAGCTTTCCTAGTATGCATTTGTCCCACTAAGCGAGCATCAGCAACTCTTGAGTTAGTGCATCCAGTGGCATTGCCTGGGAAGGTTCTCTCTGGTCACAGTGGATTTTTTTCGTAAAAGCAGCTTCACGTGAACCTCATTTTTTGTGATGGCCAATGGAAGAGAACAGTGTGTGGCTGTGAAATATTGCTTCCTGCTTGGGAAAATGCCACAGAAACTGTTGTGATGTTGACCACAGCTTTCAAGGACAGCGCATAGGAAAACTCAAGGGTACAAGTGGTTTTCTCGTCTCAAAAAAAGTGAAATGTTAATTGTTGGCAAACCTCATCCTGGATGTCCATCAACTTCCTGAAAGGACGAAAATGTCGTTCTACCAGGTCAGACTGTTAATCAAGCTTTCTATTTAGAGGTTATGAAAAGGCAGCATAACAGTGTGTGATAAAAAAGGCCTGATTTGTGACAGACTGAATTTGCCACCATGAAAATGCACCTGCTCACGCAGCCATCTCAGTGGGCCAGCTTTTGGCAAAAAA
>NW_022103901.1:4700939-4717245 GCF_000313985.2 Echinops telfairi | reverse complement strand
GTGTGTGAGTGAGTTGTGGTGCTGCCTGAAAGGCCTTGTACAGGAAGGGTTAAAGGGTTGAAGATGAAGGACAGGTCGTTGCAAACAGAGGCATCTGCCAGCTGGCTGAGTGGAAAGACTGTGCAGAAGCCCAGAAGGAGAAGCGTCTGGTCTGTGGGCTCAGACCAGGAGGCCTGGAAGACAAGGCTATGTCACAGGGTCAGCAATGCCTCCTGTATCAGGTGGAGGAACAGGCAGCGGATCCCCAGAACCATCCCCAGTCCGCAGATTGTTTCCCTTGGCCCATACAGTGTTTTGACACATTTTAAAATCCATTGCCAACATTGTGAGTTGGAAATTCATGCAAAAATAACAAACAAAAAAGCCACAAGATTTCCAGAATGTCTGGGAAATTCTAAAAGGCCTCTCCACATGGCCCACATCTTGCTTTGACAAGAGTCACCTGGAGTGAGAAGCATTGTGGGCAGCATGTGCTCCCTGGCCAGTCCCCATTGCCTCACACCTATCTGCCCCGCTCAGTGATGCCTCCTGGCCAGTCCCCACAAGCTCCTGAGTTTGTGGCTGCAGCCCCGGCAATCGAAGGCCGTTGGAAGTTTATGAGGAATGGAACATTATATTGATGCTTTATGTTTTACAATGCTGAGATGTTGTATGGATGGAAGATGTAGGATGGATCCAGGGAATTGTAAGCAAGGAGACAAGTAAGAACCCAGATCAGGACAATAAGAGAGAGACCAGAATGAAGGATATCTTAGAGAAAGGACAGGAGCCAGGAGTAACTGAAATCAGGTGATGGCAATATCTGTGCCTGGAGCTGTCCCAGGCTGGAGTGAAGACATTTTTTTAGTTCATTCACTGGGTGCTTGGTGATATAGTGCTGTATGTTACCCTCCTGTTGTGCGATAGTCAATGCCTGTCCAACTCCTCCCTTCTGGTCCTTTAGACATATCAGGACCAGGATCCTGTCATGTCCCATCTCCAGTGGGCTAAGCATGTGTGACTGAGATGCAGGATCAACTCTAGCATATTGCTCTGGTTTTGTCTCCGTGAATTCCACACCTATCGACTAATCATTGATTCCTCCCACCCTCATCCTGCTAGAAACTCTAGAATCCTGTGTGCTGCATCTCTCTGCTGTAGAATGGAGCCCTGGGGTCCTGGGTACAAGATGGAATGGAGGCTTCGGGTATATCCCGCCTCCTGTTTATGGGACATCTCCCTATCTGATTCCACCATAGTCCGTCCACCACATCCCTATTTCTTCCTGTTCAAAATGAGCAAAGCAGAACTTTGTCTCCAGAGTTTAATTTAATTTTAGAATGTCAGAAAGAATGCCATGCTACCATCAAGTAATTTCTGACACATAGTGACCCCATGGACAGAGTAGAACTGCCCCTGTGAGTTGCCGAGGCTGTAAATCTTTATAGGAGTAGAAAGCCTCCTTTTTCTCCAGAGGAGTGGCTGGTGGCTTTGAACTGCTGACCATGATTAGCAGCCCAACATGTAACATATTATACCACCAGGGTTCCTCACAACAAGAAAACTGGAATCATGCTGAATCCATCAGAAATCTGAGACTCTAAAATTGATTGTGGTGAGGATTATGCAATGCTTTTAATATATTTAAGCCATTGAATTGTATAATATGTGTATGATATGTGGAATTGTATAGTATATTGTATTATATGTCAATAAAAGTGTTCAACTTTTTTAGAAAGAAAGCTGTGCTTTCAGGGCAGCCAAATAGTCTAAACATCAAAAGAAAGATGGGACCTTCTAAGAAAAAGGGAAACATAGGGCTGGCTCAAAGGTGGGAGAGCACAGGAGAAGAAATCAGGTAAAAGAATTGAACAATTTTAAAGGCCAAGTGTGGTGGGCTGGTGTGTTATACAGGGTTCTCAAGAGAGATAAAATCAAATTGCTGATAATTTAATATATTTATTTATAAAGATAATTGGATATATAACAAGAAATGAACTGTTAAATCATATACAGATAAATATACAAGAAATGAACAGTTAAATTATAAAGCACTACAAATGGCTCAGTCAATTCACTCCCATGAGAGAGAGTTGTGTGAGACTAGCAGTCCTTCAAGTCTAGTCTGCTGCCAGATCTTCCTCTATTTATAGAGGGAGGGAGGCTATCTCAGCACAGCAGCCAACCACAAGACAGATCACCAACTGTCTACCAACCACCAGTCCCAACTGCCAGTCCCCAGCTCCAGAGATGTCTTAAAGGGACCTCAACTTACAGCGACACAGTCCACAGGCTAGGCATCCTATAGGTAGTGTAGCCTATAAATTGAGGCACAGAATAAGCAAGGCAGCCGCACACTGGTCCGATGATCAAAAAGCGAGAGACAAGAAAGGTGAGGCTCACCGAGCCATTTATCTCTCCGCCCTTCAGTTAATCCCACTTGTGTTTATCAGCCAGACTGGCACAACAAACTATCTCAGCTGGAATGAGAATAGAACCCATGGAAACTGCAGACATAGATCATCTGCACCCATTTGCAGACTCTCCTCCACAGACTTCGAGTAGAAGTTCACACAAGAGACTCACACAGGATGAGAAACTAAAAAAAACTTCCTTTGTGGTGCAAGTTTGGGGAAAAGGAAAGGCTGTCACTCTGGGAGAGGCACCAAGGCTCCCTGGAACCCTTTTCTCCTCCAGAACCAAAGCCTTAATCTGTAGGAAGGAACAGAAGCATCTGCCACGTAGGGCATAGGTCAAAAGTAAAACAAAAATTCATCTACCTTTAAAACAGAAGTAGGAAATTATCCTGGGCCCAGAATCTTATGTGAATGCCTTGGAGGGTTCCTACTGTGGGTGGAAGAGCAGAAGATCCATGACAGATCCATAGCTAAGTTTGGCTGCATAGAAAAGAGGACAGGATCACGAGAAAGCCTATCCCCCAAGACCTAGGGATACAGGGCCTGTGTAAGATTGAGGCTGGGCCCGGAAAATAGAAACCATCTTTGTCTACCACCAGGCTAAAAAGCATCAAGTGACAACAACAGTCTATCTGGGGGAGAGGAGCAAGAGCTTGGCCAACCTCTTTGAGGTGCAGGCATACGGAGAAAGGACCATAAAGCTGAGCATGTTGCAGGGACCTGGAGAAAACCCTCCCAGCACCCTAGCCACAACCAAATAAAAATCTGAAGCTGGCAGTGCACTGAAGTTAACCATAACAACAAAAACTAAACCCAGTTGCATTCCTGACAATATTACATCAACCCATACCCTAGCAGCCAAGCAGAAGGGCAAAAAAAAAAAAGCCTATTTTCAGATATAAATAATATGTTTCAGTAGCTACTGTTCTACCCACCATGTCTGGAATCCCATCAAAATTACATACATACACACATACAAAAAAAAAAAGCAAGCGAAAACAATCTACCCACTCAGTGTCAAGAGACAAAACAATCAAAAGAACCAGGCTCAGAAATAACTCAGGTAGTAAAATTAGAGACAAGGAAGTTAAAATAACTCTGATTAATATGTCAAAGACTCAGGTGGAGAAGATGGACAATATCCATGAACAGATGAGAAACTGAGACAGAGAGAAGGACTCTATAAAAGTCAACTGTGTTAAAATGTTATAAACTTAAAAAGATTAACATAGGTAAAGAATGCATTCAACAGCCTTATCAGAATACTTGACACTGCTGAAATAAGAACAAGTGAACCTGACGGTAGGCTGATAAAAATTACCCAAACCAAAACACAAAGAAGAAACTATAAATAATAAAAGGGTAGAGCAATCAATACGTATGAGACAATAATAATAATACAACATATATGTAATTGGAATCCCAGAGGGAGAAGAAAGAGAAAATAGAGTAAAAGAAATATTTGAAGAGGCAGTAGTCAATAATTTTACAAAATAATGAGACATTATAGCACATATCTAAATTTGAAGATAATATAAATAAATTCTCCAAAATGATACATTAAATAGTGTGTCCAAGAAAATTAGAGAGCTATAGCCATATTAAATAACCCTCCTCAAAAAAACTAAGAAACAAAAAACTCCAAATATATCATATTTGATTTGCTGAAAACCAACACTAAATAAATCTTGAAGGCAGCCAGAGGAAAATGGACATTATTACAGATAAAGGAACAAAGATAAGAAATATAGCAAATTTCTCATTATATAGGAGAAAGAGAAGGCTTTTTATTCCCTTAAAGCAGGTGTCCTCAAACTATGGCCCATGGGCCACATGTGGCCCGCCGAGGACATTTATCCAGCCTGCTAGGTGTTTTTGCCCCATTTGTTTTTTTACTTCAAAATAAGATAGGTGCAGTGTGCATAGGAATTTGTTCATAGTTTTTTTTTAAACTATAGTCCGGCCCTCCAATGAGTCTGAGGGAAAGTGAACTGGCCCCTGTTTAAAAAGTTTGAGGACCCCTGCCTTAAAGTTTCACAGTCTTGTAAATCCACAGGTGCCCTTCTACTCTGTCCTGCAGGATTGCTATGTGTCAGAATCAACTCAATAGCAGTGAGGGGTGTTTTCCCCTCATTATAAATGATGCAAGCCATAGATGACAAAGTGACATCTTTTAAAGTATTAAGAAGAAAGAGGAAAAAAATCTGTCACCCCAGATTTTTTATCTTACAAAAAATAAGCATGGAAGAAAGGTTTTACTATATAGACACACAAAGGCAGAGAGAATTCATTATCGGCAGATCTTCACTACAAGAAATGTTAAAGAAGGCCCTTTAGGCAGAAAGAATATACCAGACAGAAATTTGGATCTGCACAAAGAAATGAAAATCTCCAGAAATTGTTAAAAAGATGGTAAAGGTTTAAAAGAATTCTTGTTGTTTTTCTCTTGTTTTTAACTTGTTCTAAAATATAACTGGCTGTGGAAAGCAAAAAAGTAGAAATGTACTGTGATAAAGGATTTATATGTCAGGATTTATATGCCAAATATATATAATCTTAAAATTCAATAAAAAAACAAAAACCTAAATTTAGACACTAGGGAAGTGTAAATTTAAGCCACGGTAAGATAGCATTACATATCTATTGGAATAGTTCAAACCCAGCAAAAAAATCTGCTAAAGTACTGATAAAGACGGAAACAACTGAAACTGCAATTTGAACACAAATAATTAAGTCTCTTTTATTCATAATCACCCCCAAATGGGAAATCATCCAAATATCTTTGAATGGGAGATTGGATAAACAAACAGCGGTACAGCCAAACAAAGGGCTATTACCTGGTACTAACAAGGAATGAACTATATTTAAACAATAACGTAGTTGACTTCTGAATGCATTCAGTGAAAAGAGCTAGACTCAAAGACTACATACAATATGTCTTAGTTTCCTAGGCCTGTTGTAACAAAACACCATGAACTGGGTGGCTTATAAGACCAGGATTTATTGTCACACAGTTTTGGAGCCTGGGAATTCAAGATCAGGTTGTCGGCCATATTGAATCCTCCTGAGGCCTTGAGGGAGCAACTGTCCCAGGCCTCCCTTTAAATTGCTCGTAACCCCAGGCATTCCCTGGTCTATGGCTATAAGGCCACATGATATTCTTCCTCTGTCTCTGTACCTCTGTGTATCTCTCCTCTACTGAGAACACACCAGTCATAGAGGTTTAGGAACCCCCCTACTCAAGTATGACCTCATATTAAGCGTCCTCAGAGATCCTGTTTCCAGTCACATTCAGAAGTACAGAAGTTGGGGCTTCAACATGTCTTTTGCAGGGAAGGGGAGCACACTTCAATCCGTGATACTGTACGATTCCATTTCTATAACATTCTAGAAAAGGCAGAGCCTACAGGAGCAGAAATCAGGTCAGGGATGCCAGAGGCAGAAGAAGAGTGGGAAGGTTGACTATATGGTGGCCATGAAGGATTTCTGTGAGGTGATGACACGGTCACATGATTCTCTGCCTCTCTCAAAACTCATAGACCTGGGCAATTACATCTCCATTAGGAAAATAGACCGAAGCTTCTGGGTTATGGTATGATGGTGCCAAGTCCTCTTCCCACCGATTCAGAGGCACTCTGGGTAGGAAGGTCTATGTACAGAATGTGTTGTATCCCCACCATCGATCAGAAACTGACTAGCCCAGGTGTAGCCCAGGCCACCCTCCATCTAGCTCATGTCAGGTCACCATTTCTATGCATGTAGAACTTGGTTACAATAGGCTTCCAAGCCTTGACAGGGGACAGTTGGAAGCCGAGTGGGGCATAGCCCAGAACTGGGTCATGGCACACCTGCTTCCCCACCAGCCTGTCCAGCATCCACCATTAACATAGATGAGCCCTTGTGAAACGGAGTCACACCCACACGTCGAGAGGTTAAGATTCCGACCTCTACTTTTAGAGACACAAAGGAATCCACAAGCAGGAGCCTGTCTGACTGTTGCAGAGCCATTTGGCTTGTAGAAGGCTGGCTGGCCCTCAGCCACCACGAGCATAGTTACAGTGGTTTCAGTGGGTGTCGTCATCAACCATACACAGTAGCGTCATATAAGCAACACTGTATGTCACAAGTGACTCATGTGTACAACTAGTTTAGCGTATGATAATTTCCAAAACTCCAAACTCACTGTCATCAAATCAATTCCAAATGAAGCCAATAAACAATATTCACAGAGTCCTGGCCAGCTCCTTCTCTCCCTATAAGCCCACTAGAAAAAGATAACGCCCCCCGGCCATCAAGTTGATTCCAACTCATAGCGACCCTATGACGTAGAGTAGAACTGTTCCGTTAAGGCTGCTGAGAGTGTAACTCTTAATCGGAGCAGACAGCCTCACCTTTCTCCTGAGGAGTGGCTGGTGAGTGTGCATGTTGACCTTGCAGTCAACAGTCCAACATGTAGCCTACTGTGTCACCAGCACTCTGTTCGCCCACTGTACAGGAAGCTAAATTATTAGTAGAATGTTGCCCGAAGAGCTGACCAAAGGGTAACAGTGAAACCCCTTCTATGGAGTGGTGTGTAAGAGCACAGTCAATCTTTGTATGACAACGTGGCTGCATAACAACTCTGCCATGGTTGGTTAAGGCAGCAGCATCTGCTTCCCATTCACGTGTTTGAAGGTGAATGTTTGCAGCGTCCATTTCAAACTGCCCATGCAGCAGCAGTGGTTCAGTGGTGGAATTCTCATCTCTCATGCAGGACCCAGGTTCACTTTCCAACCAATGAGCTTCATGCACAGCCACCACCATGTGGAAGCTTGTTGCTATGCTGCTGAACTGGTCAGTGGAACCTCCAGACTAAGAGAATAGAGAGGGGCTTAGTCATTTGCTTTCCATAATCAATTAGTGAAGACCTGATGGGCCAACACAGTCGTGTGTGGGAGCGCCATGAATCAAGGGTGGTCACATCAGGAGCTAACATCACCTCAGGCCCTGGTTGATTTCTCAGGTGTCCCTTGCTTAGGTTCAGCACAAAGGACTGCGGGGCCCACACAGTAACACCTAAGAGCCTGCTCCAACCTCTGGGCACCGTAAGCCCCTGCTCATGTCACATCCAGAAGCATTCCAAGCCATCCCATTGGCTAAAACAAGTCCAATGTCAATGGGGGAGGCCACAGTGTTGCCTCAGGGAAGTCATAGCAAGATAGGGAAGGAAGGGGGACAGTGTCCCAATTCCCACCTGGTAGCCTGGTCAGTGCTCTATGTGTGACCATGCCCTGCCCTTGGCCTTTTTGCAGGAGCCACATCCCCCAGGCTGTATTAGGACTGGGGAGGTGGAGGGCACCTTTTCAATGACTTCCTGTCTGTTCACTGCAATCTCTCTTTATATAAGTTACACATTAAATCCAATTACGGTCCTGCTGACTGCGGGCTCCCTGTCTCACCGAGGTGACTTTGCCTCCTCAGCTCTGAGGCAGGAAGGCCCTGGCCCATAATTCACCTCTACCAGGAGAGTCTCTGACACTTTGCCTCCTGGGTGCTTGCAGGCTGCCTCACTACTGCCCCCAGCCCTGCAACTCCTCCAAGAGAAGCCAAGCTCCTGGAGACGGGGCCCAAGCAGCATTTATCCTAGAGATGTCTCTACTACCCCAGTGACCTCCATACCCCCAAGCTGAATGTGTTTGAGGAGCCAATAGAAGGGCAGTGCCCATTTCCACGCTCTCTGGTCCCCCTCGGCCCGTTCCAGAAAGGGGATCATCAGCATGCCTCAGGGCTTGTCACCGAGAGGTGGGTCAGGTCATAGACAACTGTGGAGCAGATGCGTGAATGAATGAATGGATGGATTTCTGTTCTCCTTGTGCCCTGACAGCCGATCCTTTGTCCCCTAGACTGACAGCTTTCCATGTCACTCCGACCCATCACCTCCCCTGTGACTATGCCCAACAGGCGCTTCTCACTGGAAGCAGAACAGCCTGTCTCTCTGGACGATCTTTCCTGCCTCTGCTTCCCCCTTGCCCCTCAGACCCAACAGTGGCCAATCCAAGGTCTTGAGTCAGGTCCTGAGTGTGTGTGGGGTGGAGGGTCTCTTGAGCCACCCCTGATCAAAAAAGAGAGGGTCTTCTAGCCGTGTAAGGACAACAATGGGAGCCCCAAGTGACTCTACAGAGGAGCGCCTTCCCACTCCCTGTAGGGCTCCCAGGTCCCCACAAAGAGCCCATTGTCTGCTGAGAGCAGGCACTGTGTGTCCTCCCTTGGAACCTTTAGAAGTGAGCACTTGACGCTCCCCTGCCTGCTCCCTCTTACTCATCCTCATTTTTCTGTCACACATTCAATAAGCAAGAGAGAGAAAAGGACTCCGCCACCCAGCTCCAAGTAGTGTGTGTGTGTGTGTGTGTGTGTGTGTGTGTGTGTGTACCCACCCTGCCCTGGTGGCTTCCGTTCCGGCCACAGGTGTCCGTGAGGTCGGCTGGCACCCTTTCCATAGCACTTCTTTTACAGCCATTTCCACAGCTGCGGGGCATTGACTGTGAGAAATCAGACAGGTCTCCTCCCAGGGGCATCTGGGCTCAAAGCCGCCCAGCTGTTTCCCTGTAGAGAGCACCCAGGGAACCGTGCCATGGCCCTTCAGCAACTGAGTGGCAGAGACCAGGAAGCCCTGGTTCCTGTCCTGACTGTCAGGCCCTGAGAGGGAGACTGGTGATGGAACAGTTCTCTGTGATCTTCAGGAAGCACCGGGAGAGGTTGGAGGGCCCCCCTCTCATTTGAGCCTCACTTTGTCTGAAAGGTAAAGCCCGCTTCGGCAACCCCATTTGTAACCAGGTAGAATGGTGCTCCACAGGGTTCCCAATGCCGAAATAGACTGCCAGGCCTTTCTTCCGAGTCCCCGCTGCGCATACTCCAACTCCTGCCTTATGGGTGAGCAGCCACATGCATCCCCCTTTGAATTGCCTGGGGTCTCCAAACCAGTTGCCATGTGCTCCCTGTGTCAGACGAAAGCTCTGCTCCCCTTAGACCCTCTCCATGTCTCTCTCTTGCCACAGGGGCCTGGGCGGGCAGAGGGGCCAATGGACCTGCAGCGAGTGACCTCTTAGCGCTCTCACAGCCTCTCAGGCGTCTGTCTAAGTGGGTCCAAACAGTGCAGCGTTTGCTGTGGTGAACAAGGACCCATAAGCCTGCACAGCAGCCCCAGCTGTTGCCTAGGGAATCTTAACCCAAATAGGACACCAACAGTGAGACCTAGTAGCACAGTGGTTACAAGGCTTTCTTCTCCTGTCAAGAGTTACAGCCCCTCCAGAACCCATGGGCACAGTTCTCTCCTGTCCTAGGGGTCGCTGCGAGTCAGAATCTACTCAATGGCAGGTTTTTTCATTTTCGGATTTTTTCTTAGGAAACAAACAGCTGTACCTGCTCCTCACAGCTCTGCCAACAATGCTATCCAAAACCTGGTCCTTCCCCCTGGGAGGGTCGGGAGTCCGATGGCAGAAGAATGGGTCTTGTATGAATGCTAAAGAGCAGCATTCATTCAAAGTGGTGCCGGTGGCCACCGTCTTAAACCCCAGCACCACTGTTTCACCCCAAACCCCACACCCACTGTCGCTGAATTGATTCCCACTCATAGCAGCCCTCGATGGGGTTTTCAAGGGAGCAGAGAGCCTCATCGTTTTCCTTCTGGCAGATTTGAACCACTGACCTTGAGGTTAGCAGCCCAACACTTAACTCACAGCACCACAAAATATCATTGGCCACAGATCTGTTGTGCAATGTCTAGGCAGACCTCATGTGCAGTAGTAGCAATTACTGAATCACCTTGAACTAGCCCGAAGCCCTGCATCCATTATTTTACTTAACCTTCACGGCCCTGTCATCACACAGGGGCCTTCTGGGGCCCCTTCTTGGGGTGAGAGGTTCAAGGATGCTCTCCAGGTTAACTGGCCGGTGAGTGGTGACGCCTAGAACTAGCATGGTCATTCCCCTGTCCCCCCCGTGGAGCGTGGAACTGACCTGCCCACAGCCCTGGACGTGGGGACACAACTCCTCCAGTGCAGAAGGAGCAAGCCATGACAGGGAATGCTGGTGAGTCCAGGAACCAGCCTCTGGGAGGAGGGAGGGTCACGTGAGCCTTTGGTAAAGATACCTTCTCATGCTGGTGGGTCACAGGCACCACAGCTAATTGGTCCCCATGAATTTCAGGGCCCAGTCCCCCTGCCAGGGAGTGTTCCCTCCACTGCACCAGTTTCACATTTGCCTGCACCCCACCAGTGTCGCACACTTCTGTGTAATTGGGGGCCAGCATGCCAAACCTTGCACAGCTTTGCAAAGTCGCCTCCAGCGGGGCCCAGGATAGTTCCAGAGAAACCATAGTCCACCTCCTTCCAGACCCATCTTGCAGGCATCCCCAAGGAGGCCTGTTTTTGTTTTTGCTGTTGTTTGTTTCTGTGACACAATACATCCTGGAGCCAATGTTTGGGGGTAGCTGCAGGAAGCTGGACAGAGAGCTGCCCCTCCCCTCACCCCATCCTACGCAGGCAGGAGCCGGCAAACTTTCTATAGGTCTGACCAGACTCTTTCAAGTACCAATGAAAGGAAGGCAAGCTTGGTCCCGAGACTGGCCTATCCATTTAGTTAAGGCCGTGAAGCGAGTCCCCCATGCTCCCGGTTTTTATGATAATCACTGCAGTCTGGCCCTGACAATAAAGAACAGCAGCTCAGTGTCAGAAATAGAGGCAGTTTCCTCGTGACAACGGCGCACGGATGGGAGCCCTTTCTGAGAATGAGGCGGAAGTGAATCAGCACAGAATATAGGAATGAAAGTTAAAAAAGCCCACAGTCATCCCGTCAGAATCACAGTGACCCTCCAGCTCAGAGGAGAACTGCCCCCTAGGGTTTCCAAATCTTTACAGAAGCAAACGGCTCATCTTACCCCCACGGAGCAGCTAAAGGGTTTGACTACCAGCCTGTTGGTGACCAACCCAGTGCTGAACCTGTTATGCCATCAGGACTCCTGTCAAGAGCCAGAAATGTTTTCTGGCCACGGGCCCCAAATTGTGACTCAAAAGTTCCCCCAATACCTGTTGTTTTTTTTTTTTTTTTGCCTTCTTTTAGATTGTGGTTGGGTCCCGTCCAGTAACAATTGGGTGTTGATTCTGATTCATAGTGACCCTGTGACTGAGTAGAACTATGCCACAGTGTTCTCTAGGCTTTAAGCTTTTCATCTTTAGGGGAGCAGCTTGCCTCCCAAGGACCTTCTGGTGAATTTCAACCACTAACTTTCAGTCAGCAGCAGAACACTTAACCATTGCACAACCAGGGTTCTATAAATTAGCTAAATTAAATTACACGGAAAACAAAACCACCCAAACCATTGCTGCGTGTGAATTCTGACTCGTCGAGAACCCGATACCACAGAGGAGAACTGCCCCATAGGATTTCCAAGGCGGTCAACTTTCCAGAAGCAGACTGCCGGGTCTTTTCTCCGTGGTGCGAACCAACCTTTGAATAAGCAGCCGGACCCTGAACCGCCATGCCACCAGTTTGTTCAATTGATGTTGTTGTTAGGTGCCGTCCAGTTGATTCCCACTCACCGAACAAAAGAGGGGGTTGGCAAGCATTGCTGGCTGGGCTGTGAAGAGCAGGCATGATACCTCTCCAGGGATTGGCCTCTCCGGAGAACATGTCTAAAATACATGTGAGGAAGTCTCGCCATCCTCCCCTCTAAGGAGCATTCTGGCCGTACTTCTTTCAAGACCTATGTTTGTTCTTCTGGCAGCTCATGGTGCCTGTGGTAGTTACATAATCTTGTGTCAACTTGAGGATATTAAGAGTGAATGTGGTGGAGTCTAGCCTGTCAATCGGGTCACAGCCTGATGCCTCCCTGTGAGTATGACCATCTCATGAGGATTCTGGGAAGACTTCCTACCCACCGGCCTGTGATCTTCTTGCATTCAGCACCATTGCATGTGCTGTGTGAGTCTAAAGAGGAATTTATGGACTAGTATCGGACATATGGGCTAATATTGAAATTATGGACTTAATCTGGACTGGGCTAGGATGTTTTCTCAATATACAATTGTTCTTTGATATTAAACTCTTTCCTATACATATATTAATGTCCCTGGGTTTGTTTCTCTAGTCAACCCAACCTAACACAGTGCCCTCAATATTCTTCGTCAGCACCATATTTCAAACGTGTCTACTTTTCTTCAGTCTTCTCATTCATTTCCCGACTTTCATGTGCATATGAGGCAATGGCAAGCACTGTGACATGGGTCAGGTGCACCTTGGTGCTTATGGTAGCTACATAATTTCATGTCAACTTGAAGTGCAGGGGTGAAATCTAGTCTGTCAATCAGGTCACACCCATGGGCAATGACTTCCTCATAATGAGGGTCCTGGGAACCTCCCCCTGTGTCTCTGATTCACCTTCCTGCTGTTGAGTCATTCAGTGAGCTGACAGAACCACCACCACTGGATCCACACAACCCTGAACCCAGCACCCCTGTGATCCTCCTGCATTCTGCATCATTGTGTGTGGCTGTGTGAGTCTGAAGAGGGATGTATAGACTAGCATCGGACTTAAGGACTTGTTCTGGACTGGGATGGGGTGTTTGCTTGATATATAATTACTCTTAATATAAAGCTCTCTCTTACACATCTATGAGTGTTACTGAATTTATTTCTCTATTCAACCCAGCCTAACATAGTCCTCAAAGTGACTTCTGTGGTCGTCAACACCTTAAAGAGGCATTTTGTAGCAGATTCTCCAATGCACTCCATCTTTTGACTTGTTGACTGCTGCTTTCACAAGCATTGATTGTGGATCCAAGCAAGGTGAAATCCTTGACAATATCAGTGTTTTCTCTGTTTATCATGATGTTGTTTATTAATGCAGTTGTAAGGATTTTGGTTTTCTTTACATTAATTTGTAATCCACATTGAAGGCTGCATTTCTTGAGCTTCACTAGCAATTGCTAACAACCCCCCCCCACACCCCCACACATGCCTTGTCCTCCCTACCAACCACTACTACCTGCCCACTTCTATCAAGTTTATTCTCATAGCAACCCTACAGGACGGAGTAGAACTGCTCATGGGGGTTTCTGAAACATAAATCTTTATTGGAGCAAATAGCTTCATCTTTCTCCTTAGAGCAACTGGTGGATTTGAACCTCCAACCTTGAAATCAGAGTGCTTATCCTACATTGCCACTAATGCTCCTCTCTGGAACACAGGTTCAAAAAAATGTGATATTCTCATAGCCAGTGTGACTACCGAGTTTCACTATTAGTGAAGAAGCTAAACTGGAATTGGCCACACTAACAAACAGATCTGTCCTGGAAGAAGTACAGCCAGAATGCTCCTTAGAGGATTGAAGACTTCCTCTCAAATATTTTGGACATGTCTCAGGAGGGACCAGTCCCAGAAGAGGGACATCATGTTTGGTAAAATAAAAGGTCATCAAAAAGAGAAAGACTTTCATCAAGATGGATTGAGACAGTGGCTGCAACAATGATTCAAAGAAAACAGCCATGGTGAGGAGGTCATAGACCTGGGTGGTGTTTTGTTCTGATGTACACAAGGTTGCAAGTGACTTAACGGTGCCTAACAGCAACAGGGACTCCTTGTCCCTGGCCTGAATCTCCCATCACTCTACTTCAAACCGCCTCGCCATTGAATAGTTGGGTAGGCCACAGTGAAATCTTTGGGAGAGGAGAAGGGACAGTGGTGTACAGAGGCTTCTACAGGTTCAATCCCCAGCCAATGCACCTCATGTGCAGCCACCACTCCCCTGTCGTGGAGGTTTGCATGTTGCCAGGATGCTGAACAGGCCTAAGAGAGGCCTGACAATCTAAATCAGCCAAAGGGACCCCTATGGGACCCCTGTGATGCTTGGGGTTGCCATGAGCCTGGAGCCTTCTCAGCGGCAGACAACCAGTGGATTCTTCACTTCTTGCCCTCTGCTTCTCAGTATAGGGAGCCCTGGTGGTGCCGTGGGCTGCTAACCACAAGGACAACAGTGTGAAACCACCAGCCGTTCCTTGGGAGAAAGATGAGGCTTCCTACTCCTGTAAAGAGTTACAGTTTGGAAAGCCCACAGGGGCCGTTCTGCCTTGTCCTGTAGGGCTGCTATGAGTCTGAATGGGCTAGATGGCTGTGAGTTTGAGTTTGATTTCCCAGTATTTAGGACATTCACAATGGAAGACTGTGATTTGGCCCTACCCTTTCATATAACTCTCCTTAATCCTGTCTGTTCTCTCCCAGCCTCCACCTGGCCCCCACCCCACTCCCAGGCCACTTTGCAAAGGCTCATTTGCCCAGAGAAGGACCAGGAAGGGGAGGCTGGCCCCAATGGGGGTTGTCATGGGAACCGAGGTTAATTGGGTGCCCTGGATTTCAGTGATGTCAGTGGCCTTATCCCAGTAAGGATCTTAGGTTTCAAGCTTCCGCCACATGAAAAAGACCCCTCATCTGCCCCTGCTGGATCTGAGACTCTTTCCCTATGCTTCACCTTGGCTTTTCCAATGGTGGGGTCTGGCCCACCCCTTTACCTAGGCCCGGTAAACCCCGTGACATGGAAATGTCACCTGCTATTCTCTGAGGCAGAAAGTCTACTTGCGGCTAAATTCCCCGAACACTGGGCTGTCCCTTCTGCAAAACATGGCTGGTGTATGACACAGAAAAGCCAAACTACTCATCTGGAAACCCAAACATCCCTGCCTGGCCCCGTGTCCACGGACTGAAACAAACTCTGCTGCCTCTTCTGCCGTGAGCACCAGGCAGGCCAGGCACGTGGGGGTACTTTGTTGGGTATACCCTGCCTGGGAGCAGAGGGACTCGCCGCAACCAGAGAGGACTCGCGCTCTGCTCCTAGTCCGTTTCTCCAGCCGGCACCCATGTGGCAATATAGACTGTGACCAGAGCCAGTGGACCTAGAAAACAGCGATGGTTGAAGACGCCTTCCCGTCCTCCCCCTGGGATGCCTTCAGGCTCAGCGAGCCTGCTTTTTGCCCCAGACAAGGCTGGACTCTTTGGCCACCACCTCCCTTAGTTCCTCCGAGTCGACTACAACTGCTGGTGGTCCCATGTGTATCAGTAAAACTGCCTCCTGGGCTTGTCAATGGCTGGGTTTTCTGGAGTGGGTCACCAGGCCTGTCTTCCATGTCACCTCTGAATGAATCCTAACCCCCAGCCTTTGGGAGGCAGCTGTGCCTGCCACTACACCATTAACAGCACATAGCCCCTGATCTGTGAGAAGGCAAGCACACTCACCACTATGCCATCAACATATGCAGGCCCCAGCCTTCACCTAGCAGCTGAGCCCAGGGACTGTGTACAGCACCCAGGAACACCAAGGCCAGACACAGCCCTTTCAAATTCCCACCCCTCAGCTCATGAATTACTCAGCTCATGAATCGATGGGTACATGAATTACTGGTCCCTGTGGATTAATCGGAAACAGTGGGCTCCTTCACCAGACTGCTGAAGCCTCTGTCCTTCCCCCAGACCCTTATCCCCTGCCTGAGCTAACATAGCTCTCCTCAAGGGCCTCTCCGAAAGCCCTCTGTGCTGTGCTCTGCAATGGTGTCACACTGTCCCACTTCCCCAGGCCTGGGTTTCCTCTAGCTGGGTTTCTGCTCAGTCTCTAGAGAAGAACACACGTTTCCCTCCCTGCTGAGATGCTTGGGGATCTTCTGGTCAGAGTGGGTGGTCTACTGCAATAGCCCCCTGCCCCCAATATTCCAACAGTCTTTCCTTTTACCCCTTTTCTTTCTGAAAACCCTCTGGATCTGATAGGAGCACAGACGAGAGCTTTCAATATACAGAATTCAGGAAAGACAACCCCCCTCCAAAACAGTAATGGGAGCAATGGTTGCAGGAGGATAGAGGATGGGAATAGGGAGGAAGGGAGGGAAGGGGGA
>NW_022103901.1:4693147-4700378 GCF_000313985.2 Echinops telfairi | reverse complement strand
TCTCTGAGGCTGTAAATCTTTACAGAAGCAGACTTCCTGCCTCATCGGCGGCTTTGGGGTTCAAACTGCTGACCTTTGGCATAGCTGCCCAACACTTAACCCACTGCATCACCATGGCTCCTCAATTAATGCTGTGGAACCAAGAAGTGATCCAACATATCTTACACATCCAGCTGGCCAGCATCTTTAAATACATCCTCTTTCTTTCAAAGCCAACATTATACCAGAGGTGCAACCAAGCCCTCCCTTTGGAATTCTGATGAGGATTCAGAGAAAGCACAAAAAAATGGAAGTAGCAGATAGCAGCAAACCAGAAGTAACTAGCTCTTCCACTGGCTTTGAATGCCAAGCCCTCTCCCCAAATGTCAGGAACAGCCTTGGAGGTCTGACTGAGCAGGAGCCAAATCCATCCTGACTCTTGGTGCCCATGAGGCCATTCAGTAGAACCCCAAGCACTGCTCGCCCTGAGTTACCTCAGCCTCATCCTAAGGTCCAGTGGTCCACCAGTCATGAGGGTGGGGGTGATCAACTGGGACCCTGCTGTGTTCTCCTGAAAACCTCCAGGACTTCGTTTGAGGGCAGCCTGACTGTAGCTTTCATATTGTCAATGTTAGGTGCCTTTGAATCAGTTTCGATTCTTAGCAACTCTACGTGGTGCATTGGCAGGGAACTGAACCTGGGTCTTCTGAATAGAAGGCACTATGTTTGTGCCACTGAACCACCACTGCTCCTTCTCCTCTTCCAATGGGTCGACTGTGGCTAATCTACTCACATATGACCAGTTGCTGTGTGGTATGGGGTATGGTGATGGGAGATCCTACCCAGGGACAAGGAATCATCATTGTCATTTCCAATCATCTCGAGTCAGTTCCAACCCATAGGGACCCCACGTACAACAAAACAAAACACTACCTGGCCCTGGCCCATCCTCACAATAGTTGTGTATGAGCCCTTTGTTACAGCCACAGTGTCAATCCATTTCGTTTTGCTGACCTTCTACTTTACCAAGCAGGATGTCCTTCTCTCCGTATAAAATGTTGTGTTAGTCTGGGTGGACTAGAGAAACAAATCCAGGGACACGCATATATGTATACGAAAGAGCTTTATATCAAAGAGTAATTGTACACTAAGAAAACTTCCCAGCCCAGTCCAGATCAAGTCCATGTGTCTGATGTTAGCCCATAGGTCCAATAACTGTGCATAAATCTCTCTTCAGACTCACACAGCACATGCAGTGATACCAAATGCAGGAAGATCACAGGCCAGTGGATGGAAAGCCTTGTGAATCCAATGACAGTGGAAGCATCTCAGTGCTGGCGCGGGTCTCCACGTGGCTCTTCCAGCTCTCAGAGAGTGACTCTTCAACAGGAAAATGAAGCAGAGAGAGCGTGTGTGACTCATCTCCAGGGAGAAAGAAAGGAAGTTCCTAGAATTCCCATGTGAAGGTCATGCCCAGAAGAAGGTTTCAGCAGGCTGTGACCTGACTGACAGGCTAGGCTCCACCCTTACGCTTATTTATCAAATTGATATGAAATTATGTAACTACCACAAATGGCCAAAGTAGAGGAGACAAAGTCTGGTAATTCTTGCTTCCAAGGACCATTTTGGCTGTACTTCCTCAAAGACAGATCGGTTCGTTCTTCTGGAAGCCCATGGCACTTTCAATATTCTTGACCAACACCGTGATTTAAATGCACCAATGTGTCTCTGGTTTTCCTTATTCCTTGTCTAACTTTCACATGCATAGTAGGCCATTGGAAATACCATGGTTTTGGTCATGGGGTGAGTTAGTTTATTGTGCCAACCTGGTCGATAAACACATGTGGGATTAATTGAAGGGCAGAGGGATAAATGGCTAGGTGAGCCTCGCCTTTCTAGTTTTGTGATGGTTGCACCAGGGTGCAGCTGCCTTAACAGTTCCCTGCTTCAGCTTACAAGGCTGACTTTCTGCAAGACATCCCCAAGGAGAAGCCACATGGATCTACCCCGATGCAGCCCTGGGTGCTGGAGCACCCGTGTGGAGACCCCTGCCAGCGCTGAGATGTTTACACGTTCACTGACTTGGCTTTCCTCCTGCAGCCGGCATCATTGCCGTCTGTTTTGTGAGATGGAGGAGGACTTTGTGGATGGGTGTTGGACATATGGGTTAATGGGTTAATGTTGGACTTGTGGGCTTGGGCAGCACTGGGTTGGGATGTTTTCTTAATGTACAGTTAACCTTTATATAAAACTCTCTCTTTTACATGAGTTTCTGTGGATTTGTTTCTCTAAAGTACCCAGACTAATACATGGGGGTTAGGGTGGATCCTAAATCTAAGCACTCCTGAGCTATTAGACCAGAAGAGACATAGAGACACCTCCAGGGGAAGGTGGATGCTGTGTGCGACTCATCTACATACGCTCCAAGGAACCCCAAGGACTGCCAGCAGCTACCAAAACTAGGAAACAGAGGAATATCAATGTGGCGGAGACCCTGATTTGGGATTTCAACCTTCAGAAATGTGGACAAATAAATGTCTTCTTTTTATAGCCACCTCCTTGTGGTATTTTTAGTCTCCTTCTGTGCATGGGGAAGTTGGACATTGAATAAGGCAGACCGAAGATGAACCGATGCATCTGAATTAAGATGCTCGTGAAAAATATTAAGAGTACTGTGGACTGCCAAAAGAACAAACACATGAAAAAAATCTGTCTTGGAAGAAATACAGACAGAATGCTCCTTAAAAGCAAGGATGCCAAGACTTTGTCTCATGTGCTTTGGACATGTTGTCAGCAGAGACCAGTCCCTGGAAAAGGGCGTCATGCTTGGTAAAGCAGAGGGACAGCAAAAAAGAGGACTGGTAGCTTTAGTTTGGGGCAGATAGGCTAGAGATTTACTACATTCATCCTTGGAGGAGGAAAAGAAAAAGCATAAAAAGAAACAACTAGTTCAAAGCCCAAATTCTTACTTTATGGATATAAAATGTCTAGGTTGTTACAAGATGACCACAGCTTTTAGCCGCGTGCAAACTGGTTCTTGGTGTAGGTTGTTCAAGAGGGTTGTGCCAGCCTACAGGAGGAAAAGCCCGACTTACAGAGGTTGTTCATTTAGAAGAAAGCAACACAAATGCTACACCAACTTCCTGAATTCTTGTGCTGTCACAGGAAGCCTTCTCAGCTCAGGAATTCTGGTTAATCTACCAAGATAATAGTTATTAACATTTGATTCCCTACTCCCCACCCCACCCTCCACCCCAAAGTCCAGGGCACTGATCTCCCATTTTGGTGTTAGGATTTTCAACAAACTTTTGACGATGGGGGAGGGGAAGGAAAAAGGAAGACTCAGCAAGATGGAGTGACACGGCTACAGTAGGCTCAGACATAAGAACAATTGTGAGGATGGCACAGGATAAGGCTGGTTTTGTTCTGTTGTGTGTAGGGGTTGTTGTGAGTCAGAACTGGCTTGCCGGCACCTAACAACACACTTGTGGTATTTGTATGACGGCAGTACTATTTTTGCATATAAGACATGCATAAATAGTGTGTGCTCGCATGTAACACTTGTAGTGAGCATAGGAAGCTAATGCGACAGGGGGTTGACCAGTTTGCAAGCATCCGATAATGCACAAGTTATTTGCATAAAAATATGGTAATTAAGACACAAGCCCATCTCTCGCCCTTGGGTTCTCTAACTGAACTTTCTATCCCAGCTGACACAAATGTCTTGATGGTAACCTGGACTCTTTGTCACCCACGATAGCCAATGGGAAGTCAGACTTGTCCCAGGCCTCTCCTCCACTACCATTCCTCATGGATCAGCTCTTGTCCCTCCTCTTTGACCTGCCCTCCTCCCCCTCCTCCTCCCCCTCCCCTTCTCCCTTTCACCATTTGCCTACAAGTATGACTCAGCTCTCCATTAGCTTGGATTCAATTGAAAAGTTTCTCCTGGGGCCTTGCCCGTCCAGCCTCAGCTTACTCAAATAGCTCCATTTGCTTCTACCTCCTCTCCCTGCACGCAGCCCACAGTACATACCAAGCCTTTTCTGATTCCTACCAGCACAACCAGGGCTTCCAAAGCTCAGGCCCTTCACTGCCCAGTGAGACTCTGCCCCTACCCCCAGTATCTGAGCTCCTGGAGCTAGAACCACTCTTACCCATCTCTGCTTCCCAGCATCTCACACAGGCAGGTCCCAGGCACAGCTCAGAAGTGACTGTGGGATAAACAAGTGGACAGGAGGAGCCAGGCAGATGAACTTGGACCAGTTCCAGGTGCCCACTGAGAAAACACGAGAACAGCCTGGGCCTCTGAATAGCGCACAGCCCCCTCTACCTGCAATGATGATAGAGAAAATGATGCGCCTCTGCGGGATGGAGGAGGTCGGGTGCCAGGTGCAGCTGCAGCAAACTCTGGGAGCTTTGGGAGCCTGCATTTCCCTCCCTTGCTACCCACCTGGGTGAGCGGACCCACAGCCCTGACTGTCCCCAGTCTGGTACTGCTATCTCTTCCCAGCAAACTCCAGGAGCACCCAGCAGAGCACCCAGTGTCCTGTCCTCTTACCTACCTAAGGTCCCAGTGCCTAAATAGATCAGGTAGTTAAGGTGCTTTGCCCCCCTGAGCCTGCTACATTACCTGATTATCCCAGGTCTGCCAGGATTGTGGGGTCCTGACCCCTGGAATAGGGGTGCTTGCCCAAAGCCATTGAGGCTCCAATGCCCTAGAGAGCCTGGTCATCTGGGAGGTCAGAAACTCATCCCCACATCCAATCCTGACCTCAGCTGCGTCCTGAAACACGCAGCTCTGTTTGTTCTGTGAACATGGAAAATGACCTCCCAGCACCCCTGGAGAGGACCCTGCCAGCTGCCCACCAGTGCCTCCCCTGCCTCTGCATCCCCCCACACCACCACAGACTCCCTTTTAAAAAAAAAAAATCATTTTATTAGGGGCTCATACAACTCTTATCACAATCCATACACACATCAATTGTGTAAAGCACATGTGTACATTCGTTGCCCTCCACAGACTCCCATTGTTGCTCTTAGCTGACACCCAGTCACATACCCAAAATCATGGTGGCCCCATATACACAGACCAAAGGCTGCTCATCCTGCACCTACACAGTGACTGCAAGAAACAGGACCCCTGATAACATTGAGTTGCTGGGTCAAACCACCCCAAAATCCATATACCACCAAACATCCCCGGTACATGGGTGAGCCAGTCACCATTGGTGGAAGAGCCAGGATGAGATGGGTTTTCTTTTTCTGACAGTCCTAACAAATACAAATCACCTGGAAAATGATTTCCTGCAGAGGTGTGAGCCTGTCCCAGGAGGCAAAAATTGATGTCACCCTGATTTAGTCACATCCCCTGAGTCTCAATACCCCCTCAATCTCAATCAATAAAACAGGGAGATCACCTACCTTGCAGTGGTGTGGAAGGACAACCACGGCCTCACTGCCACCATGTCAATTTTGATTCATTGGCACCCTATAGAACAGAGTAAATAGCCTTATTTTTCTCCCCAAGAACTGCTGATGGTTTCAAACTGCTGACCTTGAGATTAACAGCTCACCTTATAACCCACCATGCCACCAGGGTGCCTCATGAAATATCTTGATTAGCAAATGCATTGAGACTGAAAGTGGTTACTCAGGACTCTGGGGTGGCCAAAAGAGAGCTAATGCCTAAGAAATTGAAAGTCTCTGTTTGAGGTGGCAAGAAGTTTGGGAACTAGACAGTTGTGAAAATTGGATGTGATGATGTAATGAATGTCACCGAACTGTGGTGGTGGTTGTTGTTAGGTGCCATTGAGTCAGTTCTGGCTCATTGTGACCCTGTATGTGCAACAGAACGAAACACAGTTGGTCCTGCACCATCCCTGCAATTGTTATGTTTGAGCCCATTGTTTCAGCCACTGGGTCCATCTATTTCATCGAGGGCCTTCCTCTTTTGTCGCTGCCCAGCTATTTTACAAGCATGATGACCTTCTCCAGGGACCAGTCTCTCCTGAGAGTACACCTTAAAAAATGATGAAAAGGACAACTGTTTGGGCTCTATGTATGCTGTGTATTGACTTGTGTGAGTGCCTCCCAAAGTATGGGTTTCTAATCCCGTCTGGGAAAGGGCTTCCTTTGTCAGGATAATGAGGCAGTATCTGTGTGGGGTGTGCCTTCAGTCATGTCTTTTGAGATAGAAAAGAGATTAAACAAGCGAGCCAGCAAGCAGAGGTGCCAAGCCACATGAAGATTGATCACCACAGAATGTAGGACTGGCCTCTCAAAAGAGAACAGCACCATTCCCCAGAGCCGACAGAGAGGACCAGCCCAAGAGCCACTGCCCTGGATTCAGCCTTCTAGCCTCCTAAAGGGGAAGGGAAGGAGGTGTTTGCTGCAGCCATCCACTTGTGGTGTTTCTGTATGGCAGCACTACCCAGACATGCTGCCAGAGAGTTAATTCTGACTCATGGCCACCCTAAAATACAGAGTGGAACTGCCCCTTTGCATTTTCAAGATGAACTATTTCGGGAATAGAAAACCTCATCTTTCTCCCAACTGCAGCACGGCAGAACTAAAACAATGGGTTTTACCATTTAGGGGGCACTAGTGATGTGCTGGGTGACTCATTGGACTGCTAAATATAAGGTCAGCAGTTCAAACTCACCAGCCACTCTTTGGGAGAAAGATGAGGATTTCTACTCCTGTAAAGAGTTTCTGTCTCTCGGTGCTCCAGTACATGAATGCAACATACTGGCATGAAGCAGGGAACCAATAGAGAGGTCCGGGGGTGGGGGTGAGGGGCCGGCCCCAATCCCAACTACGTGGACAGCCCCCCTTCCCCCAGAAGAGTGCATTTCAGAGGACAGCACTGAAGCTACAGCTCAGGGAGAGGGACATGTCTGATCAGAGCACACAGAAGCAAACGAAGGGGGTGGGAGAGAGAGTGGAACACATCCTGGCCCACCAACCCCCTAGGACAATATTCCTGCTCAGAGCAGCCAATGCACAGAGAGGACCATAGAACTGACCCCACCATGAGACACGGCGGCCCTCACTGACCCATAGCACTACGGGGAACAACACTGGAGACAGTGAGAGAATTGTGCCTGATCGGACTCCACCACACTGAGGCGAAACATTAAGGGCGTGTAACAGAACAGCAAGGGGAGCAGAGCAATGAAGTCCCCAGAGAATACAAAAAATAGATTGTGGGGCCAGGAAGTGACACCCCATCAGACTCGACCAGAAAACACTC
>NW_022103901.1:4690637-4691842 GCF_000313985.2 Echinops telfairi | reverse complement strand
GGGGGAAATGAGCTGATACCAAGGGCTCAAGTAGAAAGAAAATGTTCTGAAAATGATGATGGCAACATATGTACAAATGAGCTCATGTGCTTGACACAATGGATGATGTATGGATTGTGATAAGAGCTGTAAGAGCCCCCAATAGAGTTATTGTCTCAGAAACACACAGGGGCAGTTCTACCCTGTCCTATAGATTGCTATGAGTCTGAATCGCTGCCATGGCAATGGGAGATTTAATTGACTTGATGGCAGTGGGTGATTTTTGTTTGTTTGTTTGGTGGTGTTTGACCACAAGAAAATACAAACTTTGAAACAAAGCAAAGCCCAAGGAGGAAGTGCCCGGTGAGCTTTGGAACACTGCCCCCAGGTGGACTGGATTCAGTCCACCCAGCAAGTGAGCGTTGCTCTATTCCTGGCACTCTTCTCTCCTGCCTGCCCGCCTGCCCGCCTGCTCCTCAGAGGGCGGCCTGCCTACCCAGCCTCTTGGCTCCGGCTCCAAATAGCCATTACCGGGGCTCTGGCATTGGCAGCCACAGCCTAGTATCAGGTCTGCTCATGTGGCTAGATTTCCAGGAAGCCAGCGGGAGTGCTGTCCCTGCCACCTGGCTGCCCTGGGCCCCGGCGCCAAGCCCATCTATAAAGAGAGGAGTGATATGTCGGGGCACTGAAGCCATTTGTGGTAAAAGTATCTGGTTGTACAAATGGCTACATTCCCTGGGATTGTATTCCCCTCCCACTAGATGGAAAACAGATTTCAGTTTCAGTCAAGTAACACTAAGAACAACTTGTTGCATGTATGCACTTGAGTATTGAAAAAAGAAAGCCTAGTTGGAGGTGAGACCTGGCTTTGACAGGGATGGGCAGTTCATGTCTTTGTCCCATGGTTACTGTACCCCTTTTTCTGGGCATGGCCCTGAGGAGACTGAGCCAAATAAGAAACACACCAAGAATGTTGATTCTCGATCCAGGGAGGCCCAAAAAATTCATGCCAAGGATAAAGTGCCCACAAGTCCTCAGCAGCTGGCCCACCATCTCTCCTGATCGTTTCCCTCAAACCCAGCACAGAGGGACTGTCATTATGGCAGCTGATACAGGAGAAGCGATTTACACAAGCAACCAACTCGGGGCCTGGTGCACTGTAGCTACAATGAATATATATTAGTCTTAGGAAACCAAATCCCAGAGATGGCAAGCAACCTCCCCAA
>NW_022103901.1:4645033-4689960 GCF_000313985.2 Echinops telfairi | reverse complement strand
GGCTCCTTGGGGGAAAAAACCGGGCCCTCTGTGCCTGTAAAGATGGCAGGAAGACTATGGGGCAGTTCTACATGGGGTTGCAGTGGGTTGGAATAGATTCAGTGGTCTCCAACAACTGCAACACAAGGAACATTACTGTCCGTATGGGTCACTGCCCTGGGGAATCTGAAATCTTGCTCTGGGCTCTTGAACACACACACACACACACACACACACAAAGGTGTGATGTAGAGCAGGCTGCAATAGGAGGGAAACAGAGGGACACCGTACCAGGAGTGGCTGGGTTGTGGAGAGGACACCAGGTGGCTCTAGAAGCACAGGTCAGGGTTTTGATGGAGACAGTAGAAAGAAAGATGGAAGATGGAGCAGCATGGGCAAAGGAGCTGAGGCAGGATGGGGCACTGGGTGAACCCAGGACTTGGCTAATGGAGCAGATGCTGTAGGTAGCAAGCCTTTCACCCTGGCCAGAGCAGGCATGGCCAGTTCATACAGGACACCAGCCTACAATGGAGCATTTGAGCCTTAACTCAGGAAGCAGCTCACCCCTCCCCAAATCCCAGCAGGCTGTGATGAAGAAAATGGTGGTAAGGGCACAGTCACCCAGGCTGGGAATCGGGGCATGGGGCTTTCCTAGGGGGTCTGCCCCTGGAGAGACAAACTCTACTCATTAGCCCCTCTTGCTGGAAGGTTGGGGTCAATCCCAGGCCCCCTTGTCTGTCATGGGAGGATGGGGGGGCTTCTCCCTCCCTCCTTACCCAGACGGACCCCCTTGCTTTCTCCTGATTCAACATCAGTCATGCCCCGGTCTCCCATTTGCTTCAGGAAAAGAAGCCACCCAAATGCATGTTTACCCAAGCCTGCGTACAGGAGGGTGGTGGGAAGGCTGTTGAAGGGAAGCAAAAAAAAAAAATAAGTAGGAAGGTAATACGGCAGCCAAGGACGTAGCCCGCTCCCTCCTCCACTGCCTGACAACGCACGCACACTTTCACCCAAGAGAAAGGGAGATTAAAATATCTTCCCTGACGCTCATCGATGAAGCACAGCCCAGGTGGATGTGTACCTCTCGCTGGGAAGCTGGAAGGACCCACTTCCTATGTCACTCACTGCACCCAGCACCTGCAGTCACACCCTTCTGCATGTCCAGCCAAGGACTCCACTTCTCCCCAAACCTCCCAAGGCCGAAGGACTCAAGGGCAGCTTGGGATTCCAAAGTGTCCGAATCTGGGACCGGTCAGAGGCAGGAAAGAGATTTCCCCATCTCCTCACACCATTCAGAAAAGACATCGTCCCCAGGCCAGCATTTCATCTGCCACCATGGGTCTTGCATTATTAAAACTTCATAGAATCCCCCCCTTGCTCTCCCCCCCCACACCTCCCCAAGCTGGCGGGTGCTCTGCTTTGGAATTTATCAGAATTTATGTCCCCAAGTCTCCCAAATGGAAGATTGTGCTGCATAGAAGAAATTACCTCAGCAAAATAAGTCCTCACCAAGTGAGAAAGAAGCCCACATTTGAAAATGTCTAAGTAGAGTCATTTTAAGAGCTTCATTGGGTTCAGAATGAATATGCCACTGCTTGCCCATCACAGAGATCCAGCTGGTTACAAGAACTATGCCACCCACCCACATACAAAAGGGGCACATCCTGCAGTAAACCTGTGCATGGGACGCCATTTGGAATAGGGTCTTCATACACCTTAGCAGCTTAACATAAGGAGGCCCCAGGAGGGGTGATTGCTAAACTCAATCAACCGCTAACTGACAGGTTGAAAGTTCAAGCTCACCCATAAGGAAACCCTGGTGAGCTACTTCCAAAAACAGAAGTCACTGAAACCCTGATGGAATGGAGTTCTACTCTGCCATATGTGGGTCACCATGAGTCACATTTAACTCAAAGGCCTCTGGGATTTTTACTTCTAGGACTAGGCTGAAGGAGCCCTAGTAGTACAGTGGTTACAACCAGCAAATTGGGCTGCTAACTGAAAGGTTAGCAGTTTGAAACCACTATCTGTTCTAAAGGAGAAAGATGAGGCTATCTACTCCCATAAAGAGTTACAGTCTCAGAAATTTACAGGGGCAGTTCTACCCTGTCCTATAGGGTTGCTGTGAATCAGAACTGACTTGACGGCAGTGAGTTGTTTTTGTTGTTTTTTAGCAGGGAGTGGTGTGGGTCCTATGGACCCCTGGTGGTATAAAGGGTTAGTTATTGGACTGCCAACCACAAGGTCAGCAGTTCGAAACTACAAGCAGCTCCATAGCAGAAAAATGAGGTGTCTGTTCCCGTAAAGATGTACAGTCTTGGAAACCCACAGGGACAGTTCTAGTTTGTCCTAAAGGGTTGCTGTGAGTTGGGATCAACTCTACGACAGTGAGCTTGGCTTTTGAGGTGAGAATGGCTCTTAATCCACCCTGACTCACATCTTTATGACCCTGAAGAGGCAAAGATGTGGAGACAGAGGAAGGACACCATGGGATGCTGTGGCTGTAAGCCAAGGGTTACCTGGGAGAAAGGCATGCTGCAGCAACTTTCTCCCAACTTCAGGGGCTGATATCCTGCTCAAGAACTCCAAGACACCAGAAATGGCAGGCGGCACTTTCTGTTGTGCAGCTTCCCCCTCGCCAATGGCATTTTGTAATGACAGTCCTAGAGACAACAGGTGTAGCCTTTGTGTGTGATGCCTCCTTCAACAGACCTCCCAGTGACACCTGACCGTCAGGTGAAGGACTCAACCCCACAGCATCCTGGGAACTGGCCTGGGGAACCGAAGCCATGAAAATGGGACCATCTCAAGCCCCGGCAGAGCTAGTATTGAAGGAGGGACAGTGGGCTTCAAGCCTACTATGGGTTATTTGGGAGAATACTGTTGAATTCATTCAAACCACCAGTTGTCAACTCCATTCAATCTCTTCATTTCCAAAAGAAAACAGTCTGAGAAGATGCATTTGATCTGAACACAGCTGGTTTTCTCTTCCAAGGCAGTGCTTGTGGCCAGTCAGGGCCTCAGACTTGGAAAGCTATCTCTCTCACGAAAGGGCAGCACACACCCGAGACCAGGGAGAAGTCCCTGTGGCCGGCACCTGGACAGATGAGAACACGGAGCCCCAGCGGAAGCTGCTGGAGGCTCTCAAGCTGCCCTCAACCCACACTCCTACCCCTGGGAGCTCCAGAGTGCTGGAGGGGCTGTTCCCTCCCACCAGCCCCCCCTCCCCCGTCCACCAGCTGGCCACCTCTCACATGGTCGCCCTACTCTTTCCACTGAAGCGACATCCCTTTTTTATAAACAGTAGCAGAGGTACGAAGGGGCGTTAAAGGCCTTCCGGTATTTCTCCAGCCTCTCTTCCCAGTTCTGCCTACTAGTCAATTCATGCTGACTGGGCTTTTTCCTGCCCATTCACTTAAAGGAAATGGCGGAAGAATAAAGGGCCCTGTCTTTGTACTCTGGTGTGACTCTGAGCAAAACACCACAAGGGGCTGCTTCAACTAACACAAATGTGTCCCCTCTCAATTTAAGAGGCTACAAGTCGAAGTTCTAAGAGTAGGTCTTCATCTCTTCAGCTTCTGCCTCCTGGTTCCTTGTAGGTCTCACATGCCCCAGTATCTCTCTTCCTCTCTCTCCTCCATTGTATGATCTCTTTCGTATCTTCAGAGACTGGCTCAAGATACTCCCCCAAAGAATCCACCTCATTAGCATAACTCAGACAACTCATTCCCAAATGGGATTACTGCCCCAGGCCGAGAGGTCAGGATTTACTACACACATTGTGGGGGGGACATAACTCAATCCACCACTGAGTTTACTGGAACTTGGGGAGTCATGGATACGTTGCCTTCAATAGAAAGTGACACCTCAGCGCACAGGCCCAGGCAGTCCTGTCCCCAAGGCCATCTGTCAGGTGTCATCTGCACGCACACAACCATCATCACAGACTGAGCTTATGGACAATTCCCGATGCCTGCAGTGACTTACAGAGCCCTCCCACTGAAAGCACATTTTAAACTCTCTGGAAAAGCCAGAGATAAAAAGAACCATAATCCTTCCTTAGTAGTGACTTGTGTGGTGGAATTTTTGTTTTGTTTTTTCCCCCCTTTTTAGGTAAGTGTAACAGCTCTGTCACGAGCAGACGCATTCTGCGCTAAAATTAATCCTGACCCCCCAGAAGAGCCAATCCAACCGAGAACCTCAGGGCCATGATTCAGCCCTCCTCCATGCTAAAAATGTCATGTGGTGTTTTTTTATTTCTTTTTTTCTCACCAACGGCCTCAAACAAACTGATGTATTTATAGCCTACCGATCTGTGAGAGCTCAGGGTGTGAATTGGTTGTTGAATTTCAAACACAGATAAAAACTGGCACCACGTACTCCGGGCGGGCCAGGTGAGGGTTGGGCGTGAAGAGCACATGGTTTCCTTCTTGGTGTGTTTGCTGGATAGGCCCACTGCAGCCTGGGTGAGGAGGTGGTCAGCAGGGGTTGGCTTTAGAGGGGCAGGGGTCTGCCCTCTGCTACCTGTGATTACAAGGCCATTCACTCCTCCCTGTACCTGCTGATCGTTGATACTAGTGGTTGATGTTCAGTGCTTGGTCAGAGAGGTCCAGTTAGTGTGCAGAGCACTCCAGGTTGACAATGTCCCAGTTTCTCCAGGCCCTGGGAACCAAGAACACTAAAACAAAAAAAACTCACGGCGGCCATCGAGTGGATTCCAACAAATAATGATCCTAGAGAGTAGAGTAGCTCTGCCCTGTGAGTTTCCTAGACTATAACTCTTTACTAGAGTAGAAAGCCTTGACTTTCTCCCATGGAGTGGCTGGTGGTTTTGAACTACTGACCTTTCTAATCCATTATACCACCAAGGTTAAAGAAATCCCCACCCAGGAAAGCAGTTGACTGTACATATCCACCCTTTCCATATCACGCAGTCCCTGTAGGGGGTTGAGGGGGGCGGCACTGTGTGAGCAGTCAACACAATCAACTCCACCTCAAGGTACCTGGGAAGAAAAGCCTGGCCTTCTACTTCTGAGAAAGTAGCCACTGAAAAGCCTGCAGACCATAGTTCTCCTCTGACACACATGGGCCACTGTGTGCTGGGATGGACTCCCAAGGTGACGGGGTAGCTTGTTTCTCATGGTGTTGTCCTAGATAAAGCTCACAGATAGCCCTTTCATAAACCCTTTAAGTTCCCATCCCTTGCCTCATCAATGAGAAACTGAATTTCTCACCCTCCACAGTGACAACTCTCACATACCCCACCAAGTGCCTCAACATCAACCACCCTGTGCCTGAGCCAACACACAAGCGCTCACTACAGGCCCCTGGAGAGCAGGTCTCAGTTTAACACCTTATTGACTCCTATGACATCATCCCACCTCTTCCTGGTCCCCACCTCCAAATCCAACCCACTGTCATCGAGTCCAGTCCCACAGCGTCCCTATAGAACACAAGAGCACTGCCCCATGGATCCCAAGGCTATCAATCTTCACGGAGGCAGAAAGCCCCATCTTTCCGCCACGGAGCGGCCAGGGAGTACCAACCAGCTACCTTTCCGTTAGCAGCCAAGCTCTAAACCTCTGCCCGCATCCCTGGGCCTGGGTTTTTCCTAGCCCTGTTCAATTTCTGCTGTTGTGATTGCACAGTGTGGCTTTATTTGTGTCCACAAAGAGTCCAAGTTGCAGCCAAATGCACATAAAAATAAATTTGCCATTTTAACCATGTTAAGGGTTCAATTAATTCTGTGACATTAATTACATCGCCATGCTGTGCACTCCTCCCCACTGTCCATTTTTAAGTGTTTTCCATCACCCTCAGCACTCAAACTCAGTGCCCCTGAAGCAGTCAGGTGCTCCTCCTCCTCTTCCCCACCCCCTCTGTTAGTGACCCCATGTCAACGGAATGAACCGTCCTTCCTGGTCCTGCACCATCCTCACAATTGCTGCAATGTTTGAGCTCCTTGTTGCAGCCACTGTGCCAGCCCACCTCCTTGAAGGCCGTCCTTTTTCTCACTGGCCTTCTACTTTACCAAGCATGATGTCCTTCTCTAAGCACTCATCCTTCCTGACGACATGACCGAAGTACACGAGCTGAAGTTTCATATCCTCGCTTTTAAGGAGCATTCCAACTGTACTTCTTAACGTTCCTCATTCTTCTGGCAGTCCACGGTATATCCAACATTCTTCGTCAACACCATCAGTCACAGGCATTGATTCTTCAGTTTTCCTTATTCACTCATCATGCCTATAAGGCTATTGAAAATGCTCTGGCTTGAGTCAGGCACCCTTTTAACTCTAAAGTTACATGTTTGCTCTTTAATGTCTCAAAGAGGTCTTAAAAAAATGTATTGGGGGCTCATACAAATCTTATCACAATCCATACATCCATCCGTTGTGTCAAGCACATTTGTACATTTGTTGCCATCATCATTCTAAAATTGCGATAATAGTTGTATGAGCCCCTAATAAAATGTTTAAAAAAATTATTGGGGGCTCATACACATCTTATCACAATCCATACAACTATCCGTTGTGTCAAGCACATTTGTACATTTGTTGCCATCATCATTCTAAAAACATTTTCTTTCTACTTGAGCCCTTGGTATCAGCTCATTTTTTCCCTTCCCTCCCCATCCTCCCTCCCTCCCCTACCCCTGAAAATTTATAAATTATTATTATTTTGTCATGTCTTACACTGTCCGATGTCTCCCTTCACCCACTCTTCTGTTGTCCATCCCCCAGGGAGGGGGTTATATCTAGATCCTGTGATCAGTTCCTCCTTTCTACCCCACCTTCCCTCCACCAGCCCAGTATCACCACTCTCACCACTGGTCCTGAGGGGTTCATCTGTCCTGGATTCCCTGTGTTTCCAGTTCCTATATGTATCAGTGTTCATCCTCTGGTCTAGCCATATTTGTAAGGTAGAATTGGGATCATGATAGTGGGGGTGGTGGGGGAGGCAGCATTAAAGAACTAGAGGAAAGTCATGTGTTTCATCATTGCTACACTGCAGCTTGACTGGCTTGTCTCCTCCCTGAGACCCTTCTGTAGGGGATGTCCAGTTGCCTACAGATGGGCTTTGGGTCCCTACTCTGCACTCCACCTCATTCACAATGATATGATTTTTTATGCTTGATGCCTGATACCTGATCCCATCGGCATCTCGTGATCACACAGGCTGGTGTGCTTCTTCCATGTGGATTTGGTTGCTTCTCAAGCTTGTTTATCTTCAAGCCTTTAAGACCCCAGGAACTATATCTTTTGATAGCTGGGTACCATCAGCTTTCTTCACCACATTTGCTTATGTACCCACTGTATTTTCATCATTGGTGTCAGGAAAGTGAGCATCATGGAATGCCAATTTAATAGAACAAAATATTCTTGCCTTGAGGGAATACTTGAGTGGAGGCCCAATGTACATCTGCTACCTTAATACTAAACCTATAAATATATGTACATAGTTCTTTCCTCTATTTCCTTTTACTTTCCTCTTGTCCCACTATCATGCTCAACTTTCATTTGGATTTCAGTAATTCATCTCGGTTACATTGCCCTTGATCAAGCCCTACCAGGCCCCCTACACCCTCCTAGCCACTGATATTGGATCACTTGTTGTTCCCTTGTCCCTGGGTTTGTTAACACCCATTTCCTTTCCCCCCCGCCTCCCACTCTCCAATGTCCCCCCATTGGAACCATCAGTCCATTGTTTTCTCCTCCAGATTGTTTATCCTGCCTATCTTATCTAGATAGACATGCAGAAATAATAATATGCACAAAAACAAGACAGAGCGAAACAAAACAACAACAAAAAACCAATGGAAAAATAAATAAATAAAAGCCTATAAATAGTTCAAGGTCTGTTTGTTGACCTTTAGGGAGTGTTTTCCAGTCAAGTCTGATGGGATGCTATGCCCTGGCCCCAAAGTCTATTTTTGGTTTTCCTTGGGGATTTTGTTGCTCTGCTCCCCTTGCTGTTGTTCTGTTGCATGCCCTGTGTTTTGCCTCGGTGTGGTGGGGTCAGATCAGGTGCAGTTCCCACACTGTGTCTCCAGGGTTATCACCCATAGAGCTATGGGTCAGTGAGGGATGTCATGTCTCATGGTGGGGCCAGCCATATGGTCCTCTCTGTACACTGGCTGCTCTGAGCAGGGACATCATCCTCAAGGCTTGGTGGGCCAGGATGTGCTCCACTCTCTCCTCCTCCCTCTTCATTTGCTCCTGTGTGCTCTGATCAGACTCTCCCTGAGCTGTAGCTTCAGTGCTGTCCTCTGAAGCAAATTCTTCTGGGGGGAGGGGTGACTGTCCATGTAGTTGGGATTGGGGCCGGCCCCTCAGACCTTCAAAGAGGTCTTTAACAGCAGATTTGCCCAATGCAATTTGGTGTCTTGACTACTGCTTCCATGAGTGTTAGATATAAATCCAAGTAAAATTAGATCCTTGACAACTTCAACCTTTTCTCCACTTATGACGCCGCTTATTAAAGGTTTTTGTTACCAGACCCCTAATCACTTCTGGCCTCTATGGATTAGCTGAGTCTGGGAACTTCAGACAAATGCAAGCATACAATATGTGGTCCTCTGTATCTGACTTCTTTCACTCAGTATCATGTTTTCAGAGGTTGTTCATATAGATTCACATATCAGAACTGTGGTCTCCTTATGAGTAACACACCATTGTAAGCCTGGGTCATTGTTTGCTCACTCATCCATCTGCCAATAGACACTCGAGTTATGTCTGCTTCTTGGCTGCTATGAATAGCATGGCTGTGCACACTGATGCACAAGTACCTGCTCTCAAGTACCTATAGAGATGCCTGTTGTGCATGTGCCTACAGTCTTGTTTATATTCACCTGTAAAAAGGGAAATTGTTTTCTTCATGACTCCTTTTTTTATGCACTTAATGTACATAATTTTAAATAAAAATGAAATGGATGGGTTTTAAAAACAACAAAACAAAATCAATACGGATCAAGAAGACACAACATACATCTGCTAGTCCAAAGTTATTCTAGAGTTGAAGATAAACATAGTTTCCTACACACATAGACACTTAGACTGAAACACAGCCATATATATTCTATAACCAGGACAAAGCACACAGCTTCTAACTCTGTGCCTTGAGATGCTTGTCAATCTTGTCTCTGATCCACCTTTGCAACAGACTCTTTTTTCCCCCTCATCTCTCGGAATAAAGCCCCTCCCGGTATGCATCAGGGAGCCCTGGTGACAGAATGGGTTAAGAGTTGAACTGCAAACTTGTAAGGTGAGCAGTTTGAACCCACCAGCTGCCATCCAGGAGAAAGATGAGGCTGTCTACGCCTATAAAGATACACAGGCTTGGAAGCCCAAAGGGGCCGTTCTGCTCTGTCCTGTAGGGTTTCTATGAGTTGGAATCAACTCGAGGGCAGTGGGTTTAGTTTTGGGTCATTCCGTATCTGATTCTGGATTTGATTGTCGGATATGAGAGCAGGTACTTCTTGCTCCCTGTGTTGCCCACCAGGAAACTTAAAGGCCAGTGAGGCCAAACTGAGGCTCGAGGGGCAAAGAGGTTTATGGTGATATTCCATCTGGGCCTTGTTGTTGTTGTTAGCTGATTCGTGGCCACCCCATGCACAATAGAACTAAATGCTGCCCATTCTGTACCATTCCCAAGATCTGGTGCAGAATCTGGATACAATCCATAGGGTTTTCCTTGGCTGGTTTTTGGAAGTAGATTGTCAGGCCTTTCTTTCTACTATGTCTGACTGAGTTGGGAGAAAACACGGCTCTACTGACACCCTGCATTGCACTTCTGGTCTCCAGAGCTGAGAGGATTCTCTTCGGTGGGTCTAAGTCACCCAGTAAGGACTTCCTGTAGTGCAGTGAGTTAATCGTTAGGCTGCTCATCAAAAGGTCAGCAGTTCGAACCCACCAGCTTCTCCGTGAGAGTGAGATGAGGCAGTCTGCTTCCATAAAGATGACAACCTAGGGACCAGTTAGACTCTGTCATACAGGGCAACTATGAGTCAGAAAGGATGGGACGGCAGTGGTCTCGGTGTGTGTAAGCCCCCAACGTGCGGTACTTCATTACGGAGGCCTGAGGATGCTAAAGGCGGGCCAGCTGACTTGTAGGTTCAAGAGATCCTTGAACCTAAGGTTCTGTAAGTAACAACTTGCAGCAGGCCTGGAGTGGTGGCCTCTGGGACTCATCCCCTGCCCCCCCCCTCCCCTGGCATCCCTACCCACTCTCTTAAGAACTTTCCTCAAAACACTCTCGTGTTGATGCAGACAGAGCAGCTGCTTGAGGCCTGCCTCCCCTTTCCCACCACAAACCTGGGCGCTCTCTAGGAAAGAGATCCACACCTGCTCATGGGCCAGGTCCATGCGTCAGAACCTCAGGAGACAGGCCTAGGCAGCTTCCGGCATCCACAGTGGCCTTGGCCACTATCACTTGTAACATAGCGCCTATGGAACATTCTAGATGCTCTGAATGGACCTTCTCTTTGCCTTCAATCAAGGGTCCCAGACATGACCCATGGGGACCAGGAAAGCTCAAAGAGTGGCAGAGAGGTTGGAGGAGAAGGGATCTAAGAGGGTGAGGCTGATGACAGCAGTGGCCCAGACCTGCCACATACACTCACAAAAATCACATTCCACATACACTTAAACCACACACACTAACCACATGCCACAAACACACATAAATCATACACACACAAACCCTTTGGACAGACACACACTCCTCTCAGCATGCTCAAAAGCCCTTCTCCTGAGTTCCTTCTGGAATATCAAGCACTCTCTCTTCTGTGATTTTGAGCTTTTACTGCAGTTTCCTGTATTGTTGCCTTCTGTGAAATTCTCAAAGCAAGGAAATGCCAAGGATCTTGTTTCCTGCCTAGACCTGAAGTAGAAAGAAAGGGGGGGAAAAAATCACAAAAGGAAAGGCACACACTAGCCAGGAGCCAATAAATGACCTCCTGCCTCACCATCTGAGCCCCACTCCCTGAGATAAGGCCCAGAGAGGCAGCTGGTGCTTATGTTCACAGGTAAATGCAGTGGCAGTGCAGGCCCCCAGGAAGTGAGAGTGGGGGTGAGCAGAAGAGAACAGACGTTTCTCAATCGCAGACCTGCTTGTTTTTCCACTGCTGGAACGATTGTCCTGGTGGATGGGGTCTGACTTTGGCCATTACCGATGAAAGGCATCCCGCGAGGGCAAACTTACCCAGAGGTCTTCGCTTCCTCTCTGGGGATGGGGAAGAAAACTATCAAGCTAATTATGTAAGGAGACAAAATATCCATTTTGGTTTGTTCCCTGCATGATCTAATATCTGGATTCTTGGAAAAGTTGTATATAAATTGATTTTGGTAAATGGAATCATTTAAAACGCACCGGGATAGTTGGCTACTTAAAGGGACCCCCACAGAATTCTTTGGAAAAATTGAGGTGCTCAATTTTGAGGTGTGTTTGAGGGTGTTCTTGAGCTTCTGCTTATTGCCATGCCCCTATGGAGAGCTCCACCCACCCCATCCAGAGCTCCATCCACCCTCAGCCAGAGCTCCACCCACCACAGCCAGAGCTCCACCCACCACAGCCAGAGTTCCACCCACCACAGCCAGAGCTCCACCTACCTCCAGTCAGAGCCCCGCCCACCCCCAGCCAGAGCTCCACCCACCCTATCCAGAACTCTACCCACCAAAGCCAGAGCTCCACCCATTCAAAGCAGGGGAGGCACTGGGTTTGATCTTGAGTTATCTCAGTTCCTGACCAGAGTTTTCCCAACCAGCAGGTTACAGACTGGGTACAGTTTGATTTTGACACCATTCTGGCTTTAGCTACACTTAGACTACTTTTGGCTCTAGTAGTCTTGTATTTTATAGTTCATAATTACTTTAATTTGGAAATTAAGGTGATTGAGCTTCTTCGTGTTACACTTATTATACATGTTTCTGTTTCTTCTGTGAATTGTTCTGGTTCATTCTCCTGTGGTCATGTTCCTTTTCTTTTATCAGAGTGAAATATTTATGCAACCAAATACATGCCAATTTAACAATTTCTACATGTAGAATTTGTGCCATTGATTATTTTCTTCAAGTTGGGAGAGCATTCTTACTACCTTTTTCCTAATTATTCCATCACCTCATGTGCCTCTTGAAGCAAAATCTTCTATTTTCTCCCTCCCTCCCTGGTATCCCTGAACAATCTTTGGTTTTCATGTATTTGCTTATTTCCCACACATGAGATGAAACTGCATTCATCCTTTTGTGCAGACCGGTTCTCAGTGTTCACCTTTCTTGTGGCTCGCATCAGGGTTTCATTTCTCCTTATGGCTGAGTAGTATTCTGCTGAATGTAAATAACCACGTTTTATCCATTCACTTGGATTTTTTTTGGGGGGCGGGGGCGGTTAGTTTTTAAACTTTGTGTTGTGATTTGGATAAAGGCTTACAGAGCAGATCATTTTTCCATTCTTTCAACTCATACACATTTTGTTTCATCTCATTGGTGCAATCCCCACTTGCTACGATGAACATTGATGCACACACATCTGTTTGCATTCCTGCCTTCACTTCTTCCGGGTCCAGACACCCAGGATTGCGACTGCTAGCTCACGAGGCAGTTCTATGTTCAATTTTTTTAAGGAACCACCAAGTTGGCCTCCACAGGGGCAGCGCCATTTCACATGCCCACCAACAATAGATGAACATCCTTTTCTCCACAGGCTCACCAGTACCTGTTGTGGTCTCTTGTTTTTGGTCATTATCATTCTAATGAGGGATGAGGTGGCATTTCATTGTGGTTTTGATTTGCAACTCCATAATGACTAATGAGATGGCACCCTGGTGGCATAGCTTTTATGCATTGGGTTGCAATCCACGTGGTCAGTAGTTGGATACCACCAGCAGCTCCTCTGGAGAAAGACTGAGCTTTACAGTCTCTGAAACTCACAGGGGCACCACATTGATTCAGTGGCAGTGAGTTTGGTGAGAGTTTTGGAATAACTAATGGGAGGAGATCTGGTGGCACTGTGGGTTAAGTATTGGTCCATTAACTAAAAGGCAGGTGGTTTGAACCCGCCAGGTGCTCCATGGGAGAAAGATATCACACACACAGAGGTATTTCAACCCTGTTCTATAGGTCGCTATGAGTCAGAATCAACTCAATGGCAGTGAGTTTGAGTTTTGAAGTCATTTAGTAATGTGATAGTATTTTATACATTTTTTATCTTAGACCCCTGTCAGAATAGTCCTTGAATTTTTCACTGTTTGGTGAACAAAAGTATTTCAGTTTTATGAGGTCCCATTGATCTATATGTTTTTGTCTTTTGCTGCTCCTGCTTTTGTGGTCACAAGTGACCAAACCAAAACCAAGCTGCCCTTTGGGTTTCTGGGACTGTAAATCCTGACAGGCGCAAACAACCTTCTTTTTCTTCTGCAGAACAACTGGTGGGCTCAAACCTATGACCTGGCGGTTAGTAGCTCAGTGCACAGAGCTGTGGCCCTAGGGCTCCTCACAGCTGGAAGACCAGTGTTCACAATTAGGTTACGTTCTTCTCTAAAGTTCCTTGGTGTTGGGGTGGAGCCAGTAACTCTTACTCCCATGGGTGTTTGTGCATTATTCAAGGCCCCAGCACACAGAGGAGAGGAATGAATGCCCAAAGAAGCAGTCAGATCTCACCCCAGGTGTCTTGTGGGCTAGCAGTCACAATGATTGTTCGGTCCGGCAAAGTCCATGGCCAATAAACTCTGTCCAAAGAGACAGACTAATAGAAAATGAAGGACATGCCCAGGCCACCATGAAACTGAGGTGAGGGTGCCCTAGAGATGGCTGGGAAGGTGTTCTTGGAGGAAGAGCCACTTGTGGCTAGGGAAGCCAGACCTGAGTAGAATCCCACTACTTCTTCCCTCTGAGGCCTTTGGCAAGTCCTGTCACCTCCCATCACCAAACCAGAGGGGTTTTCAATAGATTCTCAGATAGAAAGTGTTCACAGAGATTCCTAGAATCACTCAAATGCTTCATTCAGCTTCATAAAAGTTGTTTCACCCAAAATGACCAGGCTACTAGGAAGACAAGAGGCTTTCTAAAAGTTCATGGACAGACAGAATGAAAAGATGATGGGCTTTTTCTGAGAACCTCATGAAGCCGCCCGCATATGTCCACTCAAGGGCTCCTAACCCTCTTCTGGAACACAGAGACACGTAGGTTGGTTTGATCAGCCAGCCAGCTTCTCCACCACTTAAAGGTAACAACTGGAAGCCCACCGATGGCCCCAGGTGAACTCTCCTTTCAATGCTGTGCGGCGATCTGGGGGCAGGGTTGTGGGTAGGAGTGTGGGAGGACACTGTCTGGAACAGCTATAAAGGGATTCTAGAAGGCCCAGGAATCTGGTCCTGGGAAGACCAAGCCCACATCTCTCTGCAGCTTACCTGCCCAGGGCACTTGCTCTAAGGGAGAAAGATGAGACTGTCTGCTCCTGTCAGATTCATAGCCTCGGAAACCCAAGAGCACAGTCTACTCTGCTCTATAGGGCTGCTGTGAGGCAAAATCAATTCAGTGGCAGTCGGTTTGGTTTGGGTGGATGCCTGGGGATAGGAACTCTGGTGGGGCTGTGAGTTAGGCATTGGGCTACTAATAGCAAGGTCAGCAGTTCAAAGCCACCAGATTCTCCAAGGGAGAAAAATGAGGCTGTGAACTCTGGTACAGATTTACAGCCTCAGAAAACCTATCTAGGGCTGTTATGAGTCCAAATTGATCCAACGGCCGTGGGTTGAGTTATACCTGTGGATAATATAATGAAATGTAGTATAGGAGCAGAAAAAATGGAGAGGCCTTCAGGGAGTTGAATTGATACAGTGGCTGCAACAATTCGCTCAGAAACAGGAACAATTGTGAGGACGGAGCAAGACCAGGCAGTGTTTCATTCTGTTGTGCATAGGATCACATGGGCTGGAACCAACTCGATGACACCTAACAACATCTAATGTAACATAACGTAATGTAATGTAATGTCCTATAGTCACCTCCCACAACACAATCTAATCCAACAGAATCCGTCAGTTGAGGTCACAGCAGTGCAGTAGGGGCCCTACACCTCATCTCTTTGGAGATCTATAACGTTATATAAAGAGCATGCGGCTGGGCTGCCCCCAACACAGAGGCACCTCTACAGAAAGGCCTGGTGATGCACTTCTGAAAATTCAACCATGGAGAACACAAATGAACACATTTCTATGATCTCTCTCTCTCTGATTCTCTCTCACACACACACACACACACACACACACACACACACACACACACACACGGGACAGGAGCTGGCGTTTGTTTTCAAGGCCAGGAGGCTTAGGTGCTTCAAGCAGTGAATGTGCTTGACTGCAAACAGAAGACTGGCTGTCCAAGGCCACCCAGTGGCAGCTCAGAAGAAAGAACTGAGCTGGGAGTGGTAGCCCTCTTAGAACCCAGCCACTGAAAACCTCCTGGGTCAAAACCAACTCCACTGAAACTGATTATGTAAGAGGCACCAGGAAAAGGAGGAGGAGAAGGAAGAAAAATGACAGATTCACAAGAAGTCAAAATTCTGCTTTTTTGACAAATTTCTAGTTCCATCCTATCTCAAAACCGAACTCACTGCCTTTCAGTTGATGGCAACTCATAGCAACCCTATAGGAAGGGGTGGATCTGCTCCTGTGAGTTTCCAAGACTGTAACTCTTTACGAAAGCAGATAGCCTCATCTTTCTCCATCGGAGTGGCTGGTGGTTTCGAACTGCTGATCTTGCAGTTAGCAACCCAACTTGTAACCACTATGCCACCATGGCTCCTACAGTTCCATTCTAGGGGGGGACATTTCTATCCTGACTTACCAGTCAAAAGAACTTTTGCACATGTGAACCCGACAAAGTGCCCCAGCTGAACTAGATGCTGCATCCGAGCGTGGTGGGGACCGTGACTGTCGGCAGACCACCTAATTTAATAAGTAGATGCCGATGAGATAAGTGCGAGCAGAGGCGTGAGAACTGGATTTGCTAATTGCCTTCCTGCCCCGTCCTGCATCTGTCGTTGGGCTTTTTGCTGCATTCACACCAGTCATGAGACACCCTGACTTTAGGCACGTGAGACCAGGCAGGTGCCACCGTCACTTTTTTTTAGCAATGATTAAAGTGCCCGGCACTAACCAAAAAGGTCGGTAGTTCTAACCTACTAGCCACTTGGAAGGAGAAAGATGTGGCAGTCTGCTTCTGTAAAGATTTACAACCTTAGAAACCCTATGGGGCATATCTACGCAGTCCTATAGGGTCACTATGCATCAGAATCAACGGCAGTGAGCTAGTCTGCTTTTGTGAGGTTGCCTGGAGCTAAGCCCATCCAGCTAGACCCAGCCTCAGCACTGCTTGTCCCCAATGTCCATGTCTTCACTGGTGGCATCAGTATTCCCTGCAGGGCCAGGAGGAAAAGACTTTCTGGAGAGAGCCCTGGCCTTCAGAATGCTTGAGAACCGGCTGGTCCTCATCTAAAATGTGGAGAAACTTCTGCCACCACTTGGTCAGTTTCAACGCATGGCAACCTCAGGAAAGCAGATCACCAGGCCTTTCTTCTGAGGTACCTTGGCAGGGAGGGGGGTGCTTTCAGGTCACCAGCCTTTCTAATAATCAAGAGCATCACGGTTTTGCACCACCCACCAAAAACCAAAACTCACTACCATTAAGTTGATGCCAACTCATAGCAACCCTGTAGAACAGGGTAGAACTGCCCCTGTGGGTTTCCGGGACTGTAACTCTTTACAGAAGCAGTGAGCCTCATCCTTCTCCCTCAGAGCGACAGGTGGTTTCAAATTGCTGACTTTTAGATCGCAGCCTAACTCATAACCACTAAGTCGCCAGGACTCCCTTGCAGGGACACCAAAACCTCTGTTGGATTAGGGACGGCAAACACTGCATCACACAATCAGTGCCATCAGGAGGTGGGTGAGAAGGAACCAAGATTCCAGGTGGGAATGTTTTTACACGTCTTCACTCCGATCTCTGGGCCCTGTCTTTGTGAACTCCAGTGTCCTCTGCTGCAGAGCTCATTATGAGCATGGTTTTGGGATAATTAGGTCCCTTGGCTGTCTAGTGCTGCCATAACAAGTGGGTGGCTTTTGAGAGCAGCATTTTATTGCCTTGAATTTTGGGAGGCTGGAAGCCCAAACAAGGATGCCAGTCATGTTGATTCCTTCTTGGGACTTTGAGAGAGGAACCATTCCACGTCCCTCACCCAGCTTTTAGAAAAACAAAACAAAACTCATTGGTATTGAGTGCTGACTCATAGTAGCCCCGCAGGACAGGGTAAAACTTGCTCCTGTGAGTTTCCGAGACTGTAACTCTTTCTCCTGAGAGTAACTGATGGTTTTGAGCTGCTGACCCTGTGGTTAACGGCCCAATCTGTAGTTGGCAATTCTTGGGCACCTCATGGTGTAGAGGGCCACATGGAGCTGCTAATCACACGGTTGATGGTTTGAGCCCACCAGCCGTTCCGCAAGAGAAAGATGAGGCTGTCTGTGCCTGTAAAGAGTTACAGTCTCAGAAACCCACAGGGGCAGTTCTACCCTGTCCTGCGGGGTCACTGTGAGTTGGAATCGACTCAATGGCAATGAGTTTGGATGGTTTGGTTAGCATAGAAATATCCACAAATAAATGGGTAGATGGGAGTTCCTGGACAGTACAGTTAATGCACTCAGCTACTCAGCCAAAGGTTTAAGGTTCGAGTCCAGCCTAGTGATGCTTCAGGGGAAAGGCCTAGCAATCTACTTCCAAAAACTCTGCCATTGAACCCACTGGAGCACAGTTCTTTTCTGACACACTTGGGGGTGCCATGAGGAGGAAGGGATGCAAGGGCAACTGGTTGATCTGTTTCTGTGGATACAGGAGTACTTGTTTCCTAATGCTAAACAGGGCCCTCCTGGGATCCCTGGCTGTGGAGTGGCTATGCATTGGGCTGCCAACTACAAGGTCAGCGGCTTGAAACAACCAGCCGCTCCTTGGGAGAAAGACAGGCTCTCGATTCCGGTAGAGTTACAGTCTCAGAGCCTCACAGGGGCAATCCTACCCTGTCCTGTAGAGTCGCTATTGGGGATACTCTGTCCTATAGATTTGCTTTAGGAAGTGGGAATTCTCTCACCGTTTTGTTTGGGTTTATCTATTTGAAAGCTAACTGACTTATGAGTTCAAAAACATTCTTGAGTGCCTAGCTTGGGAAACTCTTGAGAGCATTCTTATTTTTAGAATAAGTTTACAGCAATGGGGCTTCTGGGAGTAATTTAATTTTCATAGTTATGACTAACTTGTCCTCTGGAAATATTGTACTAATTTACACCCCCATCCTGACCCCAACAGTGTGAGAATGTGTCTGCTGGCCCATCGGCACCACTCCCCCTGCGGGTCTCATGCTTTTCCATGCTGTTCTCTGAGACCTGATCCATGTACCACCCTTCCTTCCTGAAGCTGGAGTCCCGTCATCGTCCCCACAGTTATGGACTCTTGGTTTCTTTTGCTGTCGTTGCCCGTTTCCCATCCTTTGCTCCTGTTTTATATTGGCTTTTTTTTCCCTGGCTGATTTATGTGAATTCTCAGGAAAGCTGAGAAATTGGCCTGTCACATTTGCCTGCCACCATTGTTGCCAACATGTTTTCCCAGCTTCCGCTCTGTCTCTGTTCTGTTAACACAGAAGCTTCAGGTGTTTATGCCGAATGTGTCACTTCTCCCCTTTCTGACTTCTGAATTTTGTTTTATTTCATTCATGCTTTTTTTTCTAGCATGCCTATATTTAAAAGTAAAATTACTCTGGAATCGTTACTGGGTGCCGTGAAGTCCTTTTTTTTATGTGTCAGACAGGAATGCTCCATGGAGTTTTCTAGGCTCTCACTTTTACAAGGGTAGACCAGCTTGGTCTTTCTCTCTCAGAGCACCTGCTTGGGTTCAAACTGTTAACCTTTCAGTCAACCATTAAGCCACCAGGCTTCCTTTTATTCTGAAATCATGGTAAACCAGGCTTTCCCCCTCCCAGCTTTTCCATGCCCCTGGGGTCCCTCAGCACTGAGCTTGGTTGGACCTCAGTGCCCACCCTGTGCTGTTGATGGCACACAAACCCCCCTGGCTCAACCTTAAGCTCTTCCTTGGGAAAAACCTCCATCCCCAACCAGGGGAGAGCCAAGAACATTGACTAAAACTGGGCTGTTTGGCTCTCCCCACATGTCACCTTTGGAGCACAGACTTTCAATGTTATCCCTGCTGAATCTGGGAGGTTTGCAGTCTAGCTTCCTCAAGTCTCTGGTACTACCCCAGCCACTCCACAGGACAAAGATGAGGCTGTCTGCTCCTGTCAAGGCTGACAACAAAGGGGCCATTCTATTCTGTCCTACAGGGTCCCCGTGTGTCAGAATCAACACTTGATGGCAGTGAGTTTTGTTTTTGCTTTTGGTCTACTCCCATAGAGATTTACTTCCTCAGAAACATTACATTGGGGTGCAATGGAATATTAAAAAACACACCACCCCTGTCTTTCTCAGACAGGACATAAGATGTCCCCACTCCCAACAGCCCCCACCCCATCACATCCAAGGATGCCTGGCCTTCCTGTGTTTGGGTCCCCCCATTGAAGACCTTATGTGTTGGTGGCTCAGAGGGATAAAGTCAAATGGTAACTTGGATTGACCATGATTCTCAGTGGTTTGATAGTTCCGATGTGGTTCTACACTTACAGAGTGATGTGGTCATCTCCTGTGATGAGCTGATATCCTGTCTTCACCTCTATGATGAGATTGGCTATAAACAGCCAACCAGTTGAAAGGGAGTTTCCTCAGGGGTGTGCCTGCATCCAAGGTATATGGGTGTTTTGGCAAAGCTCTCTGGCTCTTTGCTTTATCTGAATCCTGCATCTGGCACATCATCATCTGACCTCGGCTTCTTTGGACTTGATCAATCATGGGATTGGCCAACCTCTGTAGCTACATGAGTCTGGGGAGGTTTCCAGTCTAATATCTGACCCACAGTCTTAGGACTGACCTGCCTCTACAGCCACATGAGCCATTTGCTCTTTGAGGCATCTCTAGTGACATGGAGTAAAGATTGTGTGTATTCCTGGAAGCTGGCAACAATTAATTGCAGTGAAACATGCCAAGTGTTTAGCTCATGGGATGTTTTCCATGCATGTCCACTCTCAGTGCCACCATCATGGATGCTACTCAAACCTAATCAAACTCACTGCCCTTGAGTTGACTCCAACCTATAGGACAAGGTAGAATTTCCACTGTGGTTGCTGAGACTGTAACTCTTTATAGGAGTAGAAAGCCCCATCTTTCTCCTAAGGACAGGCTGGTGGTTTTGAACTGCTGAACTTGCAGACCACTACATCACCAGCGTCTTTTCTAGTAGTGCTATTGTTCAAACAAGGTCTATGAGCCTCTCTAAAGGCCAACCTGGAACCAGAAGTGTTTGTCATCATTTAGACCCACTGTGTTAGTTCCCTCTAAGGGAGAAGAGGAGTCTATGCATCCCTGTAAATATATACACCCTCACAAACCCTGGAGAGGGTCACTAGGAGTGCGGGGTAGGGATGGGTCTTAGTTTCCTAGAGCTGTGGGGACACAAATACTGTGAATGGGTGGCTTTAGAGAATGGACATTCAAGGCCTCAGCCCTGTCAGATCTTTCTGTGCAGTAGCCTGGGGCATCCCTTGGTTCCTTGGTTTATAGTCAACTCTCACATGGAGTTGTCTTCCCCACTGTGTGTGTGCATCTTGGTATCTAATTTCCTCTTTTTATTAACTCAGAAGTAATTAAATTTAGAACCAAACCCACTGAGGTGTGCTTTAATTAACATAACAAAGAAAGCTCTTTCCCAGCAGGACTGCATCCCATTAGGGGTTGGAATTCTGCTGCTCTCTTGGGGAGATACTCCTCCATCCTGGCCTCCTGGGTTGCCATGGAGAGTTGGGTGTTGATGCTCAGCGTGTGGGCGGGATTGTCTGGCACAACAACTTGATTGACCTCTGTGAGTTCATGCAGCCATCATCAAAGTCCTGCCCACAGAGGTTGGGGAGCTAGGCGGTCATCATTCAGGAAAGCCATGGAGAGACTCTAGAACATGCTGGAGGTCCCAGCACAGACCCGGGCTCTAGTCCTGTCTTGGTTCCATCTGCCTGAGTTCTCCAACCTGCCCTTTCCTGTCCTGTGGTCCACATGCCTGCACAGGAGAAGCATTGGTACCCTCTCTGGGGGCTCTTGGTGTCCCCCATAGGACGTCATGCCATAGTGTCTTAATTCTTGATTAAGAGGATTCTTCAGGAGATGTGGAGCAGGTTTAGGGGGTGGACCATTGTTCTTGATTTGTTTTTGTTTGTTTGCTTTTGTCAACCATGATTTAACACCATGAAAAACCCTTGGTCAGCAGCCCGGGCTAGGCCTCTCAGAGTCCAGGTAGAAAGGGTGTCTCAGCTAGCTGCTGCCGCCACAGTAGAAACACCACACCCACCCACTGCCGTCAAGTCAGTTCCCACTCAAAGCAAGCCTGCAGAGTTTCCCAGGCTATAAATCTCTATAGGAGTAGACAAGGGTGGATCTTAAGAACTCTCACTGCCATCAGGTCAATGGTGACTCATATCGACCCTCCTGTGGGTTTCCTAGACTATAACTGTTTATGGGAATAGAAAGTCCAGTCTTTCTCCCGAGGACCTGCTGGAGGTTTCAAACTGACAACCATGCAGATCAAAACCCAAATGCTTAACCTCACAGTTCTTTGAGGCTAGAAGTCCAAATCAGAACTTTGGCCATGCCAGGTCTTCCTGTGGTCTCATGGGCAGTCCGTGCCATTCCTTTGCCTGTCAGTGAGTCTTCACTCAGTGTCTGTCTCTGTGCCTCCTCTGCTCTTTGGAGAGCTCAGAAGTGATTAAGCCTGGGACTCAACCTACTCAGGGCTGACCTCATGTTAACCTAACCTCATGATACCATCTTCAAACAAAGTCACATCTTCTAAGAGGCACCAGAGGTCAGGATGCAGATGCGCCCTTCTGGGAAATGTAATTCAGTCCATCGCAGGGGCACGGATGAGAACCAGGTGCCTACCCTCATGCAGAAAGAGACATAAAATCCCAAGCATGCAACAGAGAGCAGGTTGGGGTCAGAGGAGTGTGTGCAGGGGATTAAGGCAAGGTGACATGATGGAAAATGACCCTTTACCCACTTCCGACCAGGTAGCCAGGGAGGGTCAGAATCAAGATGGCAGTCATGCTGCAGGTACAGCGACTAGAAGGAGTCAACCTATAAAAGACAAGGAGAACCTTCCAGATGGGGAGAACCACCCATGCAGAGGTCCTGAGGCAGGAATGGTCTTGCTGTGCTTAGAGGACAGAGGGACCCTTGCTGCTGGAACACCATGATTGAGGCAAAGATTCTTCAAGGATGGAGACCAGGCCAATTCCAGAAGGCAGGAAACCAAGCACTGAGACCTTGTCCTGCCACTTTGCAGGTGGACTTATTTTGGGAAGGCACCTCCCCTCAAGGCCTCAAGTGGTCCAGAAAGGGAGTCCCCCGAGTGCTCACTGTCCGGATGCCCACAGCCCTGAGCTTCAGAACTTTCCCGAATCTACATGGACAGACATGCCAGTGTGTTGATGTTGCTTTGAAGCCCAGACACACTTCTTTAAGTCACATCCTGCAAGTGCTTCCCAACAATGTCTGGAGAGCCAGAGGGCTAGGGGTTCTACCCCTTCCCAGCCCCGCCCCGAGGGGCAGGAGCTTGGCCTGTCACCATTTATACATTTCATGAATAGATTCCGGCCAGCCCTGCTCTTCCCAGCAAGGCTGGCAGATGAGCCCTTCTATCTCAATCAGACATCGGGTTAATGGAGCGTGGCCACCGTGCCTTGCACAGATTCTCAGTCCTCTAGGAATTATGAACCGATCAAAGGCACTCACCCCGAAAACCTCGACGGACACCCTTTCATCAGACTCTGGTGATCACATAGGCTTGCCAGGATTGTTTTGTCCCCCAAAGATCATAATTAGGGGTATCAAGTTCCTATTGATGCCATAAATGTGTAGTTCTGCTGGTTAGTGGGCATTTCTGTTGGAGAAAACGCTGCATCAACCATCTTTTATGATCTATACTCTTTTATGGTCTATAGTCTTGAGGAGTTACACATGCAGATGAAGACAGCGGCTTCCCAGGCCCTATAAACGCCTGCCTTAGTGAAGATGGACATCAGCCTCTTTGTCCTCATTCTTTCAAATCCCACTCACTACTGGCTGCCCAATGTACAACTAACATTGGCAGAAACTACCAGATGCTGCTAAGCTCACTTCCATTAAAACCCCCAAGGGCATGCACACCTCATCTCCAGGTCCATAAGGGATGTTTGAGACCCAGCAGTCTGCAACTGCATCATTTTTTAAACTTTCATTGAGATAAAATGCAATTCAACAAAACATGGTGCCATTCCAGCCATTTTAAAGACCTGATTACTTCCATGTTGCATACCCATTACCACTATCCACTTTCTTTTCTTTTCTTTTTTCTTCCATTGTCTTTAACAGAAGCCCAAGGCCCTTAAGCAGTAACTCCTCCACCTTCCCCATCCCACACTCATCTCCCAGTATCGACAAATCTACTATGCCTTTGTCTATTCAGGAGATTTCAGACGAGGGATATCAGACAATATCTGTCCTGTAGTGACTGACTTACTTCACTTAGCATAATGTCTTCACAGCACTGCCTGTTGGAGCCTATCTCAGCACTCCAGCCCTGTTTGGCTGGATAATACTCCCTAGTCTAAAGAGGGAGTCCTGGCTGGTGGGAAGATGAACTGAAAGGCCAGAGTTTTGCGTCCACCCATAAGAAAACTTGCTTTGTGACTTCTGAAAACTAAGTCACTGAAAACCCTTGGGAGCCCAGCCAGTTCCACTCTGGGGCACAGGGTGCCTCCATGACTCAACAGCATCGTATGGTTTGTGTAGATCCATGCCACATTGGAAGTCCAGTCATCTGCTCATGGGCACGGGGGTGGCTTCTGGGGTTGCGCTGCCATGACTAGTGCTGCAATAGGCATCAGTGCCGACCTATCTGCATAAGTCCTTGCTTTCCAACTTGGGGTGGGGGCATGCCTAGAAGTGGAATTTCTGGATGTGGCTACATCACTTTTGCCTATCAGCAGACAAAAGACAGGCTCACTCCATCAGACTTTCGTCATTAGACCATGTTGAGCTGATATCCCAGATGAATTCTGCAACGTTTAAAATAAGCCCAAACTGTTCTCCCAGAGAAGAGGGCATGATGGAATCTAAGGCAATTGGAATGTCCAGGAGATGCAGTAAATTTTCAGTTTATTATTCCAGAGAGATTTACGTTCCCATTATCTATCACATGCGTGTGTGATAAAACGCAGGCATAAACGCGCCTGTCCCCATACAGGAGACTTCATAAACTGTATTAAGGATGGGATCATTATACTTACACATTTTATAGTGATGTTTTCTTCACCGCCAAAAGCACTTTCATTTAATATTAATAAAACAGATGTTTGGCTGAAAGTAGCTGGAAACCACATGGTTCTTAACACGTTCTCGAAAAATGGCGCCTCACTCAGCACCACTCCCTGTGTAGGGGAAATCTCCCAGGCGAGTTCCTCCTGAAACTGGAGCCAGGTTGCCACATCTTTTCTCAGCACCCTGAAGATGCAGGGAAGCTGGCCACCCTTCTTTCTGCTATTTCTATGCTATCAGCACTCATCCTCACTGGCACCAACTTGAATTTTTAAATGGCATCTAGAATAGGTGGAGTCCAGGGCATTTGAAAGGCAACGAGTCTATTTTAGGGGGTTCTGTCCTGAAAGCCACATGACACTGTGGATTGGTCAAAAACCCTCAGGGCTCTGAATTATTGAATGAAAACTAATGTAAACTTTCACCCTAACTACAATCAAACTAGAAATGAAATCAGAACCAACTCATCCTGGCCTACCAAGCCTCAAAGATGACATTCCTGCTTGGAGCAGCCAAGGCACAGAGAGGACCAGAGTCCCAGCCCACCACAAGACATGATGTCCCCTCACTGACCCACAGTGCTTTGGGGGACAGCACTGAAGACACAGTGTGGGATTTGTGCCCAGGACAAATCATGAAGGGAGAAAACAGAGCAGCAAGGAGAGCAAAGTAACGAAGTCCCCGAGAATCCGGAAAACAGACTTCTGACTCGGGGCTTGGCACCTCATCAGATCTGATTGGAAAACATACATAAGGGTCAGCAGACAGACCTAGAACTATTTATAGGCCTTTTTTTTCCTATCTATATCAGATAGGCTAGATAAATAAACCCGAGGGGGAAAACGGGACTGATTGTTCTGGGGGGACAGTGGAGAGGGAGTGGTGAGAGAAAGGGGACCAGGGAGCCAACAAGGGAACAACAAGAGATCTAAACTCAATGAACTAAGCGGCAAAAGACATTTGTAGAGGTATAAATATAGGCATGTATATATGTAAATATATTAATATATTATATAATTAATATAATATATTAATATATAACAATAGGAATATAGGTCTATGTACATATATGTGTGTGTTAAGTATTAAGGTAGCAGACTGACATTGGGCCTCTATTCAAGTCCTTCCACAACACAAGAACACTTTGTTCTATTAACCTGGCATTCTGTGATGCTCATCTTCCGTACACGACTGCTGAAGTCAAAATGGGTGCATAAGCAAATATGGTGAAGAAAGCTGATGGTTCCTGGTTATTACAAGATATAGCATCTGGAGTCTTAAAGGCTTGAAGTTAAATAAGCAGCCATCTAGCAGGGAAGCAAATAAGCCCATATGGAAGAAGCATACCAGCCTGTGTAATCACAAGGTGTCTATGGGATCAGGTAGCAGGCATCAAAAGATCCAAAGTAAGCAATTACATCGATGCAAATGAGAGAGGGTGGAGTAGAGACCCAAAGTCCATCTGTAGACAATTGGACATCCCCTCACAGAAGGGTCACAAGGAAGGGACGAGTCAGCCAGGGTGCAGCATACCATTGACGGAACATACAACATTCCTCTAGTTCTTTAATGCTTCTTGCCCTCCACTCTCATGACCTGAGTTCTACCTTACAAATCCAGCTAGACCAGAGCACGTACATTGGTACAGGTAAGAGCTCTCAACATGCAGAATCCAAGACAGATAAACCCCTCAGCCTCAGGAACAGTAATGGGAATAGCAATACCATGAGGGAAGAAGGAAAGTGGGGGGGGAAAGGGGGAGAAAGGGGGAACAGGTCACAATGTTTGATGTATAACACCCCTTCCCCCACCAGGGATGAACAACAGAAACTTGGGTGAAGGGACATATGATGTAAAATATGAAAATAGTAATAATTTATAAGTTTTCAAGGGTTCACAAGGCGGGCAGGGGGAGGCGTCAGGGAGAGGAGCTGATAACAAGAGCTCTAGTAGAAAGAAAATGTTTTGAAAACTATGATGGCAACATATGTACAAACATGCGTGATACAATTGATGTATGGATTGTTATACAAGTTGTAAGAGCCCCCAGGAGAGTGATTTATTTTTAAAAAGAAAGAAATCAGACTCAACGATACCTCACAACAATAATCAAAGAATGTACAAGAGAGAAATAAAGAAAAAACTAAAGTACAATAAGTATTTGACATGAAGAAAGTCCTCATAAAAAAGAGTTACTATATTGATTCATTTAAACATTCATCAAGAAAAAAAGTTGTAGGACTTAGAACACAAAGTGAACCCCGATGTGAACTCGGGCGGTTGCTAGCTGCCATTGAGTCAGCCTCTGACTACTGACAACCCTAAGCACACCGGAAAGAAATGCTACCAGCCCCTGCATCATCCTCATGATGGGTGAGGCTTTTCTCCATCGGATTTTCATCGGGAGCAGGTCACCAGGCCTTTTTGCCTAGTGCATCTTAGTCGGGAAGCTCCACTGAAGCCTGCTTAGCATGATGCCAACACTCAGGTGTCCTAGATGGATAGTGGCTGCACATGCCACTGGACAGGAATCTAAATCAGTCTTCCAAAGGGAAGGCAAGGATTCCACTGCTAGACCCACCACTCTCCCCAATATAAAGTATGGGCTTTATTTAGTTCACCATAATGAAGCAAATGGGCTCACCAATTGTAACATATGTACCATGGGAATGCAAGACGTTGACTGTAAGGGAAACTGTAGGGGGCCGTCAAGGAAGGAAAGGGAAGCATATGGGAACTCTATTTTCTGAGCAACTTTTCTGTAGGCCTAAAAATAAAAGGACTCCTGGTAGTGTAGGGTTACACTGGACTATAGTCTGCATAGTCAGCAGCTCAAAACCACCAGCAGCTACAAGGAAGAAAGACTGGGCTTTCTACTCCTGTGAACAGTTACAGTCTCAGAAGCCCACAGGGGGTTGCCAGCATTGACTTAATGGCAGTGACTTTGGTTTTGGTTTTGGTAAGAATTAAGATTCATGGCAGAAGTTGTTCAGAAGCTTTTTTCCCACAACACCGCTAGGTCGCTTCAAACCACGATCCTTTCTATTAGTAACCACCCAACCCAGCCCACGTCCATCAAGGCATTTCTAGCTCATAGTCCCTCATCTTTCTCCCATGGAGTGGGTGGTGGGTTTGAACCACCAACCTTGCAGTTAGCAGACCGATCCTAACCCACAGCACCACCAGGGATTAATATTCAAATACAAATCATTCATACCTCCCTGGGACCTTACAACTGCAATAAAAAATAACCAATCAAACTAAGCCCACTGCCAGAGAGCCGGTGCCAACTCCTAGCAATCATATAGGATTGAGCAGAACTGACCCTGGGGTTTCCTAGGCTGTCGATCTTTGCTGGGGCTGACAGCCTCATCTCTCTCCTGTTTATTGGCTGGTAGGTTTGAACTGCCTAACTTACAGTTAGCAGCCCAGTGCTTAACACATTGTGCCACTAAGGATCTTTATTTTTTAAAATCACGCCTATTAAAAATACTAATAATAATTAAAATGATGCTTTCTTCTTTCTTTAAAAAATGGGACCTAGAAATGCCCGCAGAACAAGCGACCTGAGCGGGAACATCAGAGTAAACACTGGTTACTCTTCCCCAGCTGTGAGCTTGAGGGTCTTCAAACTTCTTTGCAAAGACTGTTTCTGAGACAGCATATCAATTCCAACCCAACCCAGCCAGGGCATGGAATGACCTATCTCACAACAAAAAAGCACCCAGCCTGGTAAACTGCACCGCCCCCCCACCCCCGGCAGCCACCCCCACTCCCCGCACCCCCTCTCCCACATCCTCTTATTCAGACAGACAGAAGAAATGGGCCAGGCTGTTGGCTACTCCAAGAGTCAACATTTTGCTTCTTCCTGACAGACGCTGTAAATAAGAAAGAAACCCCTTGCGCAGGGGATCCAGACCTGGGACTGGCTTCCAGGCAGAGGAAGATCTTATTAGGAAAGCCTCCCCGCCCCAGCCGGGGAGGGGAAGGAACAGTGAGGTTAGGACAGGGAGCCTGATGAATTTATGTGAGAGCCTTTCAGCTCAGCCTGCAATACAAAACCACAGGGGAGGCGAGGGTTGGATGCTGCTTGGCTTTGCGGAATAAGAGGCTTGTAGCTCTGATCAAAGTGAGGGCCTGGATTACCCCTTTTTTTCCTACAGCTAAGGAACACTTTAAAGGCCCAACACCTTCCGACACCCCCACCCCACCGGAGCAGCTCAGAACCTCCAAAAAGACCCTGTGAAAACATCTTTCAACTGGGGCTGATCCCATCCAAATCTACTCTTCTGCATGGGGACACCCAGTTCACAGGGAGTCTGAGTCCTCCTGTCAACTCTCCAGCTTACCTGGCCTCTGTAGACAAGGTGTTTGGGAAAGGATTCTTTGATTCAGCTGGAAGCCAAGAGCCCACCCCAATCCTCCCTCATCCGTTTGTCACATTGTGGTGACTGGCATGTTGCTATGATGCTGGAAGCTCCAGGCACTTCAAATACCAGCAGCGATGCCAGATTTCTGAGGCACTTCCAGATTAAGACAGATAAGGAAGAAAGTCCTGGAGGTCTACTTCTGGAAATTAGGCAATGCAAACCTTATGCGTCACAGCAGAATTTTGCCAAATGTATGAAGAGACTTCAAAAGTTGGTGGTGTGGAGGAAATGAATCGAGAGATAGCAGAATTTTTCCACGAATTTTTTGAATCCCCAACCGACCTTCCCAAGTGCTGGATGATCAGCTCCCAGGGTGGAAAGCAATCAGGATACATAGTGACAGCCACACTGGACTAGAGCATGCCAACCACGGGGAAGATGGTGCAGGACCAGGCAACGTTTGTTCTGTTGTACCGGAGGTCACTGTGAGCCAGAGTCGGCTCCATAGCAGCTAGCTCAACAACAGCTAGCTGGACAGCACAGGCCCTGGCACACCAGATGTAGTCATGACAGCTTCTGGGGAATTAAATGACACATGGAGTGGATTAAACCACACAAAGTTGGCACTGCTTTCTCCAGGGGTTACAAATCTGTACTCCCAGCCAAATGCCTGTGTGGTCAAAACCACTTGGGGCAAACCCTTCAGTGATCCCAAGAACCGGGACCCTGGCAAGAACCCCCCAAGAGCCCCATTTGAAAGCTTTGTGCCATCTCTCTGCAGGGCCAGTTTCCCACCCCTGGTGGGGCAATCTCACGTCCCCGGCCACATCCAAATAGACGTGGCCATGTGTGGGCAGAACTCGGGCTTCTCTGCACAAAGCTTTAGCTTCATTCCTGAAAACACCTGCTCAGCCAGGTGGACCAACCCACATCACACCTGGTGCTGGGGATGGGGTCACTAATATTTATATACTACATGACTCTTTCCCTATCTCCCCCAAACCTGTTTTTTACTGTGATAAAATATAGATTCCATCACCTCATATGCATAAGGTTGGACATTGAATAAGTAAGCTCAGAGAAGAATCAATGCATTTGAATTATGGTGCTGTCGAAGAATATTGAAAAGTACCATGGGCTGCCAGAAGAACAAATAAATCTTTCTTGGAAGAAGTAATGCCAGAAGGTGCCTTGGAAGTGAGAATGGGGAGACTTTGTCTCACATACTTTGGATGTGTTATCAGAGGAGACCAGTCCCTGGAGAAGGACATCGTGCTTGCTAAAGTAGAAGGTCAGCGAAAAAGAGGAAGACCACTCCCCCCAAGGAGATGAGTTGACACAGTGCCTGCAACAATGGGTTCAAACATAATAACTGTTGTGAGGCTGGTGCAGGACCAGGCAGTGTTTCCTAGTGTTGTATATGAAGCTGCTATGAGTCTGAACCGACTTGGCGGCACCCAGCAACAACAGTAACAAGTGTACATTCAGTGGCATTTAGTACAGCTCACGATGTTGAGCAACCATCACTACTATGTTTCCTAACTGTTCCCAAAGCAACAACTTCCAGCTCCCACCCTGCCTCTGACCCTTACCTCAGCTTCTGGTACCTTATCATTGACTCTGTGGTCCATGCATTTGCCTCTTGTAGATATCTCATAGTGTTGTTGTTGTTAGATGCCATCCAGTTAGCTCCGACCCATGGCGACCCTATGTGCAACAGAACAAAACACTGCACAGTCCTGCGCCATCCTCACCACTGTTCCTGTGCTTGATCCCATTGATGTAGCCACTGTGTCCATCCATCTGGTCAAGGGCCTTTCTACTTTCCACCACCCCTTCTTGTTACTTCTCTAGGGACTGGTTTCTACTGGCAAAATGTCCAAAGTATGTAAGACCAAGTATGCCATCTTTGCCTCTAAGGAGCACTCTAGCCATACTTCTTCCAATACAGATGTTTGTCCTTTCAGCAGTCCATGGTGCTTTCAATAGTCTTCTCCAGTACAATTCAAATGCATGTATTCTTCTATAGTCTTCTTTATTCAATGTCTAACTTTCACATGTATATGAGAATACCATGGCTTGGGTCAGGTGCACCTCAACCCTCAAAGAAACATCTCTGCCCTTCAATGCTCTAAAGAGGTCTTGTGCAGCAGATTTACCTAATGCACTGTGTCTTTTGATCTCTTGACTGCTGCTTCCATGAGCATTGGTTGTGTATTCAAGTAAGACAAAATTCTTGACAACTTCAACCTTTTCTCCATGTATCATGATGCTGTTGTGAAGATTTTGGTTTTCCTTACAGTGAGTTGTAATCCATACTGAAGGCTACAATCCTTGATCTCCATCATCAGCAAGTGCTTCAATTTCTCCCCACTTCAGCAAGCAAGGTTGTGTCATCTGCATAACGCAGATGTTAATAAGCCTTCCTCCAATCCCAATGACGAGCTCTTCTTCAAATAATCTAGCTTCTCTGATGATTTGCTTAGCAGATAGATTGAATAAGTATGGTGGAAAGATACAATCTTGACACACACCCTTCCTGATTTTAAACCACGAAGTTCTGTTTGCACAACTCCTTCTTGATCCATGTACAAGTTACAAATGAACACAATGAAATGTTCCAGAATTCCTATTCTTCTAAAGGTGATCCACAGTTTATTATGGTCCATGCAGTCAAATGCCTTTGCATAGTCAATGAAACACAAGTAAACATATTTCTGGTATTCTCTGCTTTGAGCCAAGATCCATCTGACATCAACAATGACACCCCTTGTTCCATGTCCTCTTCTGAATCCGACCTGAACTTCTTGCTGTTCTTTGTCATGTGCTGCTGTAACCATTGTTGGATGATCTTAAGTAAAATTTTACTTATGTGCAATATCAGTGATATTGTTGTATAGTTTGAGCATTCTGTTAAGTCACCTTTCTTTGGAATGGGCACAAATATGGATCTCGTCTAGTCAGTAGCTGTCTTTCAAATTTTCCTGGCATAGATGAATGAGTGCTTCCAGTGGTTCTTCAGCTTTCTGAAACATTTCAATATTCCATCAATTCCTGAAGCCTTGTTTTTCATGAATGCATTCAGTGTAGCTTGGACTTCTTCCGTCAACACCATTGGTTCTTGCTTATATGCTACCTCTTAAAATGGTGGAGTATTGACTAGTTCTTTCTGGTACAGTGATTCTGTATATTCTTTCCATCTTCTCTTGATGTTACCTGCATCATTCAATATTTTGTCTCTAGAACTTTTTAAAATTGCAATTCAAGGCTTGAAAATTTTCTTGAGTTCTTTCTGTTTCAGATATGCTGAACATGTTCTTCCCTTTCGATTTTCTAATTCTAAGTCCGTGCACATTTTGTTGTAATATTTAGCTTTGTCTTCTGTAGCTGCCCTTTGAAATTTTCTTTTTAGCTCCTTGACTTCATCATTTCTTCCATTGCTTTAGCTACTCTATGATTAATAGTAAGTTTCAGAGTCTCTTCTGACATCACGTTGACCTTTCTTTCTTTCCTGTCTTTTTAATGACCTTTTGCTTTCTTCATGCATGCTGTTCTTGATGTCTTCCCACAGTTCATCAGGTCTTCTGTCATTAGTGTTCAACGCGTCAAATCTCTTCTTGAGATGTTCTCAAAATTCAGGTGGGATAGACTGCAGGTTGTATTTTGGCTCCCGTGAACTTGTTTTAATTTTCTTCGGCTTTATCCTGAATTTACATATGAGCAATTGATGGTTTGTTCCATACTTGTCCCCTAGTTTGGTTTTAGCTTATGATATTGAGCTTCTCCATTGTGTTAATTTGATTTCTGAGTATTCTGTCTGGGGAAGTCCATGTGTATAGTCAGTCACCTTTTATGTTGTTGAATAAAGGTATTTGCTATGAACAAGTTATTGGTTTTGCAAAATTCTATCATGCAATCTCCAGTTTCATTTCTATCACCAAGTCCAGCCTCCTGTTCCTTCCTCTTCGTTCACAGCTTTTGCGTTTCAATTACCAGTGAGTGCATATGTGACCAATTTCCAACTGAAGTCGTTGGTAGAATTCTTTAGTTTCTTCATTACTAGGTTTTTTGGTTGGTGTATAAAGTTGAATAATAGTTGTATTGATTAGACTTCCTTGAAGGTGGATAGACATAACCAATCACAGATATTATTGTACTTCTTGATGGATTTAGCAAGATCCTTTCTGACAATGAATGTCACTCCATTTCCTCTTGATTGTGTTATTCCCAACATGTAAATCATATGATTTTCTGACTCATAATGGCCAATACCAGTCCATTTCAGTTCACTAATGCCTAGGAGATTGATTTTCATGTGTTCCATTTCATTTTTGACCACTTCTAATTTTCCTAAATTCACACTTCGCACATCCCGAGTTCCAGTCATAAGAAGATTTTTGCAGCTGTTTCTCTTTACCTTGAGTTGTGCCCCATTGGCAAATGAAGACCCTGAAGTTTCCATTCCCACAGGCTCTGCTGGACTCAAGTCACCATGGTCAACTGCCCTCTAAGAAAACATCCCCTCCAAGAAAACTCCCCTCCAAGAAATCATCTCCGCTTCAGTCACAGTTTGAGTGCCCTTGGACTTGAGGGGCCCAGCTACCAGCAGTACCTCCATGTTCTTTTTGCTTTGCTTAGGCTTTCAGTATTTGAAAATGCTTTGAAGGGATGCATGAGGTTTTCACCAGCCCCTTCCTCTGAGGTGGGCAGCCCGGGTCCTTCTTCATTGTCTGTTATTAGTCTGAAAGCTCCGCTGAAACCTGTTTGCTTTGGATGACCCTGCTGGCCTTTGAATTCCCAGTGACACAGCTTCCTGCGTCACAGCAGTGCACAAGCCGCCACAGTACAACAAACAAACAGGGAAGGGGTGGGAGAATTGGGTTCATGCCATTTTCATCTTTAGTGTCTGGTTTCTTTCACTCAGCATCATGTCAAATTTGGTCCATGTCCATGTCCGAACGTCGTTTCTCTCTCCGACTAGATGATACTCCATTGTCTGGACAGACCACGTTGTGTTTATCCACTCATCGGTTGGTGGACGCTCGGCTGTTAGGACTGCTGCTGCAGCGAACATTGGTCTACAAGGATCTGTGTGGGTCCCTTTTTTCATAGGGTATGTCCTGAGGAGTGGAAGTATTGGGTTGTATTATAATTCTACATTTCACTTATTTTTTGAGGCACCACCAGACTGTTATAGGTTCCACAACACTTGCACCTTTTACATCCCCACCAGCAATGCATGAGCACCAAAGGCTTCTTGGGGGCTAAGCATGATGATTAAACTCTGGGAAGTCCGACAAGGGCACAGGCCATGGTGAGATCGAGCTAGTGAAATCCTGGCAGCTACCAACCTCTTGTGCCCGAAGAATCGATCAATCCTCCTGCCCAAGCCCAGCCCACATATTCTCCACTGGCCACAGAACTCACCCAGCCGAGCATTGCCCCCACCAGCTGCTAGAGAAGGGAGGGCAGGGTGGGGGGCCATCTCCCCAGGAAGCCCAGAGCATCTTGAGGAGATGGTGGAAAATTATGCCCGTGATCAAAAGGTAAGAATGTTCTGCCAGATGAATAATGTAATGGTCTTCAATAATCCATTGGTTTATATTAAAAATTCCCGAATGGTATGAAATGTGAAGACATGGCACATGGACACTCTGTGCTTTGTGAAAGTGGAAGCAGTTGATGGGAAGTCCCCTGGGCACCTGTACCCACAGTACTCAGCCCCCATCTTGACCCCACTCCCCCACCATTGGACCCCACTTCTCTGCTCCAATCTCTCCCTACCCTCTCGTGGCACAGTAGATACATGTGTTACTGAAAAAGCTGGTGGTTTGAAACCACTGGCAGCTTGTGAGAGAAAGATGAGGCAGTCGGCTGCCTAGAAGCTTCACTGAATTAGAAACCCTCCGAGGGCACCTCTCCTCTGCCCGGTAGGGGCCCAAGGAGTTCAAGTCCACTGGACTGGCAGTGGGTTTCATTTGGGTTTCCCCTCTCTTTAGTCCAATCCAGCCAGGCTTTCACCCCAACTTCTCCACCAAAACTGTGGTATCCAGGTCCCCAGGGGTCCCCACTTGCCAAGTCCTCCTCTGACTCTCACTGACCATTAACAGAACCCCTCTTTCCTCAGCCTCCAGGACCCCACGCTTTCCCTGTGCTTCTCCACCTCAGGGGCAGCTCTCTCTCCACCTCACTGCTGGCTCCTCCTCTGCTCCCTGAGGTGCGGAAGGTCCCAGGCTCAGCTATTCATTCTCTTCTCTCTCTGCTTTCTACCATGTGAGCTTCTCCTAAGTCCCACAGAATAAGTACAGAAAGGCATGGCTCCATGCTTCAGGAGGCTGGGAGTGGAGATCAGGGTGTCAGCAGGCCACACGCTCTCTAGGGGAAGGTCCTTTGTTGCCTCTCAGCTTCCAGGAGCCCTGGGCATTCATTCCTTAGCTTGGGGCTGCAGTAACTGTGGTCACATGACTGTAGTTCTTATCTCTCCTTTTGGATAATGTCCCCACCACTCACATGGGATTGGGATTCACCCTGCTCCTGTGGGATTTCTCCGTAATCACCAACATCTCCAAGGCCCAGGGTTCCAAGTCCCTGGGTCGGAAGTAAAGCTGGAGGCTTCTCTGGACTATCTTGGGCTTCTTTCTAGTCCTCAAGCACACTCCCACTACAGGGCTTTGGCACTGGCTGTTCCCTCTTCCTGGAACACCCTTCCCTAGATACCGATATGGCCCCTCCCTTACCTCCTTCAAGTCTTTAAACTCACGACTCCATGAGGAGATACTTGCCATCCTATGCAAATTACAAACTGCCCCCTCCTTAGCTCTCCCAAGGGCATCCGGTTTGTTGACTCTCTCAGACGTGTGCTCCCAAGGTAGAGGTGTTTATGCTGATCCTCAGTGGATTCCAAGACCTAGACAAGCACAAAATAGGTGCTTGGAAAATGTTTGTAGAATAAACATAGTGAGGGAAATGCTTGGGGGGTGGGGGGGTAGAATGATTTCCTTGTCACATACCAGCAGGAATGCATAACCTTTATGTAGAGTTTAAGGAATAATACACACCCAGGTGCCAACCACCCAACTTAAATAAGGCCATGGTCTGCTCCCTTGATGTCTTCTTATGCCCCTCTCCCTTCAGAACCCTTTGCTGTCCCAACCAGGCTAATCACTATTCTTAATGTGTATCCCTTAGTCCTTCTCTTTTCTTTAATGTCTCTAACACATGCATGTATCCATATAATACATGTTATCATGCATGTCGTTAGCTGCCATTAGGTAGGACCTCATGTAACTCATGGTGACACCACACCCAATAGAACAAAATACTGAAACCTGCTCAACATCAGAGCAACATTCATGCCTCCACTGATTGATGGGTGGTAGGGGCACATGAGCTGCATCGGCTAGGAATCGAACCAGAGGCTTCTACCTGGAAAGAAAGAATTCTACCACGGAACCACCCCATACACATCAAATGTACACATATGCACACACAATTTATATAAGCAATATTGCCTCATTTGTGTCACGATTTAGCTCCTCCTCCTTCTGTACAGTTGCACCATCTGTTGTTGGATGCCAGAGAGTCTATTTTCAACCCACAGCAGCCCCATGCGACAGAGTAGAGTGGCCTCAAAGGCTTTCCCAGGCTTGATGAACGCAGTGTTTCTCCCACAGGAGGCTGCTGGCTCTTTCTGTTATCAGCCACACACTTAACTGCTGTGTCACCAGAACTCCTTCTTTACCTATCCGTCACTTGTTACTACACTGACAGTTTACTCGGCAGTGAAGAGGCTTGTTTCCCTCTGTGGACTTTCCCCTGGGTCAGCAGCCATCCCACAGCCTCCAAAACACCCTGTGGTCCATCCTCTCCCGCCCAAGCCCTGGTGACCACTGACTTTTTTTTTTTTTTTTAAGTAGCCACACTGGGTCAGTAGCAGCTGTCTGGACATACAGACAGATCCCCTTGCTCCTCATCCCTCCTCACCTCGGCTCAAACAGGCTAACATCACACCTTACCATCTACCTCATGTGGCCAGGTCCGCCACTGGGAGGGTGGGGAGACTCCAGGTGGTTCTTGAAATCTGCATTCCCCGCTTGCACTGCCCACTAGTCCTAGATGACCCTAGAATGGCAAAAAGGTGTCTTTCCCTAGGAGCCCAAGAGAATGGGAAGCCATGGGGTCAGGACTGCCAGCCAGAATGAGAATGCCAGAACTATGACCATGCAAAGTAGGCAGAGAGCAAACACATGACCTTCCCCACCATGCCCCCATGTCTCATCTCTGGCTTGGGCATCAGGATCATGGATGATGGCAGTGGAGTGCTGCTAGACATTTACCAACCAGCTGTCTGATGGGAGGGCGCGCTGCTGCGTAGCATCTGCCAATTTCTGTGGTGTAAATACTTCACTGGTGCCTATTTGATACTACCAATATGACAACAACCAGCTTGCAAAAGCTGTGAAAGCTGAGCAAACAGCTTTGTGAGCCAGCTGTAGACATCGCAGGGTGGGGTGGTGGGGTCATTCCAAGAAACCAGGACCATTGGATAGGGAGCAGGAGGGCAGATGGCACTCCGTGTAAGTAGGTGTGCTGTTGTTGTCCATTGCCACTGACTTGTGGCAACCTTGTGTGTAGCAGACCATCTTCATAGCCATCGGTCTCTCTGGGTCCATTGTTCCAGTTACCACGTCAACTGATGCTTAAACTAAGTACCTGCCAAGGGCCAGGCACTATCGCTAGTTCTGTGCATACTGAGTAAATCAGGACAACAGCTCCATGAGAGAGGCACAGAGAACTCACTTCTCGGGTCCAGGATGACCCAGCTTAGAAGTGGCAGTGCCAGGACTTGAACCCGGTCAGTCTAGTTCTACAGCCTGCTCCATGCGATGCTCGGCTACAAAACCCCAGCTTGGGTTCTGCTGGGGTTGAGTTTAAAAAGGAGCTGCCCAAGAATTCGCACTGCCACAGGAGCCTGGCAATTAAAAAGGAACTAAGGAGACGTGGGGTGGGGGGAGGGTGTTACCGAGGCCCCCACGGGAGAAAGACCTGCCTAAATCACAGAGTAACTGAGGCAAGATTCAGAGCCAGGCCCCTGACTTCCAGGAAGCTCCCTTATCCTCCAGCCCTGCTGTCCGTAGAGTTGGAGTCCAGCAGAGAAAAAAAGTGGCCTGGGTTCCCAGCACACACTAGCTTCTAAAAGCAGGGGATTGGAAATACTTCCCAAGATGTCCAGTGAGATGAGAAAAGCCCAGGACCTGGTCCTGGGACAAGTCAGCGTTAGACGCTTGGCAAAGGACGCTGATGAGAGGTCACTAAGGTCCCAGGGTCACAGAGGCCAAGGACGAAGAGAAGATGTTTCAGGAAGAAGGTTGTTAGGGGTTGAATTGTGTCCCCCTAAAAACATGTTGATGGCTCCCTGTACCTGTGAACTTGACCTTGTTTGAAAATAGTGTCCTTGCAGATGTATCATATTGTTTACACAAATAAAACATACCTTTTACTTTTTTTTCCAACCATGCCCTCTCAAAAGGTATTTTCTAAAGAACTCTATGCTAATTTTTTCACACCTTGCTGTAAAAGATTAGCATAGCACTCTTACAGAAATACCTTGGGAAAAGGCAAAGTGGGCAAAAAAGGTCTGATGCACGAGGGTTATTTAAGTAAAGATCCAGTTATTGAGTTAAGGTGAGGTCATACTGGAGTAGGACAGGCTCAAATCCAATGACTGATCTTCTGATGAGAAGTAATTTGAACTCACACAAAACAAGGAGAAGGTTGGGTAAAGACAGAGACCGAAGTTGGAATGGTGGATCCACAAGCCAACAAATGGCAAGTGTTGTCAGAAAGGAGGAGAAGGGCTCAGGACAGATTCTCCCTCATAGCCTCCAGAAGGAGCCGGCCAACACTCTGATTTCAGACTTCTGGCCTCCCAGAGCTGGTGTAACCCCCTTCCTGCCATTGAGGCAATTCTGACTCACAGCAACTCTATCCGACACAACAGAACTGCCCCTGTGGCTTTCCAAGGCTGTGCATCTTTTGAGGGGCAAAAAGCCTGTTCCTCCCGTGGAGCCTCTGGTGGTTTTGAACTGCTGGCCTTGCAGTTAGCAGCCCCAAGCGTAACCGCAATGACCAGGACTCCCTTGAGGCTGCCAGTTTTTGGTACTTGATTATAGGAGCCCTCTAGAGAAGAATGAGAGGAGCCCTGGTGGGGTAGTATGTTGCTAACATCAAGGTCAGCAGTTCAAGACCACCAGCCAGCTCCTCTGCAGAGGGAGGGGAGGGGAGGGAGGAGACTTTTGAGTCCCATGAAGAGGTTACAGTCCCCAAAACTCACAGGGAACAGTTGTACCCTATCCTCTAGGGTCACTGTGATTCAGATGGACTCAATGGCAGTGAGTCTGGGTTTTTTGAGAGGGAAAGATACAGAGGTAATGAATGGCAGGATGGAATGAAGTGACCACGGTGACCACAAACCTCAATGGCAATCTCCCTGGGATTGTCTGGGGGCAGGCAGCCCTGGTGTGTAGAAGGGAATGGGGGGCTAGGGGTGGGGGTGGAGGAGAGGATGGATTCAGCCCATCTGAGAAACATTGCTGTTCCAAGTGGGGAATGGGGCTCGGCTGAAAGGAGAGGTGAGGTCAAAGGGGAGAGGCAGGGTGCATCAAGTTGTAAGTGCCCCCTCAGGCACCCATCTGCCTAGGCTGAGCCAGCTCCCCAGCAGCAGACCCTGAATAACGGATCACAGCTTGACGTGGATCAGGCGGATCCAAGGCTCCACTGCTCCTTCAGCAGTTGCTCTGAACAAAGAGGAGGTGAAACAGCAGGCACCTCACGCTGGCAAAACCCCACTCAGCCCTTCCCTGGCATCCTCTCAACCTCACCCTCACCCCAGAATTACAGATTGATTTGTGTGCCCCCACCCCCACCCTGCCCCAAATCAGTGTGAGAATCCTGAAACCTGTGTCCATGGCTCTATGCACAATTTGGGAGTAGAGTTCCTTTGGGAGCTCCATGTGAGGGGCTGCCCTAAACCTGATCGCCAAGGAGCCACACAGCCAGAGACAAGGAAGCACATACCAGGGAAGACAGGTGCCACGTGGAGATCGCCAAACCCACTCACTGCCATCAAGTCAATGATGATGCCCTGTGACCCCATAGGACAGGGTCAAGAACTGCCTATGTGAGTTTCTCACTGTAACTCTTTTTTTTTCTTTCCAATTTAGATCTTGTTTAATTCAGTAATTTCATTACATGTTTTGTTTTGAAACCTTGATCAGCTTTCATTATATGTACCCTTATGCCTTTGAAACTATAACTCTTTATGGTAGCAGAAAGCCCTGCCTTTCTCCCTCTGAGCATTTGGTGGTTTTGAACTGCTGACCTTACGGATCCCAACCCAACACATAACCACTATGCCACCTAGGGCTCCTTGAAGATAGCCAAGGAACCCAGAAATGCCAGAGGAGACGATGACCTTCCTCTAGAGCAGTGGTTCTCAACCTTCCTACGGCCATATAGTTCCTCATGTTGTGGTGACCCCCACCCCCACCCCCACTTCCCAACCACCCCCTACTTCATCACTGTCATTTTGCTACTGTTATGAATCGGGCAACCCCTGGAAAAGGGTCATGACCCACAGGTTGAGAACTGCTGTTCTAGAGCCTACAGTGGGAGAAGTTATCCCCCAGGGCCATCCCTGGGTTTGGGCATCCAGCCTCCTGACTTGTGAGAAAATACGTTTCTGGTTTTCAAAGTCACCCTCATGTGGTATTTCTGTCACAGCAGCCCCGGAGAACTAAGACCCCAGGGTCCTGGGCCTCCCCCTCCCCACACTTATAGGGATGGCAATGCAAGAGCACCCCTTATGGGAGGATAGGGACATTGTCCTGTCCCCACCAAATCAAAACCAAACGCAATACCTTGGAGTTGATTCTGGCTTATGGTGACCCTGTAGGGCAGAGTGGAACTGCTCCCTGGGGTTTCCAAAGCTGTAACTTGACAGAGAGTCACGGTGAGTCAGAGCTGACTGGTGCAACGTGAAACCTGACAGCAACAGCAGCCATCGTTACAGGAGCAGACGGCTTCATCTGTCTCCATCACAGGGTTGGTGGGTTGGAACTGCGGATCTTGCAGTTAGAGGACAATGAGTAACCCACTATATCTCGAGGACTTCCTGGCCTGTCCCCACCGCCACCCTGATCCTAGTTGGCAGGTTCTTCCGGTGTAAGGAGAGTGGCAGGCAGAGATGAGACTGGAGGGGCACATGGCACTGACACCCTGGAGCCTGTGTGGATGCTCTTTTGACAAGAGACTTTCTGAAGAGCGGGGACCCTCTGCCAAGGTCCAAGGCTGGTGGCAGGCAGATCTGGACCCCTCCTTCCCTGAGGCACTGGCATGCCCTCAGCTTTCCGGGTAAGCTCCGTGAGGCTTGGTGTCTGTGTCTTCCTTGCCCTGATCACAAAGACTTATCCAGCCCTCTAACTTGATGTCCCCAAGCACCGAACCAACTGTCTGGCTCCTGAATTGCTCACTCAGCTGGCCCAGAATCTCTCCTGACAAACGCCTGCCCCCTCTGGCATGTCTCTCTCCCCAAGCAGACATTCTGCCCTGAACTTTATAGGCCAGCTCATAAGCCCTTCAGAAGCAATCAGGGCCATGGTGCTTCACCCTCGCTTAGCACGTGGGGAGGACAGATGAGGACTAAACAAGATCCCCATCCTTGCTGCATAACGAGAGGAAAGACTGAGTGTCCCTGCCAGTCATTAGTGCCCTTACGGACCCAACTTCTGTGGACCACGTGTAGTGAAGGTACCCTTCCTTCCAGCTGCCTCTCCCCACCTCTGCGGCTTCTGTACCCACCACAGCGCAGGGGCCCTCAGAGGCAGCCTTCCCCCATCCAAATCCACCTGTCCTCAGGGACAGCATGATAAAAACCTCAAGCTGGCGATGCCAGAACCTGGTGCTTAGCCGACGGGAAGCAGGGTGGTGTTCTCTGGACAGTTCAACACGAGATGCCAGATCCAAAGCCAAGCTAGCTCACTCAGAGCCATGCTCTTGGCTCCCACAGAACTGACCCTCTCCCTCACCACCCCGAGGGCTCCTGGGGCAGTCATCCTTATTGGAGGGAAGCGGACGGCCACATCTTTCTCCTACAGAGAGACCGGAGTGTATGAACCACCCACTAGTCTGCTAGCAGCCAAGCTATTTACCCACTGCCCCAACAGGGCCCCTGAAACAAAGAGGTGCCACACCCCCAAACCAAACCTGCTCCACAATGTCAATTCCAACCCCCAGTGACCCTACTTGGACAGAGCAGAACTGGCCCCACAGGGTTTCAAGGCTCCGGAAGCCGACGGCCACGTCTCCTCCGCAGAGTGCCTGGTAGGTTTTGGAGAACAGCCAAGTCCATCATTACCGTGGACATGACACTTGGAAAAGTAGGTCAGTGGAAAAGGAGGAAGACCCTCAAGGAGATGGGTTGACACAGTGGCTGGAACTAGGGGCTCACACATGACAACAATGGTGGGGATGGCCTGGGATCGGGCAATGTTCCCTTATGTTGTTCGGCCGCGTTGCTGTGACTCAGAACCGACTCGAATGGCACCTGACAACAGCAAGAAACGATTCCATTCGGTATCTCGTCTGATGTTTACGACAGCACATGATGTGACTCTTCCCTTTGCCTCCCAGTTGGTTTCTGTGCGGCGGCCGCTTATGTCCTGTATGAGCGGAAGCGGCTGCTCTTCCTTCCATGTTGCTAACTGGATTCGCACAGAAAGACACAACCCCGGCGTTAGCAGGCTCACAGGTGCAGCCACACTGCCTGAGGAGGTGCCGGGTGAAGCATCTTCCATCTGCTATAAATAAATAATCTCTGCAGATAACCTGACCTCTCTCCCGGGGCCCTTCCCCATCGGGAGCTGTGGGCGAAAGAAAAGAAAAGTCAGCCCAGGCTGGCAGACACAGTCCCCTTCCCTCTCTGAAGCCAGCTCTGTATTAGACAACATACAGTCATTGAGAAAGACCAGTCCCTGGAGGAGGATCATGCTCCATAAGACTAGAGGGTCAGTGAAAAGGAAGGAGACCCTTGATGAGATGGCGCAGCACCATGGCTGGAAGAGTAGGCTCACAAAGATGGTGCAGAATGGGCCACTCTTCATTTTGTTGTCCACGCGTCTCCATGAGTCGTAGGCAACTGGAAGATACCCCATGGCAGCAACAACAAGCAGTCTCTGCAGGGTTTCTCCACCCTCACTCCCCCCACAGCCTTCCCCAGAGCCCTTCACGTGGTGCTAGGCCTAGGTGGGCCGGAGGTGGTTTTGTGATATTGTGGGCCATCACTTTTGTCTCATCCTTAGATAAGCATATGGTGGGTGTGTTAGTCTGTGTACACAAGAGAAACAATTCATTGGCATATGTGTATAAGAAAGAGCTTTATTCACCACGCTGAACGCCAGCCTCTGGGGGCATGCATCAGAGCAGCGGGGGGAGCAGAACTGTGAGGTCCCCAGGGATAGAGGTGGTGCCGGGGCATAGCACCCCATCAGACTTGACTGGAAAGCACACGTGAAGGAAAACAAACAGACCCTTAACTATTCATATGGTTATATATGTATCCGTGTGTGTGTGTTGTTGTTATAGCCATTGTTTTACTTTCTGTTGTTGCTTCGTTGTACTCAGTCTTGTGATGGTACATAGCATGTCTACCTGGAAAGGATAGGCATAATAAATAAGCCAGAAGAGAGAACAATGGGATGACAAATCCAGGGAACATGGGGGTAGGGGAGGTAGGGGAAAGGAAGAGGGTGTTAACAAGCACAGGGACAAGGGAACAACAAGGATCCAAAATCAATGTCAAGGAAGGTGCAGGAGGCCTGGCAGGGCTGGATCAAGGGCAATGTAACCGAGAGGAATCCCTAAAACCCAAATGAAGGCTGACCATGATAGTGGGACAAGAGGAAAGTACAAAGAAATAGAGGAAAGAACTAGGAGGCAAAGGGTAGTCATAGAGATGTAAATAAAGGCATATAAAGATGTAAATATATTTATATATGACAAAGGGGAAATAGATCTATGTACATATATTTATAGGTTGAGTATTAAGAAAACAGATGGACAGTGGGCCCCTGCACAAGTACTCCCTCAACATAAGAACACTTTGTTCTAACAATTCGGCAGTCTGAGATGCTCACCTGCCTGGTACGATCACTGAAGACAATGGGTGCACAAGAAAATGTGGTGAAGAAAGCGGATAGTGCCCAGCTACCAAAAGATATAGCACCTGAAGTCTTAAAGACCTGAAGCTAAACAAGCAGCCATCTAGCTGAGAGACAACAAAACCCACACGGAAGAAGCACACCAGCCTGTCCCGACTCGATCGCTGAGGACAAAGTGGGTGCATTAGCAAAAGTGGTGAAGAAAGCAGATGGTGCCCGGCTATCAAATGATATAGCATCTGGGGTCGTAAAGGCTTGAAGACAAACAGAAGGCCATCTAGCTAAGAAACAACAAAACCCACAAGGAAGAAGCACACCAGCCTGCCCCGACACAAATGCTGAAGACAAAGGGGATACATAAGCAAATGCGGTGAAGAAAGATGATGGTGCCCAGCTGTCAAAATATATATCTGGGGTCCCACAGGCTGGAAGATAAACAAGGGGCCATCTAGCTGAGAAACAACAAAGCCCACATGGAAGAAGCACATGAGTCTGTAAGATAACAAGGCATCGAAGGGATCAGGGATCAGGCATCAAAGACAAAAAAAAAATCATAACATTGTGAATGAGGGGGAGTGCAGAGTGGGGACCCAGGGCCCATCCAGGGGAAATTGGACATCCCCTTGCAGAAGGGTTGTGGGGAGATGAGCCAATCAGAGTGCAGTGTAGCAACGATGAAATATACAATTTTCTTCTAGTTCTTAAATGCTTCCTTCCCCCTGCCCCAACTATCATGATCCCAATTCTACCTTACATATCTGGATGGACCAGAGGATATACACTGGCACAGATAGGAACTGGAAATACATTGAATCCAGGACAGATGAACCCCTCAGGACCAGTGGAGAGAGTGGCGATCACGGGAGGGTGGAGGGA
>NW_022103901.1:4612958-4643795 GCF_000313985.2 Echinops telfairi | reverse complement strand
AAATGTTTTGAGAATGATGTACAAATGCACTTTACACAATTGATGTGTGTATGGATCGCGATAACAGTTGTATGAGCCCCTAATAAAATGTTTAATAAAAAAAAACAACACATGCAATGATGCCGACTGCAAGAAGATCACAGACCGGCGGGTGGAAAGATTTCTGGATCCAGTGGCAGTGGAAACATCTCAGCGCTGGCAGGAGTCTCCACGTGGCTCCTCCAGCTCTAGGGCTTAGCATGGGTCCATGTGTCTTCTCGACAGGAATGTCTTGCAGGAAGTATGTGAGTGTCCCACCTCCAGCAAGCTATTTATCTCCTTAGTGCCTCCAAATGAGGACATCAAGCTGTGACCTGATTGACAGACTAGACTCCACCCCTCCACAAGTGGACACCAGAATATGTAATTACCACAGTGGGTATCTCATCAATAGGACCAAGCACATAACTTGTGGATGCCACACAAGATAAAACTGTGTACTCTCTTGTTAAAAAATGACTAAGAATGTCCAGACCGAAGCATCAGAGCATTAAACCAAGTGTAAAGTCCTCTAACACGAAGACTGAGAAGACTGCGGTCAGCACAGGTCACGGGGCATGAAGCCCATGCTGCTCCCAAGGGTTTGTACCCAGACCCACTGCCTGTTAAGCCCTCGCTGAACAAAGGCTGCCAGTGACCCCATCAGAATGGGATTCCTCCCATTGTATTCTGGCTCTCCTTGCCACTGACAGGGTGCTGTGCCTCCCATCCACCCACCTCATCCCACCCTATTCCATGATATAAGACAAGATTTTATTCCCTAACACAAACCAAAATTCTACATTACAATTAATTAGAATCTAGGTCAACTGTAACTCTCTTCTGATTGTTGTAGGAATGCAAAATGGTGCATCCATTCTGGAAAAGCCAACATTTCTTACAAGCGAAACATACACCTGCCATTTGACTCAGACTTTTCACTCCCAGATGTTTGTTGCCCAAGAGAATTGGGTGAGTGGATAAACCAGTGGTGGTATAGTCATATAGTGAAATACTAATCAGCAATGAAAAGGAGCAAACTATGAGTGCACAATAATGTGCACTCAAAAGCATGACACTGAGTGAAAATAATACATTTTGAATGACTTTATTTATATAATATTCCAGAAGACACAAAGGTCTAAAGGAAAAGCAATGGTTGCCTGAGGCTGGGGGGGCGGGGGCTGCTGGAGGGAAATTTCAAAGGGCAGCTTGAGAAGACAAAGTAAAGTATTATTATTTTTAAAATATTTTTATTTGGGGCTCTTACATCTCATCACAATCCATACATTGATCCAGTGTGTCAAGCACATTTGCATATATGCCGCCATCATCATTTTCAAAGCATTCTCTTCCCACTTGAGCCCCTGATATCAGCTCCCCATTTCTTCCCCCTTCCTCCCCTGCCTGCCCTCCTTCACGAAGCCCTGGTAAGTTATAGGTTATTATTTCCATATCTTACATCATCCTCCATTGCCCCTCACCCACTTTTCTGGTATTCATTCCCCTGGGAGGTTGTTCTAGATTGATCCTTGTAATCAATTCCCCCTTTCTCCCCCCACCCTCCCCTAATCCTCCTGGTATCTCTACTCTCATTGTTGGCCCTGAGGGGTTTATCTATCATGGATTCCCTGTGTTGTGGGCTCTTACCTGTAGCAGTGTGCATGCTCTGGTATAATCCATTTGTAAGGTAGAATTGAGATCATGATAGTGGGGGGGAGGAAATACCATAGAAGTAGGGGGAAGTTGTGTCTTTCATAGGTCTTATACTGCACCCTGTCTGGCTCATTTCTTCCCTGTGACCCCTCTGTGAGGGGATGTCCAATTGTCTACAGATGAGCATTGGGTCTCCACTCCCTTGGGTTTGGTTTTGTTCTGGGTCTTAGATGCCTGATACCTGATCCCATCGACACCTCATGATCAAACAGGCTGGTGTGCTTCTTCCACGTGGGCTTTGTTGCTTCACGGAGAGATGGTGTCTTGTTTATCTTCAAGCCTTTAAGACCCCAGATGCTATATCTTTTGATAGCCGGGCACTATCAGCTTTCTTCACCACATTTGCTTATGCACCCATTTTGTCTTCAGTGATCATGTGGGGAAGGTGAGTAGTACAGAATGCCAGATTGTTAGAACAAAGTGTTCTTGTGTTAAGGGAGTACTTGAATAGAGGCCCAATGTCCATCTGCAACAATAATTCTTAACATATAGATATGAGGTACATAGTTCTATTCTCGTCTCATTATATGTACATTTACATATAATGATATGTATAGAGTTAGGCCTCTATAAAGGTCTTTGATGTCCAGCCTTCATTCGGGTTTAGTAATTCTTCGTTGCTACATTACCCTTGATTAAGCCCCACTAGGCATCCTACGACATTCCTTCCATTGATTTTAGTTCACTTGTTGTTCCTTTGACCCTGGGTTGGTTTCCCCCGCCCCCCCCCCCGGTCCCCGACTTCCTTTCTTCCACCTCCCCTTCTCCCACATCCCTCCGGAACCATTGGTCACATTCTTTTTATCTCTGAATTATTTATCCCACCTATCTTATCTAGACAGACATGGAAATACATTAATAAGTGCAAAAACCAGGCAAAGCCAAATAAACACAAAAGAAGTCAGGACCAACAAAATGATAACAACAACAACAACAAAATGATAGTAACAAAAAGAAAGTCACTGACAAAAATAGTTCAAGGTATGTTTGTTGGCCTTGATGAGTGTTTTCCAGTCGAGTCTGATGGGGTGCCACACTCTGTCTCCAAAGTCTATTTTTGGTATTCCCTGGGGGTTTCACCACTCTGCTCCCCCTGCTGCTCTGCTGCATGTCCTCAGTGCCTCACTGCAGTGTGATGGGGCCAGACCTGCACTATTCCCACCCTGTGTCTCCTGTGCTGTCCCCCACAACACCATGGTTCAGTGAGGGGAAAGTATTATAATGAAATTCTCAAAGACCTAGAATTGGAAAACCCAAAAAGAAAAACACATGCAATATATCTTATTTGAAAAACAGAGGGAAACATTCAAGTCTAGAGTTTTGAAGGATTCTGTGGGCAAAATATTCAACAATGCTGGAAGCATTGAAAGAAGGTAAGTTGGTAGATAGATATAAAGTAGGTGAGTGGTTAGAACGACTGACTGATAGACGGATGTAGTAAGTAGGTAGGTAGACACACACAGAGAGATGGATATAACAGGCTGATAGAGATGGAAGGATGGATGGCTGATAAACCATCATTAGCTAGGTAGACAGTTGTTAGGCACCATGAGTCAGTTCCGACTTACAGTGACCCACAGAATGAAGTACTGCTGAGCCCTGCATGTCCTCACACTTGTTCTTATGTTGGAGCCCATTGTTGCAGCCACTGTGTCCGTCCATCTCCTTAAGAATCTTCCTCTTCTTCACTGCCCCTCTCCTTTAACAAGCACAATGTCCTTTTCTAGGGACTGGTCTCTCCTGACAAAGTCTCACAGTTCTTGTTTCTAAGGTGCATTCTGGCTGTACTTCTTCCAAGAGAGATTTGTTCTTCTGCTAACCCGTGGTACTTTCAATATTCTTCGTCAAAACTATAATACAAATACATCTACTCTTCTTCAATCTTCCTTATTCAGTGTTCAACTTTCACATGGTAAATAGTCAAAATTGATCAAATTGTATATTGTAAATGTGTACAGTTTTAGTTACTCCTATGATATCTCAATAAAATTCAAGACAACATCATTAGCTCAAGGAACCTGAATAAAACATTCTGAGAAGGATGGCACTGCCTTCTCCCCCTCACACCCCCCTACACTTCCATGTCATCTAGCTCAACCTCAGGTTTTAGAAAGAGAAGAAAAAAGATATCAAAGTGAGACATCACTTTAGAAAGGTGTGGAAAATATATTAAACACTGAGATGTTATCATAATACATTTAATGAATAAGTTCAGATCTGTCTCATCAAATATAAAAAAAGAAACTTAAAATTAGCAAGTACAGAGGAAATGAATGTTGAGCAAATAATTTGAATGAATATATCCTATTATGTTCTAATGAGTGCCTTTTACTTTTTTTTAATTTGGGTTTATCTTTGTAACAGATGCTTCTATTTCCAAGGCTTCTTAAAGGAACTGGCTCCTGTTACATACATATCTTAGAAACACAATTTAAAGATAATGACTCAGTGGTTAAACAATGACACAATGATGTTCTCTGGGACTCTAAGTGGACTCTCAGTTCCAACTGCGTTTGGCTTTGATCCCTTAGACCCAAACCCCAATTCCCCTACCCATCACATAAAAATAATTACCTCAAGGCCCTAGGAAGCCCTGGTGGCTCAAACAGTTAAGCGCTCAACTGATCATTGATAGGTGGGAAGTTCAAACCCACCAACTACTCCATGGACGAAAAACCTGGTGGTCTGCTTCAATAAAGATCATTGCTAAGAAAACCTTATGAGGCAGATCTACTTAACACATGAGCTCATGATGACCAAAGCCCTGGTGGCATGGTAGGGAAACACTGGGCTGCTAACCACAAGGTCAGCGGTTGGAGGCCACCAGTCACTCCCAAGAGAAAGGCTTTCTACTCTCTTAAAGAAGTCCAATCTCAGCAACCCACAAAGGCAGTTCTACTCTGTCCAGAATCATGAGTCGTCTCAATGACAGTGAGTTTGGTTTTAGTTTGGGAGCAGCCTCCAGCCAGGCTGACGTCTGGCACATGCTACTGAAACTGAACATGGCTTTACTTCCTACACAGTGAAGGCTGATCATTGTTAGATTTTGTGCTCAATTAGGAGCCCTGTTAGCACAGTGGGTTAGGTGTTGGGCTTCTATTCGAAAGGTCAGTAATTTGAATCCAGCCGCTGCTCCCCAAGAAGATGAGGCTCCATGAGACTCTCTACTCCCAGTTCTACTCTGCCTTGTCGTGGGCTATGAGTCAGAAGCGACCCAATGGCAGTGAGCTTTGTTGGTGGTGATGGTAGTGACGGTGGGGGTGGCGTTAGTGGTGGTTTGGGGTAATTAGCCCTAAACTGCTTTCTTATAAGAAGATAATGTGCAAACTATAGTGCTCCTTCCTTTCATTCAAGCCTCAAGCCTGAGTGTCGTTTATGCAAAGAGTGGGTGTTTCTGAACGCATCCAAAAGCATTCTGGAAATCTTTCCACTCCCGTTGCTCTCCACCAGGCAGCTGATCCGCAGCGTTATGAAATACGGAGTGAAGCCTCTTTTATAGCCGAGCATTCATCTGCAGGCTCCTTGGCATGCAAGTCCCTCCAAGTTCTTTTATTATTTCCAAGAAACTGTAACTGAGCCTTTTTACGTCCCTTCTGTTGTCATAAAGCAATCACACATAAAGCATGTCAGCCAAACAGAAGGACCGCCTTTCTCCAGCTCAGCGTTCCCTGGAGCCAGGCTCTCCATTCTGGGCGACTGACCACTCTGCCGGTTACTGGACATCACTGTTCAAGTACAGGAACCCTGGCCACCTGGGAAAGACCCTCTCTGGGGCCACTCAGCCACCATATGGTGGTTCCAGGAGGCCCTCTCAGCAGATGGGAGGCCTGAAGGCTGGACCTGAGGCACACAGTTGCCCCTGGGTCTCAGCTACCCTTTCCTCTCTGCCCCCCAGATTGCCTCCATGTTCCCCATCCTCTCTCTCTGTCCCTCACCCTTTCTCACTGACCCCACCCTCCCTGTGTCCTCTTACCTTTCCTCTGCTTTGTCTCCCCAACCTCCTTCCCTCTATGTCCCTGCTCTCCCTGTGTCGCCCCCCTCTGGGTTCTGTCTCACATCCTTGCTCTGTGTCTCCTTTACCCTCCCTTTCTGATGCTCCCTCTCTGCTCACACCCTCTCTGATCCTCCTTCACTGTCCCATTCCCTCTCTGCCCCTCCCTCTCTACCCCCTCCCTCTCTAACCCTCCCTCTCTGCCCCTTCTTCTCTGTCCCCTTCCCTCTCTGACCCCCTGCTCTCCCTCTTTACATCTACCCTCCTTCCTCTCCCCCTACCCCCATACACATACATTCTGGAGCCTCTATCCAATGGGACTCCGATGTCATCCAACATTAAGGTCGTTGTCCTGTCCTTTCTTGTTTCCTTGTTTCAAGGAGGCCAAATGACCTCCTCAGTTGGTCTAGCTTGCCTCCTCAGCCTCAGTCTCCCAGTCTCTAGAATGGGGAGATGAAAAGCAACAGCAGGGCACCTAGGTCATGGGTGTTTGGGGAGAAGAGGGAACCAGACACGGAGTACACACTCTGCTGTGAGAACCTCAGGCGGGTGTCAGGGCAGCAAGGAGGACAGGCGCTGGGAGGCCTCTCCCCAGGCCTGGGTCTAGGGATGCCATAGTCCCAGCCCTGCAATATAGAGGACACGGAGGAGAAGAGAAGCCCCAGAATTCCTGGGCCTTTTGAAAGGTAGACCCACACACCCTCCAAGAAGATGAACCCCCCCGCCCCCCAAGCCATCTAACGAGCTGATGGCCTCAGCAGCTGCCACAGGCTCAGCCTAGGGCTCTCATCCGTCTTAGTGCCCCTAGCCCAACCCTATAGTCAGGCAGGGAGACACTCCTGCAGCAGGGAAGGTGATTTGTTAGGGATTTCCAGTGTTCCTTCAGCCACAGATGGAGGGAACTCCTGTGGCCATCTCTAGGGAGGTGAGAAAAAGGTAGCCCCAGGGGTCCTGGGCCGTCACATCAACAGGTCTCCCCAGGGCTCATTGGCGGGGATCTGGGAACCCCCATATTCCTGCTGCAGTTTTCCTGGAAGCCCAGAGCTCTCTGTGCTGCATCAGGGAGACTCCCAGCCAGGTCCCCCAGACTGGCCTTCCTGTGGCCACCAGTTTCCTTGGGGACCTGTTGCCTCTGGGTTCCCCAGCACACTCAGAAAGAGCCTCTATCTAGCCAGTGTTAGCTGGATGCCAACTTGGCAGCTGATACCAACTCTGTGAGCAAACGAAATGGCTCCATCCCTCCTGGGGATGAGCTGGCATGAGCCAGGTTCAAAGAAACTGATCAATAAAACATACTTAAAGCCAAAGCCAACCAGCCAATGCCATGCCTGTTGAGTAATTTGCCAGGAGAGACACAGCCACTGCCACCAGCATGCCCAGATGGGCCTGCCAGCAGCCCCCTTCCTCCCTCAAGCACAGGAGGAGCGCCAGATGGCTCTGGGCCAGCCTCTTTGAGTGGATAGCCCTCCCTGCAGGCTGACTGCAGGCCGACGGAGGCCTGCTGCTGTCCCAAAATATGTCCATTTAGCCTGGAATCAGAACAGGGAATTGGGCTCAAGGCTTCCACAAGCAATGATCCCTCCCCTGACTGAGGGCTCAGGCTTAGTTAGAAAGCCCGGGTGCTGTAGCCAGGATGCCTCTTGCCTGGCCACAGCTGGGCGGTTCTGCCCACAGCTGTTTCCAGACCCGGGGTTGGCCATGCTCCTTCTCTTTGCCTGGGCTTTCTCCAAACAGTCTGACACAATTGGGCATATGCACACCAAGCTGCCTTCCAGGGACTGCTCCCGAATCCTGGAACACGACCATCTGGGTCTTTCCAATCCCCCCATCCCCACCCTGGCCTCTCACTCACAGAGCCTGGACCCCATGGGAAGGAGATTGCAGCTGGTGGGGACATGTGATTTGCTAAGCAGCTGCATTTCTGGTTTTCTCAGTAAAGCTAACAAAGAGCCAACATCAGAACCCCTGGCTTACTTGAGCCCCTGCAGGAGCTGGTATTCATTGCTGGGAGCCATTGCGTGCTCTAAGTGGAGAGGAGCCAAGCTGGAATTAGCAAGCATGTCTGACAACTTGCCTAAAGAGATCTCAGACTCTGAAAGGGACCTGTGAGTCGAGGCCTCCAGGGCTTGGTGGTGATTTCCTTTCTCAACCCTCTACTCATTCTGTGCTGTGTGCCACCAAGCTGGTGCTGACTCACAGTGATGCTACAGTGTCTTCTCCCTTGGAGCTTGGTGGGGTTCGAACCACCCACCTCTCAGTTATCAGCCCATCACTTAACCATTAAACCACTAGGGCTCTTTCTTACCAAAGCGGATATTGCATTTGAATGTACTTGAATGTTGGGTCTCTTACTCAAAGACCCAACCACTGCCATCAAGTTGATTCCAACTTGTAGGACAGAAGCGAGCTGGGTCCCTAGAGTTTCCTAGGCTATCAATCTTTATAGAAGCAGAAAGCCTCATCTTTCTCCCAAGGAGCAGCTAGTGGATTAGATCTGTGGACCTTTCGATTAACAGCCCTACTCATAGCCCACTATGCCACTGGGGCTCCTTTCTTACTTGAAGGGGGTCCCTAAAATCATGAAAATACAGGCCTCATAAAGTTGAGACCCACTAGTGCCCCTTGCTGGTGGAAAGCTGGGGTGGAGATAGAGTGGGAGTACCCTTCTCAGACAGGCCTGCTAGACCCCCAGGGGGGCTGCCCAAGAGGGGGTTCCGAAGATGGACAGGAAAGAGTGCCTGAGGGCTGTTAGCAGATTGAGCACTCTTGGGTCTGAGGTCTGAAGCCCCATATGGAAGGACTCCAACATCTAAGGACCCTTCCCCCACCTATGCCCATCCCAGGGCAGTCTCCACTGTGAGGAAGGCCATGGGCTCAGGGAGTCATCTTCACCCATCGAGTTCAGCTGCTGGGAGCGACTTTCAGCTGGTAATAGCACGGGCCTTCATCTTCCTTTCTAGGGCTAGTTCTAAGCTGAGACGCGGGGCAGGAACCAACAACTTTGAGAACGGTTTCAAAGTACATCCTTTTGTGCCTCCCCCTCAAAACCAAAATACTGTATTTTTGCCAGTGACAGAAGCATCGCCTGTCTTCCTGCAGGCATGCGTCTGTCGGACTGACACATCTCAGGGACAGGCGTCCCGGGGCTGGATTTATGTCTTTGCATATGCTAATGAGCTTCGCTCCATCTTTCTGATCCTGAGTTGCTTGTTGGCCCGCCTAGACACCTCTCATTAGGCTGGTCGCTGGTGGTCTCCTGTGGAGAGCTCCTCCCCAGCGTTCCCTTCTTTTGTGTCTGCTTACACCCCTCCCACTCCCGCTCCACCCCCTATGCAAATCAAGATCCATCTGGGGCGGCTGCAGGTGCCAAATCCTCCATTCGGATCAAGTCAGCCCCATCTGCGCATGCGCGAGTGGTGCTGCATGCTGGGCCCTGGCTGCCTGAACTGGTGGGTCAGTAGGGCTCTGGACGCTGCAAGCTTAGGGCTGCCCGCAAACAGACCTCTGTCTTCTAGGGTCTGCTTCTTCCAGCTACTCACCCCTACTTCAATTAGACACGTTGACCCTGTGCCTCCCTAAGTTTCCAGCCTCTGTCCACCTCTGGGAGCTGCAATCATAGGAACTGATGAATGATTCATGGGAGGCTCTTGGCCCCCAGTGAGTGCCCAGGGAGCGGATCACGAGGCCCGCAGAAGCACTTTGGTTGGAAACGGTCTTTCATTGATGCACATCTGAGCTGCCTGGAAGTGCATTAAAGAGAATTGAATGTGCTGCCACTTTCAAAATAGCTTTTGACTGTGCAGAGTGCCCAGGGAGGGTGGAACAGGCCTGGCGGCACTGGCCTCATGCCAGCTTTGCCCTTGAAGCACAAAGCCCCAAGACCCTGGAGCACCCCCTGCCCTGCCCACCCTTCCATGAGTGGCGGGAGCCAGAGTCACTGAGACCTCTGGGCCACAGCTTGTCATGCCATCTCCAGGGAAGGGGCCGATTCAGCTCACTCTGTGGTCTTTTCAGAAACAGGGCCCCATCTGTCACCTGACCTGACCAGGTGGTCAGTCCAGCCTATGGCAGGGGCCTAGATGCAGCCAGAGCAGCCAAGTGGCCAGATATTCAGGCTCAGAGTCTTTGCTCCACCACCCACGGCATAGAGGGCCTTGAGCATGTCACCAAGCCCCGACGTGGGAAAAGCATGCCCTCAGAAGGGACATGGTGTGCTAAGGTGAGGTGACACGGTGAGGGTTTAGGGTGGTGGTTAAACAAGGAAAGGACACGTGAATGTCACTGAAACAGCTGACGTTTTGTTGTGCGTCTAAGTATTTATCACAATACAAAGGTTTTTAACAAATAAAAAATAAACCCCAGATGGAATCCCACTGACCTGCAATCTCCTGATCTCTGTGCAAACCAGGTACTGCAGGTACTCAGGGGGTCTTCTCCTGGGGAAAAGAGCCCTGATGGCAGAGGGGGTTCTGGGCTGGACTGCTATCTGCAAAGTCAGCAGTTCAAAGCCACCAGCTGCTCCCCAGGAGAAAGATGAGGCTTTCCTCTCCTGTAAAGATTTGCCCTCTCAGAAACCCACAGGGGTAGTTCTACTCTATCCTACCGGGTCTCTATGAATTGGAATCGACTCGATGACAGTGAGTTTGGCTTTGGGCTGTCCTGGGGGCTGTGTGGGGAGTTTGGGGGGGCTGGAAGGAACTGAGCTCAGGGCTGCAGACCCTCAATCAGGACCATCCTTGGGGCCAAGGAATCACCTCCCCAGACAGCCCCAGGGCCAGCCCAGGGCTAGAGAGGTTAGGCCCACAAGGTAGGAGTAAACAAGGAAATCATGGGTGAAGGCAGGTTCTGGATTCCCTTTGATTTCTCCTTTCCTCAGCGTTTGTTCCCAGAAGCTTGGAAGGCCAGGCCTCCAGGCTGTGAGACTGTCTACTGTTGAGGGGTCTGTGGTTGGGAGATGTGGAGAGGCAGGACTGGCAGGGGCCACAACAGCTCCCTCCCCACCAGACAAAAGAAAGTCAGCACTGCAGGGGCAGAGTGGTCCAAGAGCAAGGATTCCAGATGACGCTGGCCTTTGCTCCAGTGTTTGGCAGATCATGTCCCAGGAACTTCTCAAGTCCCTGATCACAATGTCCTCCTGGCCCACTGAATACAAACTACTATCAAATTACAGCCAAGATTTTTTTTCAGGTTATTAATAAGAGTGGAGCGATCTTTTTTTTAAACATTTTATTAGGGGCTCATACAACTGTTATCCCAATCCATACACACATCAATTGTGTAAAGCGCATTTGTACATCGTTTCTCAAAACATTTTCTCTCCATTTAAACCCCCGACATTAGGTCCTCATTTTTCCCCTCCCTCCCCACTCCCCACTCCCACATGAGCCCTCGATAGTTTACAAATGGGTATTTTGTCATATCTTGCCCTGTCCGACGTCTCCCTTCACCCACTTTTCGGTTGTCTGTCCCCCAGGGAGGAGGTCACACACAGAACCATGTAATCGGTTCCCTCTTTCCTACCCATTCTCCCTTTACCCTCCCTGTTTTGCCACTCACACCACTGGTCCTATAGGGCTCATCCGTCCTGGATTCCCTGTATTTTCAGTTCCTATCTGTACCAGTGTACATCCTCTGGTCTAGCCAGACTTGCAAGATCGAATTCGAGTCATGGTAGTGGGAGCAGGGAGGAAACATTTAGGAACTAGAGGAAAGTTGTATTTCTCATCATTGTTACATCGCACCCTGACTGGCTCATCTCCTCCCCGAGACCCCTCTGCAAGGGGATCTCCAGTGGCCTACTAATGGGCTTTGGGTCTCCACTCCGCACTCCCCCCATCATTCACTACGGTAAGATTTTTTGGTTCTGATGATGCCTTATACCTGATCCCTTCGACACCTCATGGTTGCATAGGCTGGTGTGCTTCTTCCATGTGGGCTTTGTTGCTTCTGAGCTTGATGGCCGCTTGATTACCTTCAAGCCTTTAAGACCCCAGACGCTATACTTTTTGATAGCCGGGGACCATCATCTTTCTTCGCCACATTTGCTTAAGGAGTGGAGCGACCTTAAAAGAGGTGAGGAAGTCACATGAATCATTGCCATGAAAGGAAGTATCTACAAAAAGGACTTCGGGTCTTCCCTGAAATGTTGTCAGTCTCTTTTTGTGGTTCAGTGCTTCTCTGTAGGCCATTGGCACAAATGAGGTCCAGGTCCATTGTTGATCAGAAAAACAAGCTTGCTGCCACTGAGTCAATGCTGACTCACAGAGCGCTCCTGTGGGTTTCCTAGACTGCAACTGTTTAAGTAGAAAGCCCAGCCTTTCCTCCTTGGAGCTGCTGGTGGTTTCGAACTGCCGCGGACCACGTGAATCAAAGCTCAACAGGTAACCACGATGCCACCAGGGCTAAGAAAGGGTCAAATGATTGTGATGGATTGGTCCTAAGGATTATTTTTCGGAGAAGACAGGAGCAATGTAAGGCACCTCTGCTCCTCAGGTGAGCACTTCCTTTGGTCAGTGACCTCAGGGTTATGGCTTGCATAGATTTTAATGATCTTGTTTATTCTGTCTAGTAGTCACATGCTTTGAAAACACATGAAACTGCTCTAATTGGACACATAAAATCATTAGTGCCTTGGTCTCTTAGTAACCTCAAATGAAGGCTCTTTTGACCTATCCAGCAGCTTCCCTGACTAGGAAGGCAGTGATGGTCCCATGGTAGACCTCTTACCTTCAGCTTACATGCACTAGGAAGGTCCCATGGTAGACCTCTTACCTTCCCTGCAGGAGATCAGGATTCAATCCCAGTCAGTGCACCTCCTGGGCAACCACCACTCTTTCGTCTATCAGGGGAGGTTTGTGGAATCCTATGATACCTGTGATGGTTAAGGTGGCATGTCACTGTGACTGGACCAAGATGCTGAGTGGTTTGGAAATGATGATGCATAGCCTTCCCCATGATGAGAGCTGGTGTGATGTAATCACTCCCACGTGGTGATCTGCTTTGAGCAGCCAATTCATTGAGAGAGTTTCCTCAGGAGTGTGGCCAGTTCTAATTTATGTAGATACTCTAACAGAGTGCTACTCCTTTTTTTTGGTTTTATTTAGATCTTGCATCTGGCTCACCTGCCCTCTAGTTCTTTGGACTTGAGCCACTGGCTTGGCATGTTGCCTGCAGATCCTGGGAGTCATTAGCCTCTGCAGACTGTGAGTCAGCAGCTTGCCATCTTACCTGCCAACCTTGTGTTCATTCACCTCCACAGTCAGCAGTCTGCCGAGTTTAGGTTCTTCAGCCCCTGTAGCTATGTGAGTCAGGAGGAGCTTCCAGCTTCTGACCCAGGGACTTGGAACTTGCCTGCCTCCAAAACTTCATGAGTCATTTTCTTGTAGTAAATTTCTCTCTGTGTGTATGTCATCCGAAACCCTGGTGGCACAGGCGTTAAATGTTCCACTGCTATTCAAAGGGTCAGTGGTTTCAGCCTACCAGCCATTCTGCAGGAGAAAGATTCAGCAATCTGCTTCCATAAAGATTTACAAGCTCTTCTGTACACATATGAGTGTCTCTGGATTTGTTTCTTTAGTCAGCCCAGACTAACACAAGTGCCCAGTCATGGGGTTGATGCAGATCCCAACAACCTTTCAATCTGTTATGTGTGCAGTCTCTCCAGGTCTGAGACTGACTCCACAGCAGCCAACAACACAACAACCAAGTGTTTCAAAGCTTCCCTGCAGCATGTCCCACCTCAACACTCCCTTCCCAAGGAAACCTTACAGGGCAGGACCAGGAAGTCTGCCAACAGCCTCCATTCTCCACCTGGAAACAACTCTGGGTCCTTAAGTGGAGTGCCTCTTGAGGCAAGGCTACAGTTTGCTTCTCCAGCCCTTCAGTTCCCAAATAAGCCTTTGGTTCATGAATCTATGTGTCAATCTGAGTCCCCAAACTGCATTTTTCCCAAAATAGTCCTTCCGATCTCACCATTCCCCTGACACCGATGGTGTTCAAGGATTCGTGAACTCCTATTGTAATGAGACATCCAGCAGTTGCGTGGCCTGTGTGGAACCGTCTGCCATGCCTGATGCAGAACAAGCACACTCCTTGAGTTTTTTGGTTGAGAAAATGAAACTCGCTCTGAGGTTCCTTGGACTCAGATCTTGGGTGTGTGGATGTCCTAATAGACCCCAGAGAGTTGTGTCACTTGAGACTGGAGCCCTCCATCAACAGTGAATCAGGATCTCTGCTTAATGACACTTCCCCCCCAAGTCACAGATTCACACTCAGAAGCACCCATTTAAACCCAGTTTCCACAACTTGCATGGATAAACTTAGGTGTGTTTGGATGGCTTGCTGAGCTGTTTCTCTGCCCAGAAATTGAAAATTCCCTTGCTCAAGTTCACCCCGCAGGATGCTTGAGAATCACCTGGACAGCAAAGGTAAAGGGGTGGTGCCCCTCCACTTCTTACTCAAGAAGCCTCCCCTGGGTTATCCGGTCAGAAAAAGACATGAAGTTCCATTAGGTATATATATATTTCTCTATCTAATCCCTGTCTGTGCCTTCATCGATGTTGTTAGGTGCCATCAAGTAGATTCGGACCCATAGAGACCCTATGCACAACAGAGCAAAATGCTGCGTGGTCCTGTGCCATCCACCAATTGCTCCTATACCTGAGCCCATTGTTGCAACTATGGTATCAGTCCAGCTCCTTGAGTGCCTTCCTCTTTTTCCTTGCCCCTCTTTACCAAGCATGATGTTCTTCTCCAGAGACCGGTGTCTCCTGACATGCCCAATGCCTCCAAAGAGCATTCTGGCCATACTTCTCCCAAGACAGATGTGTTTGGTCTTTTGGCAGTCCACCGTACTTTCAATATTCAGCACCACAATTCAAATGCACGATTCTTCTTCAGTCTTCCTAGTCGATGTCCAATGTTCACAGGTGTGTGAGGCAATTGGAAACATCACGGCTTGGGTCAGGCGCACCTTAGTCCTTGCTTTTCAACCTTCTAATGAGAACTTGTGCAGCAGATTTGTCCAATACAGTGTGTCATTTGATCTCTTGACTACTGCTTCCAGGAACATTGATTGTGGTTCCAAGCAAGATCGATGTCTATGTGTTTGTCTTTGTTTATGGCTATGTCTGTGTCTGTACCTGTATCTGTGACTGTCTGTATCTCTGTCTGTGTCTATGTCAGTTTGTTTACAATAATTTTTAAAAGGAAATAAATTCTGATACATGCTATGACATGGATGAGCCTTGAAAACATCCCAAGTGAAAGAAAGCCAGGCACAAAAGGCTACATATTATGGGATCCCACCTATGTAAAATATCTAGAATAGGCAAATGCACAAAATCCCATGTTTTTTACAGAAAAAAAACGTGTGTTATATAATTTTTACAAACCTTGCCATCCCCTCTTGTGTTTGTTTCCTATGAGCACTGTGCCCTTCATATGTGAGTGAATGAGTGTTATTTACATGGGCACCTTACATGCAGAAATATGATACATTCAGGGTTACCGTAAAGACTGAGGAAAGGGGAAGATAGGACTGATTGTAAATGGGTTCTGAGAATCTGTTTGGGATGATGAAAAAGGGTATTGAAAGTAGATAGTGGTAATGGTAGCACAACATAGCAAGTATAATTGCCATTAAATTACACACTTTAAGTGGTTAAATTGGTAACTTGTACGTTATGTATATCCTACCACAGCTTTTTAAGTACTAGCATCTTGAGGTTTGGTAAAGAACAAGAGTACTGCATGCGTAGATGCAGACTTTAACTCAGGGGAAGGAGACTCTCTCTTTAGGGGCAGATTCCTCAGCCCCAGGATGTGAGCCTATGATGCTCCCAGTGGTTTGGGAAGCCCATTGTCCGAGGTGAGGGTGATGGGCACCCCACTCCACCAAGTTCAGCATCTCTCAGGCCGCAGGGCTGGCCAACATTGTTTGTGTCACCAGCTCAGGCCAAAACTGGAAGAGACAAATCCTTCACTCGCCTGACCCAGCTCCTCTCTGCTGTGATGGAAGCTGACTATGCAATGGTACCCATCATTTGTGTTTGTTTCCACGAGAAATAGTACCCATCACCTATGTTTCCATGTGAAATCGTTCCCATCACCCATGTTTGTTCCTCTGTGAAGCGGTTCCCATCACCCATGTTTGTCTCTATGTGAAACAGTACCCCATTGCCCATGTCTCCCTCGTCCAGCCACACTGCCCTGCTTCACTTTCAGAGTGAGCAGGAGAAATACAGGACATTTCCACATTCCTGGAGATTCTCAGCAGAAGCCCAGCAGGGATCAATTCTGCAGAGCCACTCGGCGTGTGGAGAAACTATTACGATCTGTTCAACTCTAAAGCCGGCTTTGCATCACTGTGTCCATTTTCCCCCTGCAAGGAATTTCACACCTTGATACAAATGAGGAGGATTTAGGAAAGAGATGTTGAATGTTAATTAATATTTCCAACTACAAGGGGTGGGTTCATTTGCTGAAACTGCCACTGCAAACGACCACAAAGTAAGTGATTTTAAATAACAGAGATGCAACTTCTCACCTTTCTGGAAGCTAATAGTCTGCACTCAGGGTGTCAGGAGGGCCATCTTCTCTCCCAAGGCTTCAAGGGAAGGAAGATCCTTCTGGGTCTCTGCTTCAGTTGCCTTTTCCTTCCTTAGTGTATAGGAGTATCATCGTATGGCCATCTCTCTCTCTCTCTCTCTCTCTCTCTCTCTCTCATTGTGTGTGTGTGTCTTGTCTCTTCTCTTTTGTAGGATGCCACTGAGATCAGGTCAGGGCTTTCCCGCCTCCAGTATGAACTCACAGTGGTGTCATTGCTGTTGGGGGCCATCTGATGTCTCTCACTCAGCAGCCCCGTGTGACCAGGTGGAACTGTCCCATTGGGTTTTTGGTGGCTGTCATCTGTATGAGAGAAGATCACCCAGCCTTTCTTCTGCAGAGCCACTGGATAAGGTCACACCTCCAACCTTTAGCCTTGCAGCCGAATGCTTAACCCTGTACCATCAGGGTTCGTAACCTCATATTCACTGATAAGATCTTCAATGGCTTTTTTTCCACAGTCATGTTCACAGGTAACAGGCATTAGGATTTTAACCTAAACTCTGGGGAGACACAATTCAACCCATAACAGGGAGCATGTGACAATGTGCTCACTGTGGTCTGTGGTCCTCGGAGACACATGAAAGGAAGCATCTCTCCCCGTCCCACTCCCCCCACCCCAAAAGGTGTTCCCCACATGACAGTCAAACCCTAGATTAACTCATTTCAGAAGGACTTTGTACATGTGATGGTAGTGCTTGAAGGTAGGTCAGCAAAAATAGTAACTGCAGCTGGAGTTGCCTGGCATACAGTGGGTGCCCAATAAATGTTGGATGGATGCATGGATGGTTGGATAAGGGATGAGCTATTCATGGATTCCATCACAAACCAGCACCCATCAAATTCTTTCCTTAACAATCTGGGTCAGGACGAGTTGTTTCTGGAAAGGCAGGAATCAAATCTACACCCACCTACCACCCTCATCCCCACCCCAGCCGTTGACTTCACAATCATTCATGCTCATCTGCGTCTAATAAAATATGGAAGCAATTTTGCAGGAACAGTTTGAGCTTTAGCGATTCATTTAACTATTTCCTCCAGGGGCCAAGTCATATATTCTCCTCCAGATGTGTGGGGAGTCCCGTGAATAAATCTGCAAATATCAAGATTAAATTCTTACGCCCCCTAGGAGCTCTCTTGAAAGCATGGAAGTGGAAACCAGCAGAAGTCATTCTGACCTCATCATCCACAAGCAGCCGCTGCAGCAAAAGGGGTCCTGAGGTCCAAAGGGCCCCGATGACCCCACACCCGAAGAGACCCCAGAGAGGAAAGCGGAGTGGAGCCTGGGAGTCACTTTCCTCAAAGAACTTTCCCAGCCAAGTGCTACCCCTTCACTTGGCTGGCCTCAGAGGGATACGCTGCCCTCATTGTGGAGACCCGGAAAAGGACACCCGCTGCCACAACTATAGCAGCCGCTGCTCCACCAGGCTGCCCCAATATGGTGAGAGCTGCCCCCCAACTCCTGGCTGATTACACAACTGATGAATACAAATGAGGAACACTTGCCCCCAGCTACCTCCCGCTCCATTCACTTTCTGATTTTCTGGGTCACCAATTTTTTTAATTAAATGTCTGATTTTGAGATAATTGCAGATTCACATGCGGTTATAAGAATTAATTCAGAGGGAGATTCCTTAGACCCAGTGTCCCCCAGTGGTGGCATCTTGTGGAGCTGCAGCACCATATTTTTAAGTGGTATTTTCTTGTTTTCTACGTGAATGTTCCAGCAAATTCGGTTTCCATTTAACAATGACTGCAGAAAAATGATTGGGTGGCATTGATCATGTGTGAACAATCTCCATCACCCTACTCTGGATGCTTCCTTTCCAGGCATCTGGTTTCCCTGTCCTCCCAGCCTTGCACCATGGCTCCTGAGGGATGGTTGACCCTTTGGCCTCCTGTAGAGGAATTCTTCAAGGCAGGCAGTATTTACTGGTAATATTCTTTATTTCATAAGCCAATCTGTAATTTAGCTAAAAGGTGGCCTCAGAGTGTAGTTTCAGTTCAAAATCTATGAAGTGTCTTGGGGAAATGTTCTTGATGATTGTCTAGAGTAGACAGTCGGTATGGACTGTTCAAGGATTTGAGTTCTGTACCACAGTCTTCTCACCTTCTCTCGGGGTCTAGCTCGTCTGTTCCTGGTCACAATAGTCATTGGTAGAAGTCCAGCACCACCTGGTTCTGCGCTCAGGGTCGGTGAGGCTATGGTCCGTGTAGACTCATTTCTTCTCAGTCTTTGACTTCCTTTCTTCTCTTTCGCTCCAGCCCAGAAAACTCAGGTAGTTGTATCAGAAATGGTACATACCTTAATGAATCATCCCATCCCTATTTTGTAACATTTGCAAGAAACGTACTGAATTTGATATTTTCACCGAGCTGAAATTCTTTTTTTTTTTTCCAGAGCGCTGTCATTTTATTTATGGCTCTGAACTAGGAGTGGAATTTATATATTTTTAAATAAATCATTTTATTGGGGGTTCTGATAACATCCACACATCAATTGTGTCAAGCACATTTGTACATATGTTGCCATCTTTTTCAAAACATGTTCTTTCTACTTGAGCCCTTGATATCAGCTCATTTTTCCCTCCCTAACCACCCTCCCACCCACATGAACCCTTGATAAATTATAAATTATTATTATTTTCATATCTTACACCATCTGCTGTCACCCTTCACCCATGTTTCTGTTGTTCATCACGGGGGGGGCGGGGGGGGCGAGTTATATATCGATTATAGTGATTGGCTCCCCCTGTTTCCCCCACATTTCCCCTACCCTCATAGTATCACTATTCTCATTATTGGTTCAGAGGGGTTTACCTGTCCTGGATTCGCGTGTCGAGAGCTCATATCTGTACCAGTGTACATGCCCTGGTCTAGCTGGATTTGTAAGGTAGAACTGGGGTCATGGTAGTGGGAGCATGGGAGGAAGCAGTAAAGAACTAGAGGAATGTATGCGTGGTTGTGCTATACTGTGCTCTGGCTGGCTCTTCCCACCCTTGTGATCCTGCTGTGAGGGATGTCCAGTTGTCTACAAATGGGCTTTGGGTCTCTACTCCGCCCTTCCCCTCATCCACATTGATATGATTTTTTGTTCTGGGTCTTTGATGCTTGATACGTGATCCCATCAACACCTCATGATCACACAGGCTGGTATGCTTCTTCCATGTGGGCTTTGTTGCTTCCCAGCTAGATGGCCGCTTGTTTACCTTCAAGCCTTTAATACCCCAGACGCTGTATCTTTTGATAGCCGGGCACCATCCAAGCTGAAATTCTTGACTCCTTGGCCTCCAAATCCTATCTCCCATCCTAGTGAGAAAAAAATGTGAAACAACACTCACCATCATCAGAGAGACCAGGTTTACTGGTCGGATAGAGACAAGTCCTGAGACTATGACCCTTCCTCCCGCTTCCATCTGGAGCCGAACTCACCTCCTGTGACGCCATTTTCAGCCAAACAACAGACAGGTCTACAAGGGGAACCGCTGCACCTGTGAGTTAGTTGTAAGCAGCTCTTGAGATCTGAAGAGCCGCATTGACCCAAGGGACACGGTTCAGAAGGCTGAGGAGGGGAGGAGATGTGGAAACAGGAAGCACAGGGAGGAAGTGGGGTGAGAGCTGGTCCTCAGTGAGAGGAAGCAGCATGAGGATGGGCTGTTGAAGGGGAAAGGAGGGATCTGCTCTGTAAGTCTCCACTAAACCCAAGAAAGAAACCATGAAAACTGGGGGTGGGGTAGGGGCGGGGGACACTAGTCAGTGAACCATGAGCAATATCCAGGAAGGAATTAGAGGTGTACAGTGTGAGAAATACGTGTGAAAAGGACACCCGAGAGAAAGAAATAAGGTTTTCACACCAAGCCTCGCTCCGTTCACCGGGAGCCAGCAGAGCTCTTGGGGCCTGGCCTCCTGGGAACCTCTCAACTCCCCCTCTGCCAGCGCAACACATGGTCAGCAACAGCTTAGAAATCGGACACAATGGAGGTTTGAGGGTTTGGGGGGTTTTTTTTCAAGTAAAAAAAACATAAGTAGAGAAAGAATATTTCTTTTGTTTCTCTGGCAACCTCTTCTTCCTCAGCAGTCTCCTTAGTACCTAGAATCCTGTAAAAAGGACTTTAAGGCCAAAGCTGCTTTCTTCTGTTTAAACCTTACCAGCTTTGGTTTCCCGTTAGTTGCTAGGGAGCCCGGAGGTGAGTCCTTGTCTCCCACATGGGAGAAATCACATATAATGGACTCAATGCTGAGGGAAGGGGGTTTTCAGAGAAATGATTCCATCTCCGTGGTCCATAGAAACTGCCTCCTGGGGGGGTGGGAAAAACCTCACCCTGATTCATCGTAGGTATGAGAAAAGCTATTTCCCATGTCTTGTAATTAGCACATTCCACAGGAAGATCGTATCCAGGAAAAAGTAGTCTGACTCCTGAGAGTTCCCTGGTGTTATCATGAGAGTTCTCCTTCCGCCTCTCCAAATTATTAGCTCCATCATCGGCAACCCAGGTGACTATGTATTGGAGCCCCCAGGTGGTATGAAGGGTAAACATGCTCGGCTGCTCATCGAAAGGGCGGCGGTCGGAGTCCTCCCTGAGACACACCAGGAAATAAGGCTTGGGGAGACAACTCTTGGAAATTCTTTGGAACACAGTTCTACTCTGACCTGTACGGGGTCACCTTTAGTCACAGAATAGCAACTGTGCTTCTTTTTTTTTTTTTTTCTTTATTGTTTGGTATCCTTTCTTGCTATTTATAAACATGAATTCACTGTAATCTTCTAGGGGAGAATATCATGACTCTTTGCTAATGTGCCCCACCCCCGACTCCCCACCTCCTGTCAGTGCAGTGGGGACAAGAAGGCACTGCTGCCTGCAGCAGGTCAGGGCCCAGGGCCCAGGGCCCAGGGGAAGCTGGTTTAGAAGAGTGGTGTTGGTGAAGAGTATTCAATAAACCTGAGAGGGTCAACAGGAGGAACAGATCCCTCTTAGAAGAAATAGCACTGGAATGCTCTCTAGAAGTCAAGATGGCCAGACTTGGACTCGCTTCCTTTGGGCACATTCTTCAGCGAAGACCACTCTTGAGGAGTGTGTGTGTATGGGTGGACTAGAGAAACAAATTCATAGACACTCACATGTGTATAAGAAAGAGCTTCATATAAAGAGCATTTGTATATTAGGAAAACATCCCAACCCAGGCCAGATCAAGTCCTTAAGTTCGATATTAGCCCATATGTCCAATACCAGTCTATAAATTCCTCTTCAGACTCACACAACACATGCAATGATGCTGAATGCAGGAAGATCACAGGCCAGTGGGTGGAAAGTCTTGTGGCTCCAGTGGTGGTGGAAGCATCTCAGCGCTAGCTTGGGTCTCCATGTGGCTCCTTCAGTTCCAGTGCTCTTCAACATAGCTCCATGTGGCTTGTCCACAGAAATGTCTCACCATGAGAGAGAGTGTATCTGGCCTCCTGTGAGCTATTTATCACCATCACACCACTAAATGAGGTCATCAAGCTTCTACCTGATTGACAGGCTAAACTCCACCCCTTCACTGTTAATCATCTCAAGTTGACTCCAGATTATGTAACTACCACAAGGAGAGTAGAAGATCAGCAAGAACAAAAGAACCCCTCAGTGAGAGGGATGGACACAATCGCTGCAGCAATGGGCTCAAACTCGCCGAGGATCCTAATGCAGGGGGACCAAGTGACACCCCTTCTGTCAGAGGTAAGGTCACCATGAGTCGGAGCCAACTCAACAGCTGTTAGAAACAAGAGAGGACTCACTGTACAGTCAAGAGAGTGTTTCCATTGACCAAGATGGAGAGGCTTCATCTTACGTGCTTTGGACACGTTGTCAGGAGAGACCAGCCCTTGGGGAAGGACATCCTGCTGGGTAAAGTGGAGGGGCGACAAAGGAGAGGAAGGCCCTGGAGGAGCTGGATTGACACCATGACTGCAGCAATGGGCTCAGGCACAGGAGCCATTGTGAGGATGGGGCAGGGCTGGGCAGTGTTCCCTTCTGTTGTGTATATAGGGTGGCTATGTGTCAGCGCCAAACAATAACAAGAATAGTTCTCTTCCCATCCCTTGTCCCTGAACTGAAACCAGGAGGTAGGGAACACCCTGGGCCATGATGAAGCATGGCGGGCCAACCCAGGATGCATCCTCCCATGCTGATGTGATGGGGCAGGGCTGGGCCAGCCGCCTCTTTCTGCTCTCCCTTCTGTCAAGAGGCAGCAGGCCCCGTGGCCAGGCAGAGCATGCTGGGCAACTTGCACTTGACATCTCTGCTGCTGGTGGCTATGAAAGACTGGTCTTTTGTCCCAAATCCCTAAACTGGAAAAAAAAGAAAGAGCAGGTCCTGCTCATATCACAAAATTTCTGCCCTGGGGTTTGGGACCTCAATACAGAGACACTTTCTCACTGAGAGCCCATGTCAGGGAAGGGGAGGGGGACGAAGGCTGGTGAGGGCATTGCTGGCTTCCCTAATGCATCAGTCAGGGCCCATTAGGCTATGGTGCAGTAGCCAAAGGCCCCAAGGTCTCCGTGTCAAGGAAGGGTAGATGGATGGGAAGAAGGATGAATGGAAGGGAGAAAGGAAAAAGAAAGGGGGAGGGAGGGAAGGCGAGAGGAGCAAAAGAAGGCAGGATAGAAGGGGAGGGAGGGAGGGAGGAAGGGGGGAGAGGAAGGAAGGAAAATAGGGAAGGAGGGTGGAAATGGGGGAGGAAGTAAGGGAGGAAGGAAAAGGAACAAATGCTGGGAATAAGGGAAGGAGGGGGAGGAAGGAAGGAAGGAAAAGAGAAAGCCTGGAGGGAGGGAGAGAAAGGGTGGGTTGGGGGAGAAGAAGGGCAGCCGATTCCTCACTGCAGATCAGCTGTGGCTGGCTCCCTCACCTGTTCCCTCTAGGATAAGGTGACCAGACGTCCCACTTTTGGCAGGACAGTCCCAATTTTTGGTGTTTTAAAAAAGTCCCGATTCTTGGAAAGAATGCACAAGCTAGGGAACAGTCTATTAGGTCCACATAGACCAAATTTTTAATCAAGAACCCCACACACACACACCCTGGTCAATGGTGTCCCGCTTTAAATCTGGTCACCTTACTCTAGGACCAAGGCCGGCTGTCTGGAGCATGCTAGTGTCCCAGCAGAGTGGCGGGGTAGTGGCAGAACCAGTTAATGGCTCTTAATGTGTCTGCTACCAGACAGTGACCACTACTTCATTCCTGGTCTCTGAGATCCCAGCCTGACCTCAGCGGAGGGAAGTACAGTTCTCTCTTGAGGGTGGCCCTGGATGGAGGGGCAGCGGCTAGTGTGATGATCAGCCTGCCTCACCTGGCAGCAACTCAGACCAGCGCTGGGCCTTGCCCCATCACATATACCACCAAGCTGTCATAAGGAAGAAAAGAGCCCCTGGTGGCCCAACGGTAAAGAGCTGGGCTGACAACCCAAAGGCTGGAGGATCGAGTCCACCCAGAGACACCTCAGCAGACGCCTAGAGCTTTCCTTCCACAAACTTGCCCAGTGGGCCAGCCTCTTTGGAGCATAACACCCCGACCACAGATGCGGTCACCTTGAGTCAGGCTTAAGGTAGCACAGAGTGGAGCTTAGAACTGAAAGATCAGCAGTTCGAAACCACCGGCTGCTTCTTGGGAGAAAGATGAGGCTTTCTACTCCTGTAAAGACTTACAGTCTCAGAAACTCACAGGGACAGTTCTGCTCTGTCCTACAGGGTCTCTGTGAGTCAGAATCAACTCAATGGCAGTGTGAGTTTGGGATTAGGTTGAGGAGCCCTGGTGGGGCTGTCAGATAAACAAACTCTAGACTGCTAAGGACTACCAGGTGAGCAGTTAAAAACCACCAGCCTCTCTGTAAGAGAACGAAGATGCTATCTGCTCCTGTAAAGACAGACGGCCTCAGAAAGCCGACAGAGCTTCCCCACCGAGATGGCAGTGACTTGGGCTTTGCCTTCGTTTGTTTTTCATGAAGGAGCTCTGTGAGCGCAGTGCTGGGGCGCAACCATGCAAGTTGTACGTGAATTCCATTTTACAGCTGAGAAGGCCTGTTGTTAGAGGGCAAGTCCAGCCCTGGACCCCATCTCCTCCAGAGCACAGGGGAGGAGAGAGGAGGAAAGAAAAGAAGGAAGGATGGAAGGGAGGGAGACAGGAAGGAAGGGAAGGAGGGAGGGAGGGGGAAAGCAGTAAGGGAGGAAGGCAGAGGAACACATTGGAAGGGAGGGGGGAGGAAAAGGAAAGAAAGTTGAAAGGGAGGGGAGAGAAGCAGCAGGGACTTCCTTCCTTCCTTCCTTCTTCCTCTGTCCACCCCTGCCTTCCTTTCTATCTGTCCCTCCTTCCCCCTCACTTCCATCCTTCCATCCTTCCTCTGCTTCATCAGGCCTGCCAGCCTCCAGGGCTTTGTACTGAGCATACAGAAATGATGTCCCACAGCCAGAGCCACACTCTTTACTAGAATAGAAAGCCTCCTCTCTCTCCCAGGAAGCAGCTGGTGGTCTTGAACTGCTGATCTTGCGGTTCTAAGCCCCACTCGTAACCCTCTGTGCTACCTTAAGCCTGACTCAAGGTGACCTCATGTGGGGTGTCTTGCCACAGGGAGAACGAGCTCCTCAGAGGGTACCCACCCTGGGTACAACAAGGGGGAGAGTGGCTCCCTCCAGTGAGGCAGTGAGGTCTGCATGGAGGAGGTGACTTAGAGCTCAGGCAGGGAGGGCAGGGCAGCAGCAAAGGCTGGGCCTCTGAGGGGCTTGAGGGTACCACCCAGGAGTTTGGACTTTTAGCCTGAAGTGTGAGGACCTTTTTCGCTGAGCACTTTTCAGTGGGGTTTCCAGACTCCAACAGGCTAGGAAGAAAGGCCTGGTGATCTGCTTCCAAACAGCAGCCAAGGAAAGCCCTGTGAATCACGGCATGCTGGTGTAGACTGCTCCCAGGGACAGCACCGCGTTTTGTGCCACTGTGCATGGTGTTACTATGGGTCTGGCACTAACCCAAGGGCCACTAACAACAGCTTACAAGAGAGTCACTCTAGCAAGGAATGACCCTGGGCCGAGGCACTGCCTCCCCTCGGTCACACCTGTCTACTCCCAGCCTTTTCAGCAGGCCACGGGCAATGGTGAGCCAGCCTCCTCAGCTTCTGGGGCCAACTCTGCCCATCTCTTCCAGCCCCATGTTCACTGGCATCATTCTGGTGACTTAAATTAGCCACTCAGACCCATTGTGTAGGGAGAAGCCCTGAACACCAGGTCTGGCTGGCTTTGGGGCTCTGTGGCTCCTGCCACCAGCCCAGGTTCCGTGACTGGGTCCTTACGATAGACTGTGTTCTAGCTACCCTTTGGCCCAGGCTCATGTTTCCGACTCATAGCCACCCTACAGTACAGAGCAGAACCGCCCCCTGTAGGGTTTCCAAGGCTTCTAAGTCTTTCCAGTAGCAAACTGCCACCTCTTCTCCCTTGGGGCAGTTGGTAGGTTCGAACCACTCCCCTTTTGGTTAGCCGACAAGCACATAACTACTATGCCACTAGGCACCCTGAAATCAGCCACAAATGGGGGCATTTACATTCTAGGAATATCAGCAAAGCACTTAACTTATATTGGGAGAACCAAAAACCAAATTCCCTGCCATTAAGTCGATGCCGACTCATATCAACCCTATAGGACAGGGTAGAACTGCCCCTGTGGGTTTCCAAGACTGTACCCGAGTCTTTACTGGAGCAGAAAGCCTCATCTTTTGCCCAAACAGTGGCTGGTGGTTTCCAAAGACTGACCTTATGGTTAGCAGCCCAACACATAACCACTACACAACCAGGGTTCCCTTGGGAGAGCCAGGAATGATGCAAAAGCCAGCAGATGGCAGTCACTGGGAGTCCTCAAGAGGGGCGGAGGGATGTTGCTGTGTATAGAATAAGAAAGGAAGAGAAAGACTTAGAAATGATCGTGGCGTCGTCCTCGGTGCTCAGACAGCATTGGTGACGTTCGTTGTCACTGAGCCAAGTCCAACTCCGGGCGACCCCCGGCGAGCAGGAGAGAACACTCCCCAGGTGACCGGTCCTGACTTCCGAGATGCCTCGGAGTGAGTGTGCACTGGCAACCTTTCGATGACGAGTCGAGTGTTTAACCACCCAGGGTGTAGAAGTGACCTTGGGAAGTACAGGGTAAGGCAACCCTCCCTTGGATTCTGAGGCATGTGAGGTTTGAGAGGAAAGGGCACCACCACTGGAGATGAGAGCGAAGGAGGCGATGTCTCCAAGAAAAGCGAGAGTGTCCTCAAGGAGCCTAAAGCTCCAGAGAGTGGCTGCCCACAGCTCTGAGATGGCAGGAGGGCTTGGGGGGTGGGGTTGGAGGGTGCATTGATTCCAATCAAGGCATGTGCAGAACCTTCTAGAAGAGGAGTTCATAGCTTCGAGGCTTGGTTGCTTGTGGATGACTAAATGAACAGGAACTTAGCATGATGGGAAGTGTCCTATATGACCCTTTGAGATCTGACACAGATCATCATTTCATGCTGTGGCAGTGACTTTTGTGGGGGCTTCAAGCAACTGCTGGGGTAACTGCTCCCCTGATGGCAAAGGTAAGTAAAAGCAAGTAGAAGGTCAGTAGTATGTCACTGAGTCAATTCCAACTCCCAGCAACCCTGTAGGACAGGGCATAACTGCCCCCAGAGAGTGTCTGAGGCTGAAAGGTTTCTGGCGGCAGACTGCCTCATTGTCCTCCCACGGAGCAGCTAGTGGGTTTGAACCACCAACCTTTCCATTAGAAATCAAGCATTTAGCCACTGTGCCACCAGGGCTCCTTAGTTCTGTAGACGGAGCCAAGGTGCCATATGCCTGAGGCTGAGGGATTGAGGTTGCCAACAACAACAAAGCCAGGTGCACAACCCACATCTTTCTCATTATTGTCACCCATGGAGAGATTCCAGCCCACTAAGTAGTTGTCAGGTGTAAAAAACCAACAATCCCCCAAGGTGTCACTTCTCCCCGGAATATCTCTATTTGCATGAGTGAGAAATACCTGCCCTCAACAAAGGAATGCACAACCCTTTGTTGAATGTTTACCTTAGGCAAGATCCAGATTTAATAACTGTGGTCCCAGCAGCAGAATGTTATTGAAGATGACAAACACTTTATTTAAATGTTTGAACATTTTCTTATGTATCATATATTTCCCTAGTAGCCCTGCTGGCATAATGGTTACACATTCAGTTGCTAGCTTCAAGGTCAGCAGCTCAAAACCACCTGCTGCTCCTCAGGAGAAAGACTGGGCTTTCTACTCCTGTAAACAGTTACACTCTCAGAAACTCACAGGGGTCGCTCTAGCCTGCCCTATAGGGTTGTTATGAATCGACATTGACCCGGTGGCAATGAGTTTGGAGTGTATCCCTTTTATTATGTAATATTTATTGCACATTTAATAGAAAAATCAAAACTACTTCACAGGGAAATCCGTATACTTACTATTTAAGTTGTATAATCCACCCTCTGCCCCATCCAACAAAGGCACCCTGATGACATTGTGGGTTAGGCCCTGGACTGCAAACTGTAGGGTAGACAGTTCAAGCCCGCCACCCACTCTGCAGGAGCAAGATGAGGCTGTCTGCTCCCCTGACGATTTACAGTCTCAGAAGCCCCATGGAGGGTCGATATGAGTTGAAATCAAGTAGTAGGTTTGGGATTGGCCTATCCAATGAGCCATCTTACTTTTCGATGAATTTCAAGACAAGTAGCAACTTGAGCTCATTTCACCCTCTAAACACTGGGCACACATGTTACTTTTACTACAACAGTTATACATTTGTTTATGGTTCTTTATTTCGTTGGGGGTCAGTTGTGCATACAATAAAATGCACAAATCTTAAGTGTGTCATTCAAAAGATGTTGACTCCTGGGAAACCCAGAGAGCAAGTAGGGTAAGAGATGTTCCATTGAGGGGATTGCAATCAGTGACATGAAACAAAATGTGCATGAAGTGTTGGGTGGAAAACGGATCTGCTCTGTCAACCAACTCACAATGAAAAGACTTTTTGTAGTCACTCCAAAAAGAAAAGAAAAAAAAGGGAAAATGCATGAAGCTATGTAACCCAAAACACAAAGCATCACCATCACCCCCAGAAGGTTACCTCCACATTTCAGGCAAAGAGGGCTCCCATTTTCCCCCACCCTAGATGAATTATTGCATGTTCTAGAACTCAATATAAATGGAATCAAGAGGTATGTACTCTTAAGTTGGACGCACTTCAGAAGCTGAGGAGGTGCCCTAGTGATTGGTAGTGCTGGGGACTCAGCCCTGGCCCAGGCCGTTTTTCTCACGTTCCAGATGAAGAAACTAAAGTTCAGAATCATTTAGTGATTGCTTGAGATGACAGCTAGTTGTTGAAGATCCGTGCTAGAACTCAAGTCTCCTTACTTTGGGGCCTCTGCTTGGAGTACAAGAATGGAGCTTTTTCTAGAACAGAGATTCTCAAACTTGAGGGGGCATGAGAATATCTAAAAGGCTAGGTAGAACATTCCAGAAGTTCCCATTGCATAGGTCTGAAGCGGAGCCCTCCAATTTGCAAGTTCCTAGGTGATGCTGATGCTGCAAGTCCCAGACCGTTCAAGAGAGCCACTGTCCCCCACCCAGGAGGAGAGTTGACTATTGGAAACCAAGTGAACTGAACATTGCTGATGACCACAGTACGGGAGGTGTCCTCACACCAAACCAGCTTCTTGAAGATCTAGCTTCAGGTCTCTAGTGAGCGATACCCACTCTTCAAGGCAGTGTGGGTATGCCAAGACAGATAGCTCCACTCCACCCTATTTCCTTTGATTAGATGCAGAGTCTTCCTCCCTGTGCTGCTTCATTGAGGTGGTAACTTTGCTGATGTCTGGGGCCCCTCTGTCCTCCAGCCAAGTTCACTTGTTGTGGTTGTTGTTGCTGCTGTTAGGTACCATTACACTGGCTCCAACTTCCAGACTTCATGTATAATAGAACATTGCCCAGCCCATTGTGGTTGAGAAGAATCATTGATAAGTTTGAGCCCCTAGTTTTGACAATTGTTGTGACAAGCCATCTCATGGAGGGCTTCCCTTGTTTTCATTGACCCTCTCTCCCTTCCCAGCCATGATGTCCTTCTCTAACGAAGAGGGTCTTTTCTGATGGCATGTTCAAAGTAAGCGATGTTAAGTCTCGCCATCTTTGCTTCTTAGGAGCCTTCTGGTTCTTTCTTCTAAGATTTGTTCAAATGAGTCCACCCCCCTTCTTCCTTGGTCATAATCCAGCATTCATTGGACTGGACAGGACTGAGAAGCTTGGAGAGGCACAACCAGATGACCAGCAGGGGGCAGTCACTGCCAGTGCAGCCAGTGAAGTGGCTGGATTCTGAAAGAGGAACAAGAGAAATGTCTTAGAAGGGGTTGTGGCGAACAGGGAGGCAGCTCACCAGGACCAACCCAGAGAGTCACCCCCGGAACTGACACGCCCTCCACCTACTACACGGATGTCATGAGGTGAAAGTGATGCCTTGAGGGGAGCACACACACACACACACACACACACACACAACTCACTGCCCTTGAGGTGATTCCAATGCAGAGCAACCCTATAGGCCAGGCTAGAACTGCCCCCGTGAGTTTCTGAGATTGGAACACTTTATAGGAGTAGAAAGTCTCATCTTTCTCCGGAGAGCCTGTGGTGATTTCAGACGGCAGGTCCTGTGCCTAACAACCCAACAGCTAACCATTATGCCACCAGGCTCACTTGGGAAAACCAGGAATGACCAAAAAGCCAGCAGATGACAGTGGCTGAGAGGGACAGTCACCAAGTGGGGCAGCAGGGGACGTGGCTGCGTGGGGGATGAGAAATGTTTGAGAAATGACCTCAGTGTGATCAGTGCTCAGGCATCGTTGTTGATGTTAGTTGCCACTGAGTCTAGTCCAACTCCTGTGCAGGAGAGAACCGCTCCACGGATGGCCAGCCCTGACTTCTGAGGGGAGCACACCACACTGCATTTTATCTCAACACACGATGAGCTCATTGCAATACATGAGCCCATGAATTCAGACATTCGATGTGCAAATGGTTCATATGGTCAGCTGTCAACTCAGAGGGTGGAGGGTGGAGTTTCCCCTAGAGGCACCTTGGAGGAAAAGGCCTATCTGCTTCGGGAAGGTAATCCGCTTCTGAAAAGATCAGCCACTGAAAAGCCAAGGGAGTTACTCAACATTCTGATCAGCGCTCCAAAGGGAAGCCTAATCAAAAGGAGGAGAATGCAGAACAGAATTCCAAATTCTCATGGAATCCAGACTTCCTGGAACCACAAGGCTGTTGGCTTGAGATTATCTTTAAACCTTCAACTGAAACTAGCCTCTGAAGTCTTCTTAAAACCAAATAGTTGTTTAACTTAACTTGCAAAACTGTCAGCCTTGCCTTGAGTGTTAGGCTCTTTTAACAACGATCTAGGAGCCCTGGCGGCACTGTTGGGTTCGGGTTAGACTGCTCAACCCAAGGTCGATGATTCAAATCCACCAGCTGCTC
>NW_022103901.1:4609254-4611528 GCF_000313985.2 Echinops telfairi | reverse complement strand
TAGGAGGTTCCCAGCACAAAGACCCTAGCTCCAAAGAATGTGTCTGCTCTCATCTCTTCTTCTTGGTAGTAGTGAGTTGTCTCCTCTGCTCTGAAATGACTCATTTTAAACCTACCGGACGGCCAAACTGGCCAGTCTTCTCTTGGGGTTTCATGCACCTCATTTACATTAGCAGCAGCAAGCTGTGGTAGACCACAAGCACCATATTTGCATAGTCCCCTTCAATCATTGAGTGGGAATCCCAAGGACTGTAGGCAGATGGGCCATATTAAAGTAATTCACTGCACTGCTATTATGTATTATTTAAGCTGTTTACGCTCAGGTTTAAAAATGGAGTTGATTTAAAGAACCAATATTGACAGACAAATACAGCAGGTGCTTACAGAGATGTGGCAAAGTGAAGAGGTGTGAGGTTGACCAAGGTCTGAGAAATTCTGCTTCAGAAAATTCTGGAAACAGGTGGGCAGTGCAGAGACTTACTGAGCAGTGTGTCCTGCCTTTAGGGGGAGTCACTTTCATATTTCTGCAGCCTTTAAATCATTGGATCAAAACATAAAAACAAGCCCACTGACTCTGCATTCTTATTCTGTGACTTATTTTGCATAAGTGTTGTGTCTTTTGATAAAATACTCACTCTCCTCAAATACTTGACTTTACATATTTGCTGCAATTTGTAAGTGAAATTTTTTAAAATAACATTTGGGGGCTGGGCTGTCTTTTCCTTGAGGAACACATTTTCAATTTGACACCAAAAGTCAGCTGGGATATAAAACTCGGCACAAAGAAAATGACTTTAGAGGGCATTCTTAATATCTTTTTACATATAAAATGAGATGGGCTGATATTAAAAAACAAAACAACTAGATTCCACTCCGTTTATTTCCTTGTTTATTTCGCACTGCACCTCATTCCATATAGATTTGACACAATGCACTGTGAGAACACTGAAGAGGCGGCGTTAGGGACCACGTCTGATCCCTTGAGCTACCCCAAGGAAAAGGAGAACCCAAGGCCACACCAGCCCACCGCCCTTTGCTCCCAGGCAGAGGTCAGACATGCCTGCACTCTCTAGCCTGTTTCACCCAATCCTGGCACCAACTGTTCCTCCCACTTCACTTCTCTGCTGGACTTGATCACTTGCTGCAATGGCCATGCAGAACTCTAGGCAATACTCATTGCAGGGGGTTATTAGGAAAGGTAACAGGTTGGAAAATGTTAAGGATACACTTCTTTTGTCCACAATATCTCTTCTCAGCCATGCTGACAGACAGGTCTCTCTCTGGCCCTCTGCCTTGTATCTGCGAGCTGGGGAGCCGCTGCCCTGCCTCCTGGTCTTGGTGCTGCTCCTCTGCTCTGATGACCTCAGTGCTGCAGCCTCTGCTGCTTCTGCGACTTCAGACAGGGGTGACGCACACACCCCTCTGGTGGCTCTTCCTTCTTGAGGGTCACAGGACTCTCGCTCTCTTCAGGCTTCTGAGTTGGCTTCCGTATAGTACCCAGCGAAATGACAAAACTAACCAATCCCTCTAAGTGTTCACGCACCCCATTTGCCTGCTGCCACCCAGACGTTTGGTGAGAGTTACAAAGACACGGGTAGAAGAGTCATATTAAGCAATTTCACCTCTCCACAAACACCTACGAATATGATCAAATAAACATTAAAAAGGAAGACCAGAAATTAAAGTAGGAAGTCAAGTGAGTAAAAGTGAAAACACAAACCGGCAGGCTTTACAGACGCAATTACGCTAGAGTTGCGGTTCACATTTGGCTCCGGGCCCCCTGGCGGCCAAGGAGAAAAGAGACACGCACCTTTGTGCAGTGAGACTCCAGAGCGCGAGAGCACAATGGGCCTGCTTTGCTTTCCCAGCTCTCTGAGCGACCCACCTTTGACAGAGTGCGGTGCGACCACTTTTTGATCGCTCTGCTTCGTGGGAAATATTCGCGTCTTCCTGCTCTGACGGATTCCCATCTTACACAGGTTCCGGTTTTTGCAGGTTTCCAAGCATAATTACTTTCCTCTGGGAAAGAAAAGGAATTCTTCAGTCCGCTGCTGTCGAGTTGACTCTGCCTCAGTGACCCCAGGTGTGTGACAACGTGGAATTGAACTCCATTCTGAAAATGGGGTTTTCAACAGCTGTGACCTTTCAGAAATCTACTGTCCTTTCTTCTTGCTTCCTTTGGGGAAATGACCTGCCAGCCATTTCCCCAGTGCTTGTCTAGGGGCTTCCACGCTGTCTACCTCAGAGTTCATAGCTGGGCATTCCAAAGTGTGTG
>NW_022103901.1:4604862-4608758 GCF_000313985.2 Echinops telfairi | reverse complement strand
GTCTGTGTTCCATGAGAATTTGAAACTCTGTTCTACTTTCCCTCCTTCTTCATCAGGATCCTCCCGTGGAATCTTTGGTGGAAACACTCAGTCATGGTAGCCGGGCACCATCCAGTTCTTCTGATCTCATGGCAAAGGGAGCAGTTGTTCAAAGAGGCCATTAATCAGATATTCCGTCTCCTCCTCCTGTTTCTGAGTCTCCTTCCTCTGTTGCTCCCAGTGAATAGAGACCAATTGTGGTTTCTTGGGTGGCCAAGACACTGAGCTCTACAAAAGGAGTGAGGAAGTAGAATAGAAGGGGTAATCAGACAACTAGGCCAATTAGCTAGGAAGCCCCATGAACCATGACCCTCAGTCTCCAAGCCAAGAGAACAAATCCCATGAGGTGTTAGGCTGTGCATAAGGAGCCTCAACAACTACACCTTTTTTCTTTTGGGTAGGGGGCTATCTTGTTTGGTGTTTTGTTTGCTTGCTTGCTTGTTGGTATAGCTATCACCAATAACAAGTATTCTTGAGTGAATTAACAGGTTCCATGGTTAGATTCGTATCTGGAAAAGTAAAGCAGGCATTAAACCCAAACCAAACACTGCCATCAAATCCATTCTGACTCCCCGTCACTCTAAAGGACAGAGCAGAACTGGCCCTGTGGGTTTCCCAGGCTGTCAGTCTTCATGGGAGCAGAAAGCCTCATCTTTCTCCCAAGAAGAAGTTGGTGGTTTCGAACTGCTGATCTTGTGGTTAGCAGCACAACGCCTAACCCATGGCACCACTGAGGTCCTTTAGGCATTAAAGGAAAGTCCTAAATCAAAGTATATACCACAAACATGTTGGACAGAGATTTTTAAATCTATCCCTCTATGTTGTTCTGGAAGCCTGTGGAATCATTTGTAAAGGTGTTTTGTTTGTTTGTTTGTTTGTTTTCTAAAGAGGGTTAACCTTTGCCAGCTTGTCCAGGGTACCTCTGACCTGAAACCATTTAAGAACAACTAATGCAAGCCAATGAGAAATTTGGGTAGTTCTGGATTCGTATCCAGAAATCATTATCAGTTAGGTGCATTATCAGGTCGTCAGTCGTTTCACCCATCTGTGCCGCAGTCTCCTCTTAAGTAGGTCTGTGGTTGGGGATGAATGAACCAGGGCCTTCTCTATCCTCACAGAGGCTGCTGGAAAAGCTAGGAACCAAGGAGGTGGGCAGGCTCACCTGTGCTGCAAGCGCACCATCTAGCGGCCACCGTGGGTAATCGGGATGACTCAGTGCAGACCTGGCCCTCCAAGAATCTCAGAAAGTTAAACCCACACAAATAAGGAAGCAACGTGCCACGGGTTAAGCACGGATCCAAACTGGTTCAAACCCACAAGCCGCTCCACGAGAGAAAGGTGAGGCAGTCTGCATCCGTACAAATCCACAGCCTTGGAAACCCTCTGGAGCAGATAGATCTCTGTCCTGGAGTCATGAGTCTGAATCCACTCGATGGCAGCGAGTTTGACAGACAGGGAAGCCACGGAGGCACAGCGGATGAAGTCCCTCCGCGGAGGTCGCCATGAGCCTGAATCAAGTTGGCAGCAATTGACATAAGGCAGGGGGTACTCCGGAGAGGGCTGCCTGGGACCTACCTCCTGAGTCTGCCTAGTAACTCCACCAAACCGGTAGGGACTGGAGCATCTTCAAGGAGAGCTAGACCCAGGCTAGAGTGGAAGGAGTGAGGCCAGTCCCCAGCCCAGAATTCCAGGGCACAGAAGGAATGCAGTGACCAAGATAAGGGAGATCCCGAAGGCAGCATGTTTAACAGCTCAGCATCACCCATCACCACAAACAAAATCTCCATAAGCGGGCCCCTCTCCCGCTCCCTCCTTCCCGAGGTAGCCACTAATAAACTTTGATCTTGATGCATTCGCCTGTTCTTGTCCCTGGAGAGCAAGGTCATACAGTACATGTCCTTTTGTGATTGACTTATTTCACTCAGCATAATGTCTTCATGGGTCCTCCAGGTTGTATGTAGCATGAGTCAGCACATCTGCATCCCTCCTCCTGGCTGAATAATCTCCCATTGTGTGTGTGGACCAAGGAGCCCTGGTTGTGTAGTGGGTTACAAGTTGGACTGCTAACTCCAAGGTCAGCAGTTCAAACCCACCAGCCACTCTGAGGGGGAATGACGAGGTTCTACTCCATCCTACGGGGTCACTATGAGTCAGAATGGACGAGATGGCGGTGAGTTTTAAGTTTGGTGTGCATGGACCACATTTGGGGTATCCATCCTTCAGATCGTTACCACCTTTGGGCTATTATGAATAGTGCTGTGATGAACAGTGGTATACATACATTTCTCTGTGTCACTGCTTTTAAGCCCCTAGAAATGGGTTTGCTAGGTCACCTGATAGTTCCATTTGGGCAGAGTGGTTACTCGTTGGGCTGCTAGCCATAAAGTCAGCAGATCAAAACCACCAGCTACTCAACAGGAGAAAGCTGGGGCTTTCTTCTACTCCCAGTAATAGTTCCAGTCTCAGAAACTCACAGGAGCAATTCTACCCTGTGCTATAGGGTTTCCATGAATCAGAATTTACTTCATGGCAGTTTGGGGGTTTTGTTTTGTATTCCCCACTGTGGTAGTTACATAATCTGTTGTCAATTTGAGACTTAAGAGTGAAGGGTGGGGATTAGGCTGTCAATCAGGTCCCAGCTTGATGACCTCATTTGGAGGCACTAAGGAGATAAATTGCTTGCTGGAGGCAGGATGCACTCTCACTCCCTGTGAGACATTACTGACTATGACCAGCCTGATGGAGCTATGCTGATGCAGCCAGAGCTCTGAGAGCTGAAGGAGCCACATGGAGAACCCTGCCAGTGCTGAGATGCTTCCACTGCCACTGGAGCCACAAGACTTTCCACCCACTGGCTTGTGATATTCCTGTATTTGGCATTATTGCATGACTGTGTGGGTCTGAAGAGGAATTTATGGACTAGTATTGGACTTATGGGCTAATTTTGGACTTATAGACTTGATCTGGACTGGGCTGGGATATTGTCTTGATATTCAATTGCTCTTATATATAAAGCTCTTTCTTATACACATATGAGTGTCTATGAATTTGTTTCTCTAGTCAACTCAGACTAACATACCCACAAAGGCTGTACTGTTTTTCATTTCCATCAGCCATAGATAAGGGCTCCAATTCCCCCCATGCCCTTGGCATTGCTCAAAGATGATGACTGCTCATGATTCATGTAATTAATGTCACTAAGCTGTACACTTAGAAAAAGTCAAATTGATGGGCAATATCTATTTCTACAACAACAACAAAGAGAGAAACTGCCGTGTTAATTAACACTGCTGTGTTAATAGAGCTAAGCACTTTGTGTGGTTTGTTTTCTTGGTTGTGAGTTCAAAGTCATGATTTCACGGACCATCCAAGTTAATTGCCTAATCATGTGTTTAGTCCTAGTCTACCTCCTAGCTCACTGTGGAGAGCCTCGGGTCTTAAAAGTTTACAGAGGACCATCCAAGAAACAACAATTGGACTCTATTCGCCTGGAGTAATAGAGGAAGAAGAAAAGTCAGGAATTGGAAGAGGATTTGGAATGTGTGGTTAATTACTTCTGGCAACAATTGCCTCTTTTGCCATGAGATCAAAACAACTGGATAGTGCCTGGCTACCATACTGAACATTTTGATCAAAGATTCCACTAAAGAATCCTGATCAAAAGGGGGAAATGTAGAATAGAATTTCACAATACAAGCTTTCAGGCATCATGAGGACTGGAGGAATCCCTGAAACTAATTTCCTGAGGTCATTTTTAAACCTTAAATCAAAACTATCTCCTTTAAACCTAATAGTGGTTTTGCTTAGTTTAGAATATCTGCCCTAAGCACTATGCTCTTTTAAAGAACTATCCCTGA
>NW_022103901.1:4596892-4602604 GCF_000313985.2 Echinops telfairi | reverse complement strand
TGAACTAGTGTGAGGTGTGCTGTGAATACAGGAGGGCTGAGGCACACCCACGTTCAGGGCAGCCCTGTCCACAATTGCAAGAAGATGGAGACACCTAAATGCCCTTCAGTAGGAAATGGATAAAGAAACTCTGGTCCACACACACATGGACTACTATGCATCACATAAAACACAATGATCAAACTCGGCAGCACCTTGTGACTTGGAGGGAACTAGGGAACACCCTGCTGAGTGAAGCCCTAAGTCACAAAAGGACAAATATCAGATGAGACCACAATGACTGATAGAGGGCTGCTCAGCAAAAGACTAGAATATAACACAGCTTCATTAGTTCAAAATCCAAAATGTAGCAGCCCCCTCCCTTGCGGTAAAAATTCCTTTTACGCTTACTCAGTTGGGATGTTTTAAATCAGTAAGACAGGAAGCAAAGCCATTAAGATAAGTAGCCAGGCACAAAGCATACCCCATTCCAGAGGCTTAAAGTAGGGGAGGGGGGGCATGGTCTGGTAAGGCTAAGCATGCGATTCCACCCCCATTCCCCCAACACACACAATTCAGATAAACAAGGGACCATGAGGCTTCAGGGGATGGTGGTCTAAGGACCTCTGAAGAAATATAGGTATAGTTTCCTATGCTCATTGCAAAAGCTGTCTTTTTGTCATATTATTGGCATTATTAAGGCGTCTAACTAAAACTCACATCCCAAACAAGGCAGGGCTGTGCCAGTCTAGCAAGAGCCCCCTTTCTGTGGGCAGCACATAGGGAGCTCACAGCTCTGTGTGGTGGCCAAGATGGAGGTTTGGAGCATGATTTTCCCTGGGCAGGGTGGGGTCTGGCCCCACGTCGACCTGCCTCTGCACAGGGACAAACCTGCTCAGGAACTGGTGACAGGTGAGCAGAACTGAAGAGCAATGTGAGCACCTGCCCTGGAGCCACCCTGGGGGTATCCCTGGGGCTGGGGTCAGCTCTGACCTTCCACCTGCTCAGTGGACTCCAGGTACTGCCCCTTCCTCCCTCCAGGGTGAGGGTAACAGCATTCCATGCAAGCCATGCCAGAGTCAGAGGCTGCAGGAAAAATCTAGAATCTGGATCTTGTCTTTATTTTTAAAATGAAATCTCTTGTTCCCCACGGAGGGTGGTTGTTGTTTACTCCCCCCTCCCTTTTTGGTCTTCATTTTGATTTTTAAAAGAATCTATTTCACTTATGTTTATTGCTGTTGAAAATAGGAATGGGCGACTTCAAAGAAGATTGAGGGAAAAATGGAATTCAAGTGTGGGCATTGTTGAAGGAGAATCTGAAATACCGTGTAAGACCTTCATCAAACAATAAAATCATACTTTTAAAAAAAAGCTCATGGAATTTACCATACCGGTTTTGGGTGGACTTTTGATCAGCACTTCCATCTCTTTTGTCCCACGGTCTCTTTGAAGCCTTCTTTTATTTCCTTCATGCTTCTTTCTTTTTCTATTGCAAAATAGGAGGGGGTTACATCTTGGGTCACCAACTTCATATTCAACTGTTTACAGTACTAATCAACGTCCCCAAATGTTTACCCTTCACCCGCTCCTTGATTACTTTTCTCCCTCTTGTGGGTTCCTCTCCTCCCTTACACCAGGGCTAATACGCACCTCCTGTCTAGTCCATTATTTCCTCTCCCTTCCCTTGTCCTCTCGCCCTTGGAAGTCTCCAAAGTCTGTTCCCTTTTGTAGGACAGTCTCTCTCTTGGCTTCTTATATGTTTTGTCGCTTAGAATGTTGCCAAGAATCAAGGTTCCAGGATTGCCTGTCACTGTCTCAGTCAAAGACAAAGACCAACTTGATTTGAGAAATTCTCCATTTATTTCTACATGAGAGAGACAGATGGAAACAGTGGGGTTTACTACCTCCAAACTGCTTCCAAGGTTCAGTGAAAATCAAGCAAGTTGTGTACCTTAAACCATGTGACGAGAAAAAGGTTTGGCAATGACCCCAGGAGATAATGAGTCAGTTTTGCAGTGATTAGAGGAACCCAACAATGTGGCAAAGGAAGGCTTCACAGGACAATTATGGGGGCTTATTAAGAAATTTTAAGAAAATGGAAAACTGCAGGGGAATCCCGGAGATTTGGGCAAAATAATTGTTTTTCCCATCAGGACAGGCAATGGCTGTCTTACAGGAATTTCATTGGGAAACCTTACCCTACCCACCATATAGCCCTGATCTTACCTATTCAGGCTTCTTTTCATTCCCCAAATGTCAAGAAACTTGGAAGGGACCACAGGTGAAGGCCCTGGAGGATGCCCCGACTGGCCTTGTGATGTCGGTGTCCATCAAAGAGCAGGAGATCTTTTGGAGGAGGGATAGAGAGATGGCAACACTGCCCTCAGAAGCATATGGAGCAAAAGACCTAGAGGGAAGCTATGCCAAGAAAAAATAGCTTCACGTGTTTATCTTCTTGGTTAAAAGGTTTCCCAGGATTTTGGCGCGATACTTACCCTTGTATATGGGCAGGAGCGAGAGTATTAGGAGACATGCTAAGTGACCTTTGAAGGCCAGTGTCCTGGGGGAGACAAGGCACAGCCTCAGAATAGCAAAGTGACTATCACAATGCTACCATGGGTGTCCTGTCCCCACTGGGACTGAGGACACCCTGCCCCCATACTTTAGCAGAACTCCAAGATGACCGGTGAGAGTTTCCCCTTCCCGGGGTTCCCTGGTCCCTTCACAGTCTTGCATGTCACAGAGCTCACAGCTCTGGACTGGATCTCTCCGCCCTCTACACAGGCCCAGCCCAGCCACTGGGGCTTATCTCTGTATCGGCCTCAGTATCTATGATCACCTATGTTTGTTGATGATGTCACATCCGTCCTGAGCTACCCGAATCGATAGTGACTCAAGGGCCAACTGCTGGTCAAGGTGAGCCATGCCTGGGCCTCACAAGCAGGAAAGAATCTGCTTCTAGCCCTGTCCCAACCTTGGAGAGACTGCCAAGGACCACCACGTATGTGACGGGTGTGCCCTGCAGGCTGGTGGTGGCTGGCATGTTGCCAAGGAACTGGAAGCCACACCCCTGGTTCTTCAGATGAGGGACAGTGTTCCTGCAGAACTTCCAGACTGAGACAGACTAGGAAGAAAGGCCTGGAGATCTACTTCTGAAAGTTTGCGAGTCAAAACCTTTTTTGAGGTCACAAGCAGAACATTGTCCAACTCACACGCATAGGGCAGGTCTGGGGAGGAGGCCATCGCCAGAGGGGGGGGGACACTGTGTTTGGAGGGGGCAGCAAGGGTGAGCGAGCGAGCGAGTGAGGGCAAGCCTGAGTGAGGTGGACAGTCACAAGAGCCACAAGGAGGGCTTGTCATGCAGAGGACTGTAAGGAGGACAGAGGACCGTTTACAGAGCAGATCATCCGTTCGACATCCAAACCAGATCATCATGAACCACTTATCTCAGCCCAGGCCACATTTGTACTGCTCCCAGCATCTCCCACCCACGGTAAAGAGAGAAAGGGGGCTCTGTCTGAGTTGCCCAGAGACACACGGCCAGCAACTGGCCTCAGGGTTTGCAGCAAAGGCCGGCAGGTGCCTGGGTCCAGAAGGCAGGGGAAGGGGAGCCTCTGAGTGGGAGATAGCACCCCCTGGGGGGCAGTGCTGGAATGCTCCAGGGAGAGGGGGAGGCAGCAAAAGCAGACGCCCACACTGGATCCTGGGTGACAGGCCATAAGACAGGCCAATTTTTCATTCCCAGAGGTCACTGGCTAATTAAATTTACCCCCCTAAAGAGGGGGTGGCCAGCCAGACAGGTTTGGGAAGCTATGTGAGTGCTCTCCAGGTGGGTATCGCCAGCTTCCCCACGAGGCAGCTCCCCAAACAATAGTCCAGCCAGGAAGGGCACCTCCAGGCCACCAGCCTTCCTGTGGCTTGTCTGCTCTCTTAGTCCCATCAAGACTGACGATGGGTGGGCCAGTGAACGGTGTGCACTCAGTGAAAAATATGTTTATGCACCGGGACAGGGAGGCGTGAGTCTTAGGGGACGCCGTGCCAGTCAGCCAGGGAAACAACCCGAGCCCACTGTCAGAGTCGATGCCGGGAGGAGCTGGCCAGGTCTTACCTGCTTCTAATCGGCGGCTGGATTTGCACCCCCACCCTTTTGGTTAGCTGCAGAGCACTTAACCACTGTGTCACTCCTTTTTAAAAAATGTTGTAACTTGTTATTGTGAATTGGGTGAAAGTTGACAGAGCACATCATCAGTCTGACATCTAGTGACTCGTTCACTGACTCACTCAGCCATCAGTCATCCAGCCAGTGCTGGTTCATAGCCACCCCGTAGGACAGGGGAGAGCTGCCCTGGGAGTCTCTAAGACTAATTCTGTCTGGGACGAGAACCATTCTCCCTCAGAGCAGCTGCTGGTTTCAAACTGCTGACCTTGCAGATAGCAGCCCGATGCATAACCCCTGCGCCACCAGGGCTCATAGACATTCTCTTACATCTCATTCACTGCAATCCCCCTCAATGTTTCCATTCCTTTCTCTCCCAGCCCTTCAGAGGTCCATCCTTGGGTAACTACTGTCCCCCTTGATCCCAAATGGCGGCTGATTCCAAGGTGTGAGATCCTCAATAGTGTTATTCTTCCCCTTATCAACCCCAAATTCTTCCAATTTACTGCCATCCAGTGGATTCCGGTCTATAGGACAGAGTAGAACTGTCCCCTCCAGGTTTTCGGAGACTGGAACTCTGTAGAGTTCTGGAGGAGCCCTGTGAACCTGGTGAAAGTTTGCAGAGCAGATTATGGGGAGGCGCCCGGGGGGCATCGTGGTTGTTTACAGTTTTCTTGGAAACTCACAGGGACCATGCTAGCCTGTCCTGCAGGGTGATGATAAGGTCACTCCGACCTTTTTAAAGTATTGAAAAGCAAGGATGTTACTTGGAAAACTAAGGTGAGCCTGACCAACCCATGGTATTTTCTATCACCTCCAAAGCATGTGAAAGTTGGACAGGGAGGAAGGAAGACGGAAGAAGAATCGATGGGTTTGCAGGATGGTGCCGGCGAAGAATATTGAAAGTACCGTGGACTATCAAGAGGGCAAACCAATCTGTCTTGGCAGAAGTACAGCCAGAATTTTGACTGCACGTACTTTGGACATGTTATCAAGAGAGACCTGTTCCTGGAAAAGGACATCATGCTTGGTAACGTAGAGGGTCAACAAAAAAGAGGAAGACCCTTGGCAAGATGGATTGGCACACTGGCTGCCACCATGGGCTCCAACATTGGGACAATGGTGAGGCTGGTGCAGGCCCAGGCGGTGTTTCCTTCTACTGCACAGCAGGTGGCCTCTTCATGGGAGTAGAACCTTATCTTTCTCCCGCCAAGAGGCTAGTCGTTTCAAACCACTAAATTCATGGTTAGCAGCCCAAAGCATAACCCATATCACCTCCAGGGCTCCTTCTCCTTTGAGGCCTCTCTACTGTTTGGTGGGAAGGAGCCCTGCTAGCACAGTGGTTAGGCATTGAGCTGCTAGTCAGAACTGACTCCATAGTAGGGAGTGAGAACTGTTTGACTCTGGTGGTGTAGTGGTTACTAGTTGGGCTATTAACTGCAAGGTCCCAAGTTCAAAACCACCAGCTTCTCTACGGGAGAAGACAGGGCTTTCTACTCCAGTCAAGTGTTACAGCCTCTGAAACTCCCAGGGGCAGTTCTACCCTGTCCTATAGTCAGAATTGACTCAATGACAGT
>NW_022103901.1:4593524-4595535 GCF_000313985.2 Echinops telfairi | reverse complement strand
TGAATCATAATGTAAATATCTAATAAGCAGGATGTATTAGGTGACCCCTGTGAAAGGGTTGTTTGACATCCCCCCAAAGGTCTCATGACCCACAGGTTGAGAACCACTGCTTTACAGGAATGTTTAAAAACCTCATCTTTCTCCCTCAGAGAGGCTGGTGGTATCGAACTATGGATCTTGTTGTTTTGCTGTTAGCAGCCCAACTGGTAACCACTACACTCCCAGGCCTCCTTGTTCTACACACAGCTGCCTGCAAACATTCCCAGATGCTAAATACGGCCCCACTTTCAAAGCCGCCATGTGCGGGTGGGGGAAGAACCCTTTGGCTCTAGACTCCAGAGTGCACCCGAAGGTCAAACCGATAGCTCAGTCCATGTGGTGGGGGAGTGGGGAGGGGCTGCAGGCCACCAAATATTGGTTGCTAACCAGAAAGGCGGCAGTTCAAACTCGGCAGGCCACTCTGCAGGAGAAAGGCGAGGCAGTCTGATTCCCTAAAGCTTTACCGTACCAGAGAGCCCCGGGAACAGTTCTGCTCTGTCCTACAGGGTCCATTGGAGTTGGAATCCACGCCACAGAGAACCTAAGGGGTTCTGAATGCCATTGGGGGTCACAAGCAAACAGCCAAAAACAGTCTCTGAGAGCAACTACTCTGGGAGCAGTCTCCCCAGAATTATGAATGCAATTAAGAGTCTGTAAATATGTCATCAGCTCAGCTAACAGACGCGCAGAAATCATTTCCTGTGGGGAGGGGGCTTATCCGCATCTGTAGCTGCTGTCTCTGGGCCACACTGCTTTGTGAGAAGGCCTGCCGTGAGAGCAAGGAGCTCAGAAGCAAAGCGGGTGATCTAGCTTTGTAATATCCCGATCTGCAACTCTGAGGGATGAATCCGGAATGTGCTTCTTAAGAGAGAGGGTATAATCGGGTTCTTCAATTAAAGGAAAATAAAAGTGCTTTTGGCAAGTGGCCTGAGGACATAAACGCACACACAAGACGGGATTTTTCCCACCCCCAGGAGAGTCCAGTTTTAATAACACGCCCCTCCTTTGGGTTCCAGAATCATCCTCAATTCAGGCAGTCCACAAATCCAGATGATGATCATCGCAAAACAGGAGGAATTTCGATCGATCAAAAGTTCCAAGAAACCCCTTTTTTGCCGCTTAGACTTGGCCTCCCTGTTACAGTTGTATTTGAGCTTAGCACAGCCTCAAACACTCGTAAATTCTAATGAGGAGGAGGCCAAGTAGCTGGGAATGCTTTCAGCAGCTGGGCAGCTCCTGCTCACGACCTCAGCTGGCTGGCTCTCCCCCCTGCTTGGTGCGTCCAAGATACAGGGCTGAAACCCTCAAGCTCCGCCATGGGCAACCACCAGCTGCTCCACTAGAGAACAAAGAGGCTCTCTACTCCCGTACAGAGCGACAGTCTCAGAAACCCACCCGGCGGTTCTACCCTGTCCTATCGGGTCACTATGAGTTGGCATCAACTTAATGGCCGTGAGTTTTGTTTGTTTTGGGGGGGGGGGTGCACTTTGTTGTTTGGGGGCTGTGCAAAAGCCCACACCAACATCCACTGTCAGCCCTGCAGCCTGGGGCAGGGATCCCAGACCTTTTCTTCTCCTCCCCCAGCAACCCCAGGCCACACTTGGGCCACTTCCTGGCCAGCAGCCCCAGAAAGAAGCCGGGGAGGATTTCGGAGGGGCAGCCCGACTTGGTCCCACACAACCTCATCTCTTAGCTGAAAGGGAGGTATGCCCACCCCTTCCCACCCCCCACCTACTTCATCTGGAGCGCTACCCCCAGCCCCCCACCCGACTCCTGCTGACCAGAACACCAAAGCCCAGAGATAACGGCGAAACATGTCACAGGGGCCAGTCACCACCGAGACAAGATTTAAATTCGGCAGGTCCGGGTGGAGCAAAGAGTTAATACCTCCCAGAGGCACCACGTAAAAAAGGCCTGGCATTCTGCTCCTGAAAGACGTCAGCCATCAAACACCCAAGGAAGCGCAGTTCTA
>NW_022103901.1:4576450-4593424 GCF_000313985.2 Echinops telfairi | reverse complement strand
GGGGGTGCACTTTGTTGTTTGGGGGCTGTGCAAAAGCCCACACCAACATCCACTGTTTAGCTTTTTACTTTGTTAGAAAATCTGTTGTTGCCTTGGGCAGAACTGAGTTGATTTGGCCACCCCTAAGGATCGCTGGAAGGATCCCTGGTGGCATAATGGCTACAAGTTGGGCTTATAATCACAAGGCCAGGAGCTCAAACCCACTACCCGCTATGTGGGAGAGTGATAAGGTTTTCTACTCCCATAGGGAATGACAGTCTCAGAAACCCACAGAGACGGCTCGACTCTGTTCCATTGGGTCGCTATGAGTTGGAATTGACCTGATGACAGTAGGTTAAGTTTAGTTTTTTTTTGTTTTTGAAGTAGGAGCCCTGGTGGTGCTGTCAGGTAAGCATTGGACTGCTAAGGCATGTGCCAATTCAAGCCCTAGTCAGGTGAGTGGTACACCTGGCTGGGCCCAAACTAGGCCAGGTGGGCTTAATTCAGCCAGTAGGGTCAACTAGTATCATCAAGCATGCCTCCTAGCCGAAGGCCCTAACGCTCAGAACCTGGAGACCACCAGCCCTTCTGCTGCTTCTCTACCTTCCGCTGGGCTGTGCTGCGATCTCCCTCTCTGGCCTCAGGCCACCACGTGTGGGCGTGCAGTCCCCGAGGTTGCCCTGTTCAATGACTGTTAACCCTGAAACCTCTTCTGTCCTTTGTAAAAACCCACTTGGACCACAAACCAGGCTTCAGCGTGAATTCTTTTTCGTGCGAAGCCAAGAACCAAGGTATTCCCCACTTGAGAAACCTAACAGCTTGCATGTTGCTATGGTGCTAAACGAGCTTCACCTGACTAGGACAGACAAGGAAGAAAGGCCTAGCATTTTGTGTCCAAAGGGAATCAGTGAAAACCTTATGGACCACATGGCCCAGTCCACAGCTGACGGTAGGGATGGTACAGCACCAGGCCAGATTTTGTTCTGTTGTGCTCTGGGTTCCCATGAGACAAGAGCCAACCCGGTAGCTGAAAAAAACTTCAAGAGAGACTGGAAAATCATGTTTCCAGCTCTTTCCACAGGATTGGGTATCTGCCCTTCTATGCCTGCTTTTCTAAAGCTATAGAAATGTTAGACTCTAAATATCTCCCAAGACAACAAATAATAAATGGAATCAGCAGCAGATTACCCAACAAGCAAGGTAAGCACAGCTTCCTTGTGCTTATTCTCTAATCTGTAGTGAACAATTAAGTTTCCATTGGCAAATAAGCACAAGGAAGTCCTTGTTTATCTTGCTGAAGGGGCCATAAAAACATAAGACAAAGAGACCTTTTACTTTGTATCTTTGGCCAGATCTACATCTATCTGGCCACCTCAAAAGAGTCTGGGGGGGGGGGGAACCCTGGGAGAGAAAGAGTGGCTGTCTGCTCCCGTAGAGTCACCGTCTCAGAAACACACGGCAGCAGTTCTGCCCTGTCCCATAGGATTTCTGTGAGTTAGAATCAACTCGATGGCAGTGATTGGTTGGGGTAAGGAGCCCCAGTGCTGCAGTGGGTTACACATTGGGCTGCTAGCCACAAGGTGAGCAGTTCAAACCCACCAGCTGCTCTGTGCAAGAAAGATGAGGCTTTCTGCATCTGTAAATCCAAAGATTTGGAAACCCGCAGGGGCAGTTCTACAGTTCTACTCTGTCCCTTACAGTCACTAGGAGTCAAACTCAATGGCAGGGAGTTTGGTTGTGGTTCGGTTACTGTGTTTACTAGTTACTCCATCCCTATCCCACCAACACTGCCACTGAGTCCATTCTGACTCATGGCGGCTCTGCCTAGGGCAATGGTTCTCAACCTTCCTCATACCGCGACCCTTTCATCCAGTTCCTCATGTTGTGGTGACCCCCCAACCATAAAATTATTTTCATTGCTACTTCATCACTGTCATTTTGCTACTGTTATGAATCAGGCGACCCCTGTGAAAGGGTCATTTGACCCCCAAAGGGGTCACAACCCACAGCTTGAGCACCGCTGGCATAGGGTTTGGGACTGTAAATCTTTACAGGAACAGAAAGTGGCTGGTGGGTTTGAACCCCCTACGTTGTGGTTAGCAGCCCAACATGTAACACACGGCACCCCCTGGATGCCTTCTGTCTCTGTCAAAAATGTTAAATTTGAAAAGAGGCTTTAAGGGTGGAGGAAGGTACTGTGGTGTGGGAAAGAGAGCCAGAAACCAGAAACAGAATCTTTGATGCGGTGAAAACATGTGAAACTGTTGCCGGGAAACAAAGGTCCAGGCTCACCTGTCACTGGTTCAGCCAAAGACAGACTGAGTCAAGAGACCAGGTTCTTCCTACCAGCACGGGACAGATGAGAAGAGCAAAATTTGCTACCTCCAAACTGCTTCCAATATTCAGTGAAAACCAAGCGAGTTCTATACCTTACACTATATGAAGACAAAAGCAGGCTTTGCAGCGATCCCAGGAGATAATTAGCAGGCTTTGCAATGACCCACTCTGTGTAGGGACCGACTTGATGGCACCTGACAGCAGCAGCAATGACCGGAGGACTCCAAACAATGTGACAAAGGAAGCATGTGTTACAGGAAACCACCTGCATCTCCTGGGTGGTCACATGACCAGTTGATATCTACATTTCTTCAACAATTGTCAATCACCCACCCCTGCGGTCCCAGGCTCCATTGTTTATCTAAATGGCCTTGCCCGCCTCCTTCCAGAGTTAGACCATCAACACTGATTATGTTTTAAATGATTTTTTTTTTTTTTACAGCAAGGGAAGGGGCTGTTGCCTTTTGGATTTTGAACAAGCAATATCTTAAATTACATGATATTTCTAGTACTTTGACACCCCACCCACCCCACCCCACCCCGCCCCCATCAAAACTGCTCACTACAGATTAGTAAGGAAGCACCAGGGAGTCCGTGTTTCCTTCCTGGTTGGGTAAGCTGATGCTGACCAGAATGTATACTTTTGATGGGCGGTCTGTGCTCAGAGAAGGTCTTAGCACATGGATTTTGGCCCCTGCTTCTGGGTGCTCAGTAGGGCCTGGCCTGTCTGCCACCCAAGTGCTGGACATTTTCTAGTGAATGAGTGCTCATGAGACCTGCTGGCAGGCCCGGTCGGCACAGCCTGCCTTTCAGCTCAGCAGAATTTCCTTTGATTCTTGGACACCCGTGAGCTTATTCGTCAATGTCAGTATGCTGAGGACATTTTAAAGAAAACACATAAATTACGACTCAAGCCCATGCTTAATTATTTATAACTGGACCCATTTGTTGAATGGAAGTTCTCCTTTTAGGCTGAGGTCGCAGATCTGCAGGGCTCTCCTACTTCCTCCGTTAGGGAAGTAAATGGCACAGTCTCATCCTGGATTTCGCTCAGAGCGGCCCAGGAATCCAGCAGAGGGGAGCAGATAGCAGACAAGGTCATGGGAGGTCCCGGCTAAGGGGCCCACCATGAAAGGGGCCAGTGCTTTGTGGGGTGGTAGCTGGGGGTGGAGGGAGGTGGGAAAGAAGGGGCACTCAGTGCCTCAGAGTCACCGTCCTCGGCTCTCACGGAAAGAACTGAAGTAGAGGAGGCCTCCGCGTTTATGAGTTATCTGGCTTAAAACACTTCCGTGCACAAACGACTGTGTGTAGAGCGGCTTTCCCGCATCCCCTCCCAGCCGCCCGCTCAGAGATAAGAACACCACCTGGACCTGAAATCGGTCCAGTGCTCGCTGCGCTCATTTGTCTAGGAAAGCACTGGGCACTCAAGGCTAGGTGGGGATTCCACGCAGAGGATGATGCCCAAGGGCTCCATGCCTCCAACTTCGTCGATACAGAGAAGCATTGGGTTAGAACAGGAACGTCTGGAAGCTTCTCTGCAGATGTTCTCCCACAAAAAGGCCAGGCCAGGTGAAGGAGGATCGACTTCCACCATTCCAACCTGCCCATCTCCCCATGCAGCCAAATCAATCCCCTTGGAGTGCTCTGGGACAGCAGAGCAGTGTTTCTCCCAGCCTGCCCTTGGAGAAGCCAAGAGCAGCCACTTTCTCTCAGCCAAACAGCGTCTCCTCATGGAGGCTAGCCTGCATTGAGGGAAGGCACTTTATAGTCAGAGCTACGTACAAAAGTTAGGAAGTCATTAGAATAAAACCAGAAACTTTTGGAACTAAAAGAAACTTGGACACTGAGTTAGTTAATTGTGCCAGCCTGGCCGATAATCACATGTGGGGCTAATTGAAAGGCGGAGGGATAAATGGGTGGTGAGCCTCGCCTTTCTAGTTCTCAGGTCTCTTGCTTTGTGATGGTTGCACCGGGTGCAGCTGCCTTAGCAGTTCCCTGCTTCAGCTTGCAAGAATGACTTCCTACAAGACATCCCCAAGGAGAAGCCACATGGACCTATCCCGATGCAGCCCTGGGTGCTGGAGCAGCCGTGTGGAGACCCCTGCTAGTGCTGAGATGCTTGTTCGTTCACTGACTCAGCTTTCCTCCTGCAGCCGGCATCATTGCCTCTGTTTTGTGAGGTGGAGGACTTTGTGGACTGGTGTTGGGTTAATGGGTTAATGTTGGACTTGTGGGCTTGGGCAGCATTGGATTGGGATGTTTTCGTGATGCACATTTTCTTTACATAAAACTCTCTTATATATGAGTTGCTGTGGATTTGTTTCTCCTAAAGTACCTAAACTATTACAGACACCAACTGCCCTGTTTCAGAGGTGAGAAAAACGGAGACCAAGAAGTGGGGAAATGCCTTGCTCAGGGACCTTTGCGATAAGGACAAATGGAAACAAGATCTTAGGCCTCGTCTGGGACTGACCACCCTAGATACAAAGGCCTTTTCAGGCCTCTGGTTCCCGCACCAAGGGCCAGCTGCATCACCCAGAATTCCTCCCACTTTGGGTACTTCAGAATTATGGACAACCAAAATAGTGTACTACCTAGATGACTTTGCAAAAGAAAAGAAGATGCACCGGGTCCCAAAAACACAAAGGGAAGAGAGCCACCCACAGGAACAGATGACTTGGCCAACCTCGAGTGGAAGCTGTGAGTTAGGCATTGGGCTGCTAATCACCAGGAGACAATTCAAACCCTGCAGGCACTCCCCAGGAGAAAGAAGAAGCTGTCCCCACAGACTTACAGTCTGGGGAACCCTAGAGAAGCTCGTTATGAAGTGGAATTGACTCAATGGCAGTGGGTGGTGACGACCTGTATTCCTTGATGTCATGGACTGAATTATTTCACACACACACACACACACACACTGTCCCCTGGGCTAAGCCATGACTCTCAGTGCTTTGGCGGTTATGTAATGATGTAGCCACTCCATTGTAAGGGGATTGGGATGGGATGCAACACCAGTATTAGGGGAGTTACCCTGTGGCATGGTCTGCCTCACTTTTTATTTTGCAAGAGGTAAACGGAGAGAGAAACAGAGAAGAGGGGCCTACCATCACCAAGAAAGAAGAGCTGGGAGCGGGTCCCCTACACTGGGAGCCTCCTAGACTCCAGAGAAAGACCGGTGCCAAGACGCGGGGACATCTGCAAGGCACGCTGGGCCCACAGAGGCCGAAAGGAAGCAGAACCTATCTCCTAACTGTGCTCAAAGAGAGAAAATAAGAACGCCTTCCCCTGAGGCTGTTGCCCTAAATTTGGACTGTTATCCTCCTAAACTATGAGGAAAGAATGGGAATTCCCGGACACGTAATTGTGCTCATGCGGAAACTGTACACAGATCAAGATACAGTTGTGCGAACAGAACAAAGGAATGCTGCATGGCTTAAAGTCAAGAAAGATGTGCACCAGGGTTGTCTCCTCTCACCATACTTATTCAATCTGCATGCAGATCAAATAATCAGGGAAGCTGGATTTTATGAAGAAGAATGCGGCTTCTAGATTGTAGAAAAACTTAGCAGCTTACAGTATGCAGATGGCACGAGCTTGCTTGCTGAAAGTGAGGACTTGAAGCACTTGCTGATGAAGATCAAGGATTTTAGCCTTCAGTATAGATTAAAACTAAATGTAAAGAACACCAAAATCCTCAGTAGGTTTTTGACCAGTAGGTAGTGTCATGATAAATGGAGAAAAGATTAACATTGTCAACGATTTCCTCTTGCTTGGGTCTACAATCGACGCTCATGGAAGCAGCAGTTAAGAGATCAAATGAAGCATGGCATTGGGTAAATCTGCTACACAAGACCTCCTTAAAGTGTTAAAAACCAAGAAAGCTACTTGAGGAGTAAGGTGTTCCCGACCCACACCATGATATGCTCCATTGTCTGGCATGCGTGTGGAAGTTGGACACTGAATAAGGAAGACCAAAGAAGTATGGATGTGTTTGAATTACGGTGCTGGTGAAGAACATGGAATGTACCATGGGCTGTCAAAAGAACAAACAGATCGATAGGAGAGACCAGTCCCTGGAGGAGGACATCATGTTGGTAAAGGGGCAGCAAAACAGAGGAAGACAGTCCCGAAGACATGTTAACACAGCGGTTACAGCAACGCGCTCTGACACAGCAGGGACTGTGAGGATGGTACAGAGTTGTAACAGATTCAGCAGCATCTAACAGTAGCATCAGAGCAGTGAGAGAACAGATTTCTGTTTGTTCCGGTAGAGTGGTTAGGACCAGTCTCTTTGAGGCATCCTTGAAGCTAAAATCCAAATGACAGGAACAAACTGAGGGGGCACTGAGGAGAACGTTCTAGACTGAGGATAAATAAAACTAGTGCCAAACGACAGCAGAGATGAGCTTGGCACATTGGTCAAATTAACTGGCTGCACTGGAAGCAAGTTACATAAAGATCAATAACTTTTAGCTCCAAATTTGATTTTTCCTAATAGGAAGTTAAAGTCCGAATCTCATGGTATGTGGTTATTTGCCCAAAACAGCTATCATGGACAGGACTTCTCTGTCCCCAAAGATTCTCTTGGATAACCCGATGCCCAGAGCCCCTCAGAAGACCTACAGTTTGTTTAAATGAAATATACCTCCAAATGGAAGCCATTTTGCTCCTTTCTCGCATGTTCATTTTTCAGTGATCAACTAACCAAAGGTATGTCAAAAATAATTGCTACTGGGGCTCCAGTTCTCTCATACACAGGTTTGTTTCCAGCAAAACACACTCACCCACTCCTCTGGGGTCGGTGGGTGCCTGCCGACAAGCTCTCTCAGTGATACTTATCTCCTGAGGGTGTGTGTTAGTCCAGGTAGACTAGGGAAACTAACCCAAGGAGACTCATATATGTATAGGACAGAGCTTTATATCAAAGAGTAATTGTATATTAAGAAAACATTCCAGTCCAGTCCAGATCAAGGTCATAAGTCTGATATTATCCCATATGTCGGATACTAGTCCATAAATTCCTCTTTAGACTCACGCAGCACATGCAACGATACTGAATGCAGGAAGATCACAGCCTATGGGTGGGAAGTGTTGTGGATCCACTGGTGGTGGAAGCATCTCCAGGAATTTGGCTGCCATCAGCATGGCTCCATGTGGCTTGTCATCAGGCAAGTGAAGCAGAGTGTGTGTTCCACCTCCAGTGAGGAAGACAGGAGTTCCCAAAATCCTCAGAAGGCCATGCCCACACAGAGGCATGATTGGCTATGATCTGATTGACAGACTAGACTTCACCCCTTCGCTCAAGTTGCCAGGAGATTATGTAACTGCTACAGGGTGCCTTCAAAAGAAAGGTCCAATCAAAACAGTGCTTTCTAAAGGAGGTCTACTGGATCAATTAAATTCAAGGCACAGAGGTCAGCTCAGAAATTGTGGTGAATCTTGATCAGTTTTCTCAAAGGATACAGGACAATCAGGGGGGCATTTACAATGAAGAAATTTGAGGAAACTGGAAAACTGTGTTGGTGGTGGGTGGGGGAAAGGCAAATTTTACAGATTAAAGAACCCTTAAATAGTTACTAGATTCTCAAAGTCTTCCAGCATTACCCCCAGGAAAATAGGTATATTAGAAAAGATACAAACAAAAGAATCATTAGAATCTCATTGGAAGAGTCTGTATTTAATCCTCCTCACCAGTTCATGGGCAGCCAACTCAAACTCTCACTGCCATAAAGACCCTATAGGTCAGAGTAGAACACAGCTTCTTTGGGTTTCTGATACCTTAAATCTTTATGGGAGTAAACAGCCTTATCTTTCTCCTGCAGAGCAGCTGATGAGTTCAAACCACAAACCTTGTGGTTAGCTGCTCAATGTGCCACCCACTAGACCACCGTCTCCTTGAAAATTAGAGGAAATAAAATCTTGGATCCATTAAAAAGGGCTAAGACTCCTATTTGGATTAGCTAACACACCAGAAAATTGAAAGTTACATTTGAATGACCCTGTGACCAGAGTCCTGTTGGAGTAGTGGGTTACAAGTTGGGCTGAAAATCACAAGGTCAGCAGTTCTAAACCACCAGATGAGGTTTTCTGCTCCCATAAACAGTTGTAGTGTTAGAAACCCACAGGGCTGATTCTAGTCTGTTCGATAGGGGCATTATGAGTCAGAATGAACTTGATGGTAGTGAAGTGGTTTTTGTTTGTTTGTTTAGTTTTTGAGTGACCAGACGCAGATAACATCTGAAGCAGAAAGCAGACCCAAGACCCTGGACCAAGCCTGAAAATGCACCTTTTTAACCTTTTATTCATTCTGCCTTCGACTAATATTTTCCTAGCGTAGACAAATGCCTATGCTCATATTTTAATTGTTAGGTATGTGGTCCCCTCCCAACCCCGGGTCAGTCTAGCCTTCCCTGGTGGGTCTCTCCACTCTAGGGATGAAATTGGGCTACTCTTGATCGATGGGTACAAGGAGAAATAGCTTATTATATCAGAAGCCAAAATTACTAGATTTTCCATTGACATATGGTCCCTTTTGGGAATCTTAACAAACCCAGGCCATAAATTAATCTTCAGTGTTAACATACCCTTCCTTTACTAAATAAAGTCTCCCAAGAAGAGCTACCGAGTCTTCCAAACCTGCCAACAGGTCCATATCAACAACGGTGGGACCTATTGGCCTAGCTAAGTCCCTAAGTGGGGAGACTAAGTCAAGTTGCTCCCTCTCACTGAGAATAATCTAACCACACCCCAAATGAATAACCCACCTGTCACCAGACCTACGAGATGGCTTCCAATGTCTGAGTGTGCATCACTTATAGAATGATCATTTATTGATTTATCTGACACCAATGGGTTACAACCCTAGGGATCTCTTGGGTAGCCCTTCACAGCATCTTTGGATTATGGGGATTATTCAATTATTATGTGGATTATTCAATGCTTCAGATGAGGTGCTTTGGCTCTGGCTCTTGCCAGGCTGGGTTGATGCACTCTGGGCCTGAGCTGGACTCAAAGGCTTATCTTACCTGGACTCCCTTTACCATCTAGAGCACCCATATTAAGAGCTTGATAGTCTCGATCCATGCGTCAATGGCTTGGCGATTTAAAGGCAGTGTTTACAGCTCAGCTAGGACTTGAAGATGTTAGGACACATGTAGAAAGAATAACCAAATATGTATAAAATGCCCTAAGTGACAGGGTCCATGGCCTTCAAGAGGTCAGTAGCAATGATAAAAATAAGTTGTACTCCAAAAGAGAATGGCCTTTGGCATTCCCACCACAGCCGGGGGAAGACCTGTGCCATGATAAATCTGACTGCTGTGCTATGGTCCCACAGAGAGTGTTAATGTGACATGTTAAAGGACTTTCAAGCTGAAGCTGATTGCATCTGCAATCAATCATGACTCCCTGGCCTTTCCTTGATGCTCCCCTTTTTCTGCTTGAACCCTGGAGTTCTTTGCCTTTTAACTCAGCACTGCCAGCTCAAGCTGCATTATTCCCTAAGAAAATCCTCTTTCTTTCACACCAGCAGAGGACAGGATTTTCTGCTTTGACAGCTGCTAACCAAAAAAGCATTGGCCCCAGCTGTTCCACGGGGCAAGTGTTGGCAGCCTGCTTCTGCAAAGTCTGACCACCTTGGAAACTCGATTCTCCTCTGTCTTACAAGGTCACCGTGAATGGAATCAACTCCATAGCAGTGGGTTATGAGTTCTCCAAGGTGACAGGGTGATCTCATGTTAACTTAATTGACGACATCTTCAAAGGCCTTTCAATATATCTTTTGGGGAAATGCCATTCAGTCCCCACATTCTTAGCATAATACAAATGTCTGTTTGCCAACACACATACACACACACACACATTTTATATCCTTAGCATATTTGTACCTCTATGATAGTTTTCATCCATGATGTCCTGCAATTTTACGTTGTGCCATGCACTGAAGATAGGGGCGAGCCCCCAGCATAGCACCTGGCCCTGAGCAGATAATTTGTGCTCATCTCTTCTCTCATTCAACAAACACTCATGGCGACCCCATGCACAGAGGGATCATTAGATCATTGTGATCCCTAGAGATTTCATTGGTTGATTTCCAGAAGCAAATCACCAGACTTTTCTTCCTAGTCTTTCTTAAGAAAGCTCTGCTGAAACCTGTTCACCCTCAGAGCAACTCGAAGGGCCCCAGTGACAGATGAGTAGATGCTTCAAATGAGGCGCATTGGTCGGGAGCTGAACCCCGGTCTCCTGAACAGAAGGTGAGAAATCTACCATCACTGCCCTCTAACAAAAGGAGCAAACATTGGGCTGTGATCTACAGGGTCAGAAGTTTGAAACCACCGGTTGCTTCATGGGAGAAAGCAGGGCTTTCTCCTCCAGTTAACAGCTGTAGTCTCAGAGACCCACAGGGCAGTTCTCCTCTGTCCTACAGGGTCACTATGAGTAGGCATCAACTCAATGACAGTGAGGTTTCTGTTTGGCCCTCTAACAAGGGGCCCATGCCAAGTACTGAACTTGAAGTTGCAATGCCCTGCTCGCTAAATTTTATGATGCTGCCCTTGAGAAAATACACGGGACATGTATCCTTTATACATGTACAGTTCAATGACATTGATTACATTCTTCCAGTGCTGCAAACGTTTTTACCATTTGATGCTCCTCCTTCATCGACATAGACTCAGTGCCCACTTCCCATCCAATCTTTATAGTTGTTGTCCATTTGATCCCATCGAGATAGTTCTTTAAAAGCATGTGCTCAGGGCAGGCATTCTTCACTAACTCAGTGACACTGCTGCTTGCTTTAAAGAGCCCCAGTGGGGTCTACCATTGGCCGCCCCTGTGCAGCATTCCTTCCTTTCTCTACCCTTATGTGTGGCCTGCGGGTCTCCAAGGGTCTGCGCAACCTTGGAGAGGCCTGGCTGCGCGCGCGCGGGCATCGTGCGCTCAGAGGGCGCTGGGAGCTGAGAGAGTCACAGCATGGCAGAGAACCGGGGAGGAGCGGAGGCGGGACTGGAGCCCGTGGAACACACCCTTTGGAAGCGGCTTCCCCACTGCCTGCCCCGGAGGCCCAATGACATCTACTTCAACATGAAGACGGATTTCAAGGCCCAGCTGGCCCGCTGCCAGAAGCTGCTGGACAGAGGGTCGCGGGGTCAAAATGCCTGCCCTGAGATCTGCATTCACAGCCTGGGCCTAGCCATCAACCGCGCATAAACTTCGCGCTCCAGCTGCAGGCAGGTAGCTTCGGGGCTTTGCAGGTGGCCGCCAATACGTCCACCGTGGAGCTGGTGGATGAGCTGGAGCCAGAGACCGATAGTCGCGAGCCACTCATCCGCATCCGCAACAACTCAGCCATCCATATCCGGGTCTTTCGGGTCATACCCAAGTAGCAGAAATGAAGTTGGAACCCCTTCGGCCTCCACCCCCCCCACAGTTCGGCTGAGAGGTGGCTCTCTGTACTCAGGACTTCCGGGACCCACCGCGCAATGACTGAATTGGAAGGAAGGAAATGGACCGATACCAGGGGAGTAGCTCGAGTCTTCGTAGTTTTTAACTGTTGTTCATGTAATAAAAACTACCACTTTTTTTTCTTTTTTTCTTTTTTTTTCTTTTTTTTTTTAATTTTTTAAACATTTTATTAGGGGCTCATACAACTGTTATCCCAATCCATACACACATCAATTGTGTAAAGCGCATTTGTACATCGTTTCTCAAAACATTTTCTCACCATTAAAACCCCCGACATTAGGTCCTCATTTTTCCCCTCCCTCCCCGCTCCCCCCTCCCACATGAACCCTTGATAGTTTATAAATTGGTATTTTGTCACATCTTGCCCTGTCCGACGTCTCCCTTCACCCACTTTTCTGTTGTCCGTCCCCCAGGGAGGAGGTCACATATAGTTCCTTGTAATCGGTTCCCTCTTTCCTACCCACTCTCCCTCTACCCTCCCAGTATCACCACTCACACCACTGGTCCTGTAGGGATCATCAGCCCTGGATTCCCTGTATTTTCAGTTCCTATCTGTACCAGTGTACATCCTCTGGTCTAGCCAGACTTGCAAGGTCGAATTCGAGTCATGGTAGTGGGAGCGGGGAGGAAACATTTAGGAACTAGAGGAAAGTTGTATTTCTCATCGTTGTTACATCGCACCCTGACTGGCTCATCTCCTCCCCATACCCCTCTGCAAGGGGATCTCCAGTGGCCTACTACTGGGCTTTGGGTCTCCACTCCGCACTCCCCCCATCATTCACTACGGTAAGATTTTTTGTTAAAAGTACCACTTTTTATTGTGTTAAAATAAAATAAAAATAAAGAACCCCAGTGGCTTATCAGGCTATGCATTGGGCTGCTAACCACAAAGTCAGCAGTTTACATCCACCAGCTGCTCCAAGGGAAAAAGATGAAACTTTCTGCTCCCGTAAAAATGTACAGCCTCGAAGTGCCTCGATGCCCCCCTCAAAGTGACATGATGGGTTTTGATCTGTCGGGCAAGGATCTGAACTTAGAAGAATTGGTTTGAAAAGTTTTCCCCTGGTACCTATCCCCATGCTTAAGGTAAACAGATCAATCGAATGGGAGATGGAACTGTGTAGAGCAACAACTCATGCATGGGTTGGGGTGCATGGCGGAAACATACTCACATAGACATCTCGTCCCTACAGTGTTCAGAGTGATGTGTCATTGGGAAAAATGATGATGATGTTACCAATGCAAAACGCCTTATGCCCCAGGGGGTATGACTGACAATGTTTCACTTTTCTGTTTTTATGAGTTTTGTTTTGTTTTCCTGCCTTTGGCTTGCTTGTTTTTGTTTGTTTTGTTGTCTACTAGTTGGTTTGTTGCTATTGTTGGGGTAGTTGTTCTTATGGATCTTTGTCATAATACGACTGGCAAAGTAAACCTGAGTCATGCATATGCCAGGGGCAAGCAGATGAATTCTGGGCCCCCAATTAACGCTAGACCACTTCAAGAACAGTTAACATGGCCCTGTTTGATACTCACCTTCATGAAATGATCACTGAAGATAAGGGTGCTATAGCAAAGTGTGGTGAAGGAAACAGGTGGTGCTCGGCTATCAATTAGGATCGTTTCTGAGGTCTTAAAGGCTTGTATTCAAACAAGGATCTAAGTGAGGAGTGAACTAAGTCCACATGGAAGAAGCACACCAGGCTGTGTCATCCAAAGACAACAATAACAAGATTCAAATATGACAAAGGGAAAAGTTATCAGAGCCTAAATTGTGAACACCCAATTTGTAGAAGGTTATGGAGGGCAATGGGATCCCTAAACTGATCTGCAGAGTGTCTAGTCAGATTAAGCCAATGACAGGGCCCCTCTAACCCCTGGCAGGGGTCTCAAATAACTTTACTATCAGCTGGAGATCATTGTAACCTTTATTATACTGTATTGAATTTGATACTTTGTCAGTGGACCTCCCTCTTGACCTGAAATTGTTCCAGATGGAAGTATTTCTTGCTTGTTCCATGACAAAAATTTCTTCCCTGGCCTTTTAAATGCAGATGGTGGTCTTTTCTTTCTTACTCATTTGTATTTTTATCTTTGTATTATTATTATTTTATCCTTACCATTTTACTTTGTTTCTGTTTTTTATTGTTTCTATTGGGTTTTCCAGTTTGTGAAGCACAGAAGGAGTAGATGCATAGTGTTTAAAGGGGAGGTGGGAGTGGGGAAATGGGGAAGGTGAAGGAGTTGGAGGAACAAAGTAGGTGGGAGAAGGGAGCACTAGAACTGACTGTGATTACACAACTCATTTAAAAAGCGATTAAACTATGAAAAAAAGTTCTAAAATTGATTGGAGTAATGATTGTCTAATTCTTGATATGACTGAACTATTGAATTGTATGATATGTGGATTATATGCCAATAAAACTGTAGAACAATTTTTTTTGCATCCTGAGAAAGTTATAGCAACCCCGTGCTGTGAGTCAGAATCTACGTGATGGCAGTGGGTTTGGGATTCAGCTCAGCTCAAGCTCCCTGCCATTGAGTCGATTCTGATTCACAGCGGCCCTGTATGACAGGGCAGAACTGCCCCTGCGAGTTTTCAGCGCTGTAACTGCTTACAAGAGTAGAAAGTCCTGTGTTTCTCCTAAGGAGCGGCTGGTGGTTTCAAACTTCTGACCTTGGAGCTCACAGCCCAACTCGTCACCGTGCCCCCAGGGTACTGGTTGGTTTAAAGCAGGGGTGTCTAACTGGTGGCCTGCAGGCCACATGCAGCCCCCAAGGTAATTTTTTGTGGCCCAAGATGCTCTGAAATAAAAGGAAAATAGAAAAGACTGTTATGAAGAAAATAGTGCTTAGGGGAGATCGAGGCAATTGCCGTACACACACTTCCCTCGTTAGCCCTTTAACTACTGAAGACAAGTATACACGTGGCCCAGTGCCTTTCCTAGGGGCCTGTGGATATGTACAAACATGCTGACTCAGTTCCGGCGGCGTTTGGAAGCGATATATCTGCCACTTCTCAGTGTCACGTAATGTAAACAGATCCCAATAGGGAAAAAGTTAAAAAGAGCACTCTGGGTTGTGCTGTTATGAATCATACCTAGCAGCAGTGCTAGTTAAAACTTTTAGAGGGAAGCCATTGTGTGAGCAACTATTTTCGTCCATGAAATTAAATAAAACGGCATACAGATCAAGATTAACTGATAAACATCTATCTGCCTTAATGAAGATTGTTTGTCCTCAGTCTTTCAATCCAGATATTGGAAAACTAGTAGGAGGGAAACTCTGGCAGGTTTCAGGTAAAAAATAATAATTTTAGTTTTATAAATACATTAAATAAAATAAATGTTTAAATAAAAGCAATTATATAGTGTTTTAATTATCCTATCCATATTCCTGAAGCCTCACTTCAAAATATAAATTTAACAAAATTTGTGAATGTGATGTGGCCCGCGTGAAACTTGCGTGTTGCACCAAATGGCCTGCGTTTTTGTTTTGTTTTTTTTGTCAAGACAAATACTGTTTTCATTTGAATGAAGGAACAGAAAATTAAAAGAAAAAAGTTTTAACTATATGCTGCTTCCCCCTCTACTTGATTTTGTGGACACAATCATAAATGTTTTCGGCCAGTGAGCTTTCTGATGGGTGGTGCTCAACCTGAAGTCCACTGCATGGCAGGGGACTGTAGTCTTAGTTGGGGTTAGCTAATACATTTACAAATGAATCCAGACACTCTGACACAGCCCCACTCCTCTTAAAACTCGAATTAAATGTCAGTGTATGACAAGAGTCCCCACACTCAGTCGTGCTAGATGATGGAGCTGTGTACATGGTGGTGAGGGGAAAAGTTTGTCACAACTTCTGGAAAGTCTCCCTTCTCCCCATCTTCCATATTACTCAAGTGAGTGAGCAGGGGCTCCTGGCGGATCTGGTTAGCCTCTAAGTCCAGCGATTCCAGGTGCTCATACTCTTCCTCTAGGGACTTGTTCCCCAGGGCCCGTCAGTGGGGAAGCCCACACATACAACCCATGCTCCAGGGAGATGTTGTGGCTGGACTTCTCGGGCCGAGTACTGCAGGGCCCCCTGGGAGCCATCCAGGCAGTGGAAGTGGGAGTAGAGGGTTCAGGAAGTCTTCTCAATCTCACTGTGAGTGGCAGAATGGACCATATCGTAGCGATATTCGGCTGGTGTTTTAGGAATGTGAAGCGGGGTCATGAGCCAGGTGTGGAGGAAGAAGGAACTGTCATCAAGTAGCCAGCTATCTTTATGCAGCCCAGCTTCAAACTGGCCGCAGAGAGACGACCGCTGCAGCACAGCAGCAGTTCTACTGTGTCCTCTAGGATCCATGCACACACCCGTATCTTGGATGGTCACTTGCCAATATTTAAGACCCCAGGCAATATGCAATGAATTAGGAAGTAGGCCAGAAGCACTAAAATGATACTAGGCTACTTAACCAAGGGTTGGGACTGCCTGGCTCTTATCTTGGGTACAAATCAAGAACTGAACCCGGAACTTGTTTCTGAGACAGAAAGTTGAATATAACCAGATATCTGCCTGAGGATTTGCATACAATTATGAACTTGGGTCCTTCAATTAAATTTCAACCCGGGCAATCAAACGGGGCCATCTGAGAATCATGATGGGTGTAGAGTGGTTTCTTAATCCTTGCTTTTGCTGGCTTTGAAACACATTGCTTGGCTGTGGAGTATGAAAGGTTAAACCTCTGCTCTTTTTCCAACTTTCTTCAGTTGGCTGCTGTCAGCAGAGAGTGGAGCAGCCTTCTTTGTCTCAAGGTCCAGTGGGAACTGCTGAGAAGAGAGGTGATCTGCAAGGGGAATGCAGGGAATCCCAATTTTGTTCAGGTTTCAAGGACAGCCACGGACATACTCAAGAATAAACTATATAATAGTAGCAACGATAAGGTTATAACCTTATCATTTGACTCCCGTCTGACCAATGAAACCCCACGAGATCTCAGGCCCCCAAAGCTGGAAATATGTTTAGGAAGGAGGAGACTACTTCCACTGCCTACAACCTTGGGCTAACATGGGACGTCCCCCTCACCCCAATATCCAAGATACATCACTGCCCTGCTTCCAAGCACAGTGAGTTTTTTGGGGGGGCTCTTACAAATCTTATAATAATCCATCATTCAATTGTATTAAGCATAGATATATATATTGCTATCAACAT
>NW_022103901.1:4573345-4575561 GCF_000313985.2 Echinops telfairi | reverse complement strand
TTCTGCTTGAGCCCTTGGTATCAGCTCCTCATTTTCCCCCTCCCTCCCCAACCCTCCTACCTCACAAACCCTTGATAATTTATAAATTATTATTTTTTCATGTCTTACACTGTCTGACATCTCCCTTCACCCACTTTTCTGTTGTCCATCCCCCAGGGAGGGGGTGATATGTAGATCCTTGTAATCAGTTCCCCCTTTCTACCCCACTTTCCCTCCACCCTCCCGGTATCGCCATTCTCACCACTGGTCCTGAGGGGTTCATCTGTCCTGGATCCCCTGTGATTCCAGTTCCTATCTGTACCAGTGTACATCCTCTGGTCTAGCTGGATTTTTAAGGTAGAATTGGGATCATGATAGTGGGGGGGAGGAAGCAATAAAGAACTAGAGGAAAGTTGTATGTTCCATCAGTGCTACACAGGCGCAGTGAGTTTTTATGGCTTGCAAAAGTTGATAGGGTTGGCTCAGAGTCCAAGTTGTGTCACTAAGTCCAGTGGCCCCCACATTGTTGGTGCTCAACTGTACACAAAGAGTCTGATCTTTGTGTACATATCTCAGTGGACTTTAGCCCAGTTTGGAAGCCTCACATCCTAGCAGCTCATACAAGATGCACTGTCCCCAGTTAATAGTACTCAGATAGCAAAGACCACCAGCCCTTTCATCTCAGGTGACTAAAGGGTGCTTCCTGCTGGGAGAAGGCTGTTCTGGAGTCTCCCAGTCAGGTCACCCCAGCCTGGGAGAGGCCCAGAGAGGGCCGGCACCTTGCCTTGGGCAAGGTTGGAGCTAGGGTGGAGACAGCGCAGCCAGTTTCAGGAGTCAGACTCTCCGGGAGTGATGTAAGTCTGAAAGACCTCTGCCACGCCTCAGTACAACTCGGTTTTACAAATCCTTCTTTGCAGTAGCGTTGGGTAAAGGCCATTCTGGATGTAAACTGGACAAATACACTGTCGTTTCTGTTATCTGATATTGGGACTTATAAATGTTTTGATCTGTCAGGAGCTTCCAGAACTCCAAGTGGCCGCTTCCTCCCTTTCTTTACTTCACCCCTGAGAGTCCACACTTTGGGGTCCTCAAAAGAAGGATAGGAGGGGAGGGCTCCAGGGCCACCGCCGTGCGGGCTGCACGGGTTCGTGGGCTGCAGAAGCCCAACAACCCATTCTGAGCTATAGACGCCTACGGGTGGGATTCCAAGGTAGCAAGTGGGCAGCAAGAAGCCTGGCTGAGAGAGGGATTCTCACGACCGCCCCCCTTGCCCACTTGGCCCAGCCTGCTTCCGACCCGCCCACCCAGGGCCTCTCCTACCGCCTCAGGTGGAACAGCTCCGCCCACCAGGCAGCCTGCCTAGGGCGGCCTCGCCCGCCGCCCGCACCCCCGCCCGGCCTGCAGCCCGCCACTGGTCGGCCCTCCTGTCCGTCTCAGTTCGAGGCCACACCCATCCCAGGTATGGGCCAGGCCGCCCAGTCCCAAGCTGAGGAGCGCCACCTGCCTTGGGTGGGCCTCCCCAGGCCCCACGCAAGGCCCCGCCTTCGGCCGCAGCAATCTTCAGGTGGGGCCGCCCAGCCCCGCCCCGCCCAGCCGGGGCCCCGCCCAACCCGGGGCCCCGCCTACTAGGCTACTTAACCAAGGGTTGGGACTGCCTGGCTCTTATCTTGGGTACAAATCAAGAACTGAACCCGGAACTTGTTTCTGAGACAGAAAGTTGAATATAACCAGATATCTGCCTGAGGATTTGCATACAATTATGAACTTGGGTCCTTCAATTAAATTTCAACCCGGGCAATCAAACGGGGCCATCTGAGAATCATGATGGGTGTAGAGTGGTTTCTTAATCCTTGCTTTTGCTGGCTTTGAAACACATTGCTTGGCTGTGGAGTATGAAAGGTTAAACCTCTGCTCTTTTTCCAACTTTCTTCAGTTGGCTGCTGTCAGCAGAGAGTGGAGCAGCCTTCTTTGTCTCAAGGTCCAGTGGGAACTGCTGAGAAGAGAGGTGATCTGCAAGGGGAATGCAGGGAATCCCAATTTTGTTCAGGTTTCAAGGACAGCCACGGACATACTCAAGAATAAACTATATAATAGTAGCAACGATAAGGTTATAACCTTATCATTTGACTCCCGTCTGACCAATGAAACCCCACGAGATCTCAGGCCCCCAAAGCTGGAAATATGTTTAGGAAGGAGGAGACTACTTCCACTGCCTACAACCTTGGGCTAACATGGGA
>NW_022103901.1:4568555-4573021 GCF_000313985.2 Echinops telfairi | reverse complement strand
CGGGGCTGCCGGGCTCCCCCACGCCGGGCTCGGGTTTCTCGGGCCCAGGAATGTGGGGAGCGAGGCGGGAGTAATTAGGAACGCCGGGTGAGCCGGGCCTGCTGCCTCCTGGGCGCTGGGCGGCGGCGGGGGGTTGTCCTTGGAGCGAGTCTTAGACCTTCGGCGGGCGATCCTTTTTCCAAGAGCCGAAACTCACCCAACCCGTAGCAACGCGTGGATAAGCTGGACTCCAAACGCCTGTAGGATGAGAGGATTTTTCCAGAAACGGACACGGATTGAGGATGAGTGGCTCGTTTACTTAAAGTTCAAGCACTTTTAAATGGATTCCAGTTGAAAACAGATATGTGTTTAATCACCTGCTATTAATAGAATGCCAAACAACCCCTTGAGACTTGAAAGTTCTCATTTGAGGCCATTTTTAAAACCCACGGATGAATACTTTTTTAGAGTTGCTGCTCTGTTTGTGTGTTTTTTAACCCTGAAATTTCTTGGCCTGAATCTGAGTAAGTTCCTGAAATCGGGAGTTTATTGACTTTCATTGGATAAGAATTTAGAAAACAGAACACATGGGTATGGTTTCGCTAGATTAGCAGATATAATTGACACCAGTGAGGTGATTGATAACAGCATTTTTGAGTTACGCAATGAGACCGAAAACTGCCTTATCCGAGTATTCCCTCAAAACTCCTAGAAATCTGAGGCATTTGACTTATCAGCATTGCTACACTTCGACTGAGATTGTTCACGGAGAAATGAAACTGAAGATGGTGGGATGGAAAGTGTGGGGCGCTGACAAAGCTGTGTGTGTAAATAAAACATGGTTATACGTGGTAAGCAGTAGCTACTTTGGTGGCTATCTGTTAAGACAACCATCTTTGAGGAAGATTTGCACATTTGAGGTGGAGCCTAAATGTCAGCTGGGGGACCCAAAGCTTCAGTTCCTTCCCCCACCCCACCCCCTTAAGAATATAAACCAGAGCGAGCTGAAGCTGATGCTGTTGAGCCAATTCTGACTCCTAACCGCCCCTGAGGACAAGAGTGGAGCTGGCCCGGTGGGCTGCTCACTGCCAGGGCAGCACTTCAAAACCACAAGCTGATGCTGTTGAGCCAATTCTGACTCCTAACCGCCCCTGAGGACAAGAGTGGAGCTGGCCCGGTGGGCTGCTCACCGCCAGGGCAGCACTTCAAAACCACCAGCCGCTGTCCGGGAGAAAGACGAGGCTTTCTACCCCTGGAAAGAGTTACAATCTCAGAAACTTGTAGGGGCAGTTCTACCCAGTTCTGTAGGCTCACTGTGAGTCACAGTCGTTCGATGGCACCGAGGAACCTGGGAGCAGGTCTTTTCTCCAGAAGGTGGCTGGGGGCTTCCAGCCTCGGAGCACTTAGCCATGCTGCCACCAGGGCTCCTTTCCAAGACTAGATGTGTGTGCCTTCTCAGTCACCGACAAGGGAGCACATCGAGGTCAGTGCTCGGAGCAGTATTTCTCTCGGCTTGTTCTACTGCTACTACTTGGTTTTTAGTGATGACAGCTGGTGGAGGGGTTGCCTCCAGGAATTACACCGTCACAAGTGCCACCCACCTTGGCCGGTGGCGTTACCCAAAGAGCTGGGGCCAGAGGAAGGAGAGATTGTGGAGTCCATCAATTGAGTGATATGTATGCATTTCTAGGCGTGCAGCGGTATAAGTCGTTTTCAGTTTTGAAGGGTGGTAACCCACTGAAGGTCAGGGCCCAGGCAGCCATATTCCTGCCCAGGTGTCTCCAGCCAGACCCAAAGCTCACGAATTATTTGATGACCTATTATCACCATTTCCAGGAATGCTTTGAGACCCTAGTGTTGGACTGGGGTCAGAATTTCCAGTGCTGGTTAAGTTTCTCTCATCTAACAAACTGAAGAAGTCAGGCGTCTGCTTTGGCTGATAGAAATACACGATGAAATTTACATTCACCACCTCTGCATTAAGGAGCCTGGTGGTATAGAGTCAAGGGTAAACCTTAGGCTGCTAACCACAATTTGAGCAGTCTGAACCCCCAGCTGCTCCTCAGGAGAAAGAATGCTTTCTACTCCTGTAATGATTTACAGCCCAGGAAACACTCAGGGGCAGTATCAAGTACCCTTTCCTATAGGGTGTCCAGGAGTCAGGTTGGGATTGACTTGATGGCTTTGAGTTTGACCTCATGCCATTCTCCCAATTCTCCAACCATCAAAAGCTGGACCCAGTTTAAACTTAACACTGTCCAAACCTCCTGGCCCTGTCAGTCGGATTCTTTTTAAAAAGTGGCCCCTCTGTCCCCTAGCCATCAACAATACTTTCCCCATACAAGCATAGCCAGCCTAACCAGGTGTGTTGACAAGAGGCACCTGCGAATTAGATTTTATGTCATGCGGTATGACCTTCAGATTTTTTTTTTAATACTCAAATTTCTCCAACTTTGAGCTGAAGAAATACATTCCTTAGAGAATGTGTGTGTGTGTGTGTGTGTGTGCGCACGTGTGTGATAAGAGTAGCGTGCCCCTGTGGATGCAGTATCAGATATCCTTACATATGTTTACACCTTTGCCAATTTTTCTGAAATATGTACTTAAACCCCATGAAGGCTGGAGGGTCATGAGAACTGCCAGGAGGATTGGCGTTTTATGACTTCACAAACTGTTGGCATCAGAAATAAGCCCCAGACTGCCAGGTGAGGCGACTGGTGGCGATTCCATCTCTCTCTCTCTCTCTCTCTCTCTCTCACACACACACACACACACACACACACACACAAATACATACTTACTCTCACTCTTTTTGTCTCTCTCTCCCTGTCTCTCTGCACGTGCTTTCTTATGCAGCACGCCAATAATTTGCCCACAAAAGCTGCTTGTGATTGTGCGTGGTTTTCTGATGAGTGCATGCTGTCTCGGTATTGGCAAGAAAGAAAAGTTTAAAAAACTTCTCATTGCAAGTCACCATAACCTTCCTAGAAGTGAGAAACCGGTTCAGCCTTGAGAAGGTGAGGCAGGACAAGCGGGGCAGCGTGCGCCCAGGAGGCCCGCCCTTCATTCACCTTGCTCACAGCCTCATGGCCGTCGAGTCACGTCTGACTCCTCCTCCTGTAGAGCAGTGGAGGCCTGCTACCTCCTTGGATTTCCGAGGCTGTAAGTCTTTACAGGGGGAGAGACCCTCACTTTCTCCCTTGGAGGGACTCCTGGTTTCAAATCGCTGACCTTGCAGTTAACAGACGCATTAATCCCCTCTGCCACCAGGGCTCCCAAACCTGCTGCCAGCGAGTCAGCTCAGAGTGACCCTGTACAGGATTTCTGAGGCTGTTGATCTTTATGGGAGCAGGCAGCTGCATCTTGAGAGAAATGACTGGTGTATTTGAACCGCTCACCTTGCAGTTAGCAGCTCAGGGCAGCAATGGGGGCACCTGGGGTAGGGATGAGACTTCGGGGCACAGAAGTTATCCTCTCAGTGAGGCCTGCTATGCAGTCCCGTCCTCCCCCTCCCCTGGCAAAGACAAGGGGGCTTCAAAAAGTTCCTGAGAAAACATCTCTCAATTTCATTTTCCTGCACACTTTTGGAAGGCCTCTCCTATTCGAGTATTGCGTTTGTCTCTTCCCAGCTCGGCCAGAACATGACCTGCTGAGCGTTTGTCGAATGAACGAGCTTCTTGACCAGGTGCCCAAGGAGCCCTGGGGTGCAGCAGTGAAACCACTGAGCTGCTCACCGGAAGCCTGGGTTAGCACCCACCAGCTGTGCTTTGGGAGAAAGAAGGAGCAGGCTGCTTCCTTAAAAAGGACAACCTTGGAAACCCTTTCAGGTTGCTAGAGGGCCGGGCGCATTTGACAGTATCAAGTTTGGGGTGGAATCACGTGTCAGTCTCCCCCAATCCCTGCTTCGGCACTTCATGAAGAGCTTTTCCTTCAAAGCACTCTAAGCCACATGTATTGGGTATGGGTTTTTGCCTGTTTGATTCTCATTCGGAGATGAGGAAACTGAGGCACAAGGACTGAGGTTGCTAGCATCTACCTGCCAGTGATTTGGTTTCCAATGGGCTTCCCCCACCCCAAATGCACAAGCCAGATGTATTTTCATGATTTGGCGAGTTAAAATGTTACCAGAGCACTCTGTCCTCTTACATGTTACTTCATCATCACTGGGACCGCGTTTCAAAACGTTTCATTGATTGCTTTCCTATTTTATTGTGGCAATACACGTGGCAGAACCTAGGCTAGCGCCTCTGCCTCAGTGGTGTCGGTTACATTCTTTGTGTGCAACCCTCCTTACCGTCCTTCTCCAAATCACCCCGCCCAGTGTCTGCTCACCCCGCCGTCTGCTAGGAGCTTGCTTCTTTCTATGCTCCTTTTAGGAAGGACACGAAATGTTCTGATTGGGGAAAGCCATCAACTTTGGCTTGTGTAAAGGGCTTTATTTGTTCATTTGGTTTTACTGTATTCAGAATTAGCCTCTTCCCCACCCC
>NW_022103901.1:4552067-4567469 GCF_000313985.2 Echinops telfairi | reverse complement strand
AAAAAAAAAAAAAAAAAAAAGGTCGTTATGAGTTGCAATCAACTCAGTGGCAGTGGGTTCGGACTTTAAAAATTTTTGTGTACACACCAAAATTAAATTGTCACAGACATCCAATCTCCGACTTCTCAGGTGAGGGACAAGAACTGGCATCAGCAGAGGTCACATGTACCTCCTCCTGAATCTTTTACAGATTCTGACCCCAGCCATCCCTGCTACAGCACCCTCCTCCACCCTTCTGCTAGGTTAGGTGATGTGTTGTAGTGGCTATATTGAACTCACTGACTGTACTTAGGTGTTTATGGAGGAAGCAACATGTTATCGTTCAGGATCAGACATGACTCAGGATACAGTTCTTCAACCAAGATTGCCTCTTCTCAGCTGTGCCTGCAGGCAGATTTTTTTCTGCCCCTCTTGTGCTGGTCAAACTTCTGCCTGCTCAGGAAAGTGTGACAACACTCTGTCACTCCCCAATAAGCACCCCTGTCCACCATTAAGCCTTGTCCTGAAGACCCTCAGCTCTCTCGCTGCTTTTCACCATCTCTTACTATGTCCAGTGTAGCAGCTCGCTCTCGCTTGCCCTCCCCCCTCTTCTTTGAGTCTAGGAGGTTCTCAGTACAGGGACCCCAGATCTAAAATACACAGGCCACTCACATCTTTTCCTCTTATTGGTAGTCAGGTCCCCACTCCCTGCCTTTGAGCTGCCTTATTTTAAGTTGAGTGGGATGGCAAAAACTGGGAAACCCCTCTTTAGAATTCCATGCCTTTATTTACATGGTTCCACCCCACTGAGGTGCCCCCCACTTATTTTCATTCCTAGCATTGCTATCTCAGCCCCTTGGTGGGCCCCAAGCACCGTATTTGCTTAGGCCCACCCCATCTTTTGGTAGGCTTTATCAAACCATGACTAGCCAGGCCACATAAAAAGTGACCACTCTTAATTTCCAGCAGCACCCGAGTCGCCTGGTTTGTGCTTGGCTTACGTGGAGGCCGAGAGCATGCCCTCCTGAGTCTGCCTTCTCTCACTCAGTGTCTGTGGGAGTCAGTTTGATCTGGTTGCCTGCTGTTCCACTCTGTGAATCCGTTACAACGCCTCTATTCTTCAGATGGGCCTTTCGATGCCTTCCAGACTTCCCCAGGATATTACGAATAGTGCTGCTATGAGCAGCTGGGTGAATACAGAGGGAGGGATTAGCCAGGTTGTTAGGTAGCCCAATATTTAGCTTCTGTTGAACCTGCCAAGTCCCTTTCTGAGGAGGGTGTGCCTGCCCCCAGTTCTGCCCGCAGGATCTGGGCAGTCCAGCCTTCCTGTAGTGTCGCCAGCAGTTGGTGTTCGCCACCCTTTCCACTTCACCCAGCCTATAGGTGTGTCCAAATCAGATGTGTAAAGTAAAAACCAGGCAAAGAAACAGTTTGCACTCTGCCTATTGGGCATCAACCATGGTTGTGTGGATGCCTGCAGCCTCAGCAGGAGCCTTGGGGATGCCTGTTGGGGTCCTCAACCCATGCCCTCGATTCTGATTCAGCACAACCCTGTGGGACAGTAAAACTACCCCAGAGGGTTTCCACGGCAGCCAGCCTTGGTGGTCATGGTGGTGGTGGTATCAAATGCTGTCGTGCTGTCCAAGCGGTTCTGATTCATGGCTGTAGGTTTTACCAAAGCTGACCACCTCCTCTCTCTCCTGCTGGTGGGTCAGGTGGGAACTAGTAATCCTTTGGTTAGCTACTGAGTGCTAACCACTGCGCAACCAGGGTGCCTTCATGTCAAAAGACAGCCTAGACTCAGGACATGGGGCCAAGAGCCGCCATGCAGCTGGGGTGTTCACTAAAGTGAAGCATGAGCTTGGGTTTATTAGACTGAACACTTTGGATTATCAGACTTATGTTTGTTGAACTAAAAGCTGCTATAGTGGGTGCATACATTGAAAGGGTTTGTGTGTGAGGTGTTGGTGGCCTTCTTTAAACCTTGTAATAGCAGTTTTTTGTGTTGACCACCAGGGCTCCTTTTTCTATGAACAATAAGACCAGAAAGACAACACCAAACTCATTGCCAACAATTCAATTCTGTCTCATAACGACCCTGTAGGGCAAGGTAGATAGAGTGCCCTCTTGTGGGTTTCGAAGGTGTAACTATTCATGGGAATAGAAAGCCTCATCTTTCTCCTCTGGAGGGGGGTTGGTGGTTTCTAACTGCTGGCCTTGCAGTTAGCAGCCCAAACCATAAGCCAAGCCACCACCCCATCCCCTGCAAAATTAAGGCCTCTAGAACCTTGGAGCCCAGAAATAATGCTGTCCACTCTCAGCAGCGGCAGCGTCTTCCTCCCCACGAGTGTTCTTGGTGCCCTTCTTGGCCAGTCCCTGTGTACCTCCCCCACAGGACACCGTTCTGCCTCCTCATGTATTGATCCTACCCCCATGCCCGGGACATTGATTGCTGCCAGTGCTGTGTGCTAAGGCACTGCAGCAGACATCATTGCTGTGCATGCACACACACACCCCTTCATGGCTCAAGCTCAATTCCCAAAAAGGGAGCTGTGGGCCAGAGGGTGGGACCATCTGGAAGCACAGTGTCTACACCCTGCACAGTGCCCTCTGGAAAGCATCTGCCCAGTTGGGCTCCAATCTGCAGTTGTGAGGGTCTGCTCTGATCCTTGAAGCCCAGCCAAGCAAGCAGGTCTTTGCAAAGGACTTCCTTTTTTGTAACGGGAGAGGGGTTTTGCTTGTTTGTTGAACCAGTGGTAAAGTGCCTAGCCCACAGCATCTAGATGAACACTGGCCAGAAGAACATGAGATTCCGTGCTGCCCTTAAGAGGTGTAATTTCCCCCATACACTGGTACTCGTGGGGACTCATTCCAGCATTGGTGACCCTTCTGACCTGCCTACTTTCCCTCTTGTATATTTCCCTGTCTGTCTCTTCTTCTGGTTGTCTCTCCCTCTCTCCCTCCCTGCCTCTGATTGTCACCTTTGTCTTTAGTTTATTGACGCTGTGCTGGTGGTTAACAGCTGCCTCTAATCTGTGTGGAATAAAGGTGAATCTTGTGTACATGAGATTAAACAGATGCTGGTTTCACTTTAACAAGTAAAGGAACACACCATCCAAGGCCCACCAATTGGTTTCTCTTTTCCTGGAGCAATAGAGGAGGAAGGAGAGTCAGGGGTAGGTGGATGAAATGGAGCTACCCCACTTTGCCCTGAAACCCAAAGGGTTGACCCGTTTTCCTTAATCGAACACGTTGATCAAAAGTCCCATAGAAGAATCTTGATCAAAAGGGGGGAAATGTGGAACAGACCTTCAGCTGCTCATGGAATGATTGCACAACTTGAAGAGTGTAATCCATGTCACTAGCTATCATGTGGAAACTTGACTAGATGTGTGTTTTGCTGTGAGTATATGTTCGCAGCCATGAAATAAATGAAAATCTAGAAAAATACGTAAGTGAAATGCTGCCAGTGGGCATTCTCCATTCAGGGAGCAGGGAGAATGACCCAGGTGGGCACAGAGACCCCACTGGTGGCTTGCAGCCACCCAGCAGCCCTGTGTCATGTCAGGTGGGCAAGGATGCCCTCTGGTTCCTTTTTATACAGCTAAAAATACAAAAAGAAAAATTAACATACATATTCCATTTCAAGGGGGTCAAAAATTTTTACAACGAAGCAAAAACTGGTCATTTCCCACTTCTGTTTTTGCAAGTTAGCCTCTCAGCCACTTTCTCGTTTTCTAAGTCGTTCTCTGCATGTTTACACACAGGAGTGCACTTTCAACATCTCCTAGGCAGAAATGACAGGGGCAGCAGAAAAGCAACTCAACTTTACATGATTCTAATACAGTTTAACCTGTATTTACAGTATGGTCTGTAAATTATATGTCCACAAAACTGTTTTGAAAAAATGTAAGTTTTTTAAAAAAGTAACTCAATGGAATTGAAAATAGCCAACTTTCAGTGCTGAGAGCTGTCTCATCAACGTAGTTGTGTTTCTGACACACACTGCCAGCAGCTGAGCCCTTTCAAGGTGAAGAAAAGGCTCAATGGCAGGAAGAGAAGCCTGTTCCAGAAAGGAGGGAGGAGGAGAGGTGGGAACAGGAGGAGGAAATGGGATACATGACTCATTTCCTCCACGAACATTGCCTCTTTTGCCCTGAGACCAGAAGAACTGCATGGCGCCCGGCTACCATGACTGCGTATTGTGACCAAAGAGTCCATAGAAGATTCCTGATTTGTGGGTGGGTGGAGGGAGAACAGAATTTCAAATTCTTCTGAAACCGAGATTTTCTGGAACCATGGAGGTCAGATGAATGGCTGAAGCTGTTGTCTGGAAATGACCTTTCAACTTTAAAGCAAAAATAGTCTTGAATCATCTGAAAACTCAACAGTGGTCTAGCTTAACTAAAAAGTTCTGCCTTGTATAGCAGGCTCTTTTAAGAACTGTCTGTTGTTGTGTGCATTGACCCGGTTCCAACCCATAGCGACCTTATGCACAGAACCCTGCCCGTCCCTACACCATCCTCACAATTGGTCCTGTCCTTGAGCCCATTATTGAAGCCACTGTGTCCATCCATCTCATCCAGGCCTTCCTGTTTTCCCTGTACCTCTTCTTTACCAAGCATGATGCCCTTCTACAGGGACTGGTCTCTCCAGACAACATGTCCAAAGTATGTAAGATAAATTCTCACCATCCTTGCCTCTAAGGAGCATTCTGGCTAGACTTCTTATATGGGATCAAATTGACAAGCGAAACTTGAAAGGTGAGATGGGACCCTTAGTGGGCAGTGGGTTTATATTGATGGGGGAGGGCAGTTTGGGGAAGTAGAAGGAGAATGATCACACAACTCAAAAAATGTCCTCTGTGCCATGAATTATGCATGTTGTTGTGTTGATATGTGGTCTATCATTTAAGACTTTCATCGAGATAGTTGTTGAGATTATTGAGATTGAGGCTTACAGGGGGCAGAAGTTGGAGAGAGGAGGGTCAGGACTCATCACCTACCAGTCCCCCACCTGCTGCCCTCCCATCTTCACAGCAGGGAGCCTCATGCTGTTGGCGCTGGGAGGTGGGCAGCACCTTCTCTGGTGAGAGGTTGAGGGTCAGAGGGTCTGGAAAGGAAAGGAAGAACTGGTCACCTTCACGTGCCTGTCAGACACAGATAAATGCCCCCACAGCAACATGCCAAGACTGGCCGCAGAAAGCCCAAAGGGAAAAATTTAAAGTCAAAATGACAAGTCAGACGTCCTGTTGTTCTTGGGTACTGTCAAGTCAGGTCTAGCTCAGAGCAAAATGTCACCAAGTCAGGTGACAGTGGAAAACCAGTAAGAAATCCCTCTCTTCGCTGTCCCTCTGCAGACCAGAATGCCAAGTCCTGCAGGGTCCAGGTTAGGGGTGATGCATCCGATGCTGTCAGGAGATGTCATTTGAATAGAACTAGTGGACAGAGAAAGAATGCCACTTACTTTTGACATTACTGGACTTTGACCTTGTTTCTCTTGCCTATTAAGTACTTTGGGACTTTCAAAAGAAACTTGTCTGCATATTCACTGCTGGCTCTTTCTTTATAACTAGATGCACCTTTTTAAAAGACAAACCGAACTAGCAGGTAAAGACACTTAACCAGGGGCCTGAGTGTATCTGTTAGATAAGGTGACAGGAATTAAAAACCCAGTAACTGGTCAATTAGGGTTCCTTAACATGTGCCATTTCACGTCAAGAACTCTGTGTATTTTTAAGTAGCATCCATGCCATGCCCGAGATGCTTCCGTGCCTTCTCCCCGGGTGTGCCCGCACAGCTGCTGTCCTTCTCCATAGCTGTCTCCCGATGAGCCGGTGTTTTCGAGGGCCAGAACCCTTGTCTGGTGCCTCTCTGTTCCCCACGCTCAGCAGCGGGCCTGCCTCCACGTGCTCCTGTTGTCAGTGTGGGGGATTCATAAGGTGACCAGGGCGGGACAGTCCTGATTTTTAACAATTTTTTCCACGTCCCACAGCGTTTTATAAAAGTATCGATTTTTGGAAAGAATGCACGACAAGCTAGGGTATACGGTTTTTGGCTGTCATGTGGCTATTTCGCCAGGATATGAGTTTTATCAATGGTGTTCCGCTTTTGTCCCGCTTTACCGATATTAAAATCTGGTCACCTTAGGATTCAGTCCCGACTCAGCGGTCCCACGCACAGCAGAAAGAAGCGCTGCTCTGTCCTCTCCTCTCCCCAGTCTCTACTGTCTCAGTCTCACTCAGGGTCTTCCTCTTCTTTCCCAAGCATTATGTCCTTTCCCAGGACTGGCCCCTCCTGACCACACGTCCAAAGCATGTGTGAAAAAGTCTTCCCACCCTCACTCTAAGGAGCGATCTGGCTGCGCTGCTGCCAGCCGACCGTGGGGTGTTGAGCATTCTTTGCTGCCAACATCATTCAGTGGCATCGGTGTAGACGTGTAATAACCCAAAGCATGCCCAGTGCCATCGAGCTGATTCAGACTTTCTGCGACCCTACAGGACACTTGGAACTGTCCCCTCTGGGCTCCCGACTTGTAATAAAGGTGACACAAAGGTGTCATTTATTAGGTTGCTTCAAAGGCCTGGGTATGAACAGGATTTACCAAAGTTAGTGGGATGGGATGGAATATAAGTGCCCTCATGACTCAGTACGTGCTGTCATTTTTCTCTCGGTCGATCTCTCCCCTGCCCCCCAAATTGCCAGAAAAGGAGGCACATTTTCAGATTCTCATTTTCCTCTCAGGCACCCTTGGCTGTATTCTGCCCTGGTCTGGGGCTTAGAGGAGGAAGGCATGTGTCTCCACCCTTTCAAATACCAGCACACACCTGCTCCCCAGCCAAGCACAAATGGGCCCTGGAGTGTGATCACAGTTGCAGTTTCATGCAGTGGGTTCCCTTCAGGCATGAACACTCCTCTCATGGTGGAGTCCTAAGTCCAGGAGTTACAGTTTGAGGGCTGAGCCCGGTCCCACTAAGTCCCCTGCCCCGCAGTGGCCAGAGTGGACCAGACACTGCTTGGATGTCTGCTGGCATGCTAATCACCAAAGCCGGGGAGGCCTGCTCTTGGCCCTGCCCCGCAGCTCCAGCCGAACCCAGTATAATTGCCTGCCCTTGAGCTAAAGGCAAGGTAACTTCACGTGATCTAACATCCCACTGCCGTCAAGCCCGTTCTGACTCAACCGTGGAGGACAAGGTAAAGCTGCTCCTTAGGGCTTCTGAAGGTGCACATCTTTATAGAAGCAGATGGGGCCTCATCTTTCTCCCATGGACTTGAACCACCAGCCATGCAGTTAGCAGCCCCAGGGATGAGGTTCTGGAGATGGGAGTGTGTTTTAGGAGCTGGCAGGCCCTCCTTTGGATGGTCACTGGCTCGGAGCTGATAATGGCTTCCTGACTATCTGTGCTTTCGGAGATGAACCTGTGTGTCAAGCCATTTACAGCAGCTTGCTGCTCTCAGATGACACTGGTGTCAGAACCATGTGAGTCTGTGGGCCTCATGACTGCCCCTCCAGGAACTGCTTTTGCCGAAATCCATCCTGACGCAGGCCGGAGATGGGTTATGGATAAAGAAGGAAGGAAGACAGCAAAACCAAGTTGGTGTCTCAGTGAAAGTTCCCCGGGGAGGCGTTCTTGAGGCGCCAAGGCTTGGTGAGGACAGCAGGAAGCAGTGCTCAAGCAAGCTTCCCAAGTTCCCGGCCCAGACCCATGGCGGCGACAACCGCCAACCCAGCAGAAGCTCCGTCTCGGAAGGACTGGGCTGTCTCTTTCCAATAATGGGTTAGATTGATTTTCCCCTGATGAGGGGAAGTGGCTGCAAACAGCTAAGTGGGCATAAAGGCTCAGCTGCCCAGTCACATTTTTTCAGGTCCATCCTGGGATGACACAGGAATAGCCCTCCTGTGGTTGTCTCTGTTCTCTCTCTCTCTCTCTCTCTCTCTCTCCCTCCCTCTCTCTCTCTCCCTCTCTCCCTCTCTCCCTCTCTCCCTTTCTCATTACCTTTATTCGGTGTCATTTATATGCCAGAAAATCAACTCCTTTGAAATATCCATACAACTCCGTGGTTTTGATCAATGTATAGCCTTGCACGTCCATCACCCACCCCAATCTAATTGGATCCTACTTCTCTCACTCCAAAAAGACCCCTCATGCCCTCCTTCCTCACTCCCAGGCCCAGCCTCACAGCGACCCTGATGGACAGAGTGGAACTGCCCCAGTGTCCTAGGTGTAAATCTTCACAACCAGGAGCCCTGGTGGAGCAGGAGGTTAGGCAGTGGGCTGCTAACTGAAAGGTTGGCAGTTTGAAACCACCAGCTGCTGCTCAGGAGAAAGATGAGGCTGTCTGCTCCAGTAAAGATTTACAGTCTCAGAACCCTCCAGGGGGCAGTTCTACGCTGCCTTATTGGGTTGCTATGAGTTGGAATTGGCTCTATGGCAGTGAATGTTGGGTTCCGTGGGTTTTTTGAGTTTTTGTTGTTGTTGTTGACATCGTCAGAACCAGATTGCCTTTGCCTTTCTCCCCTGGAGCAGCTGGTGGGTCCCAGTGCTGCCCTTTTGGTTGACAGCTGTGCGCTTTAACCCGTGTCCCCTGTTGTTGGTGGGCTGGTTGGAGCTGTGGTCTTTTGTGATTGGTTCTTTTCCTTGAAAGCTCGCTGGACTGTGGCACATGCCAGACCACCTTTTGACTACTCTCTTCACCAGCTAGCTAGTGAGTGGGTCTTCCCACCAGACTGGTTTTTTTGAAAGGCCACATGTGGGCCACAGACCAAACTGGTAGTTCGAAGGGTAGCCAGGAAAGCAGAGTTCCTGAGAAAGGCCCAAGGGGACTTCTGGGCCAGGGCAGAGGCTGTTGCCCAGCGGAGCGCTTGCAGACCTGGCTAATGAAGCTGCAGGCGGCAGCTTTTGTGGCTAATTGGCCCTCTGGGTGTCTGAAGCTGGTTTGGAGTTCCCCACCTGAGAGGACACCATGGGTGGCTGAGCTCAGAGCTGCCCGTAGTGTGCTTGAGCCACCACCATGAGAGAGAAGAGGAAATAGGCATGTCATAATGAGGCAATGACATCAGAGAGAAGGGTGGTCTGCCGGAGCAGCTGGGATGCCCTGGTATTTGTATCTGATGGGTTCTATCAGGATTGCCAGTGTAAGAGGCTCACAACTGTGGGAGCCAGCCATTGTGAGATTGGCAGAGCCTTCGGATGCCTGGGAAGAGCTGACTTTTCTTCCTTAGAGAACTCTTTGTTTCTGTTTTAAAGCCCTCCAACTGATTAGATCAGGCCCACCCAGATTGCCAGGACAGCCCCTTTCCTGTAAAGTCAAGATAATGTAGATATTAACACTAGGTTTATGGACATTTCTTATAAACCTATCTCTACAGTCACTAGTCAGTTTAACACATGAACGAAACCACGTTTGCTTTTTACAACTTTTATTTAAAAACAATTATATACTATTAACTTTTAAATGAAACTGATACTATGTATTTATGTAAAATTTATTATAGTTAATATTATAAAACATTGGAGGTATTGGATTCAACGTATCATTAAGGTTGCTTGGGTCAATCATGACAATCTCCACTGCATTGTCTGTCTTTACAGTTGTTTATTTTCTCATAACTTTTTGACTGCATTTATATTTATCACTGAAGTGAAATTCACATACTGGAATTAATACTCAATTTATGAGTACAAATTGACATGTATCCATGGAGTTAGGTATACCTATCACATAGAGAATTTCAAGATTAGAAGACTTAGAAGAAAATGAATTTGGACATAGATTTGTCTTGTTAAATGGTTACAAGTCAGTGTAAATGGTAGGAAGTAAATGCAAATGATCTCTAATTTTCATTGAAGAAATCGAAATGTGTCAAAATAATGCGCTCATAAATCTAGTATTAAGCACATCTCCAAAGTGACCTTCCAAGCAACATCGAGCTAGTGTTGTGTAACTGGGCACAAGAGCCCAGCCATGTCACGTGCCAAACTTGCCTTCACAAGGGGCCACAATGCAGACGGGCGTTAACTGAGAATAAGCTACATCCAGACCTGTCAGTGTAGACAGACCTCCGAAGCTGGAGAGGGGAGGAAAAAGGGAGGCAGAAAAATGAAAGGTATTGTACGATGTTATTCCAGCTGCATATTTTGGATGCACAGAACAGAATTAGATGAGTCATGGCTAAATCTATGTGCATGTCAAAGTTTAAAATGCAGGGGAGAGCGCGAGCAGCCCGTCTTCACTGTGGCTCCCTCTGGGAAGGGGAAAAGGGAGATGAGTGGGCGTGGCTAGGATCCTTGTAGTTTCGTCTGTGTTTTTGTTATTTTTCTGTAAGTGTGAGCAAATGTGGCAGTGATAGTCTTTATTGAGTCCTGTGTCAGGGACATTGATGGTTGTCCTACAGAGGCCCACTTGATGGTGAGGGTCAGAGGGCTGGGCTCTCTTTTCTTAGGGCAAGGGGAGCAGTAGTATCTCTTGGGTTTTCTTTTTTTTGTATTTTTGCCATGGCTAGGAGCCCTAATAATGGAGTAGTTTATGTGTTGGGTACTAACCACAAGGTTAGTAGTTGAAACCTACCATTTGCTCTAGAAGAGAGACGAGGCTGTCTGTATCCATAAAATTGCTCAGTCTCACACCCAAAGGGACAGTTCTGTTCTGTCCTCTAGGGGTCTCACTGGGTTAGAATGGGCTCAACGGCAGTGGGGTTGGGAGTGGGTTGTTTTGAATTTTTTGGCTTTGCAGTGGCAATAAATGCATTGTAGTTATGCTATTAGGGTAATTATGTGTAATGTGTTCATAGTGCTATTAGGTTAGTTCTATTCCTAAACTCACCACCACCACCACCACCAAGGAAGGTGACAGAAAAACCTTCACAAAGGCAATACCGTAAAGACTCCTTTCATTTCCCAAGCTTACATCGTACTGCCCTCATTATACACAGCCTTTCTACCTACCAGGATTTCACAGTTCAGTTCAAGGAACTCAGATTGAGGTGACCAGACACCGGCTCCTCTGCCTGCTGGCTGAGAGCTTTGGTCATTGACTGTCCCAAAGCTCATCTTGTATCCTCATCTGTAGAATGGATCTCTGGAAAAAATAATTTTTTAGGACCCAAAGAGACTTGCCCTGTAAAATGCTAGTCATGGACTCCAGAGACTTAGGAGCGCCCCATCAGTGTTGCCAGGAGGTCAAAGGAAACAAATGAAACCATTTGTGTTGTCTGCACTATTAATATCCTCTGCCCTATTTCTAGGTTCTAGTGCTCATTGCAATGGCTACACAGATCTCACAGACAGTATTTATGATTAAAGGTTTATTACGGAAGTCGACAAGTTGTAATATACAAGTGAGATGGGTACAATTGTATATCAGGACATACTACAAAATTATTTCAGGTTTGCTAATAAATGCGTAATGGGGTATACCCCACTCCTCTGTCATCCTCTACCAGAAGGCTGTCAGTTCAAGCTCAAGGGTCAGCAAACCTAGCTCTGTGAATGAAGTGCCCAGAGGCGCCGCAGCCCAAAGTCACTCAGCTATCCTTGCTGTGTGGGCTGGGAAGTCCCCCTCTCTGTTTCATGTTCCAGCTCTTGGCTCTGCTGCTGCTCCTCTGATGTCACAGCTGTCTTCTGGATTCAGGGGCTTCACTGCCCAGGAATGTTGGGTCCAGTGGACACTTTCTCCCCCTGCCTCTTGCTGGTAATGATATCCTCCTGCTTTTCAGAGGGCTCATTTTATACGCATCAGGATGGCAGTCCAAGGAATCCTGTTCACAATTACTCATAGGACAATTTTGTCAGTGTCTTCCCCTACCTTCTTACTAGGCCCATGGGGGGGAGAGCCGATTGGTTAGCGTTAGAGACTTTGGCCTGAAGAGCCACATGCAATAGCTCACTGTCCCTGCACTGTTCCGTCAGCAAAGCAGAGGATGATGGCAGTACTCCACACTTGACTCCAGAGGCTCCTGTGCTCCTGGCCTTCTCCTTCTGGATGGAGACACTTTGAGGTGGGGAAGCTGAGGTCACTTATTTCTGTGTTACTGGCACCCATGTACATCAGGGAGTTAAGCTGTTTGTAGAACCCCAAAACCCAACTCGGTGTCCAATAGATCTTGACTCATAGGAACCCTGCAGGACAGAGCAGAACTGCCCCCTAGGGCTTCCGAGACCACACATCTTCCTGGAAGCAGACTGCCTCATCTTTCATGGAACTGCTGACTGGTTTGAACCCCTGACCTTGTGGTTAGCAGGTCACCAGGGCCCCTTGGAAAGGTTAAAATGAAGTGCTCTGTAAATGTGTTACTGCAAACCTGGTCGTGATCCCAGCCTTTCAAAGGAAGAGGCCCAGCTCCAAGATGTGGGGATGTCCTTGGCTCCAGGACTCAAGGTCAAAGCTTTAGCCTGGCCTCCTCCCCTGTTGGCCCAATGGGTTAAATATTAGGCCATGTGCCCTCAGATCAATGTTTCGAACCCACTAGCCGCTCCACAGGAAAAAGATGAGACTGGCTGCTCCCGCAAAGGTTTACAGCCCTGGGAGCCCCACCGGAGCAGTTCGATTCCACTCTGCCCTCGTCCCACCGGAGCAGTTCGATTCCACTCTGCCCTGGTCTCCACTGAGTTGAATGTGGCAGTAGACTTTGATTTTTGGTTTGGGCCCAACCACCCTCCCCTCTCCCAGGGCCCCATGCTACCCCACTTTCATGGACTGCAAGTTCCAGACAAGTTAACATATTGTGCAGGTTGATGGTCACTGCAGCAGGGCACCCAGGGTGGGTAGGGGCAGGCAGATGAACAGGCGTGTGAACAGATCTGAGCATGGACCTCTCCAAGCACAAACATCTAAATTCTCCCTTTTCCCTGCACTGGGCCCGGACTGCCCAGACCTGATGGGCACACACAGCAGGATCTCAGGGACTGACCATCTGTGAACCCAGTAAGCAGCCAAAGTCACTTCCTGAGACTTCCTTAAGGCAGGCAGGTGATCACATACTGACGGGAGTCCAAGGGAAGCGGGAAGCAAGAGTCTGGATCCAGCAGCCGTTTAGGGAGCCCTGATTCCAGAGGTGCTTGTCACATGAAATCAGACTGCACCTGAGCTCATGCAGGAGCACTGGTGGCAAAGTGGTTACCCACTGGGCTGCTAACCACAGGGTCAGCAGTTCAAAACCAGCTGCTCCGAGGGAAAAAGATGGGCTTTTTACCCTTGTAAAGAGTTAACAGTCTTGGGGCCCTTCTACCCTGTCTTATGGGGTCGTTAATGAGTTGGCATTGACTTGATAGCATTGAATTTGAGGTCATGCAAACTTGTATGGCCTGGTCATCTTAATTTGTAAGATGGAAAAGAATAGCATATAGATGGATAGATATATAGATATTGTATTAGTCTGGGTACTTTGGAGAAACAAATCCACAGCAACTCATGTATAAGAGAGTTTTATGCAAAGAAAATGTGCATCACGAAAACATCCCAACCCAATGCTGCCCAAGCCCACAAGTCCAACATTAACCCATTAACCCAACACCAGTCCACAAAGTCCTCCACCTCACAAAACAGAGGCAATGATGCCGACTGCAGGAGGAAAGCTGAGTCAGTGAACGTGTAAGCATCTCAGCACTGGCAGGGGTCTCCACATGGCTGCTCCAGCACCCAGGGCTGCATCGGGATAGATCCATGCGGCTTCTCCTTGGGGATGTCTTGTAGGAAATCCATCTTGCAAGCTGAAGCAGGGAACTGCTGAGGCAGCTGCACCCGAGGCAACCATCACAAAGCAAGAGACCCGAGATCTAGAAAGGCGAGGCTTCACCACCCATTTATCCCTCCGCCTTTCAACCAGCACCACATGTGATTATCGGCCAGGCTGGCACAATTAACTAACTCAGATATGTAGACATGAATATATTTAAACTTAAAAGATACCTATGTAATTGGAATTGAGTTCTAACACCCCCAACTGGACATAAATATTACCCAGGTTTTTCAATCAAGAAATACTGTAATATTTAAAATTAAAAAACAAACAAACATTGGTTTTATAGAAAACTGGAAAGAGTAACAGAAAGAGAATTCGGTGCTGAGACGTGTGCACTGTGTACGGGATAACCTCCTGGCCCGTCATGGTGGTGTGCATTTAGGCTTTTGTAGGTCATGAGAGATGCTGGTTCAGATAAAGCTAAAGCACTTGACTGGAACAAAAGGAAAAGTCCAAATCTTAAGGAAGTCCAGGCCATCTGAAGGTTGCATAATAACCCCTTTGTGTGCCAAGGTCTGGGCCTCTGGAGGAGGCAGGGAAAACCCACATGATAGGGGCCCAGCTGTAAACCAGGTGGAAGAAGCCGGTCAGTCACTTCCTCGTGGCCTGCTCCCCAGCCCTGGACTTAGCCCAAACCATGTATTTCCCAGAGCCCAGCTTTTGCGGTGGAACCGGCCCCTCCCACTTCAGGTGATCCTGCTTGTTTTGTAACCATAGCTACCTCAGGTGCTGCTCTGAATAGAAGTGAAACATTCTGCTTGGAACTGGTTTGGCATGTGATCCTCCTAGCCAGGCCTTCACTGGCGGACCACTTAGGAGATGTTGGTCTGTGGCTGTTACAAACTCATTCTTCTTGGCCCTTTGCTACCTTCCACCAGGTTAAAAAAAAAAATCTCTTGGGAGTGTGCTTTTTAAAATTTCTGGAAATACTCCATTATCTTTTTTTCTCTGTACTTTTACTAGGGGCTCTTACAGCTCTTATCACAATCCATACATTGATCCAGTGTGTGAAGCACATTTGCACATATGTCGCCATCATCATTTTCAACGTATCCTCTTCCCACTTGAGCCCCCAATATCAGCTCCTCGTTTCTTCCCTCTTCCTCCCCGACCTCCTTCCTTCATGAACCCTTGATAAAGTTATAGATTATTATTTCCATATCTTACTTCGTCCTCTATCGCCCCTTGCCCACTTTCTGTTATTTGTCTCCCTGAGAGGGGCTTATAGATTGCTCCTTGTGATCGATCCCCCCCTCCCCCCCAATCCTCCTGGTATCTCTATTCTCATTGTTGGTCCTGAGGGGTTTATCTATCCTGGATTCCCTGTGTTATGGGCTCTTATCTGTAGCAGTGTGCATGCTCTGGTCTAATCCAATTTGTAAGGTAGAATTGAGATCATGATAGTGGGGAGAAGGAAACACCAAAGAACTAAAGGAAAGCTGTGTGTTTCATTGGTGCTATACTGCACCCTGACCAGCTCATCTCTTCCCTGTGACCCCTCTGTGAGGGGATTTTATTCTGGGTCTTAAATGCCTGATAGGTGATCCCATCAACACCTCATGATCACACAGGCTGGTATGCTTCTTCCATGTGGGCTTTGTTGCTTCTGAGCTAGATGGCTGGCTTGTTTATCTTCAAACCTTTAAAGACCCCAGATGCTATATCTTTTGATAGCCGGGCACC
>NW_022103901.1:4535276-4551232 GCF_000313985.2 Echinops telfairi | reverse complement strand
ACAGCTTACTAGGACAGTGCTATGGGAAAAACTCAAACTGTACGAGTGATTTTCTCATTTCAAAAAAGGTGAAATGTCACTTGATAACAAACCTCATTTTGGATGTCTGTCAACATTCCAAATGGATGAAAAATGTCCTCTCGAATTTGAAGTTCCTTCCACCAGGTCAGACTGTTAATCAAGCTTTCTATTTAGAGGTTATAAAAAGATTGCAAAACAGTGTGCGACCCAAAAAAGACCTGATTTGTGGCAGATGGGACTGGTTTTGCCACCATGACAATGCATCTGCTCATGCAACCATCTCAGTGGGACAGTTTTTGGCAAAAAACAGCATGCCTCTCTTGCCCTATGCACCTGACTCACCTGACTTCCCTCCATGCGACTTCTTTGTTTCTGCAAATGAAAAGGGACATGAAAGGACAGCGATTAGATGACATAGAAGAGGTGAAGAAAAAAAAACGAGGGAGGTGCTGTCAGCCATCCAAACAGATGAGTTTGAAAAATGTTTCTAAGAATGGAATCGCAGATTTGACAAATGTATTAAGAGTAAAGGAGAGTACTTTGAAGGTGATAGGGTTGTTCTAAAAAAAAGAAAATTAAATACATAGCTTTGGGGCTGGGAAATTCCAGTTTGGGGGAGATACACCTCGTATGCGGACTTTTTGAACATCTCAAGACACCATATTATCTTTCCCCTTAATTGGACAAGGTGAACTCAGGAATAATCAACAAAAAGACACAGATCTGGGCTGCCTTCTGCAACTGCTTTTAGACTAGAGGTCAGGGTTAGCTTGGTTTGGACATGTGCTTCAAGTCTAAGCTTAGGCACACGGGCATACTGTAAGAATTGTAAAGAAGGTATCTTTAAACTAGTTTTCACTTTTTGTTAGAAAGCAACCATGCTAGCATGGCATTCTTAGATGTTTGAAATGACTGAGTGGCTCCTGGATCACAGACTACTGTGATGATGAAATTACTGAAATGATGAAGCTACTCTGAAAAATACCTTAGTGGGTTCTTAGGAAGTAATATAAGCCCCTACCAGGTGGCCCTTGAAGATATAAAGATGTCAAAAACTCACTGCCATTGAGTCTGTTCCCACTCAGCAATCCCACAGGGAAGGGTAGAACCACCGCTGTGGGTTGTGGAGACTAATTCTTTATGGGAGTAGAAGCCTTATCTTTCTCCAGAGAAGCAGGCTGCTGGTTTTGAACCACTGACCTTGCAGTTAGCAGCCCAAGGTGTAACCATTATACCACCAGGGCACCTCATGAAGTCATAGCCTTATACAAAAACATGGGTGTTCCAAGCAGCTCTGTTTATAATATTTCCAATCTCAGAATGACTGGGAACATCTTAAATGCTCTCCTAGATGTGGCCCCTCCTGACATCAGACCACCTCTCCGAGGGAGGGAAAAAAAGAGCCAACTTAGTATACCACCAACTTGGATAGATCTCCAGGCCGTTATGCTGAGTGAAAAAGCTAATTTCAAAAGGTCAAACAGCATGTAATTCCATTTATACCCCCATGTGTAGAATGACAAGATGATAATGACTGTAGAGGGGTTGTCAGGGGTTAAGGTCTGGGGAGTGTGTGGTGGGGTGACTATAGGGTAGGGGGCAGGAGGGTGAGTTTGGTGTTTGAAAGGAACAGCTCTGCATTTTAATGATGGTGATGGTCCCAGGAATAAACCCCAGTAACATTCCATAAACATACAGGGAGGATGGAGCAAGAGCAACATTTGAATAAGGTGTGTCGTTTAGTTAACAGTGTTGTACCCACGTCAGTTTCTTAGTGTAATGTCCGAGCCGCTCTTTCCAGGCAGCATGTGGCTAGAGATGTTATCACAGGGAGAAGCTACCTGGGAACTTCCTATTCTGTTTTACAACTTGGGAGGCTTACACGATTTAAGCACTGGCTACAGGTGCTCAGTGGTCAGGTACTGTGGGCTGCTGCCTTGGCGAGCAGCAGCGTGGGGAAGTCAGCCTTGATTTTAGGTCTTCATAGCTTAGGCTGTGACCCACTCTGTTAACACAGGAGGAGCGGGTGTCTAGTTAAGCATGGCAAGTTGACTTCAAGGGTCCTTCCTTGCCCACTGAGAGCACAAGATCATGATGGCAAAGGAATGAAACAAATGAAAGGGCTATAAATCTGCAATTCAGAGAGACTGGAAAGCTAGCATCGCTTGCCCAAAGGTGGCCCAACCAAGGCTGAAAACCAGGCCCCGCAGAAGGGAGCACTCCCCTGACGACCTCCTCCCATCCCCTCTTCCTGTCCCAGGTTCTTTCTTCAAACATGCACTTGCATCAGCAGCTGCATCTGCCTGGCAGACCAGCAGTGAATCTTAGGATCTACTGCAGCTGAGGATTCTGGACTTAACAATGGCAGCAGGGGTGGTGGTGGTGGTGGTGGTGAAATTTAACCCAGGAGACATAGGAGTTAAAAGACCGTCCACCCATTATGTTGAGAGATACCCAGCCCTCTTTCCGACCCTTGCTCCCAGAAAACCAGCCACCTCATCATTGTCCCTCTCCCCAGCCAAAGATAAGAACATTAACAACTGCTCTCCACCGTTGTCTCAGGCACCTGGCCCAATACTGTTTGTACCAAACCGAAACCAAACACTGCCGTTGAGTTGATTCCAATAGCGATCCGGTGGACGGAGCAGAAATGCTCCTTGGGGTTTCCAAGGCCATCATCCTTAGGGAAGCATGCTGCCCCATCATGCTCCCACAGAGAGCATTTGTTGGGCTCAAACTGCCAACACTGGGTTATCAGCCCAGTGCTTAAACCACCGTATCACTAGGGCTTGTTGTTGTAAAATCACTCTTCTCAATTGAATGAGTAGTGCTGGGGCCTTAAAAGCTTGACAGTGGCCATCCAAGATGCAACAACTGGTTTCTCCCCTGGAACACTAGGGGAAATGGACCCACCTCTTTGTTCTGTGAGCCTTTATCGCCATCAAGAACCTGAGAGATGAACCCTGATAAAAAAGAACAACGTGGAACCAGGCTTCTTCTTTATAGAAAGCAGATGTCCTGGACCCTCTGAGACACAGGGGAGACCTACAGGTGTTGGCCAGCGATGGTCTTTAAGCCTTCAACTGAAACCATCCCCCGCCGAGCTATCTTTTTAAATACCAGTTTAGCTGGGTTTGTAAAGAATTTTTGCCCCCCCGAGCAAGGGGCTTTTTTCAGGAATTATCTACAGGATATCAACTTGAAAACTTGGAACCACAGAGAAGCTTAGGGACCCGGGAGCCTGATGGGAACTGATAAAGCAAAGTGGGGTAGAAATGTGAAGAATGTAACCAATGGCACTGAAATGTATACATAGGGCAAGCTGAATGAGGAAACAATGTAGCAATTTCTCTAGAGAGCCCCACTGGACCCTGGCTAGTTCCTCACCTTGCTGTCCAGCCTGTCTGCTGTGAAGCCCAGTCATCCACAAGCACCCTGTGCGCACCCTTCAGCCAGCATCTTAGGGCTTTGCTTCTAAATACAAACTGGCAATAAGGGATCACCAGGTGATTTGAGAGGACTCCTGATGGCATTGTGGGTTACCTGTTGGGCTGCCAACTGTTAAAGATCAGCAGTTCAAAACTAACGGTGGCTCAGCAGTAGAAAGGGGAGACTTTCTACTCCCATCAAAATTTACAATCTCAGAAATGCCCAGGGGCAGTTCTACTCTGTCCTATAGAGCATCAGAATCAATTGGATGACAGTGGGTGCGTGTGGGAGGTATCTGAGAAAGGGTTGAAGACAAAAGACGAAACACCAAGCCACCAGAAGAAATCACGACCAGAGGATAATGGGGAACTGGAAGCAACACCCTCCAAAAAAGCACAATTACTCTGTTCAGAGAAGAGAAGATACTGTGTTCATAGTACAAGAGCAGGGTGCTTTGGAAAAGAAGCCATCGAGGAACTAGAATGCACTCTTGGGAATGAAAGATTTTCACAAGTTAATGAGTCCGTGTAAAAGGGCTCAAGATGTCAGACAGGAAAGAAAAGTGGAAAATCAGAAGGAAGTCAGGTGATTCAAGAATGGGTCCAGGATGTGTAAAATCCTAGTCAGAGTTCCAGGAAGAGCAGAGAGGCAAGAAATCAAATAGACACTTTATACCCAAAGGTATACATTTTCCATATGGATAGGGTCCACTGAGTGCCCAATAAAACAAGCTTTAAAATATTCACACTGAGACAGGCCATTAATGCCATTTCAGAACAAAGCCCAACAGAAAAGCACCAGGAATAAGGAAGGGGGTAGGTGGGGCTTGGGGTGGGGAGTCAGCTACAAAGGAAGACATTAGAGCAAGGCTGGATGCTAAAGACTACAGAGCAGCATCTCCAAAATTCTGAGGGAAAATAGCTTTCCATCTTTAATACTCTTCCTGTGGTATATCCATTCACATCATGTGTGTGTGAAAATTGAAAGACGAATAAGGAAGAATTGAATTGGTGCATTTGAATTACGGCGTGGACACAGTGGCCGCAACGATGGGTTCAAACATAGGTGTAGCGATGGCATGGGGCTGGGCAGTGTTTTGCTCTGTTGTAGCTACGTATGCATGCTGAGTCAGAATCGACAGGCAGCACTGAACAAGAATACTCCCCCTGGCAAAATATCAATTCTATGTCCAGGTAAGAATTTCAAGCAGCCAGGACCTCAGATTTACCTATTGCACATTATCATGCCTTTGGCCATTCCTGGAGCGCGAGCCCCAGCAAAGAGGAGGAAACTAAGAAAGAGAAAGGCCTTGATGCTAGCTAAAGAGAGCTGAAACCTAGGAGACCAGAGAGGGAAGGTCAAGGGCAACAGCACAGCAGGCTTGGACACGGTCAGGCTGAGCAGGAGGACGGAGGACTTGTGCAGGAGGTGCTGGGGAAATGGATCGGCAAGATCAGCTGCTGGTTTTGTGCGTCTGGAAAACCATGTCAATAGGCCTGTGATAGATCGAAAGGGAGCCCTGGTGCCTGAGTGGGTTACAAGTTGAGCTGCTAACTGCAAGGTCAGCAGTTCAAGTCCACCAACTGCTCCACAGGAGAAAGGGCTTTCTACTCCTGTAAAGAGCTGCTGCCTCAGAAACGCTAAGGAGCAGTTAGTTAGTTCTCCTTTGTTCTATAGGGTTGCTGTGATCCAGAATGGACTCTATAGCAGTTTCATTGAAACCTACGCAAAAGATATATATATATAAATTATTAATCCCAGGCAAAACAAAAATGCTCTGTTGAGAAAGAAAATGCCCTTCTCAGAACATTCCTTGCATCATAGTGACCAGTGTTGACAAAGACATTCAAGTAATCACTGGTTATTGATTTAAAACCATGACTGAAAACAATTGGGGGAGGGGAGTGGGGTGTAGTGAGCTAAACCACCATCCACTATCATAGAAAGCCAGGGCCAACAAACTCACTGCCATCGAGTCAATTCCGACTCATAGGAACTCTGAAGGGCAGGATGGAACTATCCCTGTGGTTTTCTGAGGCTCTAACTCTTTACAGGAGTAGAAAGCCTCATCTTTCCCCCAAGGAGCAGATGCTGGTTTTGAACTGCTGACCTTGTGGTTAGCAGCCCAAAAGAACCCACTAGGCCTCCAGGGCTTCTAGAAAGCAGTGTTGTTGCTGTGAGGCTCCCACCCATAATGGTCCCATGCACAACAGAAGGAAACACTGCAGTCCTGCACCACCCTCACCATGACTCCTATGCCTGAGCCCATTGTTGCAGCCACTGCATCCGTCCATCTCCTTGAGGGCCGGCCTTCTTCGCACCTCCACTTTGCCAAGCATCATGGCCCTTCTCCAGGGACTGGTCTCTCCTGACAACATGTCTGCCCAAAGTATGTAAGAAGAAGTCTCACCACCTCACCTTGAGCCTCGGTCTCACTTTGTGAACACAGATCGAAAGCCAGTCGTCTGATGCCACGTGGAGAAAGCATCATGCAGTCACATCACTGAAGTGAGCGCAGTACAAAAGAACAGCAATGACCGCTGCAAAATGAAAACCCTGAGAGGCAGAGGAGGGGCTGACCTGCTGACCTGCCAGCCAGCTGCTGAACACTTGAGCCACTGGCCACCAGGGTACTTAGGCAGAGCCAGAACCCAGTTTCTTGGAAATGTCTGTCAGACTGACAGCCCAAGCATCCCATATAATTAAGCACGGAGCTGCTTGGGGAGAATGACAGCCATTAACCTACTTAAACTCCAGGAGTGTTGGTTCCTGGTCCCAGGGCCCCTGGGGGTGGGGTGAGGTGGTGGTTAATCTTTGATGAGAGAGACAAGAGTCTACAGTGAGATCCATTTATAGTAGGCTCTCTGGGCAGAGGGGACACCAGGATGACACCCAGCTCACCTGCCCCAGCAGGTCGGAAGTGCTTGCTGTTGTTTCAAACTGGACACCTGTTGCCCAGTTGCCTAGACGACTGGCCATGTGCATCCTTCCTCAGCGGCACCGTGACGAAAGCTATAGAGCACTCAGCGTGTGTGTAGTTTGTCAATTTGTCTTGTTTCTTTTCTGTTCCTCTCCAGAATGTTATGGAGCAGTTCAACCCTGGGCTTCGGAATTTAATAAACCTAGGAAAGAATTATGAGAAAGCGGTTAATGGTAAGTCTTTCCCTTTTTTGTTACATTTATTAACAAGAAGCAATTATGCAGGCTATTTGATGTGCTCGATGTTGAATTTGCCAAGTATCTTTAAATGAGTTGCCATGAAACCCAAAGGAGCCATTCTGCCCGTCTGTCTTGGATGTCAGGGAGTAGGTGGCAGTGTGTTGGTGGTTTCCGGGTTTGGTCTAGAACTTTGCTGTGATCAGCTCCGTAGCATATTTGAAATGAGTGGATTGAATCATAGTGATGTAAATAATGTACCTTACCTGCCAAGTCGTGCTCTATGATATGGGTCAACCTCGTACGTCACTACTGTGAGCAATAATGCTCTTAAACTAAATTCTTTGTGAATTGATAACATATATATGAAGGGCGTGGGGAGGAGAGGGGCTCACACCATTGAGTCGATATAATTACCCTAAGAGCATAACCAGAACACATTTCCTGCCACGGCAAAACAAAAACACAACAAGCCCACTGCCATCAAGTGCATTGCAACCCTAACAACTCTGCAGGACTGGACAGAACTGCCCCATGTGGGTGTCCAAGCCCGTAACTCTCCGCAGGAGCAAGGAGTCTCATCTTTCTCCCTCAGCGTGGCTGGACTTCCTTTCCTTTCATTTGGATAAAATCCAAAAGCTCTATGGCTTTTGTGAGTGATGCCAGCATTTTTTGCCTGAATAGTAAAATATCTCAATTAAAGGCGGCCCTTAGACTCCTCTGTCAACCTAAGTGTTCCACTCCAAAGGAGGTTGAGCCCGGGCCTCTGTCTCCCCTTGTGGAACGGAGCGTTGGCTGCTTTGGACAGACAGCATTCAAGGAAGCTGACATTTTTATACAGGATATTTCTGTAGTAGGGAGTGGGTGCTGTCCACACCTAGCGCTGATAACCTCATGATGACCATAACTGGTAGCGTAGTGGTTACGCCTTGGACTGCAGTCTGCAAGGTGAGCAGTTGGAAACCACAAGCTGCTCTATCAGAGACAGATGAGATTTTCTACTCCCAGAAACCCCCAGGGGCAGTTCCACCCTGCCCTATAGAGTCGCTGTGAGTCAGCATCAACTCTGATGGCAGTGAGTTTGGTTTTTGGGAACAGCCACTGAACCACACCAAGTAAAGAACAGTCCTCTGTGTCACCGTAGGGCCCCTGTCTAACCCTCTGCCCCAGCCCCTTGACACTACAGACTGTCATTGCTAGCCCTGCTAGGTCTGAGGAAGGGCTCGGTCCCGCCTCCCTCACTGCCAGCCACTCCCTGCGGATATTTTGAAAACAAACTGTAGCCTCCCTCGGCCTCTATGTATCCCTGTCCAGGAGAGGTGCTGGAAGACCGTGGACGCCGGCATGGGGAGCGCTGAGGCCGTCAAGAGCGTGAACTGGACATTGACTTCTGGGTTGCTGGGCTGCTGCCAGGCCTCATCAGTACCAGGATCCCCAGCAGGCACGGAGTTTCCTCCCGGCCTGACCTCTCTCCAGTGGGTGCCCCGGCCTTCCTGGGCAGCAGGCCAGGCCCACTGTCTTGCACAACTGACACTCCCTTGGTGATTGCTCAATCACAAGGCCACAGAGTTGTTGCTTCAGCCATCTCTAACCTGTAAAGTGTTTGCTTTCTACACCGAGCCGCCTGCAGCTTGGCCTCCAGCTAGCCAGGCTTCTCTCCGAGGGCACCTCTATGCCTCTGCTCCCATATCACTTCAGTAGCTCCTGGGGAATCCGTCTGCGGTCCACACAGTGTACCTGGAATTAGTGTTCCTAATTTCCTGGAATTTCTGTGGACCATCTGGTGTAAAGTCCTGGTGCGTACCTGGGAGATGTGGTCTATGCAGAAGCACAGAGCTTCTAAGAATGGCTAGAACACTTATTCCACACTTGGTGGCTAGGCTGCTATATGAAAAATTGGCATTTTGCACAAATAGAGGGTGACTGTATCAATTCAAAATTCAGAGGACAGCGCCTTCATTGTCATCTAACTGCCTTTGTGCATCATTGCATCATCATGGGATTTCACCATTACCCAACTGCCAAATTACATCATTCCATAACTGCCAAATCTCAGAATCATGACCCAGCCAAGTTGACACATAAGAACAGCTGTCACAGCCAGCCTTACTCTCACTTTGCACCTCCATATTCGTTACAGCCAGACGCACCTTGTTATTGTGCAAAATAATTGGGTAGGTCTTTTACTGTTGTAAATGTGGCGTGGTCCAGTGAGGAGACAATCCCTAAGTCAGGAGTAAGTGTATGCGGGGCCTTCAAAAAGTTCATGGGAACATCCATTAGCGCTTCATTGTTTTTTTAGGAACTTATTGGAGTTCCCTTGTATAGTTGAAGATTCCAGGTGTGCAACCAACAAGTTAAAATGCAAGGGAGTATGGAAATGGTGGATGGAGATGGAGATGGGGCAGTGTGACAGGATTTTGAACCGGGAGGCTGGTGTGGGATGGAGCCGGCAGGAGGCCATAGGTAACCGAGGCAGGTGACTGATTCCAGGCTTCCACAGGCAAGCAATAAACAGGCCGAAGAGATAGCCCTCAAACCCAGCCGGGGGCCTCAGGAGGTGGCAGTAGTGAAACATAAAGATGGGACCTTGTCTTCCTCTTTTTTGATGAACCTCCACTTGACCAAACATGATGTCCTTCTCCAGGGACTGGTCCCTCCTGATGACTTATATCCAGAGTACATGAGCAAAGTTTCATCATAAGCCCACCATAAGGTCTCATCAGCTACCTATTACTACATAACAAACTGTCCCCAAAGTTTGGTGGCTTAAGACAACAATTTATTATATCACAGCCTGGGCAGGGTCCCCTGCCCCTCACCCTTTTTCTTGTTGTTGTTGTTTTTAAGGAGACTGTACTAAGCTCCAGTGTAAAAAAACAAACAAACCCAAACCCACTACCACTGAGGCCACTCAGACTCATAGCAGCCTGACAACAGAGTAGACTGCTCCACAGGGCTTCTAGGGCTCACTGTCATCGAAGCAAGACCGCCTTCTCTTTCTCCCAGGGAGCAGCTGGTGGGTCCACACTTCACCTTTCAGTTCCCTTACCCCATGGTGCCACCAGGGCAGATGTACAAAGGATCCTTAAACGGTCAAAGGTAGAGAGCTCAGGGGTCCTATTCTCTTACAAACAAAAAACCGTTTTATTAGAACATGATCCACATAGCATTCAGTTCAATAGTTTCATCATATCGAGAAGAGTTGCACAATCATTGGGGCAGTTCTCAGTTCTTTAGAGTTCTAGGGTTGGTCTTTTCTGCTTTAAGGCCAGGTGGGGTCCTCAGTTCCAAGACGTATCAGCTCCAGATCACAGTACGTACCAAACCGATGTGGGCGGACGTCCCATTGAACAAAGGCAATCGTGGCCACGGCCAGCAGTGTAGAGAGGGGCTAGGAATTCTGGGAGGTGTGGTTTATTGAAGGCCATTACTGTAAAAATCTCCCACCAGCTCTGCCAAGCATGGGTACTCTTGTCAGCAAAGGGAGAACCCCAAAGGCTTTTGAGCAGGACAGCAAGGCGCTGCTGAGAGAATGTGTGAAGGAACCTGAACCTGGTAGAATATGTCAACGAGAGGGAAGCAGATGATCAACCACAAAACTAGAGCTCCAGTGTTTCCTCTTCCTTAAATCAGCCTGTGGTATAAGCTCCCCTAGTGTGTTCACAGTGAAAGTAATATTCTGCTCTATATTCATTTTGAATGAATCATATACTTCTCAGCTAAGTCAGCCTTTTCATAAAAGCAAGATATTTTTACTAGACTGAGGAAATTGAAGGATCCCTGCTTGGTGTAGTGGGTTACGCTGCCCAACAAAAGGGCAGCAGTTTGAAACCTCCAGCAGCTCCATGGGAGAAAGATGAGGCTGTCTGCTCCTGCAAAGATTTACAGCCTTGGAAACCCACAGGGGCGGCTACCTGTACTCTGTCCTGTAGGGGTCACTGAGCTGGAAACAGTCTAGGGTCAGGGAGTGAGATTGAATGGTGAAACAGTTCATGAAAAAAATTCAAGGTAGTGGGTGATGCTAACCAAAAATGTTAATACATGGTGTAACCATTCTCCCGTGAATTGGCTTTTTGACTTATAAGTGCCCAGGAGTGTTTACTCTTCATTCGAAGACTGTACTGCTATTAATTTGACAGCTCTTGCTGGGTCCAGACATCTTGGCAGTGTGGATGAGGCCAGAAGTTGAGCCAGCACCAGAATTCAGAGCTGCAAAAATGCCCACTGCTGTACTTCCATGCACCTGACTGATTGCTAGCCTGGGATGTGCCCTGCTGGATCTCCTCTGCTGAAGCAGGGTCATTGCCTTGGCCTCTGGGGCTTCTGAGGGTCCGAGAAGTTAACCGAGTGGTTACCCAAAAGATCTGCCTCCTTGCTACGGCCTGTGTTGTTTATGCTTGCACTTCACAGTGACAGCCCTGGTCTCATTAAATCTCAGAGAAGCATCATCACAGCCCATTACCTAAACGAGCAGATAGTAAAAGCCCTTGCTTGGGTCGAAATGCTAAAACAGAGAAATGGACTACCAGGAATACTAAGTTGAGGGCCTGCAGGACAGTCAGCTGGGCCCATGGGGGTGGGGGGTGGGGGTGGGGGGTGTTCTGCCTGCAGTCGGCCCTGAGAGGTCAGTGAAGGCTTTGGCACAGTCAGCCAATGAAGTCGTCCATGAAGGAAAACTTACCTGGCAGAAATATGTTGATGCTGTGGGTGAGGGAGTTATCAACCACTAGCACCTTTCATTCCATACAGCAGGAAGTGGTGGGCCCTCCCTTCCTGCATTTTCACGCCCTCCTGTTTTCAAGCTGGACCATCATCCGTCAGATCAAGGCCACAGTCTTGGCCCCTGGCTTTTCTCTCCATGAAAGGATGGAACTGGTTTGGGACTCCTTCTTAAAAATAACAGTAAGAAGAATAGACATATATACCAAACTAATTGTTATATGAATTGTACAGTTGCTTTTATGAATTTGGTAAAATTAATGATTTTAGAATTAAATACAACCACGAATACTTGAAGCTTTAGTCTAGTGATCTAAAGATGAGTTGCATGAAGTAAATCTGCACAAAACCTCTTTAGAGTATTGAAAAGCAAGGATGTTACTTTGAGGACTAAGGTGCACCTGACCCAAGCCATAGCATGCTCCGTTGCCTCATATGCATGTGAAAGCTGGACACTGAATAAGGAAAACCAAAGAAGAATCGATGTATTTAAGCTGTGGTGCTGGAGAAGAATATTGAACATGATGGACTGCTAAAGAGACAAACCAGCCTATTCTGAAAAAGCAAGGATGGAAAGACTTCATCGTACATGCTTTGGACAAGTTGTCGGGAGAGACCAGTCCCTGGAGGAGGACATCACGCTTGGTAAAGTAAAGGGGCAGCGAAAGAGAGGAAGGCCTTCAATAAGATGGATTGATGGACACAGTGGCTGCAACAGTGGACTCAGGCATAGAACAATGGTGAGGATGATGCAGGACCAGCAGTGTTTCCTTCTGTTGTGCATAGGGTCGCTATGGGTCGGAACCAACTCAGTGGTACCCAACAACAACAGAAAGCATCAGGCTATAGACAGAACATTGACAAAGCCATCCACAAGGAGATGTGATGGACAGATGCGCACACTCTTGGTGGGCTGTGGTGGCAGAGATCACGGGCTCCTAATAGCAGTTGGCAGGTGCCACCAACTAGAACTGAGCAACGTCACTGAATTAGGAGATTGCCCTGCCTACTTTCCCCTGGGATCCCGGTTGCACACTGATAGACTACAGTTCTTAGGTCCCAAATGCAATGGTCCCTAAGACTACAGAAGAATAGGATTTCTACATGGGAAACCAATCTTGAGGTAAAACCACTGAGTGGACCTCCCCCCAGGCAACTCTGTAAGCAAATATGAGATCTTGTTTTAAAGCCTGCTGGTCACAGATCTTCAGTGCCTTCTCATTGCCATTGAGTCGATGCTGACTCATAGTGACTCTGTAGGGCAGGTAGGACTGTCCCTGTGGGTTTCAGAGACCCACATTATGGGAGTAGAAAGCCTCATTTTTCTCGTGTGGAGCAGCTGGTTATTTCAAACTGGTGACCTTGTGGCAGCAGGCTTCTGTAGACCTTCAGTCTAGTTTGTGAAGGTAAAAGGAGGAGTTGGCATCTGCCCCTGCCATTTGTCCACTCAAGGCTCACAGTATTACGATTCTGCCCAGGGGGACCTTAGTTTCAGCGTGAAGAGGTACGTCCCAAAGCCATGTAGTTAGAAGTAAAGGTGGAATTCAGACCCGGGTCTGCCTTACCGCAAAGAAATAAAAAACGGATGTGTGCTCTTTATAATTCTGTCTTACAAATCAGTTTTGAGGGAGGAAATTATATCTTAAAGATACTTAGACACCCCCGCAACTGGAATAGCAATAAAGGCATTCCTGGTTTTTCCTTACCTCCAAAAATTAGCATGTGCAGTGTTTATTTTCTGACAATTTTCTTGTTTTAGGGGTTGATGGCCAACTGTGGAGTTTGTCGACATCTCCCTGTCAACAAGCAGGTCCTTTGTTTATGACTCTGAATGCTTTTTTCTATAGAAGAGATTTCAGGCCTCATGTCCCAGGCCACCCTGCCTATGTCCTTTGACTGGGGAGCTGTGTCTCTGCCCTGTGGTGGGCACTGTGGGAGGACCTCACGTGCTCTCTTGATAGGTAGATGATGGCAATCACTCCGGAGCTGTGAGCATCTCTACTGGGGTGGACCTGGAGGCTTCTGACCAAGGATCAGTCCTGCCCTCTCTCAACCAGAAGGGACCCGTGTACAATTTGAAGCCACAGCCACGTGGTGTCCTTGCTGAAGTGACCAGCGTGTGTCTGTCCTCTTCCCTCTCTAGCGATGATCCTGGCAGGGAAAGCCTACTACGACGGAGTGGCCAAGCTCGGCGAGATTGCTACAGGGTCCCTGGTGTCGACAGAGCTGGGTAAGCCCAAGTCCCTCAGCACCCATGGGCGCTGTTGCCTCGATCGTGGGGAAGGAAGGCTGGTCTGACACTTGCTTTTTGGCTCCCTGTAGTCTACTGAAGGCTGGTGGCTGAGTGGCGGGGCCTTGGGCGGCAGTCCTTGGGCTCCTTGGGGCAGCTGCTCCCCAAGCCTTGGGCTCAGCAGGCCTCGCCCCCACCGCCCTGACTGGAAGAGGCACACCCGGCCTCCGGCCTGCCCTTGTGGTGGGAGCTTTCCTGTGACTCACCTGGCAGCAGGTCTGACTCCTCATGCTGTTCCCTTGACGTGGCGGGGCTTGTCTGGTTCTGCTGGTCTGAATGGGGTTTCTGTGCAGGCTCAGGGCAGCGGCCTCCTGGCTCTGAGTCTCACCTGCCCTGCAGTCCACCCCGCACATGGCCCTCAGCTGCATGGCCACAAAGAGCAGCACTGTGGTTCAGTGCCTGTCCTCACTGGAAAGGTTCCGAGAAGCAAAAGGAAAAAAAAAGTTCATTTGTTTGTAAGAGGATGCATGAGTGAGTAAGTGTGTATGTGTGAGTGAGTGTATGAGTCAGTGTGTGTGTGTGATAGTAAACATGAGTAAGTGTGTATGTGAGAGTGTAAGAGTATGCATGTAGCATGTGGATGAGTGGGGTGAGTGTGAGTAGGTTTGTGTGTGTGTGTGTGTGTGTGTGTGTGTGTGTATACACACAAGTGCATCTCGCTCCCATAAAAGGGAGGAGCATGGACCCAGAAACAATGGAGAGAACTCCAGCAGAAAATGCTTTGTGGGTTTGGCAAAGTCAGTCACTTAGCAAACCCTCACTCCCACAGAAGCGGAGGACTGAGCGAGATGTGTGAGGTGGTGGCGGGGCTGCCGTGGGCCTGCGCACTCGGCGCCGTCCTTCAACCACCACGTGTGGCACCCGTGGCCAGCTGTCCCCTGCAGCCAGGCTGTGTGACAGACAAGTCTGAATTGTTGTATGTCCCAGACTCAGCTCCCTGCAGAAGGCATCCAACACCCCGACCTGAGCTGCGGGCAGGGCCAGCTGCCGGAGCCCCGTCAAAGCACTCCCCGGTTCAGCCAAACACAGGCAGCATTATGCTCGCGGAGGCCCATAGCCACGCTTGTACATTTGGGGGAGGCCAAAGGAGGGAGGCATGGAAATGATGATAGGTTTCTAAGAATAGGACCAAATTTTAAAAGAAATGTCCTATTTGTGTCAAGGGGTGGGGAGGGCGAGTCAGACCCGTTGCGGGAAAACCCGGGGCACTCCCACTTGGTGCCCACCAGTGTGGCTTTCTAATGTTTGACAGTCCTTGTCACTGTTTAAATAAGCAGCCTTGCTCCCCTGCTCGGGCCCCGCACCTAACTTTACTCAGCTGTGAGTTCATCGGTTGAGTCAGCGCTTTCCCCAGCAATACTGGCGTTGCCACAAACACGGGCTGGGCCCACAGTTCCTCCGTGCTGCTGTTGGCTTGTTCTGTTTTCAGAGGGAGTGGAGACAACTGCTGGGCCTCTGTGCTCCCTGCAAGTTGCTGCCGCATGCCTGCCTCAGCCAACAGAGGGTGGGCCCCGCCAGCGCCTGGCGGCCCTCTCTGTGGTGGAGCTTTGGAATTGCTGCACAGGGGTTCCCGAGCCTGCATCCTTGTTGAGTGGAACTTTTCATCATTTGGGGAAAAGTTCACAGAGCACGTTCTTTTCCCATTCAGCAATTCAGGCACCTTGTGTTTCCTGAGAGTTGATCGCAAGCTCCTCAATGGAGAAGCGTTCTTCCTGGTTACCTTTCAGCCATGTCTCCTGCCCCTTCCTGTGAGAACTGATTGATTTACTGGCAGCAAGTTTGTGGTATTGGTTGGTTGATTGGTTGGTTGGTTGGTTGGTTGGTTGAGTGAGTTATGGTTGATTTTTCTGAGGAACGTGTTCATCCTCTGCGGAGTGTAATCTCCATCTGTTGCTTATCTGAAGGTTGACACAAAGGGATTGGGGGTTCTGGTCCAGGCTGGAGGGGTTGTCTGAAGGGCACAGTCTCTTGAGGGTACTACCCGTCTTGGCCATTGTCTTCACTAATCTTAGTTGTCACACGCCCTCACTCAATCTGTAGGACAGAGGAAAACTGCCCCCACAGGGTTGTTTTGGCTGTAGTCTTTTTTTTTCTTTTAATCTTTTTATTGGGTGCTCTTACAGCTATCATAACATTCCATAGTTCAATAACATCAGTGTTATAAAATTGCTACAACACCCCTGAGAAGAATGTATCTCAAAGGATGGCACTGAATCTGCAGCTTCGGGAGAAGGATATATCTGACCAGAGCACACAGGAGCAGATGACAGTGGAGGAGGAGAGACTGGAGCACATCCTGGCCCACCAGGCCTTGAGGACGATGACCCCAAATAGAGCA
>NW_022103901.1:4526241-4529130 GCF_000313985.2 Echinops telfairi | reverse complement strand
TCTCCCTGAGCTGTAGCGTCAGTGCCGTCCTCTGAAGTTAATTCTTCTGCAGGGAGGAGGGATGTCCACGTAGTTGGAATTGGGGCCAGCCCCCCAGACCTCCCTTTCCAGCTTTCTGTGCCTTGAGCCAATTCCGACTCCTGGTGACCCTGTAGGACAGGTAGACCTGCCCTTGGGGGTCTGCCAGGCTGTGAATCGTGACATGAGCAGAAGCCTAGTCTTTCTGGGCTGGTGCTCTCCAACTGCTGACCCTGTGGTCGCAGCCCACCACGTGGAGCCCAGGGCACCTTCAGGAATCTACCCTTTTCCATTTAGGAACCCCCTCACGTCCAAAGTCCCCATGTACAATGTTTGCTTTGGAGGGAAGAGGGATGCTGAAGAATGTTTAACATTCTGGAAGCTTTTGCAGCCGGGGTAGTCTTGGTCTTTTTGTGGGGTGCTGAAGAGAGGTCTGACAAGTGTGGGGGCGGTTGCTGTAGGAGCAATTTAGGGACATTGATGGCATTCTTCAAGTTGTGCAACCCTTCTCTCTCGCTCTCCTTTCTCAAGTCATTCCACCACCATGAGTGGCACTCAGTGTTCCCTAAGCAAAAATTCCCTCCTAGCCCTAGTAGCCACTAATAATCTTTGGTTTCTATATGTTTGCTAAAACCATATAAACAAGATCCTATAGCATCTGTCCTTTAGTGAACGGCTTATTTTGCCCTGCATGGGGCTTCCCAGGTTCACCCACGAGGGGCTGTGAGTTGGGACTCGCGGTCTTGATGGCCGTGCAGGACTCCACTTCATGTGTATACCACATTTCCCGCTAAGCCTTTCGCCTTTTGGACGTTTGAGTTGTTTCCACTTTGTGGCTATTGTGGAAAATGAACGTTGGCTTATGTTTTCTGTCTGTGTTCCTGCCTTCCCCTCTCCCGGCCCAGACAGCCAGGACGAGGTCATGGGGTAGTTCTGGTTTCAACGTGTTGAGGACCCACCTGGCTGCGTCATTTTACAAGCCACAAGCAACAAATGAAAGTTCCGGTTTCTCCACAAGCTCGCCAACAACTGTTGCTTTATTTTGCTTTTCTGTCGCTGCCATTCTCCTGCAGGGAAGAGGATGGCAATTCATTGTGGTTTTGATGTGCGTCGTCTCCGAGAGCAGTTTTCGTCTAAGCGGTCAGTTAAAAGCTGGTGTGGTATTCTGGGGCCCGCAACTATTCCTTCCCTCTCATTTGTGTTTTTCACCTGAAATATTTGTAGCATTTCTGTGACTTGTGTACCTTGGAAGGGGGCACATTAAAGAAAATGTTCTCTGAGTAAGATACCTCACAGAAAGCTGTTGTGATCACTCACCTTGGGGAAGCAAGGCCAAAGGCATTGTAAATATTTAATCAGCCAAATATTTCTGTCTCTTCCCACTTAAAAAGTAGAAAGAGCTTAAGAGCTCCATTCCTTGGAGGAGGGACAGTGTGCTTGGTTAAAACAGGGTCAGCACAATAGAGAAAGCCCGTCAGTGAGATGGGTTGGATGGCGGCTGCCACAGCCGGGCCCAAACCTGGCAATGGGGGTGAGGGGTCTGCTGTGCACAGTGTCCCTGTGACTCCCAGCTGAGTTGACGGCACTGACAACCACGAGAGCTGGAGGAGCCAGTTAGTTGTGCTTGTACATTTCCCTTGTGTTTTGGGGAACTGCCTGGTGAGTGGCATGACGCTCCTGCAGTACATCTGGAGCTCTGAGAATGTCCCCTTAGATGGCCTCCTTCCAGCGTCCACTAGCCCACTGCTTTGTAAATCACCATAGAGGCTTTTCCTCACAAGCAGCTTCTAGATGGTGCAAACTGTTAATGGACTTGGCTGCTAATCGAAAGACTAGCAATTCAAAGTCACTCAGAGGTGCCTCAGAAGAAGGCCTGTTGATGGACTCCAGGAGTGGAGGCTTCAAAGTCCAGTGCAGCACACTTGTTCCCTGACACACACAGGGCCACCATGCATCTGGGTGGACTTGACAACAGGTGGCTTGGTCCAGGAGTGGTTTTGCTCAGAAGTAACAAAACATCCAACTGAGTGGCTTAGACGATAAGGATGTTCGTTATCAACCAAAGACGGGCAGGAGTAGTAGATTCCAGGTGAGTTAATCATCACAAAGGGCTCAGGTATCTCTCCCCGCTCCGTACTTATCTCCTGTTGGGCCCCAGACGGCTGCCATTGCTAATCCAGGCATCGCCTCCTTCTAGTGTGTCCAGAGGCAGCAAGGGGCAAATCTTCTCAGGTGTGCCCTTGTACCAAAGAGGCTATCTTTTTTTCCCCCCAGAAGCCCCAGCCAGCATTCATCGCTCATGTCCCATGGCTGGTCCAGCCTCCTCAGCCAAGGAATCTGTCTGATGAGGAGAGGCCATGGCTGACAGACCCCAGCGACGGCTACCGCCTCACAGATTCTTAGAGACCCTCTGTACCACAAAAGGAAGCACTGCCTGTCCTGTGCCTTCCCTACAAGCGTGTCATGTGTGAGCCCATTGCCTCCGCTGCTGTGTGCGTCCATCCCCTTGAGGGTCTTCTTTGGGGCTGGCATGTTCTCAGAAGGACAACGTGCTTGGTAGAAGGTCCTTAGTGAGAGAAAGCGGCACGGTGACCACCACAGGCTGAAACAGCAGTTGTGAGGATGGTGCAGGACCAGGCAGTGTGCCATCCTGTCATCCTTGGGATTGCTGTGAGTTGGAACTGACCTGCGGGCATCCAACTTCAACCCCTACGTCGTTATCAAGCATGATGTCCCGCATCTCCAAGGGACAGGAGATGAAGTCTTGTCACCCTCACGACTGTACTTCTTCCAAGACAGATTTGTTCGTTCTTCTATGGAAAATACTCTTAAGTAAATATTCAAGCTTTAAATACCTGAAATAAAGATGAA
>NW_022103901.1:4498932-4525908 GCF_000313985.2 Echinops telfairi | reverse complement strand
CCAGCCACTCCCTGGGAGAAGGGTGTGGATACCGTGCTGGGCTGTGAACCAGAGACCAATGTTTTGAAGCCACTAGGGCTGTCGTCTCTGTGGGCGAAGGATGAGGCAGCCCGCTTCCATGAAAATGGCAGCCTTGGAAACCCCCAGGGCGAGGCCTCTTCTGTCCCATGGGGTCACTGTAAATCAGAATCAACCCCACAGCAGTGAGCTCTATGGCTTCTCTCCAGCCATTGGTAGATTTGAGCAGAAACATTCAGCAATCAAAGCCCCCACATATTGCACTGTGACCGTTTGCAGGCCTCTATCTGGACATAGAAAACTCTCCCTGCCCTCAAGTTGATTCCAGTTCATGGTGACCATATGAGAGACGCTAGAACTGCCCTGGTGGGTTTCCGAGGCTGTAGCTCTGTACAGAAGTAGAAAGCCTCATGTTCCTCCTGTGGAGCTAGCTGGCTAGCAGTTTTGAACTGCTGACCTTGAGGTTAGAAGCCCAAAATGTAACCACTAAGCCACCATGTAGTTGCTGAGGACTGAGCCAACCACGTGAAGGTTTTGAAAGCTTTCCAAAGAAAAAGAAGCCCCTAACTACATCCTGCCTTAAGTGCCCAGGTTAAACTGCACAGAACAGCGTGTTCTGAACGTCTGCCGTGCCCTGAGCAGAGCGCCTTCACAACCTCCCCTACGTGGAAGGGAGAACGACAAAATCAGAACCCAGAGCTTGTGTCCAGGGGCTGGGCAGGTAGATTTTTAAGCCCTCCTCGCCTTTAATCATTAAATAGGTCGTGGTGTCAGGTCCCTCTAATTCAACTCTCCAGGTTGTCGGGCTGTGTACCCACAGTAAGCTCAAGGCCACAGGCTGTCCCAGCAGCACTCATTTATGAGAAAACTGAAAATTGAGGAAACTACCCTCTGTCCCTAAACCCAAGGAACATTTATGTTTAAAATCTTGGGAAGTAATTGGAAAAAGAGGGGGCAAACAGAAAGAGGAAATTGCTTGCTTTGATGAGAGAACCTTTGAGTCATTTTTAGGAGAGAAAAAAATCCTGTTTCCCAACGGAGCCATGGTGGTGCCGAGGCTAATGTGTTGGACTGCTGACCAAAGATCCAGGGTTCACAAGAACTGCGGCTATGGGACTCCTGTGGGGGCAGGTCTCCCCTCCTGCAGGGTCACTGTGAGTCAGAACTGTCTAGATGGCAGCAAGCTAGTTTATTTATTTCTCAAGAAACAAACTTTTTTTTCCCCTGCTTTAACTTTTGTTATTTTAAGCTTAATTTATTCCCGAGCCATGAGTGTTTGCTTCTTCGGTTTCTTCTGGGAGATCGTTTTCTTCTGTGTAACCTCCTCTTCTGGCTTAGGAACAATGTGTTCCTTCTCAGTCAGGATCATGTCAATGTGGCAGTGGGAGCTCATGTGTGGGTTGATCTGACCATGAGCTCTGTAAGTCTGGCGGCGCATCTTGGGGGCTTTGTTCACCTGGATGTGCTCAATGACTAGAGAATCCACATCTAAACCCTTAAGTTCAGCATGACTGTGTTAGTCTGGGTTCTTTAGAAAAACAAATCCACAGACACTCATGTATAAGAGAGAGTTTAAGTGCGCATCAAGAAAACATCCCAACCCAGTGCTGCCCAAGCCCACAAGTCCAACATTAACCCATTAACCCATATGTCCAACACCAATCCACAAAGTCCTCCATCTCACAAAACAGACGCAATGATGCCAACTGCAGGAGGAAAGCCCAGTCAGTGAATGTGTAAGCATCTCCGTGCTAGCAGGGATCTTCACACGGGTGCTCCAGCGCCCAGGGCTGCATCGGGGTAGGTCCATGTGGCTTCTCCTCAGGGATGACCAGTAGGAAGTAAGTCTTGCCAGCTGAAGCAGGGAACTGGCAAAGACAGCTGCACCCCGGTCCGACCATCAGAAAACAAGAGACCCGAGAACTAGTGAGGCTCACTGAGTCATTTATCCCTCCATCCTTCAATTAGCCCACATGTGTTTATCAGCCAGGTTGGCACAATAAACTGACTACCTCAATGACTTTCTGCATTTTTAAACATGTTAAGCAAAAATTCACTCTTTTTGAGCCACCGACCCTGAGTTCAACTGCACTGTTTGGCCTCGGCACACCTACCAATGCCACCATTGTAATGTCGGAAGGGCACACACAGCGTCTGCAGAGTGACGTCTTTCAAGTGTTAGGTGTCTTTCCGGATATGCATGCCTTTGATGGCCTGGGCAGTTTTACGGGTGTTCTTGAAGTGGACCCGGAGATTCAACCCTCTTGATTTGCAGGATTTTGTAGGGTTTTCTGGGTCAAGTGAGTAGCAAACCATTTTGGCAGGTCACCTCAGGCGGCTACAGTTAGAGCACAAGAAACTTTCTTTAGTGGATTCTATGTCAAACATAAATTGCTTGGACCATTTTCTGAAATTGGGCTCAAAACTGATTCTCTAATCTCCTCACCACCAGGAACCTAGAAAACCACAGGTTTTCATTTGTTGTTGGTAGAATGCTCATAGACCATGCTGTTGTAAAGGGGGAAATGGTATTACAGGTTTATCTTGTTGATAACTCTGAAATATGTGTAAAGAAACATTGTTAAGTTCCTTTGAGTCAGTCCTGACTCACAGTGACCCTGTAGGAACAATAAAACGAAGCCCTGCCCAGTCCCGCGCCATCCTCACACTCAGTACGTCCGAGCCCATCGCGGCCACAGCCAGTCTGCCTGCTGGATGGTCTTCCTCTTTCACTCACCCTCCACTCTCTACAAGCAAGGAAACATTAGTTTGTGAAAATACTTCTCAGTGTAGAGAAAATGCCACACTCTGAGAGCCATGCTTGAGCCAGAGCAGGTTATTATTGTCCCCAAATCTCTTGGACTTTCGGGTCTACCAGTTAGATTAGACTCTTTGCTATAAAAGCAGGACTTCGAGGTTCCTTTTTTTTTAACTCGCATGGTGCCTTTGTAGACCCACACCTTCCTCGTCTGACAGACACTTAACTTCCGAGCACTCGATCGCACAATTATTTCCATTTTACAGACGAGGAAGCTGGCTTCAAAGAGAGGAAGTGACCTGCCAGGGTTACCCCATGGTTAATGGCTGTTTAATTGTATCCCCGGCAGTCAGCCAGCACTGCTGCCGTCACTCCGGTTAGTCCGCTCTGTGTCATAAAGGCGAGGAACTGCACGGGGCACTTTTTCCTCCGATGTGTTTTATCTCCTGCCCATGGTAGCTCAGCAAGAGAAAGGATTGTGTGAAGTCTTGACCGCAGCCTAGTTCTCAGTAAAAAGGTGGTTAGTTTTAAATCTCATTATCTGTTCTTCCATTTTCCCATGAGCTTCCGAAGCCCTCTGGTATACTAATCCCTCATACTTAAAACTTGCAAATCGCCCTTTTTTTACCCCCAAGTCAACAGCACTTCTCAGCTTTGCTGTAACGATCATGCGAACAGGGGTAGGAAGGACTCCATACCCGCCCAGCATCAGAGCCACGTCATCAAGCCAGTCTGGCCCAGTGAGTGTGGGATGCTTTCTAATTGTCTCATGAGCCCATCCTCATTCTAACCTGACCCAGCATTGCCTTTTAATGAAAATCACTGTCACACTGGACCCTGCTCTGAAACCTTTGAGTTTTAAAGTGTGTGTGAGAGGAGAAGTATCCTGGATGAAAATGGAGGATGACCACATCAGATCACAGAGTGGAGAATGGCCACATCATTACCTATCTGCCAAAGTCTTACCATGACATAAGGGCCAAACCACTGAGAATCGTGACCCACCCATGTTGGCACCTAACCTTAACTACCACTGCCAGCGCTAGTCTCACCTTGTGCCTTGGTATTCATTACTGTCAGACCAAAATCACGAATGCACAATGGACTAGATTTTCTGATATTGTAGTGCAAAATGTCCAGTAAGAGGGTCGTTAAGTGAGGAGTAGGCATATAGAAAACAGCTTTTGGACATTGCCTTCTGTGAAACCTTGGAAGGACCCATGAGCAGCTGCTTTGGGCAATGCTTCCTGGGGGCTCCGGAGGGAGCAGGGTGTCCTAATGATCCTTCAGCAGTTACAGCAGGTGTGCCTGCCAGGCCCCGTGGTCAAGAGCTAGCAGGACGAACACGTGGGAAGTAGACACACAGTGGAAGATGGTCTCAGAAATGTCTGTTGATGGCTAGATGGATGTCTCACCCACTAGTTCAAAGGCTCAATTTTCTCTAGGGCTTTCTCCTCTACAGCTTGAATAAGACCTTATCTCCACCTCCAAGAGATCTACAGCATCATAAGGAAGATTGTACACATACGTACATCATTCTAATACAGGGCTGAATTTAAAATAAAAACTCTGCTATTGAGTTGATGCCAACTCATGGCGGTCCTATAGGACAAGGTCGAACTGCCCCTGTGGGTTTTTGAGATTGTAACTTTGGTGGAAGTAGAAAGCCTCATCTTTCTCCCTGGGGGTGGCTGATGGTTTCAAACTGCTAACCTTGAGGTTACCAACCCAACACGTAACCGCCCTGCAGCCAGGTCTTCTGAATATAGGAGTAAAAAGGTACCAGAGTGGCAGGATTCTGTGGGAAGAGGATCCCAGTCAAGTGGGGTAGGGGGTAGTGGAGAGAAACTTGGGGGTGTGGCGGGCCTCACTGCTATGGAGACAATTCCGGAGCCCCCGTGGTGTGGTGGGTTACACACTGGACGACTAACAAGATGAGCAGATTGAAACCACCAGCTGATCCATGAGCAAAAAGAGGAGGCTTTCAGTTTCCGTAAAGGTTTACAACCTTGGAAACCCCCCTGGGCAGTTCTACTCTGCCCTATCCGGCCACTGTGGTGATGAGCCCAGGGTCAGGGGATGGGTACTATCCAGATACTCAGCCCTGAAGAGGGAAAGGGCCGTGTTTCCTGGCGGAGGGAACAGAGTGGAGGGGCGCAAGGATCTTTCTGGTTACCTGGGAGGGTTCACAGAGAGGGTCCCTCACCCGGGAGGGTAGGGGCAAAGAGAAAAAGGCCCCCTGGTTGAGTGCTGGGCTACAGTAGTCTCCTTTCAAATGGTGATGAGAATATCTGAGGGCTAAAAGGGTCTGCTTTGTTTAAAAATGACTCATGTTTTAGAAGCACGGGTTCAAAGGTAAAATAAAACTTAGGAGGTGACTGAAGGGGTAAATTAAATGGCACGCTCTTTACTGCTAAGAGCTCGACTCTGATTCTGGAAGAAACCACTGCCTGTCATTCTTGAGCTCAGCGAGGCTGACAGCAGGAGGCATCTGTCACTGAGCGCCACCACTGGGGGCCAGGACCCTCCATTCCTGTAGCCATGTGTCAGGGTCTCTCTTTTCCCCTCTGTTAATCTGTGGTTAAATAACTTCATCTTACCCCACTTCCACTTAGTCCCACCGGAATTCACCTTTCATATTAGTGTTTGAAAAGCCTGACTGGAGTCTCCTAGGGAAACCGAGAGCCCGATTTCCTTTATGCTGGGTGTTGAATTACAGCAGGGTTTGTGTGTGTAGTTTATCACTTAAACCTTTACTGGAAAAAAAAAGTGAACCTAATCAACATCCAATGCAGATCCTATCGTTAACTTTAAAACGTCTTTTTACGTAGCTAGAACCTGTGCGTGTGAACTATTTTTGGCACAGCTGGGTGAAAAATGTTGTTTAACTTGTTTTTCCCTGTTTGAGTTATTTCCTTGGGGAATGTGTCCCACTCCCCCAGCCGAAACGGGACGCGTTACCCGTGTTAAATGTGTGTGTCTAGAGTGACCTCTGGGAGAGGAGCTGCAATGCAGTCTACTAAGAGTATTATTCACTTTAAAGAACCTCAGAACCCCGGGGCATAAGTGGGCTGGTAACCATGAGGTCAGCGGTTTGAACCTGACTAGCCGAGCTGAGGGAGAAAAAGGAGACTGGCTCCTCCCGTAAAGATTTACCACCTTGGAAACCCACAGGGCGTTCTAGCCTGCCTTCATGGGGTCAGCGTGAGTCAGAGTCCACTCAAGGGCAGGAAGTTTGGTTTCTTGGTTTGGGTTGGTGCTGCCGTTAGAGGACCAGCTGCTAACCACAAGGCCAGTGGCTCAAACCCAGCAGTCTCTCCCCAGGAGAGAGATGAGGCTTCTTGCTCTGCAAAACTTCACCGGCTCAAAAACTCTGCAGGCATCCGTGTGAGTCAGAATGGACTCAAAGGCAGTGGGTTTGGTCGATTTCTTATTTTTTGCACAAATGAGCCTTCAGTTACTTGAACTTGAATAAAGTCATGCTAAGGTGGAATTAAGTGACTACCTTCTATGCAGGTTGGTTGCACCTTTACATTTTTCTGTAATATGAATTGTCAGGTTTTCTAATATTGAGTCTGCCACTCAGTTATTGATTTCACACTGCTAGCTGTGAGTGTCTTCAGCTGCCTCCTCTCTGGGACCCAGTGCTGCTGCTCCGAGGAGCACACAATGTGCGGGGGCTCTGGTCGGTGGGGGGGCAAGCTGTGGGCCCTTCCCTCCCGGAAGACCCGGCAAGAAGTGGGGAAGTCCAGGTTTGGGAAAAAGCAGCAACGAGAGATCCCTATTAGTGAGTAGCCCTGAGAGAGCTGGCTGAGGCCTGCAGGATGGAAAGGAGAGCTCACGATGGTCCCAGGTTGGGGAGACACAAGGAAATAAAGTCCAGGGTGGTAGTGCGTGGTTGAAGAGCTTGGCTGCTAACTGGAAGGTCAGCATTTCGAATCCCCCAGCCCCTGCTCAGGAGAAAGATGTGGCATCTTCTTCCACAAAGAAGCCCTGTGGTGCTGTCCTACTCCGTTCTGTAGGGCCACTGGGAGTCGGGAATGTACTTAGTGGTGATAGTTATGGATTTTTTTAATTAGTACAAAATTTATTTTTAATACATGACTGGGAAGAAATAGTTATGATTTTTAAAAATTCCTGTGCCCTTTATTTTTTAAAACTTTTTATGGTGAGTTGATAAGGCAGGTTATCAGTCTTCCATTCAGTTCACCTACATTTTGCTTCAACTCATCCATTGTCATCTCCTCACTCACTGTACCTTCACGCCCCCACCTCCTCCCTGTGTTTCCCGTTCCGTTCTTCCCCCTCCTCCCAACTCTCTGGACTTTGTCCTTGGGTTACCGCTACCCATTGGATCTCAAATGGTGGGTGACTTTGCTAACACAGAGGCAAATTCATTTCCAGACCTGAAGGGGGCCGAAGGGCCATGGTCTCCGGGGTCTGTCAGTCTCCATCTGACCGATAAGCCAGGTCTCTCCTGTGATTTTGAGTTCTGTTCCACATTTGTTCTCGCCGTCTGCCTGGGACCTTTAAACATGACCCTTTCAGAGCAGTTGTTAATGGAAGCCAGACACCCTCTAATTCTTCTGGTCTCGAGAGGGTGGAGACTGGGCTTGGCGTGTCCCCTATATCCATTGGACTAATCGTGCCCATGTGTCTTACATCCATTGGACTGATCGTGTCCATGTGTCTTACATCCATTGGACTGATCGTGTCCGTGTGTCTTTTTGTGTTCATGGCTCGTCTTTCACCTGGATGTGGAGAGACTGCACCTTGGACAGCTGTCTGAGGCCATTCCTAAGGCCTCAGCTGCGGTGCTGGGTTTGGTCTGTGTGGCTGTAGCTTGGCTGCAGGGGTGGGTGGGTGGGGTGCACAGAAGTCTTGAGGTTGGAGGGCTTGCAGGCCAGTTCTCAGAAGGACAAGAGGACGCTGCGAAAGGGCTTATGCTGGGAGAATCGTCATCAGCGCTGTTTTCGGGTAGCTTGGTTCCTCTGAAGGCTGGGTGCTGGGGATTCATAAAGGAGTCCGAAAAAGCTCGTTTGGATTTTGTCCGGATGAGTGAGGCAGCGGCAGCGAGGGTGGAAGCATCAGCAGACGGCTGGAATAGAGTCCGCAGGACTTGCTGCCTTGGGTCTGAAGGGTGAGAAGTGGGTGAGGGGATGGGAAAGAGCATGGTTCTGAAAGGTGACGCCCAGTTCTGCCCCGAGCTACCAGAAGGACATTGATGCTGTGCGTCAGCGTGAGGCCCACAAGGATGTGAGGAACAGAGTCCAGCTGCCACTGCGCCTGGGGCATCGGGGTGACTGCACTGGCAGGGGGCCAGCACGAGAGGGGTGACGAGGCCCTGATGGAGGGGCAGGCAGCATCCATGCGGGTAGGTGAGAGCGCTGTCAGGATGGAAAGGGCCAGGGCTGGGGTAAAAAGAGAAGGTTGTGTGGTCCCAGCAAAAGAGGGTGTGGGTCTTAGCCCAGAGGACAGACACTGTCATTTAACTTCGCAATTTAAGGGTTCCTGGAAATCTCTGAGGTCTCTCTTGGGGTCTCAGTACCTTTTAGTCTTCGTTATAGTTGGCGGGCTCATGGACTCACCATGTCCTCTTGCTTCTGGTCTTTGACCTGCATGCCCACCACCATGCACAGCACCCTCTCCACCCCACCCACTGTCCACCGAGGCAGGGCCTCCTCCCAGGAGGCCAGATGAGGGTGGCTTCTCCTCAGTGTTTACCTGCCCTGTGGCAGCTGGTGTTGAGATGACAGAGGCTGGCTCTCCTAGCCCACGTCCCCACAGTGTCACTCGCCTGCCAGCAGAGCTTAGCCAGCCCCGTCAGCACTGCTGAATGCATGGTCACTTTTTAGCACTTGAGTCAGGAAGCCAACTTCCCTCTTCCCTTTCTCCTTAAAGGGTAATCGCACTGGCCATTAAGCCCCACTGTGTCTGCGAAGGAGCTAGTCATTTCCTTCCCCAGCCTGAAGGAATCAGACTTTGCCTGTTAAGTTGATAGAATGTTAGAGACATCAGCGCACAGGAGAACCTTTTGTGAGAGGTGACCGTCATTCCGGAGAAAGGCCCACCCTCTGGTGAGGTCCCTCTTAAGAATGCTTCTTAACATTTTCCACTGGGGAAGAAAAGAGAAGCTCTTCTGTCGCCCACCCCTATCAGCCCTTCCACCTTTGATGGCACTTGGACTTTACCTAGGAAACCAGCTTATAAATCCCTCACACCAGCCATGACTTCTCCAACCAGAGCTCTTGAAATAGCACCTTCCTTGGTGAACAACTTTTGCAAACTGCCCTGCAGCATCGCCGTCTGCTTTAGAGAGCACCAGTGCTGGCCCAGTAGCTGCCCCGGCAGTCCGCAGGGACAGAGGGCACGCTGGCCAGAGGTGCTGGTGGTCCTCAGTGGTTAATAGTCACAGGCTCCCGTGATTTACGGGCACAGTGTTCTGTGCCAGGGGGTTAGGCAAATGAAGACCTGGCCACAGGGCTGGGGCGCGGGTGGGTCTGTGACAAGACCCACATTCACACAGCCTAATCCTGATGTACTTTCCAGCTGCCGTCAGCACCCCAAACTGAACCCCCCCCTAAAGCAGTCATTACTCCCCTGCCCACACCCATCCACAGGCCACTCGCTCTTCCTGCACTCCGAAGCTATGTCCCACCAGTCCTGTGTTCAAAACCTCCCCCACCCCAACTCACCTTGACCCCAGGGCCCTACACTTCCCAGCCTGACCCTTCTACCTGCTCTGCCACCAGGCCTGGTACTCCCACTCTGCCCACCCACCAGATGGCCTCCCCTCAGCTGGCCTAACTGCCTTCCCTCCAACAGACTAGTTTCTCTTGACCCAGACTACTTTCCTTTCACCGGATGGGCTTCCATGCCACCAGAACCCCAACCCAGGCCTCAGGCCCAGTGGAAGACCAAGGAGATGGACTGACAGTGGTTGCAACAGTTAGCTCAAACCGAGTGGCAGTGGGGATCGTGCAGGTCGGAGCCATGTTTCCTTCTGTGGTCCACAGGGCTGCTGTGAGCCCGAGCCAGCTCGAGGACACCCAGCAACAACAAGTGTGCTTGCAGCTGATCGGTGCTGTCATTGAGGGACCTGCGTTGTCAGCTTCACTCATTATTGAGGGTTTTGCTTCAGTCAGATTTGGTTTTACCCTTAATCTGCTAATTAGTGAAGAAGCAAGATGAATAATTCAATCGAACTCAGCTCACTTGGTGTAATGACTTTTGGAAAACCCTTAATCTTTTAATGTTGTGCTTTATGTTTGGGTAGAAAGAAAACCTCTTATGATCTCTATACAGATGCAATATTAATAAGTCATTTTGTGCGATGTATAATCGAAACACTTGAATAAATTAGTGGTTTTCCCTTGAGCTAAACTAAGAACCGCACATTCCAGGGTGGGGGTAGGTGTTCTTCGCTGCAAGGCCTGGGCCTGCTTAACTGGACAGTACTTGTGCACCCCAGATTGGCTAGTTTTCGTTAATTGGCCATCAGCAGGGATGTGGGAGACAAACATTTTAATTTGCTTCCTGAATCAATGTATCCATCCTCATTACAGAGTTAAAGAGCCCCTGGGGGGGAGAGTGGTTAAAGCACTTGGCTTCTAAACTGAAAGGTCAGCTATTCTAGCCCACCCCTGGCTCTGCAGGAGAAAGGTGTGGCACTCTGCTTCCTAGGGATTACTGACAGCTTTGGGAACCGGGCAGAATTCTACTCTGTGCTGTGGGTCACTGACTGGAGTCGACCCAGCGGCAGTGGGTTGGGGTTTGGGGTCCCTCAGTGGTTGTTGACCACAGAGTCGGGGGATCAACTCCAACAGCCGCTCAATCGGAGGAGGAGGAACCTGATGACTTGCTTCCCAGCACGGATTCCATTCTGACTTGCAGCGGGCCTGGAAGACAGTGGAACCGAGTCCTGACTGAGGCAGACTGCCACACCCTGGAGCCCCCTGGGACAGGTCTGCTCTGCCCTCTAGGGTCGCTATGTGTGAGGATTGACTCCAGGGCGGTGAGTTTTGGTTTTTTAAGAACAGAATTGTCACCCACGCCCTGAAAGTCTTGACGGCACTTAGTTTTACTTTTTAGAGAACACAAGCAGGGCTTGGAAGAGTCAGTCACTGGTATTCTCAGCTTGCATTTGCTCCGTTGCCCCACTGAGAAGTCTTGATCTTAAAGTATCCAGACTAATTTCCACTAACAGCCCTCTCTGAGATGGAAGCCTTGTTGAAAGGATAAGAGCCATGTTCTATTTTATTTCTTAAAAGCACTTCTTACGGATATGTTTAGAATTGATTCAGCGCATCATCCATATGAGGAAGGCACAGGTTTATTGGTTTTTATTGATCTTCCCATAAACCTTACTAGTCATCTTACTACTCTTAAAAAAAGGGGCAGGACAGGGTGCAGTGTAGCACTGAAAAAACATACAACATTCCTCTAGCTCTTTAATGCTTCCCCCCACTATCATGACCCCAGTTCTACTGACCAAAGTATGTACAGATCAGAGCTGTCAACACACGGAATCCAGGACAGATAAACCCCTCCAGAACAATAGGAGTAGCAATACCATGAGGGTGGAGGGAGAAAAGGGGGACCAATCACTGGTGGGGAGATGAACAACAGAAACATGGGTGAAGGGAGACAGCAGACATAAGATATGAAAATGGTAGTTATAGTTTATCAAGGGTGGGAGGGGAGGGGAGGGGAGGAAGGGAAAAAAGAGCTGATACAAAGGGCTAAAGTAGAAAGAAATGTTTTGAAAGTGATGGCAACCTGTGTACAAATGCACTTGATACTATTGATGTGTGGATTGTTATAAGAGCTGTAAGAGCCCCCAATAACATGATTTATAAAAAATAAAATTCCCACCGGGGCCTCCACACATAAAAAAGAGTTTCATGAGTTGAAAAGGTGGGGGGGGGGGGCAGAAGAGGGGAAGTATATTTGTTTCTCTCTCTAGCTGCTGTTTACACTTTTTTTTAAATTGCCAAACTCCCCGAATTGTCTGCCACAGCGCCCTGCTGTCTCCATCATCTCCCCCTCTCTCTCACCTGGGACCAGAGGCGAGGACGCTGGGAGGGTCAAACGCCGTGTGTTGACTGTGTGTCTTGGCCATGGTCCACATCACTTGTTAGGACATCTAATCCTCATAACTTGGGTTGCCAGGCGTCCAGCCCTGAACCCAAACAGCCGGGCCCTGTGGCTTCTCGCTTATTAAAATGAAAGCCCTGTCAACAGAAGTGCCTTTTGTTTAAAAAGGAAAAACAGCCACAGTCTTGTGGCCTAGGATCCTGTGAGCTTTGACCCTGGTGTTCTGGAAGCTCTGTGGTAGAGAGCACAGTTGGCAGGGTTGGCTCCAGGTCCCTCTAAGGATGGAGTCAGCTGGATTCCGGTGCCAGCTCTGCCCAAGAGGGTTCACCTGCCATGGCAGGAATGGTCCCTGCATAGCTGTAAGGATGGAGGCAGCGCTGATGCCAGTGCCTGTTCTGCCCAGAGAGGGTTCACTCTGCCCGAAAGGGCTTTGGGTCCTGCAAGTGGTAGACAGGGGCTCACGCTCCAAAGGCAAAGGGTAGCCGTGAGTGGTTTTCTTCTTTTTTCTGTGCTGTGAAGGGTTCTGTGATTGGCAGCAGACTGCTTAAGCCGTCCCTGCATTCTCAGCAAAAGACACAGTGATCATGGTGTGTTCTGCTCTTTTTACATCCTACTGGATTTACTTTGCTAATTTTGAGAAGGGACCATTTTAGTCCCTTATCCTTTGCATTTTAATCCACAAGACATATTAGTTGATAGTTTGTTTCTTTTTTTATCCTTGACAATGGTCCTATCAGAGTTAAGTTCCCCCTACCTTCTCTTTTCTGGAAGAGTTTGTGGTAAAAGCGGTTGTTGGGGGGGGTTCCCCCTTAAATCTATGACAGAATCCTCCTCCCCCTGAAGCTGTCTTTGTGGAATGGGTCCCAGTTATACATCTTTACTTGTCGCAGGAGCCCGGGGGGAACAGTGGGTATGAGGGGCTGCTAACCTCAAGGTCAGCACCCAGACCATCAGCCCTCCAAGGGAGACCGAGGAGGCGTCTGCTCCCATGGAGATGGACAGCCTTGGGACCCCTCAGGGCAGTTGTACTCGGCCTACAGGGCCACTGCGTTAGAATCAACGCAATGGCAGGGAGCGTGATGTGTTTCACTTTGTCCTGTATTCATGTGGGCCCAGTGCGCAAGGGATTTGTCTGTGTTCTCTAAGGTGTTGAATCGATAGCATGCAGTTGTTCGTAATACTCCCCTTATCGTTGTGTGTAGGTTTGTTTTGTTTTGTGTGTGTGTGTGGGGGGGGGTTGTAGTAGTGTCCTCTCTTTCATTTGTGGTACCGGCCATGCTTCTCCTGGCCATTCTACTTTGTTGTTTTCTGCTCAATATATTCCCTTCCTTGTACTTGTTGGGTGCTGTCGAGTTGATCCCCACTCCTAAGGGCCCCCCTATGTGACCCAGTAGAGTTGTCCCCTAGGGTTTCCTAAACGGTAGTCTTTATGGGAGCCGACAGCCAGCTCTCTCTCCCTCAGAGCAGCTGCTGAGGGGTTCAGGTAGTTAGCCACGCACTTCGCACTTGTGTCAGTGGGATTTCACGGGGACAGATTTGCTCTTTTCTGGCTTTCATACGTGGAATTTTAGATTATTCGTTTTGAATATTTTCTGCATAAGCATGTAAAGCTTTATATTTCCCTTTAAGCATTATTTAATCCTTATTCCACACATGTTGGTATATTGTGCTTTCATTATCATTGTTTCTTAAGTGGACTGCACCATCCCCCTGGGAGTTGCTGGAATGATCAGGGGGTGGGGGTGGGGGCCTGCAAGCTGACATCATTCTTAGGATGAAAACAACACCGTCACACCTGGCTTTCAGTAATGAATTATCTACTATCATAACAGAAGCACATGCAGCAAAAGATTACAGAAATAACACCTCATAAAATTTTTTAAGTTATTCTCATCACAAAACTTTAACAAAAAAGTGAAAGCACGAGCTGATTGGGAAATAGCTTTGGAAAGCACATATCTGACCCGAATCTAGTAGCTAGAATATGTACAACGCTGAACCAGCAGCTCAGCGAGCGACAAAAGGCCTAGTCCTAAAACGGGCCACAGACTTGACTAGAGAGCTCACCAAGGAGGCTCCCAAGCAAATGAAAAGATGGACGGACAGACGGACGGTGTCACTAACTATCCCCAGACATCAAACTGCTGCCACCAAGTCATTGCTGACTCAGAGGCACCCCCTGGTGGGTTTCCGAGGGTAGCTGTTTACCAAAAGCAGAAAGCCCAGGTGTGCTCCCTCGGAGCTGCCAGTAGTTTCCAGCTCCCCCCCTCCCCAGGGGTGGGGGGATGTCACAACCCAGCACATAACCACCAGGGCTTCCGTTAACAGAGTGCTGCAAATCAACCACAGTGAGGATGGCTAAGGTGTCAAACAAACCAAACCAGCAAATACAGGTGAGGATGTGTGGACATTAGAATAGAACCCTTATCCACTGCTGGTGGGATCGTGAGTGGTGCAGCCATTCTGGGAACCAGTGTGGCAGTTCCTCAGGAAACTAAAAATAGAACTTCCATATGACCCACTCCCCGGTATCTAGCTGCCAACCCCCCACCTGCAAAAACAAAACAAAACACAAAAAGACTTGTACACCTATGTCCATTCACAGTGGCCAGAAGGCAGAAATGAGCTAAATGCCCATCCGCAACAGATGCAGGGATAAACAGCAAAGTGTGGTCTGGGCATAAACTCGTGCGATGCAGCCGTTCAGAGAAATGCAGTCCGGAACTCTGCCACGGTGCAGATGGAGCCTGTGGTCATCGTGTTGACTGAAATAAGCCAATCACAAAAGGACAAGTAGTGCATGGCCTTACGTATATAAAAAGGCCACGTTTATTAGTGGTTACCAGGGACGGGGGAGGGGAAAGGGGCGCATGAACGATAATGAAAAATTACAATGATTAAAGATGGTCACATAGCCTGTTATTGCTGTCAATTGCACACTTGTAAAAGTTGAATTGGCAAAAGTTTCATGATAGGTATATTAATAACCACCACCAAAAACAAACTGCTGGGGCTGCTTTTATACAACTAAACACTGAAGGGTTTTGACTCCTAAGTTTGGAGGTGGAGAGTCATAGTCTCCTGGGGCATCCCAGTCAGTTAACCTAACTGGAATGTGTGGGTAGTGGCCTTCCTAAATGAATGTCTTTGCCCTAAGATCAGAAACACTGGATGGTGCCCGGCTCCTGATGTTAAAGGTGAGTTTGATGCCAGCTCCCCCAGGAGAATTCTGATCAAAAGGTGTGGGAAAGCAGAATAGTTTCTCGTTTTCATAGACTCTAGACTTTCTAGAGCACAAATTCATCGAGTTGATGCCGACTCTTAGCGACCCTACAGGACAGGGTAGAACGGCCCCTGTGGGTTTCCAAAGCTGTAACTCTTTGTGGGAGTAGAAAGCCCTTTCTTTCTCCCACAGATGGCTGGTGGTTTCCAATTGCTGACCTTGCTCATCACAGCCCAACTCGTAACCAGAACCAGGCCTCCTGTTATAGCAAGGGTGCCCAAATACACCTCTGGCAATTAAAAACTTGTGTACGATAGCCCATAGTCCAGGATAAAGTGTAAGCAGCTGCTTTGGCAGCACCCCGTGGATCATTCCAGTGCCCCCAGGGGACAGTATCGCCCACTTTGAGAAGCACTGTTCTAGAGCCATGGAGGTGGTGGGTGAATCCCCGAAATTATTACCCTGAGTCGTCTTTAAACCTGTACCAAAAGTAAGGTCTGCCCTAAGCTTTATATTCTGAAGTACTGTCTATATGAGCGCAAACCGCTACAACACGGGGAAAGGACAGGAGAGGCAGCGAGTTCATGTTAAGGAGGGAGGAACTTAACTGAGAAGCCTCTATTCTCATGTGAACGCAGGTGGCGACTGAGGATGGTTGTACAGCTGGGAGAATGTAAGCAGTCACGAAATAGTGCATGTGGACACTGGGATTGATAGACCTTGTGATATGTATACACTCTGCACTAGCAACAAAAAATTGAAAGAAAAACAACTCTCCATTAGGTCAGGTTGGCCGATGGTAGTGTTCAAATCCCTGTCTTAGAGTTGTGTTTTATTTTGTTCTTGGTCCGTTCCATCGGTTATCAAGAGTGGAGAGGTAAAGCTCTCCAACCGTGGGGTTTGTTTGCCTCTCCCTTCAGTTCTGTCAGCGTTGCTCGGTGTATCTCACGGCTGTGAGCTGCTCTCAGCACAGTTGCAGCCTGCACGTTTCCACACGCTGTGTTTCTTACTGTGCTTTCTCCTTTTACCTCTGGGTTATGAGCAGTCTGTTTCTTCATTTCCAACACACGGAAATTTTCCAGTGACCTTCCTGTTAATGATTTCTAGCTTCATTGTTTGGCGGCCGAAGGACATGCTTCGTATAATGTCCATATCTCGGTCTCCTGTCGTTCCGCTTTAGTGTCAGTGTGTGAAGACCAGGTTAGTGGCCACACACACAGATATCACCCTTTTATGTCTTGCAATGCCGCCCCATGCCCTCCTTGTCTAACTGGCTATTTTGTGCTCTGCTTTAGTTCTAACAGACCGATGTCGGCTTTCTATGGGTTAGCATTGACTGCACGTCCATCTTTTCCCACCCTTTCACTCTTACAGTTAAGGTGTGACTCTTTTTTTAAAAAAGATTTTACTGGAAGCTCTTACAGCTCTTATAACAATCCATACATCAATTGTATCAAGCATATTTGTACATATATTGCCATTATAATTTTCTTAAGGTGTAACTCCTACATGTGGAATCTAGCTGGGTTTTTTAATCCTAGCAATCTTCCTTTTAATTGACAGATCTAGTCCATTTACATTCAGTATAATTACTCTAGTTCCATTGTATGAGTTTCCTTTTGTCCCAGTTATTTTCTTAAGGGAATGGATCCTCTCCATGGGAGGATAATTACCCTCTCGGTGCAACACGTTGAGAGTGTGGTTCTGTGGTTGGTTAAAGTCGGAAGCTAGACTTTCAGAAGAATGTCTAGTAAGTACATCATTGCACTGTCCACACAGGCAGCGCTGATGCTGACCAGAGGAGAGTACCCTCTGTTACAGGAGGGGCTATGGACGGCCAGCCATCGAGGGCCGTGTGTAGATGCTGACAAAGACTTTGGAGTGTGGCCACATGTCCGTGAGGTACTGACTCCATGGTGGCACATACTTGTGTGTACAGCTCCTCTGTGTCTGTTCTGCAGCCGTGCCATCCTGTGTTCTCCATATCACATGCACGATATGGAGAGTCGTCCCCCAAAAAACCTTTCTCCCCTGGTGACCACTTTGGTCTCTCAGTCGTGTGGCGATGACCGAGGGCTGGCCACAGGTCCTCGTAGGATCCCATCTGTGGTAACATGTCAGAAGTTGTAGGTGACTTTTCTTTGCTCTGAGCTCTCTGTAAATAGAGGTGTGTCTGCTGGTCAAGTAGAACTGAAGAGAGAGCTTTACTTCTTCCTGTCCTTCCACACCTGACCTGCACTGCTCAGGCCTTTAAGAGTATCCATGTGATCTCACTGGGTGCCCATGTGTGACAGTGACGTAGTCTCCTGTCAACTTGCAAAGGGTTGGGTCCAGCCTGTCAATCAGGTCATAGCCAGTAATGCCTCTGTGGGCATGGCCTTCTCCTGAGGAGTCTGGAAACTCCTGTCTTCTGCCCTGGAGGCAGGACACACAGTCTCTCTGCTTCGTCTTCCTGCTGAGAAGACTCATGGAGCTGTGCTGATGGAGCCAGCGCCCTGGAGCTGGAGGAGCCACGTGGAGACCCCTGCCAGTGCTGAGATGCTTCCACCGCCACTGCCACTGGATCCACAAGACTTTCTACCCACAGGCCTTTGTATGTGTTGTGTGAATTTGAAGAGGGATTTATAGACTGGTCTCGGATATATGGGCTAAATCGGACTTAAGGACTTGATCTGCACTGGGCTGGGATGTTTTCTTAATATACGATGACTTGGATGTAAAGCTCTGTCTTACACACAGGAGTCTCCCTGGCTTTGTTTCTCTAGTCCACGCGGACTAGCACACTAGCACACCCTGTCAATCTGTGCTGTGAAATGAGAAGCACCACCAAGCCGACACACAGCACACAGAACACCGCCTGCCCCAGCCAGCCTCGCCATGGCTGTTCCTGCTGAGCACCTTGTCACTGACCTGCTATGGGTGCATTTGGTTTACGGTGTTGGCAAAGAATATTCAAAGCGCCATGGGCTGCCAGAGACAGTCAGCCACAAAGACCCTTTCATACAGTGCCCCCTGGTGGTGACCCCCCCAACCATAAAATTATTGTTGCTGCTACTTAATCATGAAGTTATGAATTGGGTGGCCCCTGTGTAAGGTTGAGAGTCCAGCAGGAGCCCTGTTGGTGTAGTGGGCCGCTAACCATGAGGTCAGCAGTTCAAAACCACCAGCTGTTCTGAGGGAGAAAGACGGGGCTTTCTAATCCTGCAAAAAGTTAGTCTTGAAAGCCCACAGATGCAGTTTCGCCCCTGAGTTGGCTCAATGGCAGGGAGTTGAGTAGAAATTGTGTCTACATTCTAAATCCAGATGTCATGTCCCCACAGCATAGTGACTAACGTCATGTCCCCACAGCATAGTGACTCTAACGTTTGCAGTTTCATAGCCCACCCCATGCTCTCCACCACTGATTTCTAGATGGTACTGTCGACAGTGTGGCTTGGGTTGCTTCTTGGTCCCTAAATTTAAGGCGATACCACTATTAGCAACTATTCTGATGAATTCTAAGTGGCAACGTGAAGTCATGACTGAGGTGTCCTGAGGCGTCTCAATTCACTTGGGAATGCAATGTGTCCTGAATGAGTCACTTCGCTGCAATTGCCACGGCTCTTCCGAAAGGTTGACTCAGTGTCTGAAACAGGGAAAAGGCCGCGATGCATCCAACAGGGATTTCTGTGGGTTCTAATAGACTCGAGGGAGCACGAAACGAGACCACTGGGCTGGTCATCAGAATTCCAGCCCCCCCCCCCCTTTCTTCCTCCTGGCCTCTGAGGTGCAGGTTGATGGGGAAGTGGGGTGTGGCGCCCTGTTGAATGTTGACGTCTACAGACGACGCCCAGAGGCAGTCGCCGTCTTCTGCTCCAGGACACACTTTTGCAGAATCACGGTGAAGACTCTAAAGGCTCTGTAGGACCAAGGCGTTGTGCTGCTGCTGCCGCAGAGACCTGTGAGGGACAAGAATGGCAGGGTGTCCCCGTCGGCGCCTGCAGTGTGAACGGGCTGTTCCACGGATCCTGTTCTTCTGGCTGTGGAGAGAAAGCCCCAGAAGGATGGGCGAGGGTGAGGCAGGATGGGCAGCCTGGCCTTCGAGCCAGAGCACAACCTCGTCGTTATCCCCAGGAGTTCCCAAACTAGCACTCAATTCTGGTTTGGCAACATTTCTCAGAGGTCCGCACAGTATAACAACCAAATCTCTGCCATGAGTGAGTCCTTCCCAACTCACAGCAGCCTCCGAAAGGGCAGAGCAGTGGTCCCTGTGGGTTTCTGAGAATGTAACTCTCTACAGGAGTAGACAGTCTCATCTTTCCCCGGGGAGCGGCTGGTGGTTTCAAACTGCTGATTAGCAGTCCAGCATTTAACCCACTGCACAGCCAGGGCTGTAGAAATGAAGTTCACGAAAGATGTCATAAGTATCTTGGGACCCCTAGTGGTATAGTTGGTTACACATTGGTCTGCTAACCACAAGGCCAGCAGTTCAAACCCACCAGCCCTTCTGCGGGAGAAAGATTTAGTCTCGGAAAGCCACGGGACAGTTCCGCTGCGTCCTGTAATATTGCCATGGCAGAATCAGCTCGAAGGCAGGGAATGTGGTTTGGTGTTGGAGCTGTGTTTTAACAACACCACAAAGATGGTGGCTTAGCACCAAGAAATTCATTTCCTTAAAGTGTAGGAGGCTAGGAGTCCTGACGCAGAGTGCCTGCCCCAAGGACGGCAGCTAACGGGAGGTTGTCCTCTCTCTGAGCTCCTGCTCCTGGGTCAGCATGTGCACGTAGCTCGGCCTCTCTCCCATCTCCACCCTGCTCACTTGCTTAGCTCTTTATAACTCCAAAGAAATAGACTCAAAATGTGAGACTCAAAAAAGTTCACAGGGAAATGGAATGGAAAGATAATGAAAGTTTTCTACAAACTTTTTGAAATCCCCTGGGCCATCCTGCAGAGTCCTGGTGGCATAGTGGTTACTCATTGGGCTGCTAACCACAAGGCCAGCAGTTCAAGCCCACCAGCCATTCTGTGGGAGAAAGATGAGGCTTCCTACTTGTGTAAAGAGTGACCGTCGCAGGCAGTTCCACCCTATCCTGTCGGGTCACCACGAGTCAGAATTGACTAGAGGACAGTGGGTTTGGGGTTTGAGTTGGGACACCTGCACTAACCCTGCTTCGTCAACAGAACAGAACCGTTCCCAGATGGGGTTACAACCTCAGGTGTAGAGGTTAGGACTTACAATATATCTTTCAGGGGGGTTGTTATCCACACCAAAAGGGAGCACCCCAACAAAACAAGCAAACAAAAACCGACCGCTTTAGCCTCAATCACTGCGTGAGTTCAGCAAAATTATTTTTAGATACTTTTTTTTAAGTAGCTCCAGCTTGCCAAGAATAGAGTGCTTGACTTTCAAATAGTTGAGTGGTTTTTATTTTTATTTATTTTTTCTTGTTTGTTTTTCATCTCCAATAAGAAGTCAGTGGGTTTAAAGTATTTGAAAGGAGGCTCTTAAAAAATGTCATGGGCAAATTCCATTATCTTTCGATTCCAGTTCTCCACCAACTTCACTCGGTAAGGTACTTGTGGCTTATATGACCTCAGGCTCTAAAGCGACGTGCTCGGGTGGGGGAGGCATGGTTTGTAAGACTTGTGGTGTGTTTGTGATTTACTGTCTTTGGGAGAACTGAAGTGTGAGGTCCGTGAAGTGTCCACGTCATAGAGATGACAATGGGTACCTTGCCAGTTGGCAGGAAGGGACCAAGCGAGCCGGTGCACATTTCTCCAGCAGGTTCTTCCCTGAGACCACCCTCTTCTCGGAGGGCTTTGGGGGACCACCCTGTGGTTGACAGTGGATATTGAGTAATGAAGATTTAGTTTACCAGGGACTACCAGAACCATGTCAGAACAGCCGAATGCCCCTTCGGCATGGGATGGCAAGGCTTCGTTTGCACATCCTTCTGGTGTGTGGTCAGGAGGGACCCGTCCCTGGAGAAGGACACGGAGCTTGGTTAAGTGGAAGACCCTCAACAAGAGGGATTGAAACCGTGTTTCCAATTGTGAGGTCGCCACTGGACTGCGCAGTGTTTTGTTCTGTTGTCTAAGGGTCATTATGAGCTGGACCCAATAGCTGGCACCCAATACAACACTGTAGAAGGTGCAGGGGTGACATGTCCCTTTCAAGTTTTGGAAAGATCCCTGTCCCGTGAGAAAGAGAATCGAGAGGGGAGCTAGCTGGGTCCCTGGGAGCCCACTGAGCGTTGGTGACAAGGGTTTGAGTCAGGGCGGGGTGGAGGGAAGGTGCTCCTAGAACACGGGAGAGGCTGGATGGGTTTGTGTGGTGGGATGCAACTGGAGAGAGATGTCTCCCACTTTTCCATTTCACGGGTCCGCCCCCACAGGCCTTCCCTCTTGAGCCAGAAAGGGATCTAGGTGTCCCGTCCCCCACACACACACACACACCCTGGAAGACCCAGGCACAAAGAAATGAGTCTTTATCCCTAGGTGGAACACATGGGAAGAGGAGGTGTCCACTCTTCAGGATCAGCTGCCTGTCAGTGCCCACAGCTGGGATTGGAGAGCAAGTTCCATTTATACATGTTAAATGAGAGGCACCTACTGGACCAACCAGGCTCCTGGTGGCACTGAGGGTTAAGGATTCAGCCACAAGCCACCACCTACAGGCGGGGTGATTTAAATAAGCCACCCAGAGGCTCCCCAGAAGACCGGTCTGGCCACAACCTTAGAAACCCTGTGAGCAGTACACACGCGCACACACACGTGCTTGCTTGCTCATCTGTGCACGCTCGATGCTGTCAGGTGCTTGGTGGTAGCTTCACATCGTGGGCCGTCGAGAGGCTGAGAAAGAGGCCGTTGCTCACCTTTGCTGTTTCACTGCAAAAAGACACTTCCTCCACAAGCCAAGTGGTGTGACTACTGCCGCTCGGGGGACGATGCCTTTGTTCCAGAACATTCTCTCCTTTTATGCGGTCATGCTGGCCTCAGAACTGCAGTCCCAGGGGTACAAAGCTGAGCCCTGTCCAGGCTGCAATTTTCCATGGTGGTCATATTTTCCAGAACAACCGAGGGACCAACCATATTGCCTGCCAATAACTCGGCCACATATAGAATGGGTGCACAGGGCTGAGGTGCAAGCCCCCAGCCAAAAGTTGTGGCATAGCACACGCACGCATGTACCACACAGGTCTCATGACGTTTCCAGAAGTGACTCTCTGCCCCCCCTCGTCCTCACCCCGTGTTCTGTCACTCTTACTTGTGATCCTGTTGGTATGATAAATGAAGCTGGGCAGCGGGAGCGTGCAGGGGAGGGGAGGGCGCAGCACACACATCCTGCCCCCCCATGTGCATGGCTCTCAGGGTCCCCGGGGAGGGGGGTCACACTGCAGGAGACAGCAGGCTGCATGGCTCGGGGGCTGTGACGTGCTAGTCTGATCTGCCGGAGCAGCTTCTCGGGTCTTGTGGGCAGATCCACCTGCCTCCTGATGAGGGTTGTTTCTGGAGCAGAAAACGTGATTTTTCCACAGCTTTGAAGAATGTAGTTTGCTGAGCAGGGAGGAGCCCCTAGTGGGAGGGGGCTGCTTTATACTCAAGGTGGGCTGGTGAGAGTCTGGGTGGGGAGCCCAGTCCCCTAGGTCAGCAGGCACCAAGATCAAGACTTAGCATCCTATCTGTTGGGCAGGGGAAAACACTGACACTGAAGCCATCCATGTGTTAAAGACAAACTAACCTGGGTAGCACACCGACGAAACTAACCCTCGGGAGTTTTACAGCATGCAGAATCATGGTGGGTGCGCTACTCACACAAAATACCATAACACAAGAAAAAACAACCTTTAACTTTCATGATCAGTGTGTTTGGGAAATGATGTCAATATAAATCATTTGATTCTATAATTAGTTCCTGTAATGACCCAGAGCAGTTGTTAAGACAACTTAAAAATTAAACCAGATATACAGGCTTCAAGGAGCTCTGGTAGTACCTGGCTGCAAAGAGGTCAGGATTGCTTCCTCAGAAGAAACCGCCTAGGAGACCCACGGGCAGCCCTGCTCTGCCCTGGAGGGGCCACTGTGAGTCGGAATTGACACCACCACAGGAGGATTCTGCTTACAGAGCGAGAGAATCGCGTGCATTTCAAGACAGGATGGCATCTTCTGGTTAGCGATGTCGTAGAGTAAGCTTGCTGCCACCTGTGTAACGACACACACACACACACACACACACACACACACACACGCACCCCGCGTGGACGCACTGTCCTCAGAGTGCACCCACGCCCCTCCACCCCTGTCCTCTGCGTCTTTGTAAGACCCCTCCCCAGTGGCTCTGCCCCTAACCCATCTGTTCTTGTTCACAGGGCGTGTCCTTATAGAGATCTCGAGCACACACAAGACACTCAATGACAGCCTGGAAGAAAACGTAAGGAAACTCTGTCTACTTACAAAATGATCCTTGCAAAGACAAATTTGCATAAAGATTCCAAATGCGCATGAGTCCTTTGCTTGCCTCTTGTTCCCAGTTCAAAAAATTCCACAAGGAGATCATACACGAGCTGGAGAAGAAGACGGAACTGGATGTAAAGTACATGAGCGTGAGTCTGGGGTCCTGCCCCGAGGGCAGGCCAGCGTGGACTCTCTCAGTCCCCGGACCTTCCCCCAGGGCCCGCCCACCCAAGGGCTGCAAACAGTGCTGAGTGGAGAGACAGGTCGCATGATGCTGGCAGGGTGGCCCACATCGAGGGGGCTTGTTTTCACTGACTCATCTTTAAAAAGAATACAAAGTAAACATCGGCCAGACATCGTGTTTCACTTTGGGAAAGAATGCTTCCCAAGGAGGAGCTGCGAGCAATCCCACCCAGCGCTGGCACAGCCAGTGCTGATCTGACTCCTGAAAGACAACCCAGGTGGCCCTCACCCAGCACCTAGTCTTTCTCAGCCCCACCTTTCAGTCCCATGCTTGTCCCACCCAAGGAAGGGCCCTGTTTTCTCACCGAGACAGTGAACTCCCCCACCCCCTGTGTAGATGTAAGTGACCCCGCAAGGCCTGCCCCCCACACACCTGTGTGCTCAGAGAACTTCTGGGGGAGGCCACTGCGCCCAGGTGTTTGCTGAGGTGTTTGACGTCACACACATTATTATTATCCCCACAAAAACTCCCCAAGGCAGCCACTGTCCTGACCCTCCTGTTACAGAGGCCAGGGGACAGTAGGTTTCAGAGGGCTGACCCAGTCATAACAGAGCTCTGTTGGCTCCAGAACCTGTGATCCCCCACAGTGGTCCCTAGACACTCCAGTTCCTGCTTCTTGACTTGAGCAATTGCAAAGCACGGAGGAACATGTGACTTGACTTTGTTTACCAAAGCACCTTTCTGACCCCCGATGGTCCAGAAACAAACTTTGAGGAAAGGAGGGCTGACTGCTCATGAAAGAACGAGCCAGTGTCTCCATGGGCAGAGACCTACCAGTCAGCTCCAGGTCCTCTGGGAACCAGGTGGCAACACAGGCCTAGCAGCGGTGTGAACACTGAAGGGGTGTGGGGGGGTGGGGCAGCAAGGTCACAGCCGGCCTCCCTGGTGGAGGTGCCAGCAGAAGTGCCCCAGGTGGATGGGGCAGCTGCTGGTCTGGCTGGGAGGTGCCTTTGAGCCCAACCTCATTTCCAGGCAACACTGAAGCGATACCAAACGGAGCACAGGAGCAAGCTGGACTCCTTGGAGAAATCGCAGGCCGAGCTGAAGAAGATCCGGAGGAAGAGCCAAGGTGCACGGAACGCACTCAAGTACGAGCACAAGGAGACGGAGGTGAGCAGGGAGGGTGGCAAGCAGCCGTGGTACCAGTCACGGCTCCTGTTTCACAGGTGGGAGCACTGGGGCTTAGGCTAGCTAAGTGGTTAGCATTTGAGACTGGAACCTAGAACGTTCTGCTCCAGAGCCCCCAGTTCCACCCCTGCTGAACAAACTAACCTTCCGTGGGCACTGCCCGGTGGGCACATAAGACAGGAGTCTTAACAAGGAGGATTTTTATCCACTCGAGTTGGGTGGCAGCTTCTTTTTGCCTGCTGTTTGGTTGTGTGGCATGCGTGCTCCGTTGTGAAGGCGAGCAGGAGGCTGGCAGGCAGCTGTCTGGTTCTTGGAGCTCATTCCTGTCACCCTGTCACGGTTGTTCATTTTCCCAGTACGTGGAAACCGTCATTTCTCGTCAGACGGAAATCCAGAAGTTCATTGCTGACGGCTGCAAGGACGCGCTGCTTGAAGAGAAGAGGCGCTTCTGCTTCCTGGTTGACAAGCACTGCAGCTTTGCAGGCCACATGCATCAGTATCACCTCCAGGTGCGTGCTGCGTTCACTGCCCGCCAGGTGCTGCACCCCCTCCACCTCCACTGCCCCCACCCCCTGCCACACACACACCAGCATTTATGTGCCTTCCCCTTCGAGGAGTCCCAGGCCTTTGGGTAAAGCAGGCCCAGATGTGGTCTGCCGTGTCCTGCCAGGGTCCGGCTGTGGTGGGCAGCTGCTAGCTCTCCCTGCCCTGTGGTCCTGCGCCCCCTCCCTGCAGTCCTGGTCCAGTGAGCACTGTCCAAGGAGTGCTATGTGTGAACTATGTCCAGAAGGGTCCCCAGCTGCCCCAGAAACAGGGCCACTAAAGGGCCCTTCTAGGCATCCATGCTCAAGAGTAACAGCCAAGTGTGGGGTGAGGGGCCCTGGGCTGTTTCAGACAGGGTAGAGGGGTGGTGGGGCAGCAATCTTGTCTCCTTTACATGTGCAGCCTAGCTTTCTGGCCCCCCAAAAGGCCCCAGTCGGCTCCCCCAGACCCTCCCTGGCCAGCCTTCGGGGCCCTGGGAACAGTGGGGGTTCACACAGACTGTTCCACTGTCCTTCCTTTGTAACTTTTCACTTTTTTTTCATGATTTTGTCCAGAACAAGTTGGTTTTCCATCCAACAACCCATAGTTTTATTCTGTGACAGTACCTTGTAATCCCCAAAGCATTCCAGCACCTTTCCCCACAGCCCCCACGCCCCCCAGGCTCCAGTCCCCTTGATGGTCCTTCTCGCATCCCTTCCTTTCTTTCTTTTTTTTCCTTCAGTTTTTAGATCTGTTATATTTTAAAATATATATAACATCTTTCAAAATACAATGTATAACATGAAAAATTAAACATTTTAAAAACCGCAATGAAAGCAATATATAGATAAACCAAAATGAGAAACACTGGGTGTTTATCACCAGCCCTTTACTGTACATCAGTGGTTCTCAACCTTCCTAGGCGCAACCATTTAATACAGGTCCTCATGTGGCGGTGACACCCCAACCATAAAATTACTTTGTTGCTACTTCATCACTGTCATCTTGCTACTATTATGAATCGGGTGACCCCTGTGAAAGGGTCGTTCAACCCCTAAAGGGGTGCATCCCTTCCTTTCTACTGAGGTTCACAGCAACCACACTGCGCTCCAGGTCGGAGGTGGCTGACTGGTTAAGGAGGGCGGCCCTCTCTGGAGTGACTGTCACCTTGTAGGCCTGTCTGTGGTTCGGCTGGAAGTCGAGCCCCGGGGATGAGTTCCCTTCTAGGCCTGAGGATGCCAGGGCCATGGTATCAGAGGCTCCCCTGTCAGTATCAGATCTTGAACTTTTTTTATGATTTTGAGTTTTGTTCTGAATATTTCTCCCACACTCCCCAGCCCCTCCTGTTGGGCTCCTTTTCATTCTCTGAACATGCCCTCCATCCTGTGTGTCATCCCGTGTTAGTCTTCCTCTGTGTGACCTGAGGGGCTGGTACACTTCTGTGGAGCACTTAAACTGAATCCTACATGTGTCTCCCCACCAAGATGGCCCAGCATGGTGCACACGGCCTGGCACTGGCCTACAGCTGTTCCCCCAGCGCTGTGTGCTGCCCTG
>NW_022103901.1:4483237-4498338 GCF_000313985.2 Echinops telfairi | reverse complement strand
CCCACGGCACCTCCAGCCCCTCTTGTTCTCTCTCGAAGGGCCCATCTGTGCTCACGCCCCCGCTCGGGAATTCGCTGTGCAAAAGGCCTTCTGCTGTGGTCAGCACTGGGGTCTTTTGTTTTGGAAAATGTGTCGCCACTATTTTTTTTTTTTTTGCCACTATTTTTAGTTCCAACTTGAAAATGTTTTCCCCATGGAGGAAGCAGAGCTGTCCCAGAGAACAAAACAGAGTGGCATGACTTCCGATGCCATTTGACATTGTGGAAGTTACCACTGGGGCAGGAGTCCCCGGCATCTCTCCCCTGTGAGCTGGGCTGGTGGCCCTGAGTGGCGGTGTGGGTGTGGTCAGGGGCCCACCCTGCCTCCTTGTAAAACTCCCCAGGACAGCAGAGAGACAAAAGGCCAGCTAGCCAGGGCCCATCACAGCATGGAGCTGAGGGAGGAAGACCAGGCCAAAGCCTGGGCCCTAAGCTGCAGGAGGTAGAGTGCCCTTGGGTCTTAACCAGGGCCATGCTGGAGAGGAGCAGTGTCTGCCACCACCCCCTACTACTGTGTCCACTGGGTGTGCTGCTCATCAGAAGCCCCAGTGGTGAAATGGGTTATGCTTTGAGCTGTTCATCTCAAGGTCAGCGGTTCAAACCAGCAGTCCCTGAGGGAGAAAGATGAGGCTGCCTGCTCCTGCAGAGATTTAGAGCAATGTTTCCCAAAGTGGGTGACACTGCCCCTGAGGGGCCCGGAACGGTCCACGGGTCTGCAAAAGCGGATGCCTTTTTATTTATTCTGGACAAAAGGTTTCAGTGGCAGGGGGACGGGGCCATGAGTCATTTTTTTTGTGTTTCTGGAAAGGCGGGGTGTAGGCCAAATATGCTTAGGCACCTCTGATGTCAGTCTCAGACCCGGAGGAGCCGTCGACTGCCCCGGCTGCTGTGAGTCGGAGCCCACTTGTCATCGGCAGTGGGCTTTGGCCATCAGAATCCCGTGAAGATTTCTTGGGATAAAGGAAAACATTTAGAAGCTAACTCTAAAATTTCCCAATGAAATGAAGTGGGTGGGGATGAACTGTATATTAACATTTATGAGAAAACCCCTCTCCTGAGGTAGGGCAGCATCCAGAAACGGATGCAGGGGGACATCTGCACTTCGCCAGGAAGGTGATCAGTGGGCACTGCAGTGAGGTGGGGATGGGCCACTTGCTTAATGAGCGGCACTCACATCCGTAGCTACTCACTGGGAAAGCACTTGGCTGCTCAACAGAAGGTCAGCGGTTCAGACCCACCCACTGGCCTCCCAGAGAAAAACGAGGCCACATGTGCCCATAGAGCTGGCAGCCTCGGAAACCCAGTGAGACAGTCTTGCTTTGTCCTTCAGGGGTTTTGGGGGTCAGATAGCCATGAGTTTTGTTGGTTGGTGTGACAGTCCTGATACAAAGAAAAATTTAGGAGAAAATTGAGGATGACTTTTGATAGAACCCCAAGCAGAACTAGAAACCTGAAGGCAGTTTCCTGAGGGCAGGCGGGCCAGCCCGGCTCTTCTCTCTGGCGCAAGCACAACAGCGCTAGCAGGCCTCCGTGACCACAGAGAAACAGGACAAGGAGCTTCTCTGACTGACGAGCGCCAACTGGAGGTGTAAGTGCTACGTAACGGATATGAACAGGCAGTGCACCCAGAAAGAAGCTGGGGGCTGGGGGCATCGAGAGGGACTTGCGCCTCCCTTGGGTCGAGGGACGCAGGGCTGAGTGTTCACCATACTGGGAGATAGGGTCAGCCATGTGCCCCCCACCCCCCCAACACTGAGCAGAACCCACGGGTACCCTGATTCACACACTCTAAATAGTAGCTGCCTTTTTTGAAATATTGTCTGGCAGAACCTCGTAAGAGTCCAAATGCACACATCGCTCTAGCCGTCCGTCCTTCTGTCCTTCTCGGGACTGCTCTAGAAATGCAGGCAGTGCCATGTGGACACTACGATTGGCTCATGGCCGTCGACACTGGGAGGCAGGGTCTGCATGTTGCTGTCGAAAACGAGGAGGGGAACCATTTATTTTCCCTTGAAGTCAGCGAGGACTACAAAGGGGAGTAACAGGGCGTGTACCACGCTTGAGTTCTCTGCAGAGGAGCTGCTGCCTGGCAGCTGAGACGGAGCTGGAGAAGGTGGCGCTTCAAGCACAGGTGGTGATAACCAGTCCCGGGAAGCCCTGTTGTCGATTTGCTGTGTGGTACTCAGCACTAGACTAACAGAGGATTTTCCACAGGTTGGGAAAGATTATGACACCCTTTCTAAATATTCACCAAAGATGACCCCAGCCACTTCAACTAAAGCCTACAGCGGTCCCCTGATCGATATGTTTAATAACCCAGCAACCGTGGCCCAGAATTCAGAAAGGACAAACAATTCAACAGGTAAGAGATCTGGTGTGATTTTAAATGTTTCATTACCATTTTATTATTCATGTAAATGTTGGGCATGCTTTGGATAAGCCAGTGGTGAGCTGGGGCTTTATAAACAGACACACACATAGTTTATGTCCCAGCTCTAAGCAGATAAAGGTCTAGGTGTGATTCAGGCAGCATGTAGAGAGCGAGCCAGCCCATGAGAAGGGCAGAGGGGGGCAAGGGTATTTGTTGAGTACTAGCCCTGGGGGCTCGCAGCAGCAGCAGCCATAGCCCTGGTGGCTGAGTGCAGCGGTGTTCAACCTGTGGGTTGCGACCCCTTTGGGAGTTGCCCGATTCATAACAGTAGCAAAATGACAGTGATGAGGTAGCAACCGAAATAATTTCCTGGCTGGGGGTCACCACCGCATGAGGAGCTAACCGTGTGGAAGGGTGGCGGCAGGAGGAAGGTGAAGCTCTGGCCTAGTGGGTTACACGTGGGGCAGCCGTCCACACACTCGCCGTGGAGACCAGCAGCCGCTCCTCGGAGAGAGAGACGAGGCTTTCTGCCCCACAGTCAGTCTGGGAAACCCACGGGCAGCTCTAGATCTGCCCTGCCCTGTACGGTCACGACTATCGGAACTGACTCAATGGCAGCACGTGTGCTTTCTGGAAGACAGAGTGGACCCTGCCCATCAGATGCTGTTGCCTGAAACGACAGGTGTTGTAGAGCTGGGGCTTTGGCGGGGTCTTCTGGAGCAGCCTGGCTCCCAGGGCGGCCGGCTGGTTCTTTGCGGGTGTGTCCGGGTTCCAGCTGCAGGTGTGGCTGGCAGGGTTCTGCCTTCAGACGGAGTTGAGTTCATCTCCAGTCTCAAGGAAGCAGCAAAGCTCTATCGGTTCACGGTGGACTCCAACTGGATTGTAAGACGAGAGCACAAAGGCAGCCAAGTGTAGGCCCCAGCGAGAAACGCCGTGTCCCGGGTAGGGGTGGGCGTCAGGTCGTTCACCTCTGCCTCACTGCCTCCACTTCACGAGCTTGACACACAGCACCCTTGGGGGCTGCGTGGCAGGAGATGACCCCATCTCTGTGTGGACGGGGTGAAGAATCAGCGAGAATGCAGAGTGAGAGTTTGCGTTGTTTTCAGGTCCTAGGGTAGCAGAACGTGAGTGGGAAGAAATGGTTAAACTGAATAAGCCTGTCCCGTCTGTATACATGTAGGAGTGATCCAGCCTGCGTGTGCTTTTCGACACATAGCATGCTCCCAGGGCTTAGGGGTGCTGGCTGCTCTGTGACTCCTGACCCTGCCACTACCAGCTCAGGGGTCCCGGCGAGTCACTCGGTCTCGTCGTCTGTTGGTGTGGACAGCATGGTGCTTCTCTCTGCCCCGCCCAGCCTGGGCGCTCTGTTCCACGGGGGTCAGTGGACTGGGAATGAGATGTCCGTGAGTGAGGTGCCACTCACACCGGCTTCCTCTTGGACCAGAGCCGCCTGAGGACCCGAGTCTCCAGCGCTCGGTGTCCGTGGCCACGGGCCTGAACCTGATGAAGAAGCAGAAGGTGAGGGCCATCTTTGCCCATGCCGACGGCGGGAACAAGACCCTGCTCAGCTTTGCCAAGGGGGCCGTCATCACGCTGCTCATCCCCGAGGAGAAGGACGGCTGGCTCTATGGGGAGCTGGATGCCACCAGAGTGTAAGTCCCACGAGGCACAGCCCACTCAGTCAGACCTTCCCGGAGTGTTCCCTCTCAGGCCATCCTCTGTGTGCTGCCCGTGTGGTGCGGTGGGGTAAGCATCAGGCTGCTCACTGCAAGGCTGGAGGTTCAAACCCACCAGCTGCTCCTCTGGAGAAGCTGAGACCTGGGAAACCCTATGGAGCAGCTCTGCCCTGCCCTGTCGGGGCTGTGGGTCAGTCGCTGGGCAGCAGTGCGGGCAGACCTCATTGTACTGCATGGCGCAGATCCTGGTTTTCACGGAGTGGAAGTGGGTGGCTGCCCTGCATCCGATGTGGGTGCCGTTTGTCCAAACGCATGTTCCCGTGGCACGTCTGTTGGTCATGCCCGCCATGTTTCAGGCTTCCTCATGATGCTGTCCCACACTCCAGACCAGGGAAACCAAACACACGTGGGGCTTGCTTGATGAGCTCTTTGCTCGACTGGGGAGGACTGAAATGGGACCCCAGGCTCCGAGGCCTGCCTGGACTTGGTGTTCCAACAGATAAGACCAAAGTCTGCAAAGTCACCTGAGTGCAGATAACGTTCTCCTGGTCTCTTGTTTCTTTCAAGCATATGACTTGCTTTCTCAACACGCTCAGTCATTGTGTTATGACCTCACATTAAACAGTAAACACCGCCCTCGCCTGTCAGCCGCCTGGAAGGAACCAGGCTTATCAGTGACGTGTGTTTCCACGAGCCTCGGCCCACATGTAGGCCCTGTGGTGAGCCTGGGGGTCAGTCCCTGCGCCCTCACTGTTGCTCCTTGGCATGCCTGCTGTTGAGCTTGTACCACAGAGAGGTCTTCTGTCCCCCTCCCCTTCCCCTGCAGGAGAGGCTGGTTCCCGTCGTCGTACACACAGGTGCTGGAGGGGGACGCAGAGGAAGCAGCCGCTCCACCCGTGCCAAGGTAGCCCGAGTGTGGCCCCTTCTCCCCAGCCACCAGAAGCCCACCCTGAGCCCCAGTCTGTCAGTCTGGGAACATTAGAGAAGCAAATTCATAAACACTCATGTGTACAAGAAAGGGCTTTATCTACAAGAACAGTTGAACATTGAGAAAACATCACAGCCCAGTCCAGATCAAGTCCTTAAGTCTGATATTAGCCCATATGTCCATACCAATGTATAAAGTCCTCTTCAGACTCACACACCAAATGCAATGACGCCAAATGCAGGTAGATCACAGGCCAGTGGGTGGGAAGTCTTCTGGATCCAGTGGTGCAAGCATCTCAGCACTGGCAGGGGTCTCCATGTGGCTCCTCCAGTTCTCAGGGCACGGGGTCCATCAGCTTGGTGCCATGTGTCTTGTCAGTAGAGCATCTCTCGGGGAGTCCACCTTGTCAGTAGAGTCTCTCCAAGGGAGTGAGCAGAGAGAGAAAGTGTCTCCCACCTCCAAGGAGGAAAAATAAAGGAGTTCCCAGAATTCTCAGGAGAAGGCCATGTTCACACAGAGGCCTCATTGGCTATGATCCAATGGACAGACTAGACTCCACCCCTTCACTCTTAATCCTCTCAAGTCCCAAACTGACACCAGATGACGTAACTACCACACCCAGGTTCCAAGCAGAGCCATGGGCAGGGGAAAAGAGAGATCACTGTCCCACCTTGCTCCATTCTTCCATCGTCCATGGGGATCTGGAAGATGAAGAGACCCAGCCAACCTCTCCTCAGTGCTGCTCTGGTTACAAAATGTGATCCTTAGTACAGCCTCAAACCTTGGCGAATTCTCTCTCCAGAACGTCCTACCTTGGATTCTTTTCTTTGTACTCCTCCAACTGTCCCTGTGTGTTCACCTCCAGGGGCTCTTCTGCTGCCCATCCTGTGCTGCCTATCCTGTGGACACTGATGGTCCTCAGGCCTCCCCGCCCGGGGCTTGAATCCCACCTCTGGTAGCCGACAAGTGTGTTTCAGGGCAGTGTGTTACAGTGACAGCCATGACTCGTAGAGCCCATTGCAGTCCCACAGTCTCCTTGAGGTGGGTCCCCGGGAAACTGGGACAGTGCTCCAGGAACCACACCCCATCCTGTCCCCGCTTCTCCATGGCGGCCCCTGAGTCCATCTCCACCTCCTCTCATCCCCGATCCAGCAGCACCCCGGATGCCGTGTGCCGACACGACAGTAACATTTGTGGAGACGGCATGCCAGTTCTTTTTTATCTTTAAGTGCTTACTTAGGTTCGTGCTGTGGTCTCTTTCTTTTACTTTTTTTGTTAGTTGATCACTATAGATTATATAGATCAAGATCCAGCTCCTAATCAAGCTAGCTAGTGACTGCTTTATTTTGTTTGGTCATGACTCTGAAGAGCTTTTGGGGGGTTAGCTTTATTGGCCATTCAAAACAGTGCAGTGTTGTAGGGTGTGTGCGCTTAGGGGTAAGCACATGTGCACCCGTGTGTTGGCAGCGGCCCCCTCCCCCCCTCAACCGTATCTTGCTGGGTCACTTGGACAGAGGCTGCCAGGCTCTCCCTCACTGCATCCTGTCCTTGTTTCCTCTCAGCCCTGTGCCTGTGCGGAGCGTCAGCACCGTGAACCTGGCTGAGAAGAGCCAGGTCTTCTTCCCTCCGCCAGATTACCAAGACTGTCTGTCCACGGGGGCAGCTGCGGACAAGAGAGGAGAGGCTCCCACACAGACCTCGACCTTCAGAGTGACAGCGCCCAAGCCGGGAGCCGTGTCTCCTGTGAGTAAAGCTGCCAGACTCACTTTCCCAAGTTCCCACTCCCATGTCCACTATCCTAGCCCCTCCGGGTCCTCCACCCTCCTCCTGGTCACACAGCCTCTCCCTCCTCCGTCGCCCTTCTTTCCTCCGTTAGGGTGTGCCCAGTGGCTCCGCATCGCCACTTCACCTCAGGCTTTGATAGGGTTTGTAATCTCTTGGCTTTGGGTTCCGACTGCAGGCCTTTGATCATTAATCCCCTTTTCTGCAGTGGCTCCCGGTGTCAGGTGGTTTTCTGAAGGCAGGCTGAAGGTGAACCCTGGGAGCTTAACCTTCAGGTTGCTCGGGAAGCATTGACCTCACACCGGCAGTCTGTGAGCACTGCCTCCCCTCTCGTCCTTGAATGGCCTGTGAGGGACCTCACTGCGCAGAGGCTGCGTGCCCAGGGCAGCAGCTCTGGCTCTGGCAGCTCAGAGGGGCACAAAGACTGGCTCCTGGACCCTCGGGCCGTGGTACTTCCTGGTGAGAGGATGTCCACATGGACAAATAAGCAAAACCAGGTTTTTGCTGGTCTTTGGGTTTTGTGCCCCCCCTCCACCCCTCTTTTAAAATTGATTACTGTGGACTCTATGAGATAGCAGGGAACCCGCACTAGGAGCCGTGGAAGCGGCCAGAGTAACCCAGGATGACAGGCAGCCATGGAAGTGCAGTATGTTGAGTGGGCAGCCCTGGCTGAGGGGCACAGTGCTGTCTCCACATGGGCCTTCAAGCCACCTTCCTGTGGGGCCAGGGAGCCTGGAGTGGGAGGAGCCCCCAGGACAGGACAGAGCTGCTGGCAGCAGCGCCCCCTGCCGGTCAGCCTGGAAACACATGGCTGAGTGGACAGTAGACTCACCAAGTGACACAACCAAGGAGGTGCCCTCTGGGGGCCAGACGAATGTCAGACAACTCCGCATCGTTTGAGGGTGAGAAGCAGTAGGCTTTGAGGTGACGAACACCCAACACCCTTTGTGCCATTGGGCCAGTTTAAAGCAGCCAGCCAGGGTGCTGCTCTCCAGCATCTTTGGTAGCCTGGCTTCAGAGCAGGGCCGCGCAGGAAGGTGGGGAGCCGGTGCAGTGCGTCTGAAGGCAGCGGGTGGTGCCAGGAACTGGCTGGAAGTACGGTGTGAGGAGGATGGACTGGGAGCGCTGTCGGCGATGTGGAGATTGCTGGACGGCTGAGTTTGAAGGGTGATGGGAGGTGGCTGTCCGATGGATGGGACACTCAGCTGGAGGACAAGCCCCCAGCTGCAGATGGTTCTACCAGGCTGAACCAGAAGTCTGCCAGGCCGCCGTGCCCTTGCCTCGTGGAAAGTCACCAGGAGGCTGTGATCCAGCCCGTCAGCTCATTGTCTTTTATTCAGTTGCCACTGGGTGATGTCTCTGGCTGCATACATCCCCTAACTACCCACAGAGGGGGGGGTCGGCGCTCCACAGCCCTGTCCCCATCAGCCAAACGCCATTTCACCTGTGTGTCGGGTCTCAGTTCAGGTGGGTTGCGCAGACAGAGCCTTGTGATCACAGGAGCTGGCTGCTCTTCCGAAAGCCTGCCCTGTGCTTTAGCAGTGAGGCATTATGGGACATAGCCCTGCCTTGTCTGAAATATCGACAGAAGATGTTGTGCAGCTTGTCTTCTGGGTACACCCACTGTGCGACCTGGGTCTGCTCATCGGTCCCTGTGACTCTAAATGTCTTCACTCCAGAAAGCGCTTTCTTCCCCTGTGCTTGGCTGTCTTCTCAGGTGGTGGGCGAGCCTGGCCCGTGCCCTGTGCCCCGTGCATCCACCCGCGTCCTGTGCTCCGTTGCCCCCATACATGAGCAGTAGGAGCGTCAGACCAGCGTGCAGCTGCTGTTCACTTGCCTGCTTGGTTTTGCCAGAGCACGTCTTGGTTGGGGTGGCTGCGCCGGCAGCCCCCGTTCTATCACTGTGTGGTAGAGCATTCTGGAATGTTTCTGTGACAGAAATGTCCTAGATCCACACTGTGGTTTTAGGCAGCCGCCGAGAGGGCGTGCTGAGCACCGTGACTTTATTAAGGTTGGTACTGGGGTTATACATGACAGCACCGCGGACATTTTTGCAGTCACAGTCCTGACTGGCGTGGGAAACAAGAACGTGTTCTCATCCCGGGGGTAACACAGACGAGGAGAGCTTGGGTGTTGAGAGCGCTGCTGTCTGGTGGGTTGGAAGTCATGTTCCCCTGGCAGGTTCAGGGTGACCCAGTGCGGTCTGCCACTGCAGGAGACCGCATTGAAAGGTGTTGAGGGCAGTTCACGGACAATAGGTGAGAAGGATCGCTGACATGTGTCCACATCACTTCTCAAGCCCCCAGTAGTAGTGTCTCAAGCAGCACCCCGTCGCCGCCACCTGCTTTGAGCGGAAGTGTCTACACCATGAGCCCCTCACCATCACCCCAGGAGGCAAAATACACGCTCAGCTTCTGACCACTTGAGCCGTCCTGCCCCTTGAGGGGCACCTCAGGTGCTGCCAAGCAGATAGTGAGCCCATGGTGGTGCTCTGGGGGATGGGCTCACTACAGTTTACTGGGGACCCCAAGTGCAGGGAGCGCTGGTGAAGTGCTTCACATGGAGCGTGTTTTACAGACTGAGGTGGGGGAGCCTGTGTGGAGTTCTGTGTTTGACTCCAGTTACCTTGAATCACCATCCATGCCAGTCCAGCGTCGGTCAGACTCAATAAACAGAACAGTTCACCAGGAGTGAAGCAGAAAGCGGGCAGCCCCACCCACCCTCCAGGACTGGGGATGCTCCTGGAGGATCGCACGTGGAAGCAGCTTTCAGAACCACCTGGAATGGTGGTTCCTTTTTGGCCGCTCTGCAGCAAGCATGGGGTTCGATAGCAGCCTTCATTGTGGCAGATGGCCACACACCCAGAGTGGCTAGCTTGCCCCTATTGGGCTTCTGCATCCCCCTCTTGAGACTGAAGGGGCTGTGACCAGGGAGCTGAGTCCCCGGCCCCAGGTGAGCTAGCTCTGGCCCGTTGACAGGGCTCCCTGTGTTTAAACAAATGCCCATCAGGCTGCATGAGGAATATGAAAGGGCCTCCTGCAGGCTTTAGAAATAAGGGGAAGGGGTTCCATGAGGGTTCAGGGTGCGAAGCGGAAAGGGAGGGGGTCCCGGGCGAGCAGCAGGGAAAGCGGCTTAAGCTGGTCTATTGCCCAGCACCCTCACAGGCCTGGCTCGGCCAGCATGATGTGACCAGGCCAGGATCACCAACAAGCTGGCCGGGGCCTGTGAGTTCCTCAGGAGGCACGGCTCTCTGATAAGACACTAAGCACTAGTCCAGCAGCGAGGAGGGGGATGGGCCGCCAGAGCACCTGTTCTGTGGTGGCAGGGGGAACCGAGGTGTGGCACTCTGCCTCAGTCTTACAGGGCAGCACCAGTGACCAATGGCTGCCCTGCTCACTGGTCCCAAGGCCCTTCCCATCCATGGCCAGTGTGTGCACTCTGGTTGGGGTTGGCTAAGCCTTTCTATAAGCAGCTGGCGGAGGCCCTGGGGCCCAATGAATAACACCTCCCCGTGGTGCTGCTGAGGACGCTCCTGGAGAGGCCGACTGCACAGCCCCCAACGCGTGCAAGGGGTCAGAAACTCATCCAGACTGGCCACGTGGTGGCAGACAAACCACTGGCCTGACGTCAGCCCAGCAGGCAGCCCGTGGGGACCTGCGGAGATGGGGTGTGCCAGGCTCCGCAGACCCTCCAGGAGTTTCTGGGAGACCTGAAGTGGCCTTTGGGCAGTGAAAGCAGTTGAGGGGACTTTGGAAAGATTAGTCAGGAGGTAGCAAAGGGGACAGTGGGCACCCCGCCCACCAATCAGGGCTGAGGCCAAGGCTGGATGGGGACTCTTTCCTGGCTGGTGAGGCAGAGGAGAGAGGGAGAGGCCAGCTGGGGTGCTGTTTCTGAGAGGAAAGGTGGGGGGCAGCTTAGGAAATAGGGATGAAGTGTCCCGTGTGGGGCAGGGAGGCTGAGCGACTCCTAAGGAAAATCTTCTAGATGTCCCAGCGAGAAGACCCTGAACTGAGTAGCACACCTCACTGACCGGAGGAGGAGTTGTAGACGGGCTAGGGGGCTGGCTAGGATCAGGAGGGAGAGGGGACTTGTCTCTGATAACTCACCCTTCAAATGTCGTCTTAAAAACACACTGCATAGTTGTAACTAGACCTGACCATCCCGTCTGCTGCAGGCTCTCCCCATCCATGGCTGGTGGGGTCCAATGTGAGAGAGCTGTTAAAGGGGGCTTGGCTTGGGGGCACCTGTGGAGTCTGGTCTGGGGAGGCACAAGGGCGAGTGTCTGATGGAGGGGATGGGTGATGGGTGGCACAGGCTGGTCACTGACACTTGCTAACTGCAGAGTCCCCATCTTCCCTTCCCGTACATTCCAAAACCAAACCCACAGCCTTCCGGTTGTCCTGATTCATGCTGACCCTAGAGGTCAAGGTAGACCTGCCCTTGCCAGTCCTGTGGCAGACAATTCCCAGCGGGAGACCTTGTGCTCAGTCAGCAGCCAACTGCGCGGCCAGGGCTCCTCCCACACGGCGCCTGATGTGCATGCTCCTCTTCTCCCCGAGGGTCGTGGTTCTAGGTTCCCAGCACACCTGGGAGGGGAGCAGAGGTGGGGAGGGTGGGCTCTTCTCCCACAGTGCAGCTCTGGGACCATCTTTAGGGGCAGCTGGACTCCCCTTATCCTCACTGTCCTCCGAAAGCACAGGGGCCTCTCACAAGGTGGCCTGTGGTCACATGTCCACCCGCCTGTGAAGGTACCTGTCCTTCAAAACATGCTGTCCTCACCTGGTCTGTGCACCCATACTCACAGCCTCCCTCCCCTTCGTCCCACACTCACTGCTGTCGCGCTGGTTGGAACCAGCTCCCAGCTGGGGACCCACAGGCCAGCACAGAACCGCTCCCTGAGGTTTCTAGACTAGATCCTTCCAGAAGCAGACTAGTGCCTTGTCTTTCTCCTTCAGTGGCTCATGGCTTTGAACTGCTGCCCTTTCGGCTAGCAGGCTGGTGTTTAACCCTCGGTGCTACCAACCTCCCTGTCTCAGGGCGCTCCGTAACCTTCATCTTCTCTTCACAGAATGATGCCAACGGGATGGCAAAGCCCCCTTTCCTAAGGTAGGTGTTGTCTGTGCCTCCTCTGGGACGCAGCTGTCAAGGGCCACACGGGTGACCTGACCCACCACCCTGGGTTCAGACACCACTGCTGTTGGGGGTGGGAGGGCGGTTTCGTCTCTGAAAACCAAGTGTGTCTCAGCCTAGTGTTTCTGAAGGCGCTCTCTCCCCCGCCCGCCCCCCCCATAGCGGAGAGAACCCCTTTGCTACCGTGAAGCTGCGCCCGACGGTGACCAACGACCGGTCTGCTCCCATCATCCGGTGAAAGGCGGCCGCTGGGCTCCCCCCATAAACTCTACCACCCGCTGACTGGTGCACCTCACACACGCACTGACGCCAAGATGCTGGGACTGGTGTGGCGCCCAGTCGAGGCCCAGTCCTTACCGGCAGGTGGACACGTCTTCTCAGCTTCACCTAGCAGGTCTACGCATCTGTCTCCAAGAGGATGAAATGAGTAGTAGCTTTAGTGACCAACAAAATAATTTAAGATCTACACTTCCTATCTCTTCTGAAATTTGGGATGATTCTTAGTGCACCTTTTTTTTTGTCTTAAACAGCCAAAATATACAGATGATTTGTGCTTTTGCCCGGCACCCCGCTTTCGTGCTAAGACAACAGTAGTGTTTTACGAAGCGCGTGCTCTCAGGCAGCAGCATGACATTTATCTGAAGAAAAATACTGTGTGCGTGCACCTTGGCGTGCAAGTCATAAGCAATATAAATTATGAAAATAATATGTAAAATATAAATTTTCTAACTTAGTCGTTAAATTTGTTTTATTAGAGAAAGCCACCCAGGGAGGGAGGGGATTGCAAGCGCCCCTGTCAGACAACACAGTGCAGTGGGGGCTTCACGTTTCCTGTTCAGTCATCACCAACAGTGACTAGCTACCTGTTGGGTTTACTGCCCAGGCTGCGTGCCAGGGCTGAGGGCCATACAGAGCAGCCCACCTATTGGGGGGGGTGGAGAGGGGAGGTTCCCATCAGCAGGAAGGACCTACCTTGCTCACCCTGACGGTGGAGAATCCTGAGCAGAATTTGCACCCAGGACTTCCTGCTTGGAAGGGCTGCTCCCTGTGGACTGCCAGGACTTCGCTGCTCCGTCATCAGCTCAGTTCTCCTGGGGGCTGGATGCTAGCCCAGTGCAGGCCTCCTTCCGGCTGGGTTGAACAATGTCACAAGCTCTCGTGGGAGGGGACAGCCAGGCAGCCCCTCCCCCCAGGGGCTGTGAGCACCAGCCAGGGCAGAGAACCTGGTCTGTTCTCCTCCCACCACCTATAGGAGAGGGTCCAGGAGTGTTCCACTCAGGGAAAACAGCTAGGTCTTTAGAGCCCCCCGTGGGGAGCCTTCTGGCTTTGTTACAGGGATCTAGACGCAGGTCCTAGGGGATCAGGTGCAACATGTGGACCCCACCAGACTCCTCCAAGCCCCATTTTGCCCCCACAGAATGGAACTTGGTGCGGAAGTGGGGGCAGGGGGTCCTCGGGTCCCTAGCACCAAAGCGCAGTAGTGTCACGGTACTGTATTTCATGACAATAAAGACCTTGAAAACAGGCATGCTTTCTTGAGCTGTAGAATCGACTCTTGGGTAACCCCCAAAAAGGCTGCCTCCAAGGGTGGGCAACAGGCAGCCTGGGTTCATATTGAGCCCAAGCCAGAGCTGGATGCTGGTCCTTCCAGACGGTGGTAAGTGGCCCTCAAGGGCTGTCTGGGCAGTGCTGGCTCATGGAGGGGTCTGGGCTCCTCTCATCTCCCTCGAGCCCACACTAGGGTTTAGTCCACGGAAAATGTCACTCCCATGTTTACACAGCGCACACAAAGACCAAGCCTGGACCGACTGAGCAACAATGTTCCTTAAAGAGTCACTTACCTTTCCAGCGAAGGTCTGTATTTAAAGGTTGACAGTCCAGCCAGCTCTCACCAGTGCCCACCCCCCCAGTGGAGGCTCGGCACTTTAAGGGCAAGCGGCCGCAGGGCATGCGCACACAGGCAGGTGGAAACCCGACAACAAGGGCAGGAATTTTGTTTATTAAAATGGTACCCCTCACCTTCCTCGGATAATAGGACCCAGAAGCAGTGCTTTGATGAGTCACCATAGCCTTGGGGTCCCAGAGCTGACCACCCTTCCTAGGCCCGGCACCCCAGGCCCGTCCCTCCACGCTATAAAACAGTCCTGAAGCTTCATGGGATAAAGCTATTGTACACGACATTTACATTAGAAAAAGAGCATGTCGAAAAGCCTGGGGTGAGGTTCCCTTTACGAAAAGGAGGCCCCGCAGTTGGGGCATCTTCGCTTCCTCAAGGCGAAGCAGCAGATGAACCCGAAGGGGAACAAGATGATGGCCAAGAAGATGCCCAGGAAGGTGAAGGAGTCCTCCAAAACCCCGACTCTGTGGAGAGAGGGGGGCGGGGTCAGGGCCGAGCGGGGCCTGTGCCTCATGCACAGCCTGTGGGGGAGAGGTAGGTGAGCCCCTCCGGCCAGCTGACAGCGCAGGTTCCCACTCACTCGGCAGGTGACCCAGGAGGAGCGGCGGCCAGGGCCAGCCCCACAGAAGCCCCCGGCTTCTGCCTGCATGGGGATTCATCTGAGGCACAAGCACTTGGTCTCCCTTTCAAAGAAGGACCCCGGGTTTTCATCTCCCCACCCCCATCAGAGTGATGGAGTGGGTTTGGGGCTGTTTGGCTTCACAAGTTGTGGTGACATTTCACTACAATCCAACCCTTAGTCATGTGTGTCCCTTCACCCTCAAAGCACCACATCTTCCTCCAGTGCACACCATGTCCAAGGATTCCCTGGGGATGGGGCGATGACGGGACCACAGGAACTCTGGAAGCCCCTGCAACTCATCAAAGTGACTGAAGCCCTGTGCCCAGGGACAGAGGTCCAGACGCCGCTGGAGGAAGGGCTGGCTGCCCCAGGCAGAGGGCCCACCCAGAGGGCCCCATCCCACCAGACAGCCTCCTTGCCCCTGATCACAAACCCAAGCACATGAAGGGATGCCAGGGAAGTCCCTCCAGGTGGCATCTGCCCAAAGCTGGGCCAGCCTTGGGCTTGCCTCCCCCCCACCCCCCGCAGGACACTGGCCCAGTACTAGAGCCAGCCCTTCCACCAGCTCCCAATCAACGCCTTCGGGAAGCGATGCTGGCAATGTGGAGGAAGGAACGCCACAGTGGCCACTAGAGGGCGCCTGCACACACAATTCCA
>NW_022103901.1:4475371-4481650 GCF_000313985.2 Echinops telfairi | reverse complement strand
GGATGTTTTCGTGATGCACACTTTCTTTACATAAAACTCTCTTATATATGAGTTGCTGTGGATTTGTTTCTCTAAAGTACCTAGACTAATACAGACGCCTTCACATGAAGTGAGCAGCCTGCTCATGAGTCAGCCAAGAGGGCCCCGTGCTTGTCTGTCCTGTTGAGTCTGGTGACAGAGGTCACAACTGCTGTGCACACACACTAGTCACCGGGAGTGTCCCAGTGCTCACCTCGCCTCCAGCGAGTCCACTCCCAGAGGGGCACGGGGCTTGGGCTGGACACTCACAAGCTCTGAGCCCCATCCTGGCCCACCAACGCAAGTTGAAGCAAATGAGAAATGGGCCAGAAACCAGGTCCAAGCACCCACTCTTGACACCTGGGGCCAGGAGTGTAGTCCACCCAGACCCACCCCCCTCACCTCGCAGAACTGGCAGCTGCGCTGCCCACACCAAGCTAGAGCCCATGTCCTCCAGGAACACCAGGGAGTTGGCGTGGACTCTGTGCCAAGTCTCGGTGATCCCGAAGCCCACACCCTCCCAGAGAACGTGGGGCTTCAGCAGGCCCTGGGGAGCAGGCAAAGACTTGCCAGGCACGTGTGGATGACCCTCAAAGCACACAGCCTCAGGCTGTCAAGACTGCGAGGACACATCACACCCCACCCAAAATCCCAAAGGCCATCGGGGCCCTGAGTTTGTTGCAAAGCTGGGTGGTGTGGCAATTTATCATCAAATCCGTCCCCATCCCGTGGACATGCCCATTCAGCTGCAGCAGCACCGGTGTCCCCACTCTGACAGACAAGGATGCACCAAGGCTTGCTGAGCTGAAAACTACCTGAGCTCCTTCCAGGCTGGGCCCACCAAAACTCCGGGAGTCGGCCGCCTAGGACACAACCACAGGTTTCCCCGAGGCCCACATACGGTGCATTCCTGCCTAAAACTTGAAGGAGGGAAATACACGGGTGTTCCCAAACCCCGAAATGACTCTATGCGATCAGACAACACATGAAACCTATGGAGTGCTCAGACAGCGGCTCCAGGCAGATCGTGGTGCCCAGAGGAGCCGCTGAGGGCTGCCGCACTCGATGCTCCCAAGGAACATGCACCTGACACCAGTTTCCCCTTTTGTAAAAGCGAAGTGCGGACTTAAAGGAAGTTTCAAAAGGCGGGGCTCGGGGGAGGTGTTCCTATATTGGTTTCTGGGCTTCCAGGGTGAGAGAAACTGAAGAAAAACCAATGGCTCAGACGAGAAACTGGTCAGCAGGACAGACAGTCTGCAGGACACCCGGCCTCCCTGTCCTGAGACCAGAAGAACTAGATGGCGGCCCACGGTCACTCCTAACCTGCTGACTAGGAAGGCCTTAGATCCTGAGAGAGGGACAAACGTGGTCCCAGAGTGGCTCAAATGGATTCACCTGTATGTCCACAGCTGTGCTGGTTTGTAGTGTAGACTTCCCGGGCAGGTGGAGGCTGGAGGCTCCCTGAGACTATGGCCCTGACACACTCGTCCAACCTTGGACAGAAGTTATCCTCCAAGGTCACTGTCTAGCTAAACCATCAAGTGGCTCCCGGCCGTGGCTGCTGTGCTCCAAAGGCTTTCCTACATGAGATCAGAGGCCCTGGAAGGCCCCAAAGGAAGTCATGGGAACGCTGACACATCACAACAATGTAACTGAGGCCACTGGACAAACCACATAGACATGGCTGGACGGGAACCTGTTCAGAAAAACAAACAAACCACGAGCCACAGCCCTGGGGCCGCAGTGGATGAGGGCCAGCGGCTGACTGGGCCCCTAGCCCCTCAGTGGACTGGCCAAGTTCTGCCTCTCCTCACTGGGCTCTGCAGGTGACGCCCACGCCAGGCTTGCACAATCCGAGGGGTCATGTGGGGACACTGTGGGAGCAGTGGAAATTGGGGAACCCACTCTGAGTACACTTCCCTAATCTCTGACGGGAACCTTGCAGAGAAAGTGGCTGACCAGCTGCCCTGTGGGGCTGTCCCAGTGAGCAGAACCACGGGCCAGCCTGGGAGCGTTCTGGGAAGGAGGGGGCCGTAGGGGCCCAGGAGAACACCATGGGCCCTGAGTGTCCCTCACCCTGCAGTCCTGGAACAGGAAGGCCCTCATCCCTGCCACCCCACCCTGGAGGCTCCCCTTCTCCCGGCCCAGGGGGGCTCGGGTCCAGAGGGTGGAAGCTCAGGTCACAGGCATTCCCGGGAGGTGTCTGTATGCAGTTTTGGGGGACGAGGCAGGGCAGCGGCTGGCCTTCCTCCTAGCACCTACCAGATCACTTCTCCCAGAATCACCCCCACCCCCCACCCCACCCCACCAGGGGGAGATAATGGCTGGCAAAGGAACCCCAGCCCTCCCGCGGCCGGGTATCCCTTCCTGGCTTCTGCTTGGCACCCCTCCCCTCCCTGCAGAGGGCTAGTGTGCCTGCCTGCCTCTGGGGGGCGCCCCAGGGGCCTACTTCCCAAGGGCCTCCTGCAGGGGTGAGGGGCAGGCAGCTAAGAACAGCCTCCCCGGCAATTCCTCCAGAAGCTGGGGGAACCCTCTAGCACAGGCAACCACTCCGGGCCCTTTGGAAGCCTACACACCAGGCCGCTGCCCTGCACTAGCCTGGCCAGCAGACTGCCCCAGGTTGAGGACTGGGCCCAGGGGCCCAGGAGGCCAATAGGTTGGCACAGCCTAAGAGCTAGGGGCAGCCACAGCAGCCGGGATCACCAACCTGGCCATGCTCACGTGCACCTGGCTGCCAACCAGCTCGGAGGCCAACCCAGGGTCACCATGGACTCTCCGGCTCCTCCTGGTGACTGGCCTGCCCCTCGAGTCCTCCTCACCAAGCCGGGAGGGAGTCTCCAGGGCCACTAGCAACACCTCTCCAAACTCAGGGGTGTGGCAAGGCCGGGCAGGGCCCCAGCCCCACAGGCAAGGGTGCCCAGGAGGCAAGAGGTGTGGATGCAGCTGGTAGAACAGCCCCCAGGGCACAGCCCCTGCCCACCCCCACCTCTACCCGAGACGCCATGCTGTCAGTCCCTCCTGCCACCCCGTCTCAGACAACAGCCTGCCCACCCCCACCTCCCAGGGCGCCAACCACGTATACTCCCTGACCGCTTTGACCAGCAGCAACCACAGTCCGTGACCTCTGGGTGTGGCTGGGCCACTCCTCTCCCCCAAGCCTGGGGTCAGGGGGCATCTATACCCCCCAGCCAGCACTGAGGTCAGGGAGTCATACCTTCTTCAAAGAGGCTAAAACGGGAAGGTGGAGTCACTGGCTGCCAGCCGGCAGTGGTTAGGCACCCGCCAGCCAAGCCCCACTCAGTGGAACTACGGCAGCCAGCGTGTGACTTCTGCCCAGCCCTGCCAAGCACCCGGGTCTGGCACGCTGGCCAAGGGCCCATCTCCAACCCCAAGAAGCCAGCAGCGGCCGACTGGGCTGTTCTCTGAGGACTTGCCCCAGGTCCTCTTCCAGAGACCAGGTGGCCCCAGGGCAACACTCCTTCCCCTGGAGCTCGCAAGGGAACTAAGGGCAAGGGGCATCTCTGGGGGCCCCCCCACACTGCAGCGGAAGTCGGCGTGTGAAGGGCGTGTGAAGGGCTGGGAGCTGTGCTCAGAGAGAGGAGACAGAGCGCCTCAGAGCCAGCTCCATGTGGAAGAGCCCCCTGGTCAGGGCAAGGACTCTTCCTGGAGACCGGAGAGGCAAAGCCTACCCCAGGTGACAACTCACTAGCAAGGAGACATCCCGGGCTATCCTGGCTGTCCATAGCCTCCAGTCTCCTCCGGCCCCCACCTTCCTGCAAGAAGGACCTCCAACATCCAGAAGACCCCACATTTCCCAGACAGGGAAGCTGAAGACCCAGAGGGTGCCCGGGGGGGCCCAGAGCTCAGCATCTCCAGCAGGAGGGACCGGGTGACCAGGACTGGGCAGCTGACTCGGGTCCCAGGCTCCTTCCCCCTCAAGCCAGCAGCCTCAGGACCTTCCCAAAACTCGAAGACCACTCAGACCCCCCAGCTCCACCAGGCTACCCATCACCCACCTCGGCCACCAGACCCCCAAAGGGATCCGACCATGGAGGAGCCAGCTCTCCCTCAGCAGTCCCAGAGCCCCTTCCCTTCCACCCTGAGCCTCCATGTTCTCCAAGTCCCCAATCAGCTGCGCAGTGACCCCCCAGCCGGGAATCAACCTGGGTGTGACAACGGCTCCCTGTGGCTCTTCCATCCCACAGCCCCTGTCACACGTGGCTCCCACCTCACCATCTCATCTTCTGACTGGACCCTGGGCTTATAAAATGAACAGCCAGATTTATTGCGGGGGCTGGGGGTGTTCCTCAGGTTGGCCAGCTCTGCCTTGCCCAGCCCCAGGTCTACCTTGAACCTGTCTCCCCAAGAGCCGCACAAAACATCCAGGTGCCCCCTTGAGCCATGAGAAGTCATCACCAAGTTTATACAAGACCCAAGCAGCTGTCCTCTGACTGTGCAGTTGGGGTTCCCTCAGGATAACGCCGCCTTCAAGCTGCTGCCCCACACTGGACTCCCGGACACCCCACTCCTTGGACACACCAGCCATCAAAAACCCCAACTCTCCAGTCTCCAGGCCCCAAAGGGCCAGCAAAGCAACCCCTCCTCCCACCTTCCAGAAACAGCTGTAGGGCAAGCACAGCTGTCCCGGAGGAACAAGAAAGGCCTAGTCCCCAAAGCAAGATGGAAAGGCTGGCCATCAGTCAGAGCCCACGTGGCACCTGCCCCCCTTGGGGGTGACAGCACTTTCCCAACCTCCAGAGAGCAGGCACTCACACAGGAGTGGGTCCTCATCCCCATGGGGGACCCCAACCCAAGCCCAGACCACCCACTCCCCCAGGCCTACCTGCCTGAAGCCCCCCGGCCCCAGGCCTACCTGCAGACTGGACAGCCACCAACGACTACGATGGAGTTGGCAGGGTACCGGGTGACATCTCGACTGTGCATGCTGTAGACCCTCGGGTGCTGGGTGGGCACTCCTGTGGGAGGAGGTAGGTCAGAGGGCGCAGGGAGAAAATGCCAAAAAGTGAAGGCTGAATCTCTGTCCCTCCCCGCAAAAAACCTCCATCCTTCCCGTAATGAGTAAGAGCTGATCTGCCAAGTCTGACTGCCAGCTGCCTTCTGCACAGATCTGCAGGCAGCACCTTATTAACGCAAAGTTCACTGGAAACCAGGCCTTCAAAGCGGGCCATGCAGCCCCACTTCCACTGAACGGGGTGCGCAGGAATGGGCACTTTATTAGACCCACCCCCCACCGCCCTGGCCTTCTGGCACACGTGCGAGTCATTCTCCTGGGGGCCTGGTTATAAGGGAGGTTCCAATTCCCTACATCTGGGGTGGAAATGCAAATTCTCCACAAGGGCGGTCCAACCAGAATGAACTGCTCCGAAGTCCTGTTTGAAATATGGCGCAGGGCAGGCAGTCTGGCACGGGACCCTAGGTAGGGCAGAGTGCGGTGCACCGGGACCTTCTCTGCTGTCAGTCTGTCGGTCCTTTCCCACTGCGCGCCGCTACAGGGCAGGGTAGTTCCACCCTACGGGGCAGGATAACTGCCCCTGCGGGCTTCCGAGGCTGTAAATCGTTGTGGGAGTAGAAAGCCTCTTACTCGCAGAGCGGCTGCGGGTTTCGAACGGTTGACCTTGCTATTAGGAGCCCAACTCTTAACCAATACACCACCAAGGATCTCGGTACGGCTACAGGGCAGTCAGGGGCCCCGGGCTCCTAGGCCGAGCAGAGGGTGGTCAGGTGCTCTGGGTGGCCTGGTGCCCGGAACCCTAGGCGTGGCAGAGTAGTCGCTCAGTCAGGTGCTCGGGGACCCCAGGTAGGCTAAGGGCCTCGGACAGCGCCCAGGAAGGAGAGCGGGAGTCCGGGCTGGCAGCTGGGAAGACCGCGCCTTAAAACCTCCTCGCGGGGTGGGACCTGAGGGAGCCCTGCCCGCGCCCTCCACTGGGTTCTCCCGGTTCGGCCCGGGGTTCCGTCCCCACCCGGGCAGGGGAGTCGGGGAAAGTTTGTTTGGGGTTAAAGGTCACCGTGGGGCTCAGCCCAAACTTTCGCCCGGCGGGGCACCCCGCTGCCCACCCCCTCCCCCCAGAAAGCCTACCCCAGGTGACAACTCACTAGCAAGGAGACATCCCGGGCTATCCTGGCTGTCCATAGCCTCCAGTCTCCTCCGGCCCCCACCTTCCTGCAAGAAGGACCTCCAACATCCAGAAGACCCCACATTTCCCAGACAGGGAAGCTGAAGACCCAGAGGGTCCCAGGGGG
>NW_022103901.1:4465778-4475051 GCF_000313985.2 Echinops telfairi | reverse complement strand
GCTGGGCAGCCGGCGCCCTACCGCCGCAGGACAGAGGAGGGGAGGGGAACAAGCTACAACCAGAGCCCCTTGGAGTGTGCCCACGTGGTCCCACCGCCCCCAGCAGGAGGGGCGGGGGGAGGGGGCTTAACATCCGGTGACCAAGGATCCTTGTCAGTCTGGGGGCCGTCACCCCAAATCAGGGCAAAAGAACATCTCGAGCGGTGCGGAGAAACCAAGGTGCCCAGGGCTCCACTCTGTTAATGCCTTCCAGTGTCCCGTGGACCAGTTAGGCCCGTTAGGGAGGCTGTGGCCCTAGTGGCGCAGCAGGCTGGACGATTGGCTGCTAACTGCAAGGCCGCGGCTCAAACCGCCCAGCAGCGCCCAGCGAGAAAGCCACTAACGATTACCACCTTATTTGGGGCCAGCATGGGTGGGCATCCACTCCTTGGCCTGGGTCTGGTTGGGTCCTGTGGCCACGTGCTCCGCTTTGCTATGGGGAAGCTGAGGCTCTGAAGAGGGGAGAGGCGTGGCCACGCACACCTGGGGCAGGTCCCCACACCTGTGTCTTGCCTGACCTGACCTTAAAGACCCCCGGAGTCAGGAGCCCAGGCGCTCTGGGCACAATGGTTACACACTCAGCTGCTATCAGTACCGTTGGTGCTGTGAACCCAAACCGCGGTCCAAGGGAGCACCTGGCCTCGGCTCCCATAGAGGCGGCCCAGAAATCCGCGCGGGTGGGTTTGTCACACGGGGTCCCAGCAGTTGAAAAGGAGCTCAACCGCTTACGAGCTCTGAGTGGAGCAAACGTCTGCCCAGACGTTGGCGGTTCAGACCCACCCTGCAGAGCTGGTGCTGCGCAGGAAGTTCAGCTGGGGCAGGTGGGGGGCAGCTAGGGCCCTTTCAGCCCTGCCACCTTGTCTCTATCAAAGCCCATCCCCTGTCCACGCAGAGTCCCCAGCATCCTGTGCTGATGGGGAGTGGGGGCGAGGGACAGGTCAAGTGAGGGCCGGGCTGGCATCTGGAGTGGGCTCTGAGATGGCAGACATCACAGGAGCGGCTGAAAGGGGGACCCTCACACCTGGCCAGCTACAGCCACCCCCATGGGTCCCCTGCAAGCCCTAAAGCATGCACACAGCCCATTTCCCTACTGGGCTAAGGTGGCTTTTCCCTCCTTCAAGGCCTGTGTGTGCTTCCAGACCCCACCAAACCCACAGCCCGAGCTCCCTTCTCCAATGAAGACCATTTTCTGCCTTTCTGCCGTGGGACTCCCTGTTCCCAGGAACACAGGCAGGGAGGTGAGGGCCACTGAGAAGACCCTGACTCTGCCTCACGGTCTCCCGAAAGTTGAGGTCCACTGCTGGGGCTGGGGCTGTGGTGCTGGTCCCGCACACCCAGGGTGTCACCCAGGTGCACCCCGTCCTTGCCGGCCCTCCACGTCACCAAATATAACGTCCTCCTCCGTGATGGGTCCCTCCTGATGACCTGTCCAAAGCACACAGTCGTCCTTCAGTGCATTTTGGAAGCCAACCACCAGGCCCATCTTCCTACTGTCTTCATCTGGAAGTTCTGCTGAAAGCTGCCCACACAGGCCTCGAGACCCTCTGGAGCAGGGTGATGCTGCTGGCATTCGACACGCCGGCATGGTCACTTCCAGGAGCACAGCACTGTGGAGACCACCACAGAACAACAAGCAGACGGGTGGTAGTGGCATTGGTGGCTGGTGGGTGTGGCTTGGGGGTTAGGGAGGTCCCCTTGTCACCTTGAGACATCACATACAATCCCTGCTCTCCTTTCACTGGGCAAGAAGCAGGCAAGAGCGTGGCTGAGCAAACTGAGCTCCTGCCCACCCGCCAGCCACTGCTGTCAGAAGGCTGGGGTGCAGAACCCAGAATGGTAACCGAGTCCGGATACTCCAAGGCCCCCAGTGTCATATGGAAGCTGAGCTGTGGGGCCAGAGTAGGAGTTGACCTGAGGGGAGAGATGGGGAGAACATTCCAGGCAGAGTGTGCTGAGGCCCCAAAGAGCAATGGGTGGCCCACCGCCATGTGCCAGAACTCAAGCCTGGGGGTGAGTGGGGCTGGCTCAAGGCCTGTGAGGGTCTCCAGCATGGAGGGTGAGCTGGCCAGGGGAGGGGTAGCCCAGAAGTGGGCAGTGGGCGGGTAACCTGCCCGAGCTGTGCCGGAACCCACGAGGCGTTTCTGAGAAAGCATGAGCATCCCATGTGCTCTCAACCCCAAAGCCAGCAGCATTCTAGCGAGTAACTAGGGGCAGGGGTCAGCGAGGACCCCTTGGAATCATTCCAGGAGGAGACCACCCGCAGGCTCAGGGGCGCCAGCTGTGGAGAGGGGGGGTGGCTCGGTACCTCGGAGTCAGTCCTGACTCACAGGGACCCTGTGTCCACCCAAACAAGACACTGCCTGGTCTCGCACCATCCTCCCAAGTTCTGCCCTGTCTGCAAGCATTGTTGCAGCCACTGTGCCGAGACCCTCTGGAGCAGGGTCTCTTCTCTGCCATCTGTCCTGGGAGCCTGGTTTGTCGCCGGTGCCTTCGGTGCAACTTACACGGCTTCCTTCAGTGCCATCAGTCCTGGATCACATCCTACCTCCTACGGCAGCTGGAGGTCACTCGGCCCGTTTGCGACCTTGGCTTTGCGTATTCCTCCATCCTCTGAAGCCGCCTGCCTCGCTCCCTGTTTTCGCACAGAACCAGTCAGTACCACAGCTGGAGTTGAGTGTGGAGACCGGGAGGGGCAGGAAGGGCAGGTGTGAGTCACACCAAGATTCTGTCACGACCTGGTGACCCACTTGCGAGACAAGGATCAGGATACCCAAGCCTCTGGCTCAGGTGACTTCTCCGCACCCACGCCTGGAGTGAGAACTCCCGAGGCCAGCTGGACGGGAAGACCAGGGTAGCGGGTTGGGGACACGAGTGGAAAGGTGTCCTGTGAAGCTGAACCGGCATGCTTGACAGGACATGGGGCGTGGGAAGCTCTCACCAACAAGAACGTCTTCCTCAGTCCCCACTGAGGAGCCCCTCAGGGAAGGCGCTCGCTCTCGGCCTCTGTCCTGGGTCCCACGCCCTTGGCATCGCTCCATCCCCATTGGGGCTTCCTTTCTTCTGTGCTAACTTGCTGATGGGTTTAAGCCCCTACAAGATGAACTCATTTACCTAACAGAAAACCCTTGCCAAGTGGGATGAGTTCAACAGGCATAGATAGGGGTTGGGCATTAACTTTGGGGGGGGGGGTTGTCCTTCAGTCCCTAACAGTTATAAAAGGCCTGGGAATTGACACCCACTGTCCTCTTGGGGAGTGTTGATGGAGGTCGGCCCCGTGCCTGGTGCATGTCGGACTCAGCCCCACTGGAGGACCTCTTGTTCTCTTGGGGAGGGGCCTGAGCACATGACTACTGCTCTGGGGGCAGGGACCGAGGACAGTGGGCAGGGGGGACAGCAGTGGGCCATGTTGAGAAGGTGCTGCCGGTGCCATGACTGGATCAGAGCGCTGCTGGGTGAAGCCCACAGGACCAGCCTGAGTGTTTGCCTGTTTTTGAAGGTGCTGGAAACGACGGGCCTGTTGTCAGGTCGTGGAAGAATCCAGGGCAGAGAACAGCGGGCAGACAGGACGGGTCCAGGGCAGAGGTTGTGGGAAGGTGGCCTGCGGGCACAGGGGGAGGAAGGTGGGTGGGTGCCCCGGTGGCAGCTCTCCTGGTGACGTCTGCTCTTGAAGAAGCAGGAAGATCTCAGCCAGGACAGGGCAGGGCCAGTGTTGGTGGGGGTTGAGGACAACAGACTTGTGAACAGGCTGGGTAGAGAATTCTTTGACTGCTGGATGGCATGGGGGACAGTGTGGATGACACGGTGGGTGGGTGAAGTATTGTGCTGCTAACCTCACCGTCGGCAGTTCAAGCCCACCAGCCGTTCCTCAAGAGAAAGATGAGGCTGGCTGTTCCCCTAAAGATTCTGGATCTCAGGAACCCTAAGGAGCCATTCCATTCTGTCCCACTGCAGGCTGGCGATGGAGCTCTGCAGGTTAATGACCGGACTGAGCAAGAACGGCTGCATCTGAATTCGGGTGTGGGACACCCTAAGGACCAAGGACCGCCAGAAGAATGAATGGGTCTTGGGAGAAGTACAGTCAGAATGCTCCTCAGAAGGCCAGTCCAAAGTCTGTCTCGTGCACTAAGGACATGTTATCAGCAGGGACGAGTCCCTGGAGAAGGGCGGATGCTGGGGAAAGTCAGCCTGCAAGAGGAAGACTCTCCATGAGCTGAGGAAGCAGGGCTGCGGGCACAGCAGTGGTCGGGAGGCTGGCGTAGGACCGGGCAGGGCTCCCTTCTGTGGGACACAGGGTCGGGGTGAGTCAGGCCGGACTCCGCAGCATCTAGCAACAGCAGCAACAACCAGTCCCGGCTGCGGTTACGGGGTAGTCACGGTGTATGGGCCAGGTGCACCAAGTACCGTACAGGCTTCGCCTCGGTCAAGGCCAGAGGCTCCGGGACCCCCCCAAGGTATCTCAGTCAGTAAACGGGGATCTTCAGACACCAGGCAAACCAAAACTCACTGCCACTGAGTCGATGCCAGCTGACAGCGACCCTACAGGATAGAGGAGAACTGCCCCTGTGGGTTCCTGGCGCTGTAACCCTTTATGGGGGCAGAATGCCCCCTCGGCTCCCAGGGACTGGCTGGTGGCTTCCAACTGCTGGCCTCCTGATGCCCAGCCTCCCCAAGAAGGCAGCAGACATGGACCATACTTCTGCTTTTAAAAACATGTTCTTAGTGAGAACATAGAACATTCCTTCTTTGCAGATTTCTCTGAAACTTGAAATTCTGCTGCTTATCTACTTTTAGGTCTGGTTTTGATGTATTCATTCCTTTTTTCTTTTGGTCCTTGCCCAAGGGCAGAACGCCAGACCGGATGCTGTTGAGACAGTCCCAAGGCAAGGCCCCTCCTCGGTCAGGGCCAAGCTGTGCCCTGTGGGGTCTTCAGGAGCTGAGGTTTTAGAAGTTCATCTCCAAGGTCCCCCTGGGAAGAGTCGGAGCTCCAGCCAGTGTGGCCTGGATGTTTTGGCTGGAGGCGCTCTGTGAGGACATGGTCAGACCTGCTGCGTGGCTGTCACCTGCCCGGGGTCAGGAGGACTGTCATGGTCTACTGGCCATTGATAGCCAGTGGACAGCAGCTCCTGGCTCTCCTCAGGGGAGCTGGAGGCCATCAGAGCAGGGCTTCTCCCCCTCGCCCTTGCCTGGGACGTGCTGGGTCGTCACGTGAGCTGCTTGGCGTCCTCAGGAAGCTGCTGTCTCACATGATGGGGATTGCCGCAAAAAAGAAAAGTGGGGGGTGAGGGGTGAAGGGTGAGGGAAGCACATGCAATACCAACACCCACGGTTCGGGCCAATTACGGCTACAAGCGTCTGCTCCCGAGGAGGCCAAATATTTGCTCAGTGAGTGAGCGGTTTATCTGAGATCAACATTTTACGTTGGGGGTTGTCTGTTTTTCAGGAAGTCCATGGTGCTTGTGATTCTACTGGGCAAACAGTTTGTAAATATTTCAGAAATGATGCCCAGAGGTCCCCACCAATCCCGATTCTCAGGGAGTCCACTCGGCTGAGCAGAACAGCCCCATAGGGTTGTCAGTGGTGGTAGAGTGGTTATGTGCTGGGCTGCAATCCGAAAGGTCAGCAGTTCAAACCCACCAGCTGCTCCTGGGTAGAAAGACAAGCCTTTCTACTCCCTTTGTCTGAGAGTGACAGTCTCGGAAACCCACAGGGGCAGTGCTACCTGGTCCTAGAGGGTCGCCATGAGTCAGCATCCAATTGATGGCAGTGAGTTTTTCTTTTTAAATGTATTGTCACCAAAGGAGCCCTGGTGGCTCCGTGGTCAGCGCTCGGCTGCAAACTGGCAATTCAGACCTACCAGCAGCTCCACGAGAAAGAGGTGGCCGTCCCCGGCCATGAAGAGCCACAGCCTTGGGGACCAGGGGCCATTCGGGCTGCTCTGAGCACCGGGAGACTGGGTGACAAGTTGCTGTCATTGTATCTTCATACATACGTACGTACGTGTGTCCTTGGGTACCACCCAGTCAGTGGGGCTCTCTCAGCAATACAAGTCCAACAGAAGAGCTTCACCCTCGCTGCCGCTTCGGAGCCACAGAGTCAGGCCGGCTCCTCGAGGGGCTTCCTCTTTCACGGACCCCTCTGCTTTCCCCAGCATGACGTCCTTCCCAGGGACTGGTCCGTCTCTCCTGACAACATGTCCAAAGCATGTAAGACAAAGTCTCGCTGGCCATCCTGGCCTCTAAGGAGCCCTCTGGCCGTCTTCTGAGGCAGAGCTACATCTGGACCTGGATAACCATCTGGGGTGTCCGTCTCCACGCCACGCCTTCATTCCCTAAGAGGGCGGTCCCAGACACGTGGGCTCGCCCAGTGGAGCACCCCGACTCGTACCTGGAAAGTCGGCTGTTTGACCCGCACTGCCGACAGCAGCGGTTCTCAATCTTCCTCCTGCCGCCACCCTTTCCTACAGTTCCTCGTGGTGGTGACCCCACAACCATAACATTATTTTCGTTGCTGCTTCATCACTGTCATTTTGCTACTGTGATGATTCATCATGTAAATATCTGATAGGCAGGACGTATTTTCATTGTTACAAATTGAACCTAATTAAACATAATTAAAGCATAGTGATTAATCACAAAACAATATGTAATTATATCTTGTGAAATAGTTATGTGTTTTCTGATGGTCTGAGGTGACCCCTGTGAAAGGGTTGTTCGACCCCCAAAGGGGTCATGACCCACAGGTTGAGAACCGCTGTTCTAGAAGCTTCTATGGCCAGTTTCGCTCTGACAGACCAGTCAGCAGCAGGGACGGCAGCTGGGGTATCCTGGTTTCACCCTTCTCCCACTGCCCTCGGGTTGGCGCAGGCTCAAAACCACCCTGTAGACAGAGGAGAGCGCCCCCGTGGCTTCCCAGACTGCACATCCATATGGGAGCCAACTGTCTCATCTTTCCCCTGGCCCACAGTCAGTGCTCAAAAGAGGTGTTGCCTTGGGTACATCTGCTGCACAAGACCTCTTTAGAGTACGACAGCGATGTTAGTTTAGAGTATGTTACTTTGAGGTGAGCCTGACCCACGCCATGGTGATTTCTCCAGCCTCACATGCATGTGAGAGTTGGACACGGAATAAGGAGGACCGAAGGGGGAGAGCTGCGTTTGGGTTGGGGCGCTGGTGAAGAACTGTTGGCAGTACCGTGGACTGCCGAAAGAATAAACAAAGCTGTGTTGGAAGTACAAGATCGCTCCTGAGAAGCAAGGATGGTGAGACTCTGTCTTGCATACATTGGACACGCGGTCAGGAGAGCCCAGTCCCTGAGAAGGACGTCCTGCTTGGTACCGTGGAGGGGCAGTGAACAAGAGGAAGGTCCTTGCTGAGAGGGGCGGACACAGCGGCTGCAGCCATGGGCTCGAACACAGGACGGATGGCGAGGAGGACGCGGGCCAGGCCGTGTTTCATTCTGCTGGGCACAGGGTCGCTGTGGACTGGAACCAACTTGATACACTTCACAGATATGGAAGCCAACAAGTTCAGGCTGAGTGCCTTGAACACTTGTTCTCAGCCAGTCAGAGTGACGGAACAGGGTGCTTTCCAGAGACTTGATTGGTGTCGGGTTAGATGCAGACGAACGTTTCCGTCAGAACTGGAGGGCGCGCGTGGAGGGAATGGGCTGCGGTGAGTGGACGGCTGATGCTCATGCGGACTGCCAGCTGACCGCCAGCGCCCTTCCACATCCTGTCCTGCGCCTCTTCTTTGGGAACACCCTTAACCTCATCCCCTTCGAGAATGATGGGACCACTGTTCCTAGAGCGGAACTTCACGGGCACAGTCAGCGTTTGTTGGGCTGCTCTGAGTGTCTGACATCTTTCGCCTCCTGACATCTCCTGGACCCCTCAGAGCCGTGTAAACGGCCCCACGGCCCCAGAGCAGTTCCTTCTCTGAGAGACGTTGTGCAGGGTGTCTGGAGATGCCAGAGCGGGTGCGCGGTGCTGCACACTCTTACCTGGACACCAGTGGGGATGGAGGGGCGTCCGGGCATCCACGTGAGTCTTCCGAGTGTCTCCAAGACCAGTCCCTTGGGATGGGCAACCGTTCTTTCGCTCAAGACGACAGAAAGAAGCCAATGGGAACGTGACGTCAACTGGTTACCATTCGCCACGCCCTGAGTCCGGTGGCCATCGGGCATTTGGGGAGAAGCAGACAGAGGGCCAGTCCCATGTTGAGACGGAGAGGTCACCTCCTGTGGTTACGGTAGGGGAACTGTCCCCATATCGGGATTTCCCAGGGCCCTGGCCGGTCCCACAGGGCCACCCTGTGTCAGGAGGACGCAGCGACGGGAGTGTGGTTACTTCACTTTGCTCTCTTGGACCTATGAGGGTCCCGGCCGTCTCCTTCCCGGGGCTCCTGCTGTATCTTGCCACCAGTGCCGGAAACTCGGTGCTCCCTCAGGCTGCAGAGTGAAGGGCGCACTGAGCGGATGCAGGGTCTTTGAGATGGGATTGACGGGGTGGGGGTGGGGGCTGGGGTCCTTGCTTTTGAGAATCAAGTAGGCATAGAGGACTGCCCTCAGTAGGAGCCTCAAGGAGGGCAAAGGCCACCACGGCCAAGTGACAGAGGGAAGAAGACACCAGGCCGCCCCTGATATGTAAGGTGACCAGACGTCCCACTTTTGGCGGGACAGCCCCGATTTTTAACAATTTGTCCTGCGTCCCTTGGCGTTTTTTAAAAGTCCCGATTTTTGGAAAGAATGCACAACAAGCTAGGGAACGGCGGGAGAACGGAAAGGGAATACACGGTTTTCAGGTGCCATGTGGCTATTTCACCAAGATATGAGTTTTATATTATTTTTGTTAATTTTATAATGTTAAACTTCAATAATAACAAATAATTGTTGAGAACTGCTTATCAACGTTCACATTGTTGATCAGTTGTTAAAATTTGACCACTATAGTTTGGACCTAATGAACAATGGCATTTTATGGCATTGGCAACGACGAAAACATTTTGTAACTGTCTCTCAGACGATACACATCATACTGCGTGCTACTGCTAGTTATACAAGTGATGTCAACAAATCAGCCATTCAGATAATTTAGGTAAGTAATTTATTTATTTATTTCATAAATGCATAAATTTTCTTGAATTTAGCAGACAGTACTGGAATGATGTGCAAAAATCATTCGATCATATTACTCAAAATTTCCCATATAGTAATATTTCTGAAAATGATCTTTTTAAT
>NW_022103901.1:4444472-4465292 GCF_000313985.2 Echinops telfairi | reverse complement strand
AAATTTTTGTTGCTCCATATAGACCAAATTTTTAATCAAGAACACCACCCACCCACCCACCCCCGGTCAATGGTGTCCCGCTTTACCAATGTTCAAATCTGGTCACCTTACTGATATGGCATCCTCTGACCACAGCCCCCTCTCCTTTCCCCTCACCCATCGTCCCCTTCCCATTGGGTCCACCGTCCCACTCGTGCCACCTGTACCCGTGGGGGCCCTTACCTGCTTCTTGCACGGTGGACATGGGTAGTTCCTGGTGAGACGCTTAGAGGCCCCGAGGACAGGGCTGGGCAAAGCCCTCTTGTGCTCCAGCAGAAGATGGGCAGAGGGTGGCGTGAGGGACCAGGATGGAGCGAGAAGGCCACCCCCGAGGAGCCATCTCGGCCATGGGAGGCTGCCAGGAGCTGGCCCCTCAGGGGACAGAATGCAGCCTCACAATCCCCGCCAACCCCAAGATTCTCAGTTCTGAGCTTGGAGTCCTGCGGGCGGAAGAGGGTCCCGGGCGATGTGGAACATTCTGGAGGGAAACTGCCTAATACCAGTGCTGAAGGATGCCTTGAGACAATACCGTGACTTGTGAGAAGTGGGGACCTTAGGGTAAGCCCCGTTGAGACACAATGCAACAAGGCACTGAAGACAAGTCCTGGCTCAGCCTTTCCCCTGTGGCCCTAGAAAGTGTCGCTGGGCGCAGGTGAGGTAAGGAGCCCCATTCACGAGGGACCAAGAACTAACAAACCATGCTCACTGCCAGCGACCCTTCAGGACAGGGTAGGTCTGTCCCTGTGGGTTTCCCAGACTCCCTCTGTAGAAACCCTCGTCTTCCCCGCTTCCCGGCGGGGCCACAAGCCAAGCATCTGTCGGAGGGCAATCATCCAGCCCTCTGTGTGGGCTGTCGCCCTCTCAGGTCTCTCAGGCTGCTATCGCAGATCTAGGAAAGCGGGATATGCCTTTCTCCTTGTCTGCCAGAAGAGGTGCCCCCAGGGATGGATGCAAAGAGAGTGTTAGGATGCCAGAGAGCAGGGGTTGGTGGATGGCACCCAGTGGGAAAGGGCACTGCCCACGCCCTGGGCTAGGGGGTCCTGTTTTCACGGAGGGCTGACCCTACGCTGGGTATGCCAAACCTGATGGCTAGCCTCTCTCAGTGCTGGAAGCGGGAAACCCAAGTCACGGCATGAAGGTGACAGCAGGGCTCCTTCCTGCTGGAGGCTCGGAGTGAGAGCCTTCCATGCCTGTCGCACAGCTTGTGTGTGTGTGGTGGTGTGTGTCTCGTGATCCTCGGCTTGTGGCCTCATCACTCCATCTTCGCCTGATCTTCTGAAGAGGGCACCAGCCACTGGGTTCAGGGCTCCCTCTACTTCAGGATGGCCTCACCTTTAGCTCATTGCCTCTGCAAAGACCCCCGTTTCCAATTAAGGTCCCTGTTCTGTCCACACAGCACGCTCTGCTTCCCAGCCGGGTGCCAGCCCTGGCCGACACACGGTGTGGGGCCTCAGATGTTAGACTTGATTCTGGGTCTGTCTGACCTGCTGGTTCCAAAAGTGACACGAGGCTTCCCCTGTCAGATCTAGTTTTTGGAGGAGGAGAACGTATGCTATATGCCACTCTTCACCCTGCTTGCCCATACGAAACACCAGGGCATCTGACTGTAGTGTTAGCCAGCCTGCGATAGAGGACGCGCCCGCGGACTTTCTTTAGTTATGTTGGACTGAATAGTTAAGTCAGGCGATACTTCACATGGTGTCCTTTGATCCAAAGATATAGATATTTGAACAAATTACATGAACTTGGAATTTTCCCCAAGTATCACTTCACCAGTGTCAAGAACTGAAGAATTCCCACTTGTTCCCTTAAAAGGGGCCAGGAACAAGAGTTACTATACAAACAATGGACAGCCGGTGGCACAGGAGCTACACATTAGGCCACTAACCACATGGTTAGCAGTTCAAAACTACCAGTCACTCTGAAGGAGAAATATGCAGCTTTTTACTCTCATAGAGCATTAGAGTCTCAACCCATCGCAATGAGTGATGTATTAAACCCCACTCACACCCCAAGGGGGAAGAACAGAAACGAGGGTGAAAAAAATACAACAGGAACAACAGAAACGGACAGTATCAGATATGAAAATGCTAACTGATAATTTATCAAGGGTTTATGAGGGGATGGGGAAGAGCTGATACCAAGGGCTCAAACAGAAAGAAAATGTTTTCAAAATGATGTCAATCTATATACAAATGCACTTGATACAATTGATGTATGGATTGTTATAAGAGCTGTAAGAGCCCCCAATAAAATGATTTATTTAAAAAAGAAAGAAAAAAAGAATTAGTCTCAGAAACCCACAGGGGCAGTTCTACTCTGTGCTGTGGGGTCACCGAGTCAGAATCCCCTCGATGGCAGTGAGGTGGGTTTGTTTGGGTAGAATGACTGAGCAGTCCTGATGGCAGAGTGGCTGATGTGTTTGACTGCTAGCCACAGGGTCAGCTGTTCGAGCCCACCAGCCACTCTGCAAGAGAAAGATGAGACCTTCTGCTTCCCTAATATTTACAGCTTCGGAAATCCACGGAAGTTCCCATTTGCCCTATAGGACCTCTATGAGTTCTGTACAATAAGTAGAGATCCAAAATGGGTCTGTCAGAGTCCAAGTTCCTTTATGAAATATGCCTGTCTTGTTATAAAACAGCACAACTTCTCCACCTGTGCACAGAAACTCTCAAAGGGCAAGTCAGAACTTTTCTTATCAAAAAGCTTGGAGCCAACTTCACTTCTGAAACATTTAACGTGAATTATCCAGGGACCTCTGTCTATTAAACTGTGTTGTGAAATGCTCACTGGATAATGCGAAGCAGAAAACTCAGGTCTTCCAAATACTTACGGAACTTGCTATGAAGGCTTCCAGTTTTGACACTGAATTGCCCTCACACCTTCCATATATGTTCCCTTTTCAATTTTGTTTTAGTTCCCAGTCTTCTCACGCTGTGGTCTGGCGCTGCAGTATCTAACTTGTGGTCTCTTTACTTATGGCACAGCCTCCCATAGCACAGAGAGAAAGAACCCTGCTGCCGTCGAATCCATTCTAGCTCACAGTGACTCTTGAGCACAGAGAACTGCCCCTTTGGATTCCCAAACCTTTCAGTCTTTTAAAGGCTACAGACAGACTGGTGGGTTCGAACCACTGCCCTTATGCTTGGCAGCTCAATATGTAATCAACTAGCTACCATGGGTCCAAACACAGCTTCTCTTGGAAGTCCCTTAATAGCTCATTCTTTTTCAAATATTTCTTACCCTTTTTTTGTCTTATCCTGTAATTTGTGAGTCTGAATTCTTCCCATATTTAAAACCAGGATGATAAATGAATAAATTAGTGTAACTTGATAGCTGAAAGTATCGTGGAACCCCATACCTAAGAAACTGGAGCCGATGCGGTCTAGACACTGCAGTTTTCTGAATCGGCACCGCAGATGCCCCAGGAACAGCCGAAACCAAAACCACCGAGGGAAATGCTGCTGCTGTTCAGCTGTTGACTGCATGGCTCAAAGGCGACACTGCTCAGAATGTTCTGCTGGAGGTTAGCCTGACGATCCAGGTGAAAAATGCTCAGGATGCAGTTGTTCAGTCGGGACACGGGGCAGGCCTTTGGCCTCTTCTGGCAATGCTACGGAGCTCCTACAGGACTACCGATGAATGCCCAAAGGGCACGTGACACTGTAAGCTGCAACCCGAAGGCACTCGCTCCAGCTCTGTGGGGCAGCAAAACCCAGATCCCCCAACTGAGTGCCCAAGGCACCCACTCTACAAGCCAGCCACGTGCTTGACTTGCTCTGTGGGCTGGGCAGTCCACTGCTCTGCCTCCTGCCCCAGCTCCTGCCGCCGCCCTGGCTGGGCCTCCGCCGCTCTCTGCTGGCACAGCGGTCTCCCAGGTCAAGGGGGCTCAAAACGCACGGATCTTGGGGTCCAAAGGATGTGCTCCCTTCCTGGCTTCTACTTTTGCGGATACTGAGATGCCCCCCACCCCTCCTGTTCCCAAGAGGACTCTTCATACCCTGCAGAATGGCAGTAGCAATTATCCCTGTTCACAATCAGTCACAGTTCAATGATACAACCCAATCAGTATCGTCCCCCACAGTATCTTACCAGACCCGACAGGAAGCAAAGGGAAGTCATTCGGTGGAAGTAACATGGGCTATGGCTCAAAGGGCCAGAATAAAACAACGCACTGCCTTGCAGTCACATTCTGAGGTTCTAGTTGGACATGGGTTTTTAAGAAGACATTATTCAATCTAGTATAAAAAAGAAACAAAAACCCCACTGCAATTGAGATGGTGTGGACTCACAGCGACCCTGTAGGACAGGGCAGAGCTGCCCTGTGAGTTCCTGAGGCTGTGACTGTGTGGAGCAGAGAGCCCTGGCTGCCTCCCACAGAGATGCTGGTGGTTTCAACCTGCCAACCTTATGATTAGCAGCCCAACTTGTCACCACTACACCACCAGGGCTCCCAGCCCAGCACACTGGGTAAAATGATACTTGATTCTAGTTGCTATGTTAACAGGTCAGAAATCCTAACAGGTCCCACTATGGTGAGCGGTATCTGGGATCTTAAAAGTTTATGAGTGGCCACCTGAGATTCAACGACTGGTTGTTAACCATCTAGAACCCAGGGGAAAGAAGGAAACCTATGAGAAGGAACGAGACTGGAGAACCAAGTGTCTCCACACACCTGGAGACATGGTGCCTGGCTACCACCACTGAGCACTGGAAGAATGTGAGACAGATCTTCTCACTCTTTTTTCTAATCATTTTATTGGGGGCTATACAGCTCTTATCACAATCCATCCATCCATCCAGACTGATGGACCTGAGGCTGGAAGGGTCCCTGAGACTATGTCCCGTTGCTCTTCAAACCGTGAAAGGAAACTATCCCGACATCTCCTTTAAACTCAGTAACACAGTTCAGCCTAAAAAGTATAGCCGGTCACCCTTGATTATTGTGTTTCTTTACGTTAAAGAAAAGCACACAGACCCAAAGGAGCAGCAGCTACGTGAATCTGCGTAAAGCGGTTAGGTCAGGGGGCCGACGGATGAAGCCGATGGATACGGAACAACCAGAAACGCAGACAATGAGAACGCTGAAACAACTTGGAGGACGGAACCAATGCCACTGGCCGTTCTAGCTGAGGGGTTTGGCTATGGATGTAAATAGAAATAAACAAACATTTGAAAACTGCTAACAGGTGTGGGACATGGTGCTGTCTCTAACTCCATACCACCTGCCTGAGGGCTGTGTGCGCCGGGGTGAGAGCTGACCTGCTGCTGGACTGGATCTTCTCGCATCCTAGTTTGTCCTTTGGTGCTCTGCATGATGTATCGCCCGGTCCTCTTTAGTCCAACTCAGGAAAGCCCTCGGAAGGGACTATTGTCCCCGCGGGCAGGAGCCAGTAGCCTGACATCTTTCCAAACCCGCAGTCTGCACCACCTCCTTTCCTCCCCAGGCTCCTATGGGGTCCCCCGACTGGGGCTCGCTGTGTGCTCTACCCCTAACCCCCAACTGAGGAACCGTCCCGAGGAGGCAACTGACCTAGCTGTGCTGAATAGCTCTCTCTACTTAACGACTTCCTAGGGCTCTCCCTGGCCCCCAAAGCAAAAGATCCTTCAAGGTCACATGCGAGCTCTGTGCCCCATACAGGTCAGCTTCTAAGCCCACCTCCACCCCCCACTCCTCCAAGCTCCTTCCTCTAAATTCGAACCTCTCACTTGACATGTGCCATTAAGCACCACTTCAGCTGCATTGTTTTCAGACCCGTGGGATTTGGGACAACTGCCCACACCCACACCCCTGCCCCAACTTTCTGGTTCCGCACTCAGACTCCCAGATCAGGCTGCCTGGTTTCAAAGTCCTTGCTTCCTTGATCTTTGAACGTGAGCCCCCATCTGTGACTCAGCTTCCTTATCTGTAAAATGGTGATAGTTGGAGCCTTCCCCGGGGCGTTTGCACACTCAACCTAGCAGGCACGAGGATGGGTGGGCTGCAGAACTCGGTGGGATCATAGGCTTCGTGTCCTCGGGATGGATCTTCTTTGCAAAGATCCACTCAGCAGGGTGGGAGGGAGCTCCTTCACAGCTGCTTGTTACTAGGGAGCCCGGCACTCCCCTCGGTTTGTCAGTCGCTGCCGCCATCCCGTGAGCCCCCCTAGCTGGGTCCCTCTTGTCGGCATGTCAGCAGACCTCAGTCTACCTCGGGAATTTAACCAGCACCATGCCAATCCATCCTCATTCTAACACGGGGCTCAACCGTGGTCATTTGGGGCTGGGTCATCTCCGCTTGCTGAAACCAACAGAAATACCACAGGGGTGGTTTCTATGGACTTAGAAAACCACACCGACAAACCAGCCCACCACCGCCACCACCACCCAGCTCCCTGCCATCGAGTCAATCCCAGCTCGCAGCCACCCTGTAGGGCAGGGAGGACCTGCGCCTGTGCTGTGGGTTTCCGAGACTGTCACTCATGATGGGAGTAGAAAGCCTTGCCTTTCTCCCACGGGTCAGCCAGTGGCATTAAACTGTTGTCCTTCTGGTTAGCAGTCCAACACATAACTGCTATGCCACCAGAGCTCCTCTTCCAAGGAGTCAATGCTGATTCAGAGACCCCACAGCACTGTTCATGGGAGTAGAATGCTCTTTCTCCCACAGCGCAGCTGGTGGTGTTAAACTGCTGACCTGTCAGATCGCAGCCCCAACAGGTGACCACTATGCCACCAAGACGGAGCTTGTTTTCTCAGCTCTGCAGGTGGCGAGCCTTCCTTGTTGGTCGTCCTGGGAGTTCCCTGGTCGTCTCCAGCATGTGCCCCACCTGTGTCTAATCTGCTTTTTTTTTTCTTCCCTTGTCACTTATAAGTGACTAGGGTTAGAACCCACCCAACTCCGGCGTGGTCTCATTCACATAAGCCGTTTCCAAACAGGGCCACCTCCACAGGCTTCCATCTGCCCACCACACTCACTGCTGCCCGGTCCACTCTCCTGGCAGCCTCATGGCACAGAGCAGAGCTGCCCTGGGGCGGGGTGGGATGGGGGGTAGAGGTGTCATAGGCTGTAAACCTTTACTGAAAGGAGGCCTGGTGGCACGTCGTGGGTTATAACTTGGGCTGCTAACTACAAGGTCGACTGTTTGAAACCAGCAGCTGTCCCATGGGAAAAGAGGAGACTGCTCCCATCATGATTACAGCCCTGGGAACCCACAGGGCAATTCTGCCCTGACCTAGAGGGTCACTTTGGGCCAACAGGGATTCCATGGTTTGGGTTGGTTGGTTTTCAGTCTTTACTGCCCCTTCTTTCTCCCATGAAGGTGGGGCCGGTCGCAGCACCGGAATGTAACTGCACAGGGCACGGCGAGAGCCCCCATCAGCACTGCCGCTGCTTTCCTCAGACATCAGATTGTGCGCGGAGCACCCCAACTCCAATGTTTGTTTATTTACGGATTCTGACACCAGCCCTTCCGCCCTCCCGTGGCAATACTACCTCGCTTCTGGGTTCAACTGTCAGTGGTGGTGGCCCTCTGGGACCATGCTGACAGTGGCGTGGTTTTATGAAGGAAATAACAGTGTCCCCCCGCCTTGGGACTGGGATCAAGAGATGACAACTTGGATCAGGGCCAGGTGGCACACAAGGCAAGGTCTAGAGAGCTCCCCTGAAGTGGAGCCTCGCCCCTTTCTTGTTCAGTGCAGGACGGCTCTCTCAGCCTCCCCCCAGTGCTGGGCCTCCCTGCCCTCAGCCTCTGCTGCGTCTGGCCCAGTTTGCAGCCAGCTTGGCAGCTTCCTTGGGCTCTCACAGCTGCATCCCTGCAGTGGATTTTGCCATCGCCACCAACTCAGCCGCAGGGCCTCTCCCTGGTCTGGAGGCACTGGGTCTGCACAGGGACCCTCCTGGGCCTCCCATCATCTCTGTGGGACTGTCCTTTAAGGGGTCCCTCTCCTTTGGGGGGGCTCATGCTCTCTCTACTGCATCTCATCTCTCCTGTGTTTCTCTTGTGCCACCTTCTTTGTGGTTGGCTGCATATATGAGCACATTCCCAGTCAAATCAAGGACAGCAGTGGCGGGGGGGGGGGGGGGGGGGTGTTGTAGGGGAGACACACTGGCCAATCCCCTCTTGGTAGACCATACCACTTATTTGTATAAGATTATCGGCCAATCCCTCCAAAACAGTCTCACTGCCATCCATCCAGTCAATAATGGCTCATCATGACCCTACAGAGCAGGGTAGAAGTGCCCTGTGCACTGTGAGCTTCCAAGACGGCCACCGTTCACAAGAGTAGAAAGCCCCCTCTTTCTCCGGAGGAGCTGTCTGGTGGTTTCAAAGTGTCCACCTTGCAGATGGCAGCCCAACTCGAAACCACATGTCAACTGGGGGGCCGATCCCTACCAGGTGCTTAAAACTGACCAATCACAAAGCAGGCTGCAGGCCAGGGGCCACTCAAAAGCATCCAACCATTAAGCTGCTGACAGGCTTGCAGGAAAGCCAATCAACCTGAACAACAGTCACTCTCCCTGGGGTGGAAACCTAGGGCAGGGGTTCGGAACTGCTTGGGCAAAAAGCTGAGCAAAGGAATTCATTGCATGGGGAAGGGGGTCGGGCAACACAATGACCCCAGTGGAAAACCACAGCTCCCAAACAGGCAAGTGAACAGAGGCCCTCTGGTGGGCCATGCCCTCGCTGCCCTGAGCCAGCCTTGCCAGAGGACTGGCACAAATCTCCTGGGGGTCTTGGTCAGGCACTGCCTCTGCGTGTTAGGCTGGGTTCTCTAGAGAAGCAAAACGAGCGACGTGTGTGTGCCTGGGCGTGTGCACAGGTGGAGAGATTTCCATCAGGAAACAAATGGCTCCCCTACTGGAAAAGCTACCAAGTCTGCTCAGAAGGCTAAGAGTATTGCCCGTGACACCTGCCACCCAGCCTTCATCAGCGGGGGAAGAACAGCCTCAGAGCAGCTTGTCCCGACTGGCCATTTCCGTTTCATAGCAGAAGACTGGTTTGTGACAGTGCATCGTAAAGCTGTCTGAGGGAAAGCAATGTTCTGTGGACCCCGCTTCTTTTGTGTGTGGTAGTTTTATATTACTAGATTTTTTAAATTAGAAAACTTGACCAAAAATCTCACATTGTTTTGGGACCCATTAAGACAAAGTTTAATGAGAAAGAGAGGACTTCCACAGTGGTAGACAGGGTCGATGGTCAGCCGAGGCTTCTCCTGACTCCTGTAGCTGGGGAAGCAGATCAACAGGAGGATGGAGGAGGGCTGCAGGCTGGTGGTTGCAGAGGCAAATGAATCAGAGGGTCTCACATTTTGTCGCCGGCTTCTGGATGGACCAGATGCAGGATCCAGATCCAGAAGGGGGCAAGAGTGCCTTCACTCTGGCTGTCTTCAACAAAAGGCCACACCCACAAGGTGGTGTCATCAGGCTGCAACCTGACTGATGGGTTGGACTCCACCTTGCCTCCACCCAGGAGTGTCCAGTTGACATAAACGCTAACCATCACACCACAGGGCGGTGGCTTTAAAGAGCAGCAGCTTATGTTTCAGAGCTTTGAAGCCAGAAGTTGGGATTCAGAGTCTGGCTCTAGGGGAAGGGGCTCCCTTCTTGTCTAGTTCAGTTTCTCTTAGTCGGCAATCCTGGGTGTTCCGAGGCTTGGACACCCAGCTGCCTCCACTGCCATCAATCAGTCTGCTGCTCTTTGTGCCATCCACCAGTGACCTGTTGTAGGGCCTGCCTACACTGATAGGGAAGCAGACCTGGTCTAGTGGTTCTGTGCTGGCCTGCTAACTGCAAGGTCGTCAGCAGTTTGAAACCACCAGCTGCTCTGGAGGGTGGGGGCGGGGAGAAAGACAAGGCTTTCTACTCCCATGGAGTTACAGTCTCGGAAACCCACAGGGGCAGTGCTACCCTGCCCTATTGGGTCATTACTGTGGGATACAGAAAGATTTCTCCCAAGTTCCTAGAGCTAAAGTTCCTTTTTCTGGGAACCATGGATTATACTTTTTCACCACTTGTAGAAAACCTTGCATCTTTTTATTCATTGCTGCTACCTTTTGTCTCTTCAGTAAATGTGTGAAAGTAATAGCGTCTCAGGGTTACTCCCGTCTTGCCCCACCATCCTCTTTAAAATATTATACTATTCTTATTCCTACGTATCTGCTAATCCCCCAACCGGATCCCCACTTCACAATTTCCCAGACTCCCTGTACCGTCCAGCGGGTCCGTACAATTGTTACAGAGGGTATAACTCAAAAAGCATTCTTTTCCTACTGCGGTGCAATGGGCGCCATCTGTGGGGGAAGCCAGCCCCTGGGCTTTCTACTCCCTTGAAGAGTTTCCTCTCGGGAACTCACAGGGCGGTGCTCCCTGCCCTCCTGGGTCATTACCAGTTGGAATCGATTCTATAGCACTGAGTTTGGTTTTTTCTTTTCACTGATGAGGCCCAATTCACAAAGAAAAATCTTTTTTCAAAAATCCTATTCCTTGGCTTCAGACCCAAGGTGTAGGAGGTGGGACTCCAAGGCGGTCCTCTTGTCTGTTGGGTGGGGGCACCACCTGTCTGCCTCTGGTCTCCAGCGCTGCTCTGACAGAAAGGCCACACGCAGGCAGCTCTAACAAAGGCATACTGTGACCTGCTGTGAAGTCCATTCCGGCTCATAGATACCCTGCAGGACCGGGCAGAACTGGCCCTAGGAGTTCCCAGCACTGCAAGTCTTCACTCCAACAGACCGCCTCGTCTTTCTCCCGAGTAGCAGCAAGGGGGCTCCAACCGCCAGCCTTGTGGCTGCCAGCTTAATCACTGCGCCACCAGGGTTTGTTAATGCTAGCACGGAACCCGGCAGCAAACACCTGTCTGATGAACACCTGGCTGTCACACTTGCTTGATCTCCAGGACCAGATGGGGGCTAAGATTTCTCAGGCATAAAACCAAAATAACCAAACCACCTGCCAGGAAGATTCAGACTTGTACACCGTAACCGGTCAGGGTAGCAGTGTCCTTGTGGGTTCCCATGGCTATCGGTGTTGACAGGCCCAGGAAGCCCTCTGAGCATCTGGAGTTTGAACTGCCGACCTTGCGGTAACCCACTCCCCACTAGGGCTCCATTTCTCAGGCCTGGGGGCTGTCGCTGACTTCTAGGTGTGGTCCACCGTTTGTTCTTTGGGTTTCAGAGATTTGCAGTTTCGAGGATGTTTTGTTTCTTTCTCTTTGAAAGAAAACACACTTCCTCGTGCAGGGCACCTTTAGCTACGAGGGACTGGGCACACATAAGCTTCCATGGGCAGCTCCTGCCAGGCTTCTTCAGCCACATGTGGGGGAAGCATGACATTGTAGCTGCTTTACTTAGCACCTTGTGCGGGACAGAGCTGGGGTTGGTTCAACTAGCAAGTGGGGAGAGGTGGGGCTGAGGGCTGCCTCACTGGTACCCAGAGTGCTGACCCAAGGGAGCTGAAGACTGCCAAGAATCCCGCCTTGGGGAGCGCCCAACTCAATGCTGACCGCCTGACTCACTGGCTGGACAGAGGGGAGATGGTTGTTGGCCAAATTTAGAGCAAGAAAAATACCATGGGCCACTTGTGATAAGGTGACTAGATGAATCACAGCTTTCAGAGAAAAGAGAACTAGAACAATGTGTGACAGATTGGGACGTGTCTCTCCAAAACGTCTGCTAATGTGGCTGGGCCTTGAGTTGCCGTGTGATGGAGTTGCCCTCTGATATAATCGTCCTCCACTTAGTATTATAAATCCTCACCTCAGTGATGTTCATGAGGCCGGAGCGGAGCCAGTCATGCTAATGAGGCAGGACATAATCTACATGATTAGGCTGTATCTTGAGCCCATCTTTTGAGATTCTCTCCACTGGGAACCACCGAGCCCCAGGAAAGACGGCTGCCAAGACACAGGGAGATGTCCAAGGAATGCCTGGCCTACACGTGCCGCGGGACCTTCCTGTGAAGCCAGAGAGTCGTCCCTGGACTTCTCGCCCCCTGAACTAAGCAAGTAAATTTGCTTGTCAAAACCATCCACTCGTGACGATTTGTTACAGCCGCACGAGGCGAGGAGCCCCGGTGGCGTAGTGGTTAAGTGTTTGGCTTCACAATCAGCAGCAGTGCAAGACCACCAGCAGCTCCATGAGGGAAAGACTGGGTTTTGTTGCTATGAGTCAGCACTGACTCGAGGGGAGGGAGTTGGGAGTTTGGGCGAGTCTGGAACCTCACTAGTGACCCCAATGGATGACAAATCCACATGCCCTCAGAGCTGCCAGGAAGGGCCTGACCATCCCAATCTAGCACAGGAAAACCTCCTCATTGGGGGACTAAGAGAAGGCCAGGGTGGCCAGGCGTGTGCACGTGGAGGTCGAGAGTGAGGTGGGGAGAGGAGATAGGTGTGACCGGTCCCCTGCTACAAACGTCTTCCTTTCTCAGACTCTTCTGATGGTTTCCACTGCAAGACCAGCCAGTGCGCTGGGGATCAGTCAACGTCCATCCTTCGGTTGTGACTGAGGAGCAAGTCCGGGGCAGCCATCAAGGAAGTCACCCTCTGAAAGATGTCGCAGGTGCGATCACGGAGACAGATGAGGAAACAAGCAGAGCCAGGTGAGGGGAGGCTGGAAAAGGTACAAAGTCTGAGGGTGGGGCAGCCCAGGCCTCCTGCCACTCGGTCCACCACAAGCTGACCTTTGACCCCTTTGATAAGAGTCTGGCAGGCTGACCAAGATGAGAAAGGGGCAGGAGGAAGGGGGGTGGGCGTGTGGGGCATTGGGAGGCGAGAGGTCTGAACAGGGGGCCGGAGCTAGTAGTGGAGAGTTGGTGGAGAGCAGAGTTGTGGGTGGGAGTGAAGGAGTGACTGGGGAGCGAAGGCCAGAGGGAAGGGCCGACTCTCCTGCAACCAGTGCGCCCACCAGCCCAGCCTCCTGCTGGCCTTACTCCCCCCTCCCTGCCGGCCACACGACATCCCCAGGGCAGTGATCATTACAGGAGCAGACTGCCACAGCTTTTCTCCACCAGTGGATGGTGGGTTTGAACTGCTGACCTCTTGGTTAACATTGAGTGGTTAACCACTATGCAAGCAGGGCTGCTTCCCAAACACTGTGCTGTGGAGTAGTTCCAGTCCATAGCCTCCCTATGGCTGACGAGCAAAGCACTGCCGCTCACGCGCCCTCCTCCCAACGCCAGCCGTGCTCGAAGCTTCAGGGCTCCTGCATGGCTGAGGGTGCAGAGCGGGCACGTGCTGGTGGGGTTGGTAGTAGTGCCCTGCTCAAAGATGTGCCCCTCAAAGTAGCACAGCCGGTCCAGAATGAGGTTTGACATCAATCGACAGTTCACCTTTTTGAAACGAGAAAACCCCTCATACACATTGAGTGTTTCCATAATGCTGTCCTTGTAAGTTGTGTTCCAACATCACAAGTTTCTGTGGCATTTTTTCCAAGCAGGAAACGCAATTTCATAGCCACACTGTTCTCTTAAACCAGCCAGCACAAAATGACGTTCAAATGAAACTGCTTTTATGAAAAAAATTCACTGTGACCAGAGAGAACCTTCCCAGGCAACGCCACTGGGTGCACTAACTCTGAGGGAGTTGCTTGATGCTCGCCTAGCAGGAAAAATTCATACTAGGGATGCTCCACCCAGTGGAATTTTTTTCCGGGTTTTTTTGGGTACTCCCTCGTACTTTGGACATATTGCGAGGAGAGACCAGTCCCTGGAGAAGGGCATCATGTTTGGTGAAGAGGAAGAGCAGTGAAAAAGAGGAAGGCCCTGGAGAGACGGACTGACACTGTGGCTGAATCAGTGGGTTCAGACCTCAGAACAACTGTGAGGATGGCACAGGATCGTGCAGTGCCTCGTCCTGCTGTGCACAGGGTCGCTACCGGTCAGTCGACTGGCTGGTACCCAGCAATCACTCTTTACAGGAGTGGAAAGCCTCATCTTTCTCCGGAGGAGCGGCTGGTGGTTTCCAACCGCTGACCTTGCAGTCCGATATGTAACCAGTGTTCCCAGGGCTCCTGGCCAAACAAAAGACGTGCCTGTAGTGTGAGCAATCACACAAGGGAGGTTTGTATTCCTTAGCACAGTTGATCAGGTGAGATCTACAGGCCAGCATCTGCCCAACATCTCCCAGGCAGGCAGGGACAGGAGAGAAGGCAGAATGGAAAAAGCCAGCCGTGGAGACTGGAAAACTGATCTGACCTGTCACGTTTCTCCAAATCACACCAGTTTGAGAAAGCGCTGAAGGCGATGAGCATGTGTGACAGACATGGCGCTGAAGGTGATATGCTGGGTAGTGACTAGAACGGTCATGGCCCACCCATGGAGGGCATTGAATTCAACACCCATAAGCCCAAGTTCACACAGCTCCAGGGTCACAGGCAGAATAGCACCCACCTCTCCTGACCCACAATTTAAGGGTGCTGTGACTGGTAGCCCCTCATCCTGTGGTGGTGTGTTGTCAATTCCACCTGAGAGTGACCCTGGAGAATGGAGTAAAGCTGCCCTACTGTGTTTCCAAAGCTAGTGGCACTGTGGTTAAGCACTGGGCTGCCAACCACGAGGTCAGAGGTTCAAACCCACCAGCCACTCTGAGGGAGAAAGAGAGGCTGTTTGTTCTCTTAAAGATCTACAACAGTGGTTCCCAACCTTCCTAATACTGCAACCCTTTCATACAGTTCCTCATGTTGTGGTGACCCCCAACCATAAAATTATTTTCAGTGCTACTTCCTAACTGTAATTTTGCTACTGTTATGAATCGTCCTGTCAATATCTGACATGCAGGATGTATTTTAATTGTTACAAATTGAACATAATTAGAGCACAGTGATGAATCACAAAAACAGCATGTAATTATATATTATGAAATATTTATTTCTAATGACAAATCAAGGAAATTTTGTCTTGAAGTGTGGTGTAGCATGGGTAACGGGCTTCACGCCGGGTACTCGTATGTGGGCGTAGCTGCATGTGGGCGGACCCATCTGGAGACGGATTGAAATAATGTGTTGCGACACATGAAGGGCTCACAACCCGCAGGTTGAAAACCGCTGACCTACAGCCTTGGGAACCAACCTACTCTTTGGCAGTGAGTTTGGTTTGGGGTTTAATCTTTACAAGCAGACATCGTTCTCCTTTGGAGCAATTGTTGGGTTTGAACTGTTAACCATTTGGTTAGCACTGAGCAATTAACCACTGCACCACCTGGCCCTCTTCTGCTAACAGTACCTCCATCCTTACCTGGGAACCATGCCCTTGGCTGGGCTGGCCCTCCTGCTGCAGGCAGGTTCTCCCCACACCTCCAGCGGCAGCAGTTGCGCGCTGGGCTCCCGGTCCGCTAAAACTCGGAGAAGCCGCCCAGGGCCGCCTGGCTCTTCGGCTTCCCACTTAGGTCTGGCTAGCTGCTCCGACCACGCTCGCCGGGGAAGGGGAACTGGGGCCCCCTCTGGCCCAACCTCGTGATTCCCCACCTCCCGGGGTGGGGGGCGGAGCGCAGCCTCGCGGTTACCCAGCCCGGGGGACACGCAGTCTCCAATCCCGGCTACTCCTCACACGCGGCCCGCGGGCCTCGTCCCCACTGCCAGTCAACGGCCTTTCCACAGCAGCCTCCAGCGCCCCCCCACCCCGCCTTAAAGGAACTTAAAATTAGCTTTTCTGCCGCAACACCGCGAGCGTTACCGCTCCGACCTTTCACCAAGCTCCCACGGCGTATTCCCCCAAGACGCCGCCCGTGCAAGCGACGTCCTCCCCAGGGCTCACGCTTCAAGCCCCGCCGCCGAGGGACGGAAGCCACCGGGACACCCGCTATGGGTCCCCGCCGCGTGCCTCCCGCGCTGCGCCCGCGCCCAGGAAGCCGCTGAGCGACGCCGGAAGTGGGCGGCCGCGCGACCTCGCCGCGACCCCAGGCCGGCCCGGGCCGCAACGCCTCGCGGCCAATCGCGCGCCATCTCTCTCTGACGTCACGAGAGGCTAGCCAATGGTCGCGGGCCCGTCCGCCCTCCGCCCGCCTGTGGGAGGGCCCGGCCGCCGCCGGGGAGCAGGCTGGGACCCTGCGCTGGTCTGCAGGGGCCGGCGGGTGCTGGCCAGGTGAGTGCAGCCCCTGCAGCGGGGATCGAACGCTTCGGCCCGCTAAGACAGGGGGGGCGTCACGACGGGGCAGGGGGACCCGTCCCCTCCCGCCACCGTGTTGCAGGGTCCTTCAACAGGAGGAAGGGGCTGTATCTGCACACACCTGGGGGAGGCGGTCCCCGTGTCCTGGCACTCGGACAGGTGGGCGTAGGAACTGCGGGGCCTAGGCGATGCTCCCTTCAGTGTTTGGGCTGGAATTAGCCCCAGGTGATGCCAACCGTTGCTACTCGGGTGCCAACTTAAAGGTGGATGGTAACAAACTCCCCCAGCTACCCTGTGGAAGAAAGGCCTGGCGATCTGATGCTGTAAAGTTTGGGTTTTTTTTTTTTAACCCTTTGCTATGAAGTCAATTCAGACTCATCGTGACCTCGTAGAACAGAGTGGCACTGCCCCAGAGTGTTTCCGAGCCTGTAATCTTTACAGAAGCGGAATGCCACAACGTTCTCCTGATGAACCGTTTGGTGGGTTCAAACCGCAGACTTTGTGGTTAGCAGCCAAGCAGTTAGTCACTGTGCCACCAGACTCCTTCCATTATAATTACAGCCAAGACAGCCCTAGGTGCTCAGCTCTTATCTAAGCTGATTTGGGGCAAATGGCAGCTGTTTGGGTGGTTGGTTATTTTATTTGGGGTGCTAGAGCCCAGTTTTAGAGCATGGCCCCACCAGGAGCCCATCCAGCCTTCTGGTGATTAGTAGTGGAGGGAGCAAAGTCCTGGTCCCCGTATTTAGTGAGAGCAGATGGTCAGGGCTGGGCATGCCCATACTTGCCACTGGTGGCAGCATAGGGGGCCTGAGGCCATCACCTGTCAGCCAAGCAAAAGCCAGGCTGGCTTATCCACAATGATGGGCGAAGGCAAACCGTCTGTGGAAAACCAGCCCAGGGCACCCTCTGGTCAGGCTAACCCCATTTATAAGGAAGGGCTGGGGTAGTTTTTGAACAGCCTCTGCAGTCGGCAGCCAGCATGTGCCAGCTGTTAAAACCCTAAGACTGCTAACGGAAAGTTGGGCGGTGTGAGTATGCCCAGAGGTTATCTTAGTTCTGAAAGAGCACAGCCCTTGGAACCCCCGGGGGAGTACATACCGTTCTCACAGGACAGACATGAGGTTATGAGTTGGAATTGACTCTCTGGCCAGTGCTGTAAGCCTCCTGTCCTAAGTGCTGCTCTAACCGGAATTCCGCAGGTGGGCAGCTTCAGCAAATAAACATTTTCTCTCAGTTTGGGAGTCAGGCTTTCTCTCTCTTTTGGTTCTGGGGGAAGGTCCTTGTCTCCTTACAACATCTGTAAGCATAGTGCAGGAGCCTGGGTGGCATATGATTATGTGTTGGTTGGCAACCACAAGGTCAGTAATTCGAAGCTTAGTGCTTCCAAAGAGAGTTCCAGCCCCAAATTCAAAGGGGACAGTCCTACCCTGGTCACAGGGTTGTTTGAATGGGAATGGACTCCATTGGCCGTGAGTTTGAGGTCCAGTGTTCCTTCAAAGTCTCCATGTCTGAGCAGAGGCCTGAGGAGAGGTCCCTTAGTTCTGGGCTTCAGCTCTACCTTCTAGGCCCACTGAGAGGGCAACTATGCTCCCTCAGCTTCGGGGCAACCCCATTCTCCTCCAACTGGGTGGCAACCGTATCCCCTCAGCCCCTGCAGCCCAGGTCTTCTGCCACTTGGAGATGGCAGCCTTCGCCACCCGTTCTGCTGCCCCAGCTCTTGGCCCCATTACACTGGCACTGGTTAATGGCAGCCTGACATTCTGGAACAGAGCTGGTGAAGACCTGACTTTTTGAAACACTGGAGGCTGTGGCCCCACCCTTGGGAACGCAGAGGCCCAGCTGGAGTACACTCATACCGGGACATAAGCATTTACTCGATGGTAAGTGGTATGAACCACTATCTAGCGCGGCCGTCGCAGAAACACGAGTGGCTTTAGCCAACATGGGTTCTCTCCCTCACTGCCATTGAGCCGGTGCCGGCTCACAGCCACCCTACAGGGCACAGGAGAACTGCCCTTGTGGCTTTCGAAGACTGTTAACTCTTTACAGGAGTAGAAAGCCTCATCTTTATCTCTTGGAGCGGCTGGTGATTTCAAACTGCTGACCTTGCCCCACTCCTAACTTGGGTGCCAGTTCTCCGGGAAGGCTTTTGTCTCTGAGGGCAGGTCCTGGTCTCCTTGCAACATCTGTAGGCCTGCATCCCTCGAGGATATGCGTGTGTCTTTGCATCAATCTTCCGCTGGGCCTAGGAGCTTCCCAGCACAGGGACCCTGGGTCCAAAGGATGCTTTGCTCCTGGCTCTTCTCTACAGCAGGAATGAGGTCTTTCCCTCTCCTTAGATAATAGGTGGTGCAGGCTACTCCCCAGGGAGCTGCTCTTACATCCGATCGGGAGTGGGACCAGAATAAGGATACTTCATCCCACCCGAGTCCCCTTCCTGTTGATTGAATGCCTGAGAGCTCACCCTGGGAGATGATAGGATGCTTCATCCCACCCGAGTCCCCTTCCTGTTGATTGAATGCCTGAGAGCTCACCCTGGGAGATGATGACATCATTGCAAAGCTGTGACCTAGGCAAACTGACACATAGTTAGGGGGCACACCATTCAACCCATGACCCACCTGGCGGGGCCGGTGCTCTTTCTGCCGACAGCCAGCTGGAGTAACCAGAAAACAAGCAAACAGACATTCCAGCAAGGAGCCCAAGGTAAAACAGACTCAGGAAAGCAGCCCTGGGGAGGCTTCTTGGAATGACATTTCTCTCAACCACATCTCCGCCCAGCCCCCTCCCCAGCTCCTGCTCCCTGGAGCATCTTTGGCCCCTGGAGGGGGTCTGTGGATGATGGGACTGTGATGTAAACCATGCTGAGGGCAGCCAGCAGGCCTTTGGAGTCATTCCTCTCTGTGGAGGGACAAAAGCTCTAAAGAGAAGTTCCGCTGCAGAAGTTCCCTGTGTGTCGGTCAGAGCCTTGAATATTGTTCTTTCCACCCCACAAAACCAAGACACCTTTGAACCCCAGCATGTTGGGGCTGTGGGTTTCAATCCCCTTTTGAAAGAGCCCTTTGCTTGCGGCCACTGGTCAGCTTGGAGCGGGGAGGTGGACGTGGCATGGCAGGAATCCAGGTGGAGGCCACAGGAGGTGGATTGATGAGGGAGGGCTGCCCCGGGCCACCCTCTGTGCCTGGGAAGTGACTTGCCTCCAGCTGGCCAGGCCCTGCCCTGAAGGGAGCCTGCACGCGGCCCTCATTCCAGCTCTGCCCTGTAGCAGAGGCCTGAGTTAGCTGCCCGAGAGGCTCAACTCCGTCCCTGTGGAAATGCCTGCTTTGTCACGTCCCTGAAGGGAAGTGTCACGTGCGCTCAGCATCTCAACCTGCAGACCGAGCCAGGCTTGTCTGATTGCTCCTGCAGCTAACCGTGACCCAGGGGCTGCCTTAGGACACCAAAGCGCATTCAGGTGACCCCAGAGAAATGGACGTTTCCAGAAAACACTCTCCCCTCCCCCATTCGTTTATACGGCGAACAGTTTCGAACAGACTAACGCAACCGACCCCAGTGCCGGCGAATTGATTCCAACCCACAGCGGCCCTGGAGGATGGGGTGGAACTGCTCCCTGAGGCAGCCGCCGCGACTCTTAAGTCGTTATGGGAGCAGAATGCCAGTGGGCTCGAGCCGCTGCCCGTGGGGTCAGCAGCTCATTGCTGTTTTGTCCCTGGTGGCTCGGACTGCCCAGGGAGGAGATAAGGGACGTGGGGTCAGCACAAGCTCCTCAAGGAGCCCCCTGACTCAGGCACCCAGGGCCTGGGCTCGCTGGAAGGTTAGGAATGCCCTGTTCGCAGTGGCCTTTGCCGTGACGCCTGTCACCTCCCTTTCTGCCACCTCTCTTCACGTCCTCTCCTGGGTATTTCCCAAGCTTGGCTCCTGTCCACACCGTGTCCCTCCCTGATTTCCTCCTCAGTCTGTTCCCTGTGTTCTGGGTGTCTGTGAGACACTTTGTTCCCAAGAGTCCAGGTGTCCGGAGCAGCTATTGCTGCCAGCTCTACTCAGCAGCCTGTGACACCCTGCTGACACACCCCAGGTCACCACAACAGCCCTGCCCAGCCTCGAGGCCTCCAGACCCTGCCTGTCCCCTGAGAAGCTCCAGTTCCCAACCGGACTGGCCGGCCCTGGGCAGGGAGCCTCTGGCCTCCCTCCTGGCCCTTGGGCCCCGAGCTGCCATGTCCCCTGATTCTGATGCTGCACCCCACAATCTGCTGGCATGGAGCCCCCAAAGCAGGGGGGTGTTTTCCCCACAAACCAAGACTCCAGGCTGGGCCCCAGGACAGGTAGCACCTGGGTTCATTAGCTGTGAACCCCCGAAGAACCGTGGCCTGACTTAGGCTAAGGTGCAGGGGCCCAAGTGGCTGCCCTCACCAAACCCAGCAAGGAGGAGTCCCCCCAGAGGCCCCTGTTTCAGAGGGAAACCTATCAACAACTGCAGAAGGGGCCCCTCCAGCGACACAGGAGATGGGGCTGCATTTCAGGACTCTAACTCTGCCTATCGCCTATCGTTTGTTTTCAAAGAAAGAGCTGAAGGAACTAGGATTCCCCCAAAACAACCCGCCCCCCCTCAAAAAAAAAGCCCAAACCCATTGCTGCCAAGCCGAGTCAGCATTGGGCCACAGAGCAGAACTGTGCCATGGGGGTTTGTGTGAGACCAGAATAGA
>NW_022103901.1:4421640-4443731 GCF_000313985.2 Echinops telfairi | reverse complement strand
GTTTTCTGTATTTTTAAAATAGGCATCATTGGCGGAAAGATGTCAAAGGGAAGGACAGGGGGTGCCTTGGACTGAGAGCTGGTCTTCTGGGGGTGGGGTGGGGGGATCTTGGTAGAATCCTCGCCTGCCGTGTGGGAGTCCAGGTCTGATTCCAGGGCGACTCAGCTCAGGCACAGCCACCATCGTCCGCCCTGGAGGCCCATGTGTTGTTGCTGGACTGGGCGCAGTGGAGCTTCTAGACCAAAGCAGACCAGGAGGAAAGGCCTGGCGGTCTCCTCTCGGGTCTGCACCCCATCCCGAGGATGGCGTGGGGCTAGACAGTGTCTGTCCGTCATACTGGAAGTAACAGTAACAGACCAGAAGCCAGGGGCTGCTTCTGTTTGCCCCACGATCAGCCACTCGCTCTCCCCGGGGGTGGGCGACACCCCCTGCACGGAAGGGGACCCTGACCTCGGCTTTGTCCCCAGCTGCCGCCATGCCTGCCTCGCTGCTGTGGGCCGTGGACCTCTTCGGTCGCGTGTGCACGCTCTCCACCGCGGGCCAGTGCTGGGAGCCCTGCCGGGACGCGCAGCTGGAGTTCAAGCGCGTGAGCGCCACGCGGCACTGCTGCTGGGGCATCGCCGCCGACAACCAGGTCTACCTGTACGTGTGCGCCAGCGACGTCCCCGTGCGCCGCCGGGAGGAGGCCTACGAGAACCAGGTAGAGCCGAGTGGGGCTGGGCCTCCCAATCTCCTCCATTCCCTCTGCTGCGCGTTATCCCAAGACCCACTGCCCGCGAGTCCATTCCAACCCAATGCAGCCTTTTAGAGCTGAGCTGAACTCCCCTTTGGGTTTCCATGGCGGTAAAGCTACAGGAGCAGACAGCCTGGACTTTCTCCTTCCAAGCACTCACCCCGAGGTTAGCGCGGTGCTTCACCTGCTGCATCACCCACCTGGACTCTGATGTCTGCTGAGACTGTAACCCCGTATGGGAATGAAAGAGCCTTGTGGGTCTCCCTTGGAGCAGCTGGTGGTTTCAAACTGCTGACCTTGAAGTTAGCAGCCCAACACCTAACCATTAAGCCACCAGGGCTCCTTAAATGATACTCATGTAATACTTTTGATACTAAGTGTTAGCAATATATCATACGGTAATATAGGAAGTACAGTAATACTGTTTTATCTCTTTGTCTTGGCGACCCTACAGGACAGGGTAGAACTGCCCCTGTGGGTTTCCTAGGCTGTAAATCTTTACAGGAGTAGAAAGCTTCATCTTTCTCCCACAGAGCAATTGGTGGCTTTGAATTTCTGACCCTGTGTTTAGCATCACAGTGCCATGCTACCAGGGCACCTCTTCAATAATACTATAACCAAAGAAAGCCCAAACTTACTGCCCGTGAGTCCGTGCTGACTCATACTGTAATGTTCTAATGACTATTATAGTCATGTTACATACTTCCTTATTTTGCCATGGTAAGATAGATAAACCAATAAAACAATAGCAACCCACTGCTGTTGTGTCAGTTCCGACTCATAGCAACTGTACCGGGCAGAGCAGACATCCTCCCTGGGGTTTATAAAGCAGTAAATCTTCACAGGGCTAGGCAACCTCGTGTTTGTCCCGAGGAGCAGCTGGTGGGTTCAGAACCACTGGCCTTGTGGTTAGCAGCCCTGTGATTATCTAACTATGCCACCAGGGCTTCCCGCTATACAAACCTCACTGCTGTTCAATCACTTCTGACTCAGAGCGACCCTGCAGGACAGGCTAGGGTTGCCCCATAGGGTTTCCAAGGCTCCCACCGTTCCAGAAGGGGTCTGCCACATCTTTCTCTCACGGAGCAGCTGCGGGGCTCAAACTGCCAACCTTTCAGTTACCAGCTGGGCACTTCACCACTGTGCCACCAGGGCCCCTTGTAAAATCACATCGTCTGAGTATAAGGACGTAGTACTTACAGTACAATGTACATTCCTGGTGGCAAAAACGGTGAAAGCTGCCAACTGAAAGGCTGGAGGCTGGCACCCACCCAGAGGCACCTCTCAAGAAAGGCCTGGCTGCTCTACTTTCCCCAAAGCCGTTGGAAACCAGTTGACTCAGAGCCTATGGGCCGCTGGGAATGGGAGCCAGCAGCTGGTTCAACAGACTTGGGTCCACCTGAGTGTATGACCTCAAGGGTCTCTGGGGCAGTTGTCCTCAACAAAGCGGCTGCTGGGTCCTCCCGGGTGGGTTCCACTTTGGGGGGTGGGACATGCTTGCTGCCCAGGGCAGCACACATTGGGGGACCCCTGCAGGCCTGGGTGCTGCCTTCAGGCCCCATCTCTCCGCCTGCCCCCAGCGCTGGAACCCCGTGGGAGGCTTCTGCGAGAAGCTCCTGCCCAGCGACCGCTGGCCATGGAGTGATGTGAGTGGGCTCCAGCACCAGCCGCTGGACGGGGTGGCGCTGCCCTCACCCCACTGGGAATGGGAGTCAGACTGGTACGTGGATGAGAACTTTGGCGGGGAGCCCACCGAGAAAGGGGTAGGTGAACCTGACTGCTCAGCTCCCCCCCCCATCCCCCACATGCTGTGCTGGGATCTGTTCTCTGTGCTCCCCCACCCTTACCCCCGCTCTGCTGGCCACAAGCCTCCCAGGCTGACAGTGCCCCCTTGGTGTGCCAGGGCTGGACGTATGCTGTCGACTTCCCGGCCACCTACACCAGGGACAAAAGGTGGAACTCCTGTGTGCGGCGGCGGAAGTGGATCCGGTATAGGAGATACAAGTCCCGGGACACTTGGGCCAAGGTCTCGGAGGCTGGGGGCGGGGTGGGGATGCAGCCAAGGCCTGGGGTGGTGGTGGGGATTGGGTGGTGGGCAGGGGTCTCATCAAGACTGCTAAGGATCATCTTCCAGACCCACCCTGGGACCTGCCCCCCACACCACCCTATCTGCTCCTGCCCTCACCCTCAGGGAGGGTGAAGGTCCCTGGCCCAGGTGTTGACCACCCTGCTCCCTCTGCTCTACCTCAGATCCCATCAAAGGATGACCCCAAGGAGCTCCCTGATCCCTTCAACGACCTCTCCGTGGGTGGGTGGGAGATCACGGACGAGCCTGTGGGCCGCCTGTCGGTGTGGGCCGTGTCTCTGCAGGGAAAGGTAAGTCTGAACGCAGTGGGGAGGGTGGGGGCAGCAGAGGCTAGCCTGAATCCCCGCCTCCCCTGACTGTAGGCCTGAGCCATCAGGCAGCCACACCCCACTTCCTCTGAGCCCACCTGCCCTGCCAACTCACTGAGTGACCACCGGCTGGGCTCTGAGCTCCCTGGCAGCCACCTGGGGAAGGTGAGGGTACTCTGTCTAGGTGCCTCCAGGAGGAGGAGGTGGGGGTACCCAGCCTAGACCCCTGGCCTTCCACATTGTTGAGCAGGTAGGTGGATGGGTGGATTGATAGGTGAGTGAGGTGGATAACTGGATTAACAGATATGTGGTGTGTACTGACTGGGTCGACATTTGGGTCACTTCCAAGGGTGGTCAGCTATGACCTCAGCTGCCAAAGCTGAAGCCCCCTAAGCATTGTGAGTGGCACCAGCTGGTGGTGAAGGACAGGAAGCAGGTGTTTTAGGAACTTTCGTAAAAGGGGTTGGAGGTTTTCTCAGGACCAGGCTCCGGGAGGCAGGTGTCATTGGCGTGCCTCACCACTAGGGCGCACTCAAGCCCACCTCTGTGCAGCGTGGTCCTGACTCCATTCTGACATCTCTTGGCTGTGCCCGGTGCTTTCAAGGGACAGCCACCCAGGCCTGTCTTCTGAGGGCCTCTGGATGGGTTTGGACCAACAACTTTTGGGCAGACACCTAGCGCCTAGCCCTCAGCGACAGAGTAGAACTGCTCAGGCCGTAATCTTTACTGGAGCCAATCACCAGGTCTCTCTGGTGGGTTCAAACTGCTGGCCTTTCACTTAGCAACTGAGTGTGGGAAACCCACGGGGGCAGTTCCCTGCCCTATGAGGTCACTATGAGTTGGAATCAACTCAGTGGAAGTGAATTTGTTTTTCTGGCACCTCTAACCCCGAGGCACGGTCCCTGTACCCCTGCTAGTCCCACTCCCAGCTACTTGCTTCTCTCCACCCAGCAAGGTCTGGCCTCTGGCCCTGCGCCCCCCTCCCCAGCCCCACCTCCCGGGCCTGTGCTCCCTCCCTATCCAGGTGTGGTACCGAGAGGACGTCAGCCACCCCAACCCTGAGGGCTCTTCCTGGTCCCTCATGGAGACGCCGGGGGAGGTGGTGCAGATCAGCTGTGGGCCCCACGATCTGCTGTGGGCTACGCTCTGGGAAGGCCAGGCCCTGGTCCGGGAAGGCATCAGCAGGCACAACCCCAAAGGTGGGCGCTTGGGGAGCCCCTGAGCTGGAGGGGGCTGCAGACAGGGGGCCCAGTCCCGGCACTCCCAGCTGATGGAGGCCGCCTGGCTTCCCCTTCTGGCCTAGGAAGTTCCTGGTCCATCGTGGAGCCCCCTGGGGCTGAGAACGGCATCATGCACATCTCAGTGGGGATCAGTGTGGTCTGGGCTGTCACCAAGGACCGGAAGGTAAGAGGGGCGGGCGCTTGGGGCTGGCACTTCTCTTGTAGGTTAGTTTGTTATTGACACGCTCACACTTGGCCCCACCCTCAGTGAGTCATCTCACAGATCCGCAGCCACTCACAGGCGGCTTTCACCTGTTTACCCATGAGTCCCCTGGTCCCTGCATCTGCCTGGATTCCTTCCCTGAAGCTCAGAGCAGCCAGCACTGCTGCCACCAAGGCAATTCTCAGTCGAACTGCCCAGTGTTTCCTCGGCTGCCATCTGGAAATGCAGAACAACAAAAGTACTTTTCATACCGATATCTTAGCCTGTGAATCAACCAGAAGCTCCTCCACCGAAGGAGCCCCCCGGCAGCATAAGTGGTTGAAGCGCCTTGGAAGAAAGGTCTGGCTATCCACTGCTGAACCATCCCAAACCAAGCTCACTGCCACCGAGTCAATGCCAACTCACAGTGACCCTCTGACCCTACAGGGCAGGGTAGCACTGCCCCTGTGGGTTTCCAAGGCTGTAATTCTAGACTGGAGTAGAAAGCCCCATCGTTCACCTGAGGAGCAGCTGGTGGTTTCAAACTGCTGATCTGTTGACCTATAACCTTCACTGAATTAATAATAAAACATTCAAAACAGAAAGAGCAAGAAAGAAGCCCCGGTGGAGCCTAGTTCTTCCTCGACCCACATGGACCCACCTACTGGGCGGCAGCTGGCTTAATGCCCTGGGACCCTCTTCCACAGTGCTCCTCGTTTCTGTTTTCATTTTTGTTTGTCAGAGGCCAGGTGCACCCCAACAAGCCCACCTGCAGATTCCGAGCACAGCTGCTCTGTAACCACAGCCGTGGGCCTGCCCCGTGTCCTTGCAGGGTGGTCCCCCCGCACCCACATCAGCTTTTCCAAATGGGACGGTCTCCAGAGTCCCTCTGCCTGGGGCCACGAGACCGCGGCAGTGTGCCGCCCCCTTCAGATGAAATGAACAGACGCACCCTTTCTCAGCTCCAGACACTGTGAGAGGGGCCCGGGGGTTTTCTCGTGCAGGCAGCTCTTGTGGGACCCGGGTCACCCACGGGGCCTCATCGGCCTGGGCCAAGACGAGCCAGCATGGCTCTTTGAGAGCATGGGGGCAGAGTGGGGGCGAAGCACAGGGCTGGTGGGGGGGCGACAGCTGGGAAAACACGAAGAAAAGTGGGCTTCACGAGACTGCCGCATGGAGCCCTCAGGATAGATCCCAGAAGGGCTGTTTGTTCCCGTGCTGAGTTTGGGAGGAGAACGTTCCAGAATAAAGTCAGAAAGGCTGTTCTCTGACACCCGGGAACCAAGGTTACAAAACAAAAATGGGAGGAGGTAGGGGGCGATGAGGAAGGGCAGCTCACCTCCCAGGCCAGAGGTCAGCTCAACTGGGGTTGGGATTAGCAGCAGTTCTCAACCTGTGGGTCGTGACCTCTTTGGGGGGGTCGAGCGACCCTTTCACAGGGGTCACCCGATTCATCACATTATCAAAATGACAGTGATGAAGTAGCAACGAAAATAATTTTATGGTTGGGGGGTCACCACAACATGAGGAACTGTATGAAAGGGTCTTGTGTGGCATGAGGAAGGTTGAGAACCACTGGGCTAGAGCAAGGGTGAGGTTCGGGTTTGTTCTGGTTTAGTGTTAGAAGCTAAGGCTGTGATTGGAGTCTAAGGGTTAGAGTTAGGGTTTAGAGCTAGGGTTTAGGGCAAGGGTTAAGGGTTGGGGTTCAGGTTTAAGGCTGGAGTTTGGGTTCAGGGATAAGGTTCGGGTTTAAGGTGGGAGATTGGAGGGAGGGTTAATGTTTGGGATTAGACCTAGGGTTAGGGTTTAGTGTCAGGGTTAGGTTAACGGAGAGGGCTGGCGTTTGGGATTAGGGTCCGGGCTGGCTACTGGCTGTCTCTACTGTTGTTGTCAGTGGACAAGCCCCTTTCTCCCAGGTTCCTTCCCTGCAATGCCTGCCAGACCCAGGAAGGCGGGAGCAGCCCCCTCCCCCCCTCACCTTCCCCCCCAATGTAGCCACGTGTCTGTTGTCAGGGCAATGCCTTCAGCCTGAACATGGACTCAAAGCGGAAGGGCTGCCCTCCCCCCTCTGCCTCCTGGACCGCGGCCAGAATGGCAGGCGGGGGAGGGGCTGTGGACACTAAGCCATCTGCCGTGCTCACAGACGCGTGGCCAAAAGAAAGGACTCACTTGTTCTGCCCCAGCCTCCAAACAAACAAAGCCGCGGCTCCGTCGGCCAAGGAGGCACCTTTGTTTCTGGTTCGCCCAGGTGTGGTTCCGGAGAGGCGTCAACTCCCACAACCCCTGCGGCACCAGCTGGATTGAGATGGTTGGAGAAATGGTGATGGTGAACGTGGGCCTTGGAGACCAGGTGTGCAGGGCGCGAGGCACGCGGGGGAGGGGCCGTGGGGGCAGGGCGGGGCTCCGTGTCCCCAGGCTCCGCCCACAGGCGGGGAGGGCCGGGCTCAGCGTGGTCCGTGGGGTTCCCCTGGGCACGTGCTTCCCAGCTGCCTGAATTCCCTCGACGCTACACACACACCCTAATCCAGGAGGCCTCCAGGGGAGAGTCCCGCAGGCACTGGCCCTGACCCGCTAGTCTTCTCTCCATCTCAGGTGTGGGGCATCTCCTGTGAGGACCGGGCCATGTACTTCCGGCAGGGTGTCACCCCCAGTGAACTCAGCGGGAAGACCTGGAAGGCCATTGTGGCCAGCCGGGAGTGTGACCGGTCCCACTCAGGCAGCTCATCCAGTCTCCTCAGGTGAGATGGGGTGGGGCGTGGGCTGCCAGTGTGTGGCCACCTGTTTCTGATGGGTTCAAACCGTTTGACCTTGAGGTTAGCAACTCTGCCTAACCCACAGTGCTCTGTAAAGCCCAATCCCGTGGCCCTCCGGTCCACTCTGACCCGGAGCGGCTCTATAGGATGGTGCACTGGGCTGCCAACCATAACGGTAAGCCGTTCAAAGCCACCAGCCAGGCCATGGGAGAAAGACGGGGCTTTCTACCCCCATGAAGAGTCAGTCTTGGAAACTCACAGGGACAGCCTTACCCTGCCCTGTAGGGTCGCTGTGAGTCAGCATCGGCAGTGAGTTTGGGTTTTTGAGTATTGGGACAGAGGAGGATGGCCCCATTGGGTTTCCAGCTGTAACCGCAGGGCCAGCAGTTCAAAACCATCAGCTGCTCCTCAAGAGAAAGATGGGGCTTCTACTCCCTGGAACAGTCACAGGCTCGGAAACCCACGGGGGCAGCTCTCTGTCCTGTAGGGTCACTCTGAGCCGGGTCGACTCCGTGCCAGTGAGTGAGAAACCCATTCTTCCTCGCGTCAGCCACCTTTCCTTTTGCAGCGGTGCGCTTTAACCTTTGCACCACCATGTTCCTTCCATAGAGCCGGCGGGCTGGAAAACCCCAAGTTAGGGTGGGTGGGCAGTGTTGCTTTCTCTCGGGGCTCTGGGCGAGTCGTCATCCCCTCGGGGCACGCAGCAGTGTCCCACCAGCTTCCCAGAAGAAGTGGGTGGCGGCTGGCAGAGTGGATGTGAGTGTGGCTGTTGTTTCTCAGAAGCAGGTGGTGGAAAGTGTTGAGCTCTATGGAGGAGGAAGGAGGGACCAGGTGGATAGAGGGCCAGAAGAGTCAGTGGAGGGGGGGCTCCCACCGAGGGTGACGGCCCCCCGTGTTGTGCCCCCAGCGCCGGCTGCTTCTTCGGCGAGGAGGTCAGGGGTGGTGGGGAGTCCTCTGCCCCCAGCGACAGCGACGCCACCTCAGAAACGGACCGACCAGTCCCTGACCAGCCTCACCCTGCAGACTCTCTGGAAGGCACTGGAAGCTGCCAGGGCAGCTCGGCTGGGGGACCAGGGCCTGACTTGCCCACCACAGGGGCTGAGGAGGACTCAGGTGAGGGCTCTCGGCACAGCCCTGCGTCCTCCCCCGCTGAGCTGCCCTGGACCAACATTGACCTCAAGGAGCCCAGGAGGGCACCCGGCCACTCGGCCCCCGGACCCCCCGAGCCCACAGGCCTCTCCTCCCTGGGGCTCCTGCCACTGGGCCTAGACGAGCCCTATGTCACCGATGACCACCCACTGTGGGCATGGGTGTCCGGAGGAGGCTGCACCGTGGAGGCCCACGGGACCCTCAGATGGTTCTCTGCCCAGCCAGGTAAGCAGCCCTGCTCACAGGACAGGGTGGGTGGGAGAGGGGCCCCAGTGGAGAAGTGGGTGTGGGCTGTCCTAGGGCTCCGAAGCAGGCCCCACCCTGCTGCCTGCAACCCTGCATCCCTGAGTCTATCTCCTCATGTCCAGCAGACTGCCCCGCTCCCTTTCTTCTGACCCCCCCTTGAGGCTGAATGTCGGGGAGCGGGGCTCTGAGGTTGTGGAGGGGCCCAGCTTCCTGGCAAGAAAAGGTGCTTGTTAGCAAACATCCAAACAGAAGCGAAAGCAGCCAGGGCCTCTCTGCGCCGCGCATGGTCAGTGTCCCCTGAGCTGAGGCCTGGGCCCCGCAGGCCTGTCTCTGGCTGTGCAGACACTGGCGCCGCCGGTGACACCGGCTCAGACCGCTGCCTGGAGGAAGCAGATCTTCCAGCAGCTCACAGAGAGGACCAAGCGTGAGCTGGAGAACTTCCGGCACTACGAACAGGCCGTGGAGCAGGTGCCCTGCTGCTCAGGCTGGGAGGGGGAGAGGGAGGGGGGGTCCATGGGGGTGTCCACAGGGTGACAGCTGCATGCCAGCTCCCCATAGGTGCCCACAGATGTCCCTAGAGGGCCATGCAGTGTCCCCAGGGCTGTCAATGGGTGTCCACAGGGTGTCCACACAGTATCCCTAGGGTGTCCACAGTGTACACCCTGGTGGCCCCGGCAGCCTGAGCTGGTGCCTCCCACAGGGGAGTTGGGATCTGGAAGTGGTCGAGCCTGGACTCTGGGGCAGGGTTCTAACACCCAGCCAGAGCTGTGCTGAGCACTGACGTGGGCCTGGCTCCCAAGGACGTCCCCTGGGGTCCCTGTCTCATCACCAGGAAGAGGGGGGCTGGGAGCAAGGCTAGGTGGGAGCCCCATAGAGCCTCCTGGCCCCCACTGTGTGGCTCTGGGGAGTGGGTATTTGGGAACACCCCCCCACCCCCCGACCTACTTGTGATCCCCGTCCTCCCGCCGCCCCAGTCTGTGTGGGTGAAGACGGGCACGCTGCAGTGGTGGTGTGACTGGAAGCCCCACAAGTGGGTGGACGTGCGTGTGGCCCTGGAGCAGTTCACGGGGCATGACGGCGTGCGTGACAGCATCCTCTTCATCTATTACGTGGTCCACGAGGAGAAGAAGGTGCAGAGTGAGGGGAAGGGTTGGAACACCACTCAGGATTGGACCCCCAGGTGCTCAGTGCAGGCTCCTTGTCCCCCTCCCAAGTTGGCCACAACTTCCCCGCTCCTCCCACCCCACCTCCAGTGACTGCCGTCCCTGGTCCTTGGTCCTCTGTGGTTGTGGCCCAGTGTGTGCTGGCATTGTCCCCACCACCTGCAAGGCGCACCGAGCTCTAGTTTGCAGATGAGGGGCACTGGGGTGTCCACAGGGCTGGGGCACGGGGTCAACGGAGGTGTTCTCGGGGGTTGATTCCAACTCACAGAGACCCTACAAGGCAGGGTAGAGCTGCCCCTGTGGGCTTCCGAGATGTCACTCTTTTTTTTTTTTAAAGGTAATTTTATCGGGGGCTTTTAAACAGCTTTTATAACAATCCATTCATCCATTGTATCAAGCATATCTGTACCTGTGTTGCCATCATCATTTCTAACCTTCACTTTCTATTTGAGCCCTTGGTATCTGCTCCTCTTTGGAGACTAACTCTTGGCAGGGGCAGACAGCCTCATCTGTCTTCCTCGGAGCAGCTGGTAGTTTCAAACTGTTGACCTTGTGGTTAGCAACCCAACGTGTGACCACCATGTCCCCGGGGCTCCTTCCCACAACCGTAGTGTGGAAATGCTGTGTTTATTCACCCTGGCCTTGGCCCCACAGCCCACAGGAGGCCCCCTAGGACGAGGTCTGTAGAAGCAGGTGACCCCGGGCAGCTGCCCAGGGCCGTCTCTATCCCCTCAGTGACCATGTGACCCTCTCTGGACAGTACCTCCACCTGTTCCTCAACGAGGTGACAGTGCTGGTGCCCATCCTGAATGAAGCCAAGCACTCCTTCGCCCTGTACACTCCTGAGAGGACCCGGCAGAGGTGGCCCGCACGCCTGGCCGCTGCCACCGAGCAGGAAATGAATGACTGGGTGAGTGAGGGAGGGAAGGAGGGGCCAGTGGTTGGGGCCCACCTGGCCCAGCCCACCCCTACCTGGCCCTGACCTCGTGTGTCTCCCCCACCAGCTGGCCCTGCTCAGCCTGTCATGCTGTGAGAGCCGGAAGGTGCACGGCCGCCCCTCCCCCCAGGCCATCTGGTCTGTCACTTGCAAGGGGGATATTTTCGTGAGTGAGCCCAGTCTGGACCTGGAGGCCCCTGAGCGCCCACTGCCCTGTGACCAGATGTAAGTGTCCCCCTCCACCCGGCACCCAGGGCTATAGCCTGGGGGGTGGTGGGGGGGTAAGGGAGCGGGTGCTTGGGGCTTGGACAGAGGCCCGCCGGGCTCTGACGGCAGTGGGGGTGAGGAGGTGCTGGGGGACAAAGAGTGACGAGAAGCAGGGGGTTGAAGGCAGAGGTCACAGGAGGTGAGGGTGGCGAGAAGAAGAGCGGGGTCCTGGAGCATTCCACAGGCAGGGGTGCAGGGGTGCTTGGCCTTCTGCCCCGCACTGGGCTTTATCCCAGCTCCCTGGGGCCTGACAGAAGGAGTCAGGCCACCCCTGGTGATGGGGACGGGGCCTCCGCCCACAGGAGGGGTTGCTGTCTGGTGAGATAACTCGAGTCTGTCATCCCGTCTGCAGAGGGCTGGGAGCTACCTGCTTCCAGAAGGGACCTTCAAAGCCCCCGCCCACAGACCCCAGCAGACATTTGAAGTCCCTGCTCCCGGGGTCCCCTGTCTGGGGGCGCCTCACAGGGTGGAGTTCCCTTCCCCAGAGCCTTCTCCTGCTTCCTCCAGGAGCAGGTAGTCACACTAAATGCAAATCCCTCTGGCAGCCTGGGGGAGGAGCCAGGCCTGCTCCTGCATCCAGGTTTGGAGGCCAGAGACTCGCACCTCAGGGTGCCAGGAGGCGAGAGACCTCCCCACCTGAGACTGAGAGGCCGCAGGCAGGACTGAAGCCAGGCCCACCCCCCCTCCAGGTTCTGGCGGCAGATGGGCGGTCATCTGCGGGCGGTGGAGGCCAGCGGTCGAGGCGTGGTATGGGGCCTGGGCTATGACAACACTGCTTGGGTGTACACTGGTGGCTACGGCGGTGGCAGCTTCCAAGGTGAGGCCCAGCACCCAGGGCTCCCTCCTAGGTGTCCCTGCCCAATGCTTCTGCCTGCCCAGGAGGTGGCAGGGGCCAGGCAGTCCCTGGGATGACCCCTGAGGTTCAGCCTTGAGACCACCTGGCCCTCCCCAGCACCCAGGAGCTGAGGGAAGGCAGTGAGCATTCTAGAAAGACAAGCTGCCATAGCCTTGCAGTTTCACTGATCTCATTTCAAATGGGACCTCTGGGACAGTCCTGACCCCAGTCCCCTCATTCCCAGGCCTGAGACTTAAGGGGTGAGGGAGCAAAGAGCTTGCTGAAGCCCTGGGGACCACCCCCTCAAGTTCCGCATGGCTCTTAACAGGAAATATGGGTAGAAACAAGCCTTGAAATGGAACGACCGCCAGCCCAGCCAAGATGCTCCCCGGCGGGGCAGGTGGGGGGCGCTGAATCCTGATGGTGCAGTGGTCCACTAAGACCGCTGTGACACTCCCCGTTTGTTGGTGTCCAGCTTGCAAGGGAGGGAAGGAGCCCTGTTGGCATAGCAGTGATGAGTTCAGCTGCTAATTGCAAAGTCAGCAGTTTGAAACTGCCAGCCGCTCCTCGGGAGAAAAACGAGGCTCTCTACTCCCATAAAAAGCGACAGTCTCAGAAGCGCACAGGGCCAGTTCTACCCTGTCCTACAGGGGCGCCGTGAGCAGGCATCAGCTCAGTGGCCCTAAGTATGGTTTGGGTTTGTTTCGTTTTGTTTTTAAACAAGTGAAATTGGGGTTAGTGAGGGTTGTGTGGGTGGTCCCAGGTACTTTTTCTATAGTAAGGAGTGAACAGGTGGGCTTCACACCTGCCCCAAGGCATTAGCCACAGTGAGAGAGGATGTGTACAGCTGAGGACAGTGTGAGGCTAGGAGGCTGGAGGGGCTGCTGAGCACTGGGGGGTTGGTTTTCCTTTTAGCAGGTTCCTCTCACTGAAGCCGAGCTCAGTCATGGGTAAGGTGTGCACACCTGGCCCAGTCCCCTGCTCGACAAGCTCTGCCCACATTACCCCTGCTCTGTGGGTCTGGGCTCTGCCCCCAGCCCGCTTCTCTGCTGGCCCAAACCCTGAGTTCCTGAGGGGCAGGCATTATACCCGCCTCACCCCCCAGGCCTGACTGGCAGCACCAGCAACATCTACCCGCAGTCGGACGTGAAGTGTGTCTGCATCTATGAGAACCAGCGCTGGAACCCTGTCACTGGCTACACCAGCAGGTAGTGGCCCGGGGGACCCCCTGAAAGCCCCTTTGTTGGGAGCTACCCCTAGAACAGGACCCTACCTGTGCAGCATTTGAGTGCCTGGCTGCGCACCACAAGGTCAGTGATTCAAACCCACTGGTCGTGCCTCGGGAAAAAGATGAGGCTGCCCACTTCCAGAAAGAGCACCCACCTCAGAAACCCCGTGGGGCAATTCACTGGGTGCAGCATGGCTGCTATGAGTCGGAATTGACCCTATGACAACAGGTGTGGTCTATCACACAGAGGCCGCAGAACACAGCCAGACCTAGCTCACTGGGTCAGGAGCCTCAGTGGCATAGTGGTGATGTGTTCTGCTGCCATCTGTAAGGGCAGCAGGTCAATATCACCAGCCGCTCCCTGGGAGACAGACGAGGCCCTCTGCTCCCATAAAGGGTTACACCCCCAGGGGCAGTTCTGCCCTATCCTATAGGGTCGCTGTGAGTTGGCATCCACTGGATGGCAGGGAGTGAGTTCCTTGGGCCATCCCCAGACACCAGCTTAGTTACTACCGCTCTGGCAAGGAAGTAGCACGCTGCCCGGACTCCCGCCCGCCCATTCCCGGCGTCGCTCACTAGGGGCTGCTGTCATGACTGGGCTTGCTGTGCTGTTTTGGGGGGAGGAGGGGAAAGTGAAGGTGGTGCAGGGTCAGTGGTTTAAAACCGTCGCCGCTCTGGCCTTCTCCGGGAAAGAATTATGGCCGCCAAGACCCCCGGGGCAGTTCCCCGTCCCCAGAGTCGCTCTGAGTCTGCATCATGGCCTCGATGGCAGTGCGTTTCCTTTCTGGTTGGGTGGGGGTGGGGGGAGGCGTATAGTTCAGCACCCAGCGAATGGACGGACTTCTTGCGGGTGCCTGGCTCTGCGGCAGGTAGCATGAAGCTGCTGCTTCGCTGTCTGCTGACGTGTTGGTGCGTCTGGCCGGTGGTGCACGTCTGGGCGGGCCGGGGCTCTGTGGAGGGCCGAGGGTGGGCGCACTCGTTTCTGTGGGCAGCCTTCGGGAATGAGTGTTCAGCCTGGAGACAGCGCTGGGCCTCGAGTGGGAGGTTGCCCATGGGGTGGGGGTGCCCAGGCTTCCTTGTCCCTGAGTGCTTCTGCCCCGGGGGGCGGGGGGCGCCTGCCGTGGCTCGCACAGCACAGGGCTCCTCCCTCCGCTCCCTTCGGAGTCCCCGCTGGTCCCCACAGGGCCCGGGTAGGGCCTCCTGCTTCTGGGTGCTTTCCAGTCACCCGTGCTGCCCTCGCAGGGGTCTGCCCACAGACCGGCACATGTGGAGCGATGCCTCTGGGCTGCAGGAGCGGACCAAGGCCAGCACCAAGCCGCCCTCACCGCAGTGGACATGGGTGAGTGCCAGCCCTGCTCGGGCTGTCAGGCCCCGCCCTCAGTCTGCCCGGCCCCTCTGTGTCAGGGTTGGGCGGTCCCTAGGTCTGCCTGGCCCCTCAGTTTTGGGTACAGGGGATCCCCAGGTCTGCCTGGTCCCTTGGTTTTGGGTGCTGGAAGCCCCCATGCTGACTCAGCCTCTCCCCAGGTCTCTGACTGGTATGTGGATTTCAGCGTTTCTGGGGGCACCGACCAGGAGGGATGGCAGTATGCCAGTGACTTTCCTGCGTAAGCCCCTCTCCCCTCTTCCCTGAGCTGCGGCCCCTCATGCTGGGACCCTGGGCACAGGCCCTGGCAACCCATTCCTCCCTGCCAGGTGGGCCCAGGACCCAGGAGGCCAGAGTGAAGGGCCCTGTGACCAGAGCTGAGGCAGCCTCCAGGCGGTCGGGCCAGGCCCAGAGTGGGTATCAGTGTGAGCAGGCCACAAAGCAGTGTGCCACTTGGGGGTGTGGAGCGAAGTGGCGGGGGGATGGGGAGCTGGAGGAGGATGCCGGGGTGCTAGGAGCACCTGCATTGTACAATCCCATAAAAGGGGGGTGCCTGGGCCCCAAGGGCAGCAGCTGGGACTCCTCCCCCCACCCCCACCCCCTTCCCCTGGGCTCCCAGGCCCTCACCTGCAGAGAATGCTCCTATTTCTCTAAAGGAGCCTGATGGGGTTGGGAGGTGGTCTACCCCCCTGAACCAGGCCCTCCTGGCTGACCAGGTGTCCTGTCCCGCCTTGTGTGGTCCAGCCCCAGGGCCCTCCTCCTGCAGACAAGTGCCAGGGTGCCTGATGGAGGGCTCAGGCCCTACCTGGGCAGTGGGTGGGGGCAGGGGCGGTGGGTAGGGCTGGGCTGAGGGGAGGCAGCGCCCACCAGAACCCGGCCCAGGAGCCGGTGAGCCAGCAGGTCCCTGTCCTGCTTCTCACAGCGCCTACCGGGGCTACAAGACCATGAAGGACTTCGTCCGGAGGCGCTGCTGGGCCAGGTGAGGGGTGGGCTGACTGGCAGGGAGGGCGGGGCTTGGAGTCAAAGTAAAGGTCAGGCCAGGAAATGCCCACGGGCTGCCAGCCTCCAGGCTCCGGTTTCCAGGACACTGCTGGGGGCTGGGGGCGGGGCTGGAGGGGACAGCCCCTCCCAGGCACCCTGTCCACGCCCATCATCCAGAAGCTCTACCCGCTTCTGCACCTCTGTCTCACCTGGGGTCCCCTCCCCAGACTGAGCTGCTTCTGGGGGGGCCCCCCCGGCACCTGGTGAGACCATTGCCAGCCCTGTGGCACAGTGGGTTAAGTGCTGGGTGAACCCACCAGCCGATCTGAGGGAGGAAGAAGAAGCAGTCTGCTTCCGTGCGGAGGACGAGAGCCGGGGAACCCGGGGGCAGTTTTGCTCTGTCCTGGAGGGTGGACATGAGCCAGCCCGGCCTCCAGGGAAGCAGGGGGTGGGTGGAAGTGAGGAGTGGTCTACCCGAACTCCAGGCAGCAGGTCCCATTGTCCGCCCTCTGCTCTCCTTCCAGAAAATGCAAGCTGGTTACCAGCGGGCCCTGGCTGGAGGTGGCTCCCATCGCCCTGGGGGATGTGTCCATCATCCCCGAGAGCCTGGGCGCCGAGGGCAGCATTGCCCTGTGGGCCATCAGCGACAAGGGGGACGTGCTGTGCCGCCTGGGCGTGTCTGAGCTCAACCCAGCGGTAAGCACACACACACACACCAGAGGTGCGCATGCACAGACACACACGCACACTCACATGCACAGCGTACACATACATATGTATGTACTCCACAGGTGCACAGATGCATGCTCGTATGTATACACCTGTGCACACAGACACCACCTATGTGTGTGCACATGCAGATACACACAAGTATGCGTGCACACATATATATACACACACACCACAGGTGGGCATGCACACATACATACACAGAAGCACATGCACATGTTGTGCTCGACACCCCCACGCCCACACATTGGCACCCATGGGCCAGGGGCTGAGATGAGCAGACCTCCTCTCAGGGTCTGAGGTCACGGAGCCCCTTTGTCACAGCTCCTCATAGAGCATGTTCCCTCCACACTCCAGAGAGGAGCACTCTGAGGCCCAGACAGGTCAAGTGATCAAGATCAGGTCAGGGTTGGCTGCTCAGGCTGCCTTTATATGTGGCCCCAGGGCCACGCCCCCCAGATGCCCACCAGTGAGTGAGAGCTGCTGCCCAGGGGCAGGCACCCAGGGCTGCTTGGCGGGGACCCATGGGTGGCCCAGCCTGAGCCGTGTTTGTTGGCTGCTGCCTCAGTGCCCTCTGCCTCCAGGGCTCCTCTTGGCTGCATGTGGGCACCGACCAGCCCTTCACCTGTGTCTCTGTGGGCAGCTGCTACCAGGTGTGGGCCGTGGCCCGAGATGGCTCTGCTTTCTATCGGGGGGCCGTGTCCCCTTCCCAGCCAGCCGGTAAGTGTTTCCCAAAGACCTCAGCCCAGCATGTCCACCCTTGAGATGCAGAGGCCTGCCAGGCGACCCCCAGCCTTGAGCCAGAGGGATGCCTGGGAGGGAAGTGGGTCTCCCAATGTCAGTCAACTCAACAAGTGTTTGTGATATGCTGCTGGGCCTCTGGGCCAGGACCCCAGCAGAGACTGAGCCCCACCTCCACTGGCTTCTCCTGACCCCTCTGGCCCCTGCCTCCCTGCCCTGGCCCCCAGCCTCTGTCTCCTTCTGGCTCCCCTTGCAGGTGACTGCTGGTACCATATCCCCTCCCCAACAAAACAGCGGCTGAAGCAGGTGTCGGTCGGGCAGACGGCCGTGTACGCCGTGGATGAGAACGGTGAGCCATCATTGCCCAGTGGCCTCGGTGCCCCAGGTCCCTGAGCACACGAGGGGCCAGCACAGCCTAAGTGTCCGAGTGACCTCCTGGGTGACCTGAGCCCTGGTCTGCGTTCGCTCAGACGGGCTGTGAGGTTGGGTAGGCCCAGGGGGGTGGGGTGGGGCTTCTGAGGTGGGCACCAGCCCTCCCAGGAGGTTGGGGTCCCTGGGTAGGAGCTGGTACCTTCCTGCTGGGTGCAGTGACACCCCCACCTGGACGTGGTCTTCCAGCACAGGACCTGCCAGGAGCCAGGAGGTGGGTGGGTGTGGTGGGCCTAGCCCCAGTCCACCGAGCTCACTGTCCCCTGCAGAGCCTGCCCACCTGTCCCCTCTGGCCCTGCCACAGCAGGCTGTGGACTCCAGTTAGGGTGCTTAGGCCAGATCTGCTCTCCATGAAGCGTCCTGGGGCACAGCAAGTTAAGCATCAGGGTGCTCACTGAAAGGCTGGCAGAAAGCTGGGGCCGGCTGCTGCCCTAAGGACTGGGCCTCAGAACCCCTTGGGCGTGTCTGTCCGGCCATGAGAATCCGACTCCGTGGCAGTGGGTTTGCATTTTGTTCCATTTGAACCACCTCTGTCCTTTCTACTCCCGTGAAGTCAGTCTGGGAAACAGGGCAGTCCGGGCCTGCCCTGTGGGCCATGTGGGTCGGCATGGGCTCGATGGCAGGTCCTCAGCCTCCGAGCGTGTCCAGAGGCAGAGGACCAGAGACAGCGTGCCCACCCTGCTCTCTCCCCAGGGAACCTGTGGTACCGGCAGGGCATCACCCCCAGCTACCCGCAGGGCTGCAGCTGGGAGCACGTCTCCAACAACGTGCGCAGGGTCTCCGTGGGGCCCCTGGACCAGGTCTGTGCTCACTCCTGGCCCCACCTCGCCCCCAGCCCTCGTCACCCCAAGGCCCCAAGCTCAGCATCCTGTTTTCCAGGTCTGGGTCATTGCCAACAAAGTCCAGGGGAGCCACAGCCTGAGTCGGGGGACAGTGTGTCACCGCACGGGGGTGCAGCCCCAGGAGCCCATGGGGCAGGGTTGGGACTATGGCATCGGGGTGAGCAAGGCCGGGGGTGGGAGGCGCTTTAAGGATGTCTGACTATGGGGGGGGGTCCCCTGGGTGAAGTAAGGGGTGCCTGACCATGGGGGTTTCCCCTCGGGGGAGGCTGGGGATGTCTAGACTTTGGGGTCCCCTAGGGCCTGGGGGGGTACCTGGCCATGGGGAAGCTCATGAGTGTGGTAGAGATGCCTGAGAATGGGGGTTCCCTTGGGGCCCAGTGGGGGTACCTGACCAGGGCCTGCTGAGAGTATGGTGGAAGACACTTGGCTCGGGACCCCCAGGGACCCAGGGTGTCAACAGCTCAGTGACTCTTCTTCCCCCTCTCCCCCAGGGTGGCTGGGACTACATCTCCATCCGGGCTAACGCCACCAGGGCCCCCAAGAGCGGGTGCCAGGAAGCCAGCGGGCCCCTGCAGGAGGTGGTCAGCGGCCCCGTGCGGTGCTGAGGGGCCAGCATCATCCATATTGTGATGCAAGTGCCCAGAATGTGAAGCTTTGGGGAAACCTTGTAGCCCCTCCCACCACCTACCCCATCTCCAGGACCAGAACCAGGAATGCCATTCTGAGCCCAGACCCCCATCCTGGGCAGCAATCCCACCCCCCCGTGCCTCCTGCCCTCCGAAGAGAAGGACAGAGAGGTTGGAGTGGCCAGCGTCCCTCAGCACAGGACCTGCAAGGAGGGGGCCCTTCCTTCAGAGGTTGCAGGGAGGTGGCTGAGAGGGGAAGTGCTTGCTAGAGGGAGCGGGCAGTCCCCTCTCCAGGTGGGCGTGGCTCCTGACACGGAGCCCTGCACGGGTCCAGGGAGTCCCCAGGTCCCGGGGCAGCCACACGCAGGTCTTGGGGTGGCAGAGCTTTTCTGTGGATCATGAGGTGGAGTACCGGGTGAGGGCCAGCCTGGATGACCAGGCAGCAGTCCAAGATCCTGTGCTGGGGCTGAAGCCCCACAAGCCCCTGACAGAGCTGCAGGGCATCAGAGGGCGCCCATGGACAGCCTGCTTGGTGAGTCCCGAGCCAGCTTCCTACCTTGATGTCTGGTCTGGAAAGCCATGGGCTGCCATGCCCACCTGGGACCCAGCACCCATCTGCATGCAGCCTCCCACGAGAGCAGGGCCGGCCCCACTTGGTTCAGTCTCACTGTCCAGTGATGGGGAGCCACCTCCTGCAGGCACTGAGGGCACGGTGCATTCTGGGGAGGTGGGTCCCGGGTGGGGTGGATGGCACAGAGCTCGCAGACAAATCATGAAGGGTGGACCCTCCCTGTCTGTTTACACTTGAAAGTCAAGTCCCCTGCCCCCTCTCTGCGGGGGAGCGAGGGCATTAGGGCTGCTTCCCACTAAGAGGACATGTCACCCTGTGACTGCTGTTAGTTCCTGGGGGCACCCACGTCCCCACCCCTGCCAGCCTCCCAGGGCCACCCCACTTCCTCAGATAAGTGTGCAATGAATGTCCAATAAAAGGCACGCCAGCGTGCGAAAACCACGTGACACTTTTATTGGCCCACTGTGATGACGATGCCCTCATCCCCGCCCCCCAGTGGCACCATTCTGGTCCTTTCCCCCTCTGACCCCACAGGTACCCAAGCTCCTAGGGGCCACCGGGAAGAGTGGCCTTCAGCAGCTCGGTCCCTCACTCATCACCCTGCCCCCAGAATCAGCAGCCGGATGCCTTCACCTCTTAGTGCCCCAATGACAGGGCCACCATTCTGCCCCCTCCCCCCAGGCTCCAGATGCTGAAGGTGTCACCCGGAGGCAGCCTCACCAGGGTCTCTGAGCCTGATGGGGTTCTGTGGTTGGGGTCCGGGGTATCCAAGACCAGGACCTGAGCAGCCTCGCCCAGACCGTCCCTCCCAAAGCAGAGCTGGGATCTCTATGGGGCCGAGGGGCATGTAAAACTGGCTGCCTGGCCCCACCACCCCTGAGGAAGCAGAAAGTGGCAAGGGGTACCCTGACATCCACAGCCCCCCTATTGGACCCTTCTTCAACCCCCACTCTGCAGGCTCCCGCTTTCCCTTGGCTGGGCAGCTGGGGGCTTGTATCCTGGTAACTCCCCCTGACTGCTGGCTAGGGGTGAGCTTGGGTGTCAGACCTCTAGGTGCTGCTGGCAGATAGAGACCACCCTCCCAAGCCCCCCTCAGGAAGCTGAGGCGGGGAGAGAGGGGCAGAGCTGCTCATGATTGGAGTGGCTGCAGCCACGGCCGAGCCGAGCGACCGAGAGCACCCTGTTGGATGGGCCTGAGCTCCCGCCTCCCTTCAGCCAGCCCCATCACCGTCACAGGGCTGTGCTGGGGGCAGAGAGAAGAGAAGTCCTGCCAAGTCAGCACCCGGCAGGAGGAAGCTTGGCCTGAGGCTGTGGGGACCTGTCAAGCTGCCTAGGGATTGGGGGAGGGAGACCCAACTGTCCCCAGGATCCGGGCACACCCTAAAATCCTCCCAGACCAACCAAGAAAAACAAACCCACTGTTGAGATGTCCCTACTCACTGCGGCCCTGCAGGACAGCCGGACTGGCCCAGCGAGTTTCCTCCTGAATTGTGGCTGCTGGGGTCAAACTGTTGACCTTTTGTCAGCACCTGAATGCTTAACCGCTGTGCCACCAGGAGCCTTCAGTCAGTCGCCGAGACCCCACATGACCACAAATAGGCCTGAGAGGTAACCGGAGGGGAGCCCCCTCCTTTCCAGGCTGCTACACGGGGACCTGGCCCAGCCCACCCCGCAGATGAGCAGGAAGGGCGGCTAGCCCTGCCTCCAGCCCCACCCCTGAGTGCCCCCAGCACCAGGGCCACAGATGGGCCTGGGTTGGATGGACCACACAGGGACCCTCCACAGTCAGGGCTCAGCCCAGAGCCCACCCTGTGGCAGCTAGAAAGGGCCCTGGCCCCTCTTCTGGCTAAGTTCCCTCGTAAAGTGAACTGAGGTCCTTTTTCAGTGGTCCTGTCTGAACGCCTCAACTTCAGCTAGAAAGCTCCAGCTGCCTGGACTCTGCTAGGCACTCCGTGTGGTCTCAGGCTGCTCCTGGCCAGCTCTGTGCCTCAGTTTACCCCAATGAGAAGGCCAGATCCAGGTCGATCCCGCCCAACGATGCAGGTCGGAGGGTCCCAGCTGCCGACAAATGAGACAAGTCATCTCCCACGCCCTGGACTCTGTTCCTGCCTGGGAGGGGGAGGAGTGAAGGCCAGGGCCTGTCCACAGCTGCCAGGTGGGGCCAGTGTAGCCACAAGCTTGTAGCCCACAGAGCAGGAAACAGCTCTCAGCTCCTGGGAAGTGCCTGGGTGAGGGGGAGACCGGGCCACCAGGCCCAGGTTCAGGGTAGCCAAGCCACCCGAGAGACTCAGACCACAGGGGCTGGGCTGGGCTGGCTGGCCCGCTGGTGTCCCAGGCAACCCTAGGTCCCCTCTCGGAAGCTGTGGATCTGCGTGGAGTACCGTTGCAGGTGGCCCTCCGGAGGGGACTCGCCGGCCCCCTGCTGGTAATGCTGGTAGAGCTTGGGCCCCGGGCCCTCGAGGCTGGCCAGGCGGCCGCTGGACATGGTCAGGATGGTGGCTGTCAGGGACTTGATGTAGTTCTTGGCCAGCGTCAGCGTCTCGATCTTGGAGAGCTTCTTGTCCGCGCGCACGTGCGGGATGACCTCGCGCAGCGCCTGGAAGGCGTTGTTGAGCTTGTGCATGCGCTGCCGCTCGCGCTCGTTGCTCTCCAGCCGTCCCCCGTGCCTCCTGCCCTCCGAAG
>NW_022103901.1:4409456-4420545 GCF_000313985.2 Echinops telfairi | reverse complement strand
CCCGGGGTGCAGAGCCTGGGCTGCCCCTGGCGGCCGCGCACCTGGCCCGGGGCTGCAGAAGCAGCGCGGAGTGCAATTCCTGGAAAAGCCGTTTTGCAATAATAAGGCACCGGCCGCCCCGCCAGGTCTTGAAGAGAAGCAGCTGGAGCCTCTTGGCTTTGATCAAGGAACAAGACCACCCCCAGCCCTCTGGCATTTCAGGGGGACCCTTCAGCACCCAGGGCTGTGGGGTGCAGACTGCCAGGATGCCCCAGCCCCCACACCCTTGCAGTGGGTGCAGGGCCATCAGATGTGGGTGGCACCTGATCCAAGTAAGTGTCCGTCATTAGGAAATACTTGTCCTCAAACCCTAGCCTCAGGCTGGTCTCCATCCTTCCAGCACCCCTCACTTGGTAGCAGGCTCAACCCCCCTGGAGTGACCGGAGACCTATGACAAGTGACTGCACAGTTCCTCTGAGTGACCGGAGACCTATGACAAGTGACTGCACAGTTCCTCTGAGTGACCACTGCCTGCCACGTCCTTCCTGCGCCCTCGCTGTGAGCCATTGTTGCCACGATCCGCTGTAGATGGGGTTGCTGTGATCTGTGGGCTTTGGAAAAGCTGGTCCAAGTCTGGAAGCCCTGCTGACACCTGTTCAGCATCCCAGCAACAGGCACCTGCATGACATGTGGGTGGGCGTGGGGGCTGTGCATGAGGTGCACCGATCAGGAATTGGGCCTGGGCCTCCCACAGGAAGGGTCAGAATTCTGCTTCGGACGTCCAAAACAAGTTATCGAAAGCTAACCCCGACTAGTGGGCCAGAGTGCCTCCCTCGGAGTAGGTGCGTGCTCCTGGTGTGAATCTTAGCCCGGAAGCTCTGCGGACACCTGTTCAACCATCATAGCCGCAGGCAGGTGTGGGCTGCGCATGAGGTGCACTGGCCGGGAATGGGCCTTCTTCAACTGGGCCAGCACAGCCTCCCTCCCACCTGCTAGCCTCGCTCGCTTGCTCGCTCACTCCCGTCGTGGGGAAAAAAGGATCAGAGACCAGGTGGTACACTTGGGGGGTGGGGTGCTGCCACTTCCAGGGCAACTGAAGGTACCTTGGGATCTGGATTGTCTTTTTCTCCACTTGGTCACACTTAGGTTGGTGAGCCTGAGCAGGTGCCAGGAACACCCCACCCCACCCCAGGCCTCGGTTTACAGCCACTTCCGGAAGACTAGACAGGGTTGATGGTGAGGAAGTCGGCTGGGGTTCCCGGGATCATTGGCAGTAGGGTCCATTGAAGGTTTCAGAAATCAACATCATGAACGGAGAAAAAAAAAAGCTTAAAGCAGGTAATGCTTTGAGGACACGGACGGACACACACTCTCTCAAATTTCAGGCGCATGGGGGGGCCTTGGTTCTGCCTGAGAAGGGTCTGGTGGTGACTGCTCGTTGGGGCCCCAGGGAAGGGCCAGACAATGCAGAATGAACCCAGCACCAGAGTTTATAAATATATAACTATATTTATTTTTGAATATTAAATAATTCTTAAATTACAAGCAATTAATTGAATCACACTATGCATCAATATATAGTAAAAATCTTACAATGTAAAAATGTACACCATTGTGGACGGAAGGTTCGAGAACTGGCATCTCGCCAGAGCTGCAGAGGGCTGTGACAGGTAGGTGCGACTGCTCCTACAGCCCCTTGTCCGAAAACACGTGCACAGCAGCCCCCACCCCACCTGCCTCCCTGTGCGGACCCAAGCACCAGACGCAGACGGCCTGTGTCCACGCTGTCCTGACAGGCCACCACTAATAAAATACTGTCACCGTGTCCCAGGCCTTGATCCTGTCTGATAGGCAAGGCTGGAGCCAACCCCATCATGACTTCAGCAAAGTGGTTTTGCAATTTGGATCCAGAGTGACCACACCTGCTCAAGTCCCGGTAGCTGGCACAGAACATGTGGGAGTGGGCCCTTGGAATTTCCGCGGGGCAGTGAAGTGTGTGACAACGTGAGGTGTCTCCCTCCGTCCAAGCCCCCAGCACTCACAAGCAACAGGCCACGAGCCCTACAGACACCACGGGAGAGAGGGCAGAGGTTGTGAAAGGCATTTCCCCCACAGCGAGGCAGACTTTCTGGAGGTGAGTGTGCTGCTGGGAAGCGGTCACCGGTGCAACTGAGCAGAGAAGGGGGCCGTCTGTTTATGATCTTGAGTTTCTTTCCACCGCAAGGCTGGCGGAGCTGGCTGGCCAGCTTCTTCACAGGACACACGGCCCGTGTCACAGGAGGTGTGGGGGCGCGGTTGGCTCAGTCTGCTTCTGGCTTCATGATTAAACACGGGAACAGCTAGCTAGGGAGAAAGAGGGCTCCGGCTGCTCTTTCCTAGACGGGGGAGAATGCACACACTCCCCCAAGGTCAGACTACATTCAGGTGAGACCACTCTGGACGGGGTGTCCACCTCCCCGGCGGCACGGAGGGGCTGGGGCTCCGCTCTCCCGGTTTACTTCCTGCTGCATGCTGCTTGAGCGCGCTCACAGCACGTGGCCTCAAGGGCTTTTCGGAAATAAAAAACCGCCCCCGTCATGCAACACCACGGTAGGATAAGATTTACTACACCCCCCCACCCCCACCCCAGTCAGTGCATAAAACACATTTTATTTTTTGGCAATTAATTATGAGATCATGAGAGAATTAAAAAAAGAGGTGGGAGGAACCAAAAAAAACTTTCACTGAAGCTCAAGATTGAGGCTGGGTCGGCTGGGAATGAATGGGAAGAGGAATTGCGCTACAGCTGCTTTTCCGCGGTGAGAAGTGCACAGCCCCCGATCCCAGTGAGCTTTATTCCGGGCTGGCGGGATATGGACACTCCAGTCCATGGAAATGCTGGGTGCTACTCACAAAATTGGAACTCCCTAAATCTCTAATTAAAAAACAAACACAAAAGACCCACAAATTAGTATAACCAATAGCCTTTCACTTCTTTAGATCAGCCCAGATGGGTTGGCCATGAGACGTAAATACTCCAGAAGCTCAAGAAGTCTGACGAGAAGAGCGGAATTAAGACAAGTCTGGCAAAGTTGCTTCCTGGTGTCCCGGGCAGTCTCTCTGGGGCCTTGTCCTCGCTGGGGGGTCCATCCCTGGGGCAGAGCCCGCTGGACGCTCCTGCTCTGGACTTTATTGCTAGTGTGAACGCTCAGGGGAGCAAACTGGAGGTGAAGGGAAAGGTCGGGCTTTACCACGGAGGCTGGAGCCCAAACCACCCCGTGTCCTCCATGCCCAGTGCTGATGGACGGTGAGCCAGCCAGGGGCAGGGGCAGCCTGGGGAATCTGAGCGAGAATCCACCTGTCCAAACTCTCCTGAGAGAGCAGAGCCCGCCTGAAGCGGCGGCTGGGAGGACAGGCAGAGCCTCTACCTCTGAAGGGTGTGGTGGGTGGGCGTGGGTGGGTCCGGGTCCAGCAGCCCAGAGCTATAGCCTCCCGCAGGTCGCATGTCCTGGCTGGGGTCGTGTTGGCCGCCTGGGCTGTGTCCTTGTTCCTGACAGGAGGTGGTGTGTGTCTCAGATTAAAACGAGACCGGCCTCGCCTGGCTGAACTTGGAGTGGTGACAAGAGAGAAAGTCTGCTCTGGGGATCACGGAACAGTTCAAGCCAACATTGCCAGGAAGGTGGAAACAGGATCTGTCCATGCATCCTCAACACCCTGAGGACTGGAGAGCAGCACCTCCTGGGAGCTTCCTGCTGCTCCAAGGAACAGCAAGGGCTACAAGCACGTCCACAGGACACCCAGCGACACAGGAGTCCGTCCCTTGAAGGAGACGCGGAAGTCCTGAGCTCTGAAGGGAATCGGCCACTCTGGCCACAGCTCAGAAGCTGTGGTGACAGTAACCCGACAGTCCGGCTCTGGGTACGCCCTTGCCTTACTGACTAATGTTAGGGAAGGGTCTCTTGCTGTGGGGATCGGTGGCAGAGCCACATGGGGGCCACCACGTGGAGAAGAAATGGAAACTGGTTTGATTCAATCCGTGGGACAGGGGGGTTGGTGCTTTCTGACCCTCACAGGTACTTCCTACGAGAACGTTCGCACCGCCAGGACTCTGGAAAGCGGTGACTGTTTGTGAAAGAGGCTGCAGGTGCAGCCCGGGGGAGACACTGGGGCTGAGCGCTTCACAAGGACCATGCAGAGCAGACAGACACCATGACAGAGAGAGAATCGGGCGAGTGGGCAGCACCAGCATGCCTGGCCTCATTCCCTGCAATAACTTAAGGTTCTGTACAAGATCAGGGCTCTCGGGACAGCTGCCCACGGCGCAATCACAGAAGCACTGACGATCTGCAGCGATGATGAACACGCTCACGACGGCACCCTCAGTGGCAGGGGGACAGGACAGGACACAGTCCAAGAGGCAGCACAGCCCGCCACGCTCAGTGGTGCAGAGGGTGTGCACGTGCACCCAGGTGCCAGCACGCACCGCCCAGCTGCCCACCCACTGCCTAATTCCTTCTCGCAGCCTCGTCTCCGCAGGGGCCGAGTAGATGTCCAGGCTCAGGCTGGCGGCTCAGGGACTCGGCTCTGAGGGCACAATTGGCACCCACTTAATCTTTCTCTCCATCTTCACTGCTTCCTGTGGAGGAGAGAGGGGGCAGGGGCAGAGCTGTGACAGGGGCCTTGAAAACACGCATCGCGGGTGGCAGCAGCCTAGGGAATGAGCAGCGAGCCTGTGCTGCCGTAAAACAGGCAGAAGTCAGTGTGAGGACAGCCAACACCTGCCCCGGCCACTTTTCTTCCTTCACAAGTAACACCTGTCAGGCACCCCGTCCAGACACATGTTTGAACTCCCACGTCTGCCTGCTCCCAGCAAGCCTGGCCTCTCCCTAATCTGTGCAAACACCGTATGGAACAAACACAAACACCAGCTCCTGAGAATTCACGCTGGTCATGTGCCCTGTGCACTTCCAATTTGAAAAGTATGCCTATTAGGGCTTATCTCTCAGGCGGTGGGACAAAAAGGGCCCACGTGCTCAGATGATAGGACTTCAAATGTGCTCCTGCCCGGTAAACGCCGCCCGGCCCCATGGGGCATCTCCCGGGGCCCAAGACTAATGGCTGGGCTGGCCTGCGCTGCTGGGCAAGAGCCAGGTGGGTCTGGGCCCCTCCCAGGGGCAAGGCAGGGATCCTAAGGACACAGCCTCAGCCTTTTGGAGGAGCCGCTGCCGCCGCTAGCAGCCTGGAAGGGGCTGCCCCAGAGAACAAGGGGGCCAAAGGGAGAGTGGGGCGGGCCCTGACTGTCTGCCAGTCACCCTCACCCACTGGCAAGGCACAGGCGACGCTGTCCCCATGGTAACGAGCTCGGGGAGTGGATGCCTGCCCTAGAGACATGCTCCAGCTATATCGGGCTGGCACACGAGGGGACCCCCCCCCTCAGCTGGGGCCACCAGCACACACCGGCCCCTCACCTTGCTCCATGTCCGAGTCTGTGAGGTGCGTGAGGGAGAAGCTGGCTAGGCTGGCTGGGGAGACAGAAAACCGGGAGCAGGGCGTGGAAGGCGGCCAGCTGGGCTGCAGGCTGCGGGGCGGCGGGGGCGGGGAGAAGTACTTGGCCGTCTGCAGGGCAGGCTTGGAGGCCGTGAAAGGGTCCAGGGAGAAGTCGTCATCCCATTCGAAGCCGCCACCTGAAACCGACAAGCAAGGCGCAGTCCTGTGACCCCGGCCGAGGCGGAGCAGGCAAGTCCCTCCGCCCTCAGGGCAAGCCGCCACCATTCACCCACCAGATCCGCTTTCCCGACTCCCCCCCGTCCGGCAGTGAGGGGAGGGGGGGGGAAGGTGTACCTTCTTCGTCAGTGGAGCTTTCCGAGTTGATGCACCTGCTCAGGTAGGGAGGGCCTGAGGGAGGTGCTGGGCTGCTCAGTGAGGGGTCGTGCAAGGCTCCTCCCCCGGGCCCCAGCTCCTTGGTCGGGGTCTCCTGAAAGCCACACAGATAGCTCCTGTCAGCAAATGTCTGCTTGTGGGAGGCAGCACCTCTGCCGGCCCAGCGAGAGGGTGGTGTGGAAAGAAGCGGTGGAGCTGGGATGGGGCACACAGCCCACTCCCCAAGAAGGGGAGCCGCGCACACCTGGGGGAATGCCCCTCAACATGGACACGGGACGTGGACATGGGAGCTCCAGGGGTTTCCTTGCTGGTGAAAGCCACCCAGACTCCGAGGGTGGAGGGGAGCAGTCTGCTGGTCACCCACCCACTCTCTCGCCCTGTGGCACCCTCCCAGGCCTGCTGGTGGCATCTCTCCATGTGGATCCTCTTTTGCTACAACAACATTGACTGTGGAGCTCAACAGTCGACCCTAAACAACAGTGGGAGCTAGCAGGCTGCTGCTGCAGGCTCTGAGATCCCAGCCGGAACCCCGGTGCGGGGCTCAAAATCAAAACCTGCAGCCAGTAGGTCAGGACCCAGTGTGACACAGACTCCCGTTTGGGGCAGGCATCTACCGCCGGGGTCAGTCTGAAGGGCAGTGTCCTGACTTGGGGGCTGAGAGCTAGCTCTGGGTGGCGGGGACCAGGGAACGGTGCTGCATGAACGGCTGGTTTCAGAAGTGGACAGAGAGGCTGGAGAGTGGGGACATGCACGTCCTCATGGTGGAAGGACAGAAGTGGGGGTACGATTCCCCTTCTTTCTGAGGAATACCACCCCCAGCAATCAGAAAGGTTCGGCCAGGGACACAGGAAATGATCTCTCAGAATCCCGAAGGAGCCGGTGTCAATCAAAGGCTCTACCACATGATCCCGTTAGAAAAGGCAGAACCCTTTGGGACAAGAACACTTGGGTGATGGGCAGGAGTTAGGGGTGGGGTGGGCGTGCCGAAGAAGGGCAGGCGGTGGGGTTCTGGGATGGTGGGTCTGTAAATGTCACACCCAAACTAGGTTACTGATGCTGCTGCTTGCTGTCAGGGGCCCTGGCATCAGTTTCGACTCATCGCGACCCAGCTTTCACCCAGAGACGCCCTGATGGTGTAGTGATTGTGCACCAGGCTGCTAACGACACGGCAGGGGTGGCAGCTGGAAACCCTCAGCCAGTGGTGTGAACAAGATGAGGCTTCTGCTTCTGGAAAGAGTCACAGCGTCGGAGACCACAAACAGGGCAGTCCGCTCCACTCTGCCCTACAGGGTTGCTGAGTCCAAATCCACTGGGTGACAGGCAGTTTGGAAAGAGAGCCTCCTGGGCACAGGGTGGGCCTTCCTCTCCCAGGACGCAGGGGCGTGCCCTCTGCAACGGTTCCTCGAGACTAGAGGGCATGGAGCACAGGCCACCTGCCTCACAGGCTGGGGACAGGCACCGGGATGCGTCCCTCCACTTCTCCCTCCTTTTGCACCCTCCCTGAGCAAGGGGCATTTCAGCTCAGCCCTGGCCGTGTAGCTCACCACACCCCTCACCCTGTTGCTTCTCCTAAGACCACCAGGTGCCCACAGGCTACTCACTGCACAGGAGCCTGGACCCCTAGTGGGTGTGCCCTGGGGGGAGCAGGTACCTGGTCAAACAGATAGACGGTGACGTCGTCGAAGAATGTCACGGCTTTCTTCCCCTGGCTCTGGGCCTGGCCGTGGCGCGGGGCCGGGGGTGCCGGCGGCTTCAGCAGGCTCCGCAGGTGCCGGCTGTCCTCGCTGCTGCTGATGACGATGGGCACGGGCGGCGCGGCCTCGTCCTCCGACTCGGAGCTGAGGCTGTGCAGGCTGAAGGCCCGCAGCTCGTCGTCCGAGTCCTCGCTGTTCTCGTCCTCCTCGTCGGCGTCCATGCCGTCCTCAGAGAGGTCCAGCAGGCCCGCCACGCCAAGCTTGCCCAGGTACTTGCCCTCGATGTCCGGCTCCTTCAGCTTGGGGCCCTCCTTGTCCCCCAGCAGCTCTGTGGGGCCTCCCGGGTGCAGGGTGGCACTCGTGTAGGCCAGCAGCTCATTTGTGTTGGTCCCAGTGGACGTGAGGGAGCAGGGCTGGTCTTCCTGAGGTTCTAGCTCCTCGCTGCTGCTGAGCTCACAACCCAGCAGACTCCAGGGTCTGCCAGTGGCCTCGGCCTTGGCCTCGGGAGGAGGCAGCTGGGCGCCAACACCAGTCTGCTCCAGTGCCAACGGCTCTCTTGGTTCCTGGAGGCTGGAGTCGTGCAGGGCTGGCGGTAGTTGGCTGGGACCAGGGTGGCTCTTTGTGGCTTCCAGACCAGAGTCCTCGGCAGCACTGCTGTGCTCTGGGGGGCTGGGCTCGGGCAGGGGCCCCAAGGCTGCCCCTGATGCTCCAGGGGCCTCTTCAGACCTCTTCTCAGGCTCTGAGTCGTTGTCGGAAAAGTAGGCCGAGTCTCGGTAGAAGTTCTGGGAGCCCGGCGCGGAGGTCTGTGCAGGGCCGTCCGGGGCGTCTGAGATGATGATGATGGGGTTGGGTGGCAGTGCCCCCTGGCTGTCACTGTCCCCCTCATCGGGGCCCGCGTCGGCGGCGCTGTCCGGGGCAGGATGCAGGGTCCACTCTGGAGACTCCAAGTTCTCGGTCTCGTAGCCGCTGTCGGCGGGCTTGTCTGGGGGCAGGAGCTGCGGGGGTGTGGGGGGGCCCAGCGAGTCCAGGGAGTCGGGGGTCTCTGCCGAGGGCTCTGACGTTGGGATGGGAGTGGAGAGGCTGTCCTCTAGGAGGCTGTCCTGGCTGGTGGAGTCCAAGGACAGGGCGGACACCAAGCCCACTTCCTGTGGGTTGTCCTTATAAGTCAGCTGACCAAGTGTCCCCACAACCTCTCCATATTGATCCAGAAGAACACCACTGGGGGTGGCTTCCGGAAGCAGCGTGGTCCTACAGTTCTGGCCCAGGTCCAGGGGGCCACAACCCGGACCTGCCCTCCCCCCACAGAGCCCATCCAGACCGCCGGAGTCGCCTCTGGCGAGTCTCACAGTCTCCTCGCTGTGGCGGGGGCAGTCCTGTGGGCCGTCACCCACGCTCTGAGTGTGGGCATCGGTAGGGGTCATTTCCACAGGGACAGGCCCACAGTCGGGGTTCAGTTCTTGACAGAGCGCCCCATCACGGGCACTGGCAGCTGAGCCCATGGGTGAGGCTTTCCCCGGCCTCAGGAGGGTACTGGGAGGCGGGCTGCCAGGTGTCTCTGCCCTAGCGGGTGAGGTAGAAGACACCTGCGCTTCCGGGGGAGATGGCCTGGGGGTGCTGGCACTGTGGCCTGCCAGCTCTGGGCCCCGGGTCCTGACCCTTTCCTGTGACGGAGGCAGGCCGAGGGGGTCTGTGGCAAACCTCAGCTCAGCATCCAGGGAGGCCCGGCGTGCATTCCCTAGTGTGGCTTCGAGAAAGCCGGCGTTTCTGAGCTCCGTTTGCAGCTCTTCCGGGTCTTTCAGTAGGTTCTTCTCCTGGAGAAACAGGAAGTTCTCTGACAATTCTTGAGAGCTCAGAGAAGCAAGCTGTTCTTGGCGCAGGAGATCTTCGGATAAGCAGAGGGGTTCACAGTCGAACAGCCTCCGGGGCTTCTCTCTCTCAGAAAGGCAGGGCGTGCCAGACTCCCTGGGCTGGTCCTCACCGACATGGAAGACGGTGGGTTTGAAGTCGGCCTGTACCCCGTTGAGTTCCATCAGGTCAAATATTTTCGGGTGACTGGGAAGCTCCTCGGGCTTGTCCAGGTCGCTGAAGAGGCTGCTGAAAGGGCTGTCGGGGACACCGGCACCACGGAGGTCCTTAGGGACGCCAGCCTCCCGGGGCTCAAGGCTGGGCTGGAAGAAGTCCTCCTCTGTGCTCGACTCCTCCAACTCCAGGCTCCCGAGGGCCACCCCGGGCGACACAGCCTCAGTGGCCCTCTCAGTGGGGAGCAGGGCCAGCGGGCAGTCCAGCTCCGGGTGGCCACCGCTCTTCTCCTCCAGCTGGATGTAGTAGTCACTCCCCACTGAGAGGTTGTGGGCATCGAACACTGGGACCACCCCGGGCACCCTGAGCGGGGAGTTCTGGCCGCTCCCGACCTGCTTGCCCAGCCCGGGGTCCGAGAGGGAACTCTCAAAGACCTCCACCGGGAAGAAGATGCTGGTGTAGGACAAGGCCTCGTCTGGAGGGGTCCGGCCACTCCCATCGTCAACAGAGCCCTGCTTCGCCGCCTCCCACACGGACTCAAAGCTGAGGCCCCGGCTCGTTTCGGTCACTGTGAGGACCTCTTCCATCTCCCGGCCCAGCCGGTCCCTGGCGAAGTGGTCAAGAATTGGGAAGGCAGCACTGCTGGACGTGTCCCGGCTGCTCGTGTTGGGCTTCAGCGCATTCCACTGCTGCTCGAAGTCCACCTCCGAGTCCCGCTGGCTCTGCATCCGCAGGTAGGTCAGCAGTCGGTGCACATCCTCGGCGGCCGGCCGCCTGTCTGGGGGCAGCCAGCAGAACTGAAGAACTTCATACCTGAGGGTCACAGGAGAGGAGTTAACCTACTGACGGGAGAGGCTGTGTTTGCACAACCCTTGTCAACGCCTCCACTCTGCAGCCACCGCCACCCATATCACAGAGCTCAGGCCTCAGCTCGCTGGGACAGCACCGTGGGAGGCAGAGGCAGGTATATCAAGAGGGCCCCGGAAGGGTGTTTCGCTTTCAAACAACAATAACAACAAAACATACATAGTTTAAAAAACCAGTCATGACTGGAGGACATACCTAAAGGTCAAAAATCAGACCTTGATCTATTTACAGGGTTTTCTTTCTTTTCAAAATTAAAAAAAAAATTTCTTTTTCAAATTAATGTACTCTTTTCTGGGTCATTGGTTTTCTTTTTTGTTGTCGTTGCTGTGTTCTCTTTTGTCACTTTGTCTTGCTATGCCTGTTTTTGTGTGCATATGATTATCCCTGAAGATCTATCTAGATAAGATAGGCTGCATGAACAGTCTGGAGGAGAAAACAAAGGGACCGATGGTTCCGGGGGACATGGGAAAGGGGGAGGCGGGGGTAAGGAGGTGGTGTTGACCAACCCAGGGACAAGGGAACAACAAGTGATCCAAAATTAGTGGCAAGGAGGGTGGGAGAGGCCTAGTATTCAGCAAGGGCAATGTAACTGAGAGGAATTACTGAAACCCAAATGAAGGCTGAGCATGATAGTGGGACAAGAGGAAAGTAAAAGGAAATAGAGGAAAGAA
>NW_022103901.1:4399645-4408267 GCF_000313985.2 Echinops telfairi | reverse complement strand
TTTGAGAATGATGAGGGCAATGAATGTACAAATGTGCTTTACACAATTGATGTGTGTATGGATTGTGATAAGATTGGTATGAGCCCCTAATAAAATGATTTTTTTTAAAAACCACCAGTCATGAATAAGAGCACAAGGCGAGTGCTTCTCCTATCATGAATTAAAAGCAGGGAGACACAGACGCCTGGGATACCCCGGCACAGAGCCACCCACCATCGGTCGGAGTAGCGCTGCTCAAGCCGGGGCTGCGGCAGATTGGTTTCCCGCCATCGGATGACCTGGCTGAGGACCTCGCCGTTGGACAGGTGTGAGTAGGGCTGGGCAGCGTTGTCGAAGAGCTCCCAGAGGGTCACGCCCAGGGACCTGTGGGAACAAGGGAAGGGTTGCTTCCTGGTCGAGGTCAAGCGCCTCACACCCTTGTTGTGGGTCTGCAGGGTCACTGGTCATTTCAGGAATGGCTGACGGATAACATGAGGTTCTTTAGCGTGAAAAAAGAACCGTCAAACTTGATGGCAGAGTGACCATCAAGAGCGGCAAAGAGGCATCTCCAGTAAGACCCAGGGCAGACAGGCCAGCCCACCCTTCACTCTGCACATGGTTCTGAGTTTTGGCCAAGGCAAAGTCGTGAGAGTCGGAGATGACAGGCATCGTCCTCCTAGAGAAAGCACAACCAAACCACGCAGACTCAATCCGCTGCCCCGGTGACCTCTGCAGCGGTGCCAGCCTCTCTCATACTCTCGGTCCAGCGCCGTCCGCCTCCCACCAAGGAAGCTCTCTGGGAAATGGAAGCGCGGTAGGACGTGGCTACGTAAAGATCCAGTGACATGACCAGGTGGCCAGCACGTACCAGATATTGCTGTATTTCGTTTGGTCTGCGGTCAGCAGTCTGTCCTGGAAGCTGGTGACTAATTCAGGGGCAGTCCACCGGAGAGGGAACACTTTCTTGTCATCGGTTTCAATGTAGTCCTCCTGAGGGATGGAGAGGCACAGGGGATTCTGAGCAGGGCCATACTTTGGGTGAACGCAGTGAGTGAACTCCAGGTGATTCTCAGAATGAACATAGCCACCCCCCCAAAAAAAACCACTATCAGGAAGGGGGAAAAAGTGGGTCTGAAGAGAGGTTCCTGGGAGAGGGTGGGTGAGGGGTTTCCCAGAAGTCTCAGGGGTGCCACAGCTGCTCTGAGCCTTGACCTCCAGGTGGCCTTTCCTGGAAAGTGAAGGGACGCCGTGTCTGAGGCACAGACCAAGAACTTGAGAATACCAGGCCCTGCCCTCCGAATGTGTTTCTTAGGACGAGCCTGTGAGAACAATGCTCACAAAGTGGAGGCCACGTGGTGCACGCAGGGCCTCCTGGGCTGGTGGAGTCAGACAACAGCCTTCTTTCCACGCACACACCCACCAGTTCTCAATGATCCTCCTCCCTGTTCAGGAGGGAAAGGTATACTATGACAAGAAGAGAAAGACCTAAGTCCCAGGTTGACAGCATCTGAGCTGGGATAGGACTTCACACGCATGGGTGCGCGCTCGAGATTTGCTTCACTCTGCAGGTGACAAGGGTGACCCCCCCATGGGCTCATGCTGAGGGGCACTGGGCACTGGGTCTCAGTTCCAACACTACTCGGGACGCCGTCGCAGAAGTCCCGGCGGAGCCCTTTCCAGGAAGGCACCTGGCCGGGCCGCCCTTCTCCCACAAGACAGCATCAGGGCTGTGACGGTGAGCCAGAGGGAGGGGCCGCGCCCAGGACCCGCTTACCTTATACCTGCTGAACCCGATGCCATAGTCCCCCACTTTTACATTCAAGTCAGAGGTCAGGAAACAGTTCCGCAGGGCTAAGTCGCTGCAACAGAGAGGGTGCGAGCGTGTGAGAACCAGGAGAGCCCCTCGCTTCGTAGCACTGCGCGTCTGTCCCACTCCGGCGACCCCTCAGACAGGGCCACATCCAGGAGACTGCCCCACGTTGGACAACACAAGCTTGTGAGACTCCAGTAACAGGCTAGAGCGCATTTATTTTAAGACGAATAGTTAGAACAGTAAGCACCCCAAATTAAGAATGTCTGTCCCCACTTTTATGAGATAAACAAACATCACCATCAGGCTCTTTCCACATTACTCTCACCTCCACCAAATTCCAGCTTACCACCAAAACTCGAAAACACAAAAACTGAAAAACCAGCTCTCTGCCATCGAGTCAGTTCCAACTCACAGCGGCTTTAGCAGAGCCGCCCCCGAAGCCTCTCTGGAGCACACGGGCCACGAGTTCCACTGCTGACCTCGTGGTTAGTGATCCACCGCACCCCTCCACAAGGGGGCAAAGACAAGTCCACTGGAGACTCACGTGGGACTGACAAACAGCAAGGGGCGGTGGGGGGGGGCGGGGAGGGTCTGCAGCTGGAAACCACCAGCGGCTCCGAGGGAGACGGACGTCCACCAACAGTTGCAGCCTCCGGCGGCCACAGGGGCACTATGAGTCAGCACTTCATGGCAGAGAGTTTTGGGTTTTGGAAACAAACTATTCACTATAAGGAAGAACACTTTTTCAAAAATACATCATTCAACAAAGAAAAACTACTTTGTGTAAGGGAACTTCCAGTACAGGTCTCAGATGAGCTTTGGGGTCTGGTCCTTAGAATCTCTTCACTTCTCAGGAGAAAAGAGCCACTGAATGAAGCTCGAGCCAGGTACCAATCCTCCTCCCAAACAGGGTTTCTTTAGCTTAACCTTGTAAATGCGTGTCTTTACATGATCGTAGGCCAAAACCTGGAGTTCTGGAGGTGCAGTGTCACGTGTGGGCTGTGCCCCGCAAGGCTGTGTGTTGGAAACCACAGGGCTTTCCAATCCCATAAGAGGGGCAGTCCCGGAAATCCACAGGGGCAGTTCTGTAGGGCCGCTGAGTCGGCATCCACTCAATGGTACTGAGAGGCCCAGAACACAAAACACATGATCAAATGCTTCGTTTCTGAAATCACCACAGTGGTGGAAATGCCGGTCACAAGGTGTCTGTTTTACAGCTGAGGAAAATCAAGGCTGCCCAAGTCTCAGACCCTCCATACCAGGACCATTTAAGAGTCCTCACTATCAGGCTCTGAATGCTCTCCCTGGCGTCGGTTGAAGCACCGCAGAAGGTATGTGAGGGGCTTCAACCCAGCCGTGGGAAAATCCCGGTATCTTTTACGTCTATTTTCCATGAGCTTCCTATGCGGCCGGATGGACCAGCTGAAGGCAGTTGACCAGGGCCTGTGGGTCAGTGGGGCTTCCAGTCAGTGGCGGTTTTCGGGAGAGCACGGTGAGTTAGGCTGCGTGTGACTGAGTTCAGGGAGCATCGGCTACATGGACTGGCAGCTCTGAGCTCACAGCGCCACTCCTTGCCTCCTGCGACGGCAGATGGGCAGGGTCGCCCAGGCACTCTCGCCATGCACCCCAGCCCACAGCTCACTCCATTCCCACCACGGCCCTCGCAGGGAGGGCAGAGAGAGACCGCAGAGGCACAGAGAAGTAGTTTTGCTGTGGTCAAAGACAGGAGTACCTCTGACGCCCGCTCCACCCTTGATCCCCAGGGTCTTTTCTGGCCACCTGGCACCTGCCACATGGGCCGCTCCACGGAGCAGCTTCCCCCGACACTCAGTGGGGGCCTTAGATATAGCCAACGTGACGCTTAGACAGGAAGCGACCTGGGAACGGCCTCCTGTGAGGAGCCCTCCAGCCCCACGGTGCTCTCAGGGCAGGGGCCTGCTTCTCGGTACCTGGAAACGAGGCAACGAGGCGGGAAACCAGGGCACGCCTGGGGCTTCCTGACACGCCTGCACTCACACAGGCCAGCCGGGAGCACTGGCTCCACAACCCAGAACTGACTGTGACTTTGGGCAAGTCCACGAATGCACGGGAAGGCCGTGCCTCTCGGGGAAGCACAGTGAAATGTCTGAGAACCAGCAACGGGCCTCCCACACTCGAGGGAATGACATCCCTCCGTTCCAAGCTGGTGAAAAAGCAACACCCTACCTCTACACATCACCCGCAAGAGCAGCTGAGGATCAGCACGACACAGGGTGCAGCTTCTGAACAAGGCTGACTCTTGACGTCAATGTGCCCATCAGGTCAGGAAGTGCAAACACATGCCTGGGGCAGGCTCCTCGCAAGCCGTCAAACAGGTCGAGTGACCAGGCTGCATGGGCCGGGAGGGTGCCCTGGCAGGCCACCATTCTGCTGCAGTGCGCGCACACGCGCGCGGTGCGCCCCCCTCTCCATAGCCCCTCAGCCTGTGCAGCCCTCCTGCAGCTGCTGGCAGCAGCACGGGGTCCAAGGCTGTGGGTGGGTGGTGGGATGCAGGAGCTGTGGTGGTGGCCTCGGTGTCACCAGAGCACCACCTGGAGTATAAATAGGTCAGGGCGCAGATTCTCAGGGAACCGCCTGACTGTCCCAAGTCCATGCTAGGATGGCTGTCCATCTACCCTGGGAAGGAGACAGCTCCACGTGGCTCAGCCATTTTCACAACGACCCAGTCTGTTTATGCCAGCAGCACGGGGTTCTGCTCTGCCCACATGGGCAGGGCACCCTGGGCGGGCTCCTCGCTCCCCACACCACCCTGAGCAAACCCGAGTGCCTGCCTAAGCCAGAGAGCCGCCCGTGGGTGCTGAGCTACAGCTACCGGACAGTCCCCCGGGGGCTTGGCACACGACACCTCGCTTCATCTGGACAGCAGGCTTCGGGGTAGAGAGAATCCCATTTCACGGGAGAGTTAGGTGACGTGGCTTACGTGCTTTCATGGTAAAGTGAGTGCCCAAGTTCCCTCCCGTCTCCTCCCTGCCTCACACCAGGTAGCCTTTGGCAGCCTGGAAGGTGGAAAAAAACCACCAAACCACTGCTGGGGCTCGGAAGAGACTCAGCCGAGCAGCCCCTAAGACGGGAGCTCCCTCAAAGAGGCACAATTGGAAACTGGACCCAGAGAGCTCTGGCAGAGCCTCACCCGAGGCCGAGGCGGCCTGCTCACTGGTCAGCTCTTACTAGGAGAGCGACCCTATTCACTCCCTGCTAGCCGACTGCAGCCCAGGCACCACAGGCTGTGGACACACACAGACCACGTCCTCGGCTGGAACATGGCCACCACAGGAGGGCTGGGACCCGAGGGCTGGTGACAAAGCAGGGACACTGTCCTCACTCAGTTCCCAGGGATACCTGGAGCTGGACAGTGGAGGCAGACAGCAGGGCCTTCATGGGACTCGCTGCCTAGCTCTGACTTAGCTGGACGGAGGTGGACAGCTGCACACAGCACTGAGGACAGCCGGCTGGGTGCTGTGCCTGCAGAGAAGGCAGTAGAGGGGGCTTTCTGATCTGGGCCTCTTCCCAGACTGAGCCCAGGGGGCTCCCCGGGCCATGTCACCAGGGGCCATGGTTAGAGGTTGAGGTTGCATGTGGGCGTAGCCACAGAACCCACAGATGGCCTAACATCAGTGCAGGGCCAGGGGAGGCCTTGCAGTGGCCACGTCTAGAATCAGCATCGGGCCTGGCTGACAGGACAGGGCCCCACACCAGCGTACAGCGGTGGCCGGCGTGTGTGCTGCGCCTCTATAACTTGGTTTTAAGACACGGGAGGACTCTGGAGACGCCTGCCCTGAAAATGTCTTCAAAGCTGAATGGAAACTAGCCGTGGAGACCACCTTGTCATGAACCAACAGACTGGCTTAGGAATGAATGAAAACCAGCAGCCACTCCTGGGCACCTGACAGAAATCACCTACGTCAGGTGGGAAAGGAAGGGGGCGGGGCTGGGACACCCGGAACAGTAGGGCTCTGAGTGGGGTCGCTGAACACCATGAAGAGACTACTGGAGGGGACCGTCACCACGCGGAGTGCAGCGAGGCCGTGCTCCCACACTGCTGACACCGTGTGAGCGACACAGGTCTGCAGAGGCGTGGGCTGCGGGGGCCGGTTTGGGCCTGAAGTAGCCGATCAGCAAAGTATGACATATACCAACCACCGAAACCAAGCCAAACTCACTGTCGTCAGTCAATTTTGAATCGTGGTGACCCTACAGGGCAGGGCCGCACTGCCCCTGTGGGCTTCCAAGACACTAACTCCAAAGGAGGAGAAAGCCTCATCTTTCTCCTGCAGAGCAGCAGGCGGTTTTGAGCTACTGACCTCGTGGCTAGTAGCACATCAGGGTCTGGTACAACACCAGAGCTCCTCCAGACCAGCCAGAGAGAGAAGCCCAACCTGCTTTGCTTACAAGAAGCACCTGCATATGATCTGGACCACGTGACTTACCACCAGCCATCGTTGTTTCTTCTAACGTTCACCAGATTCTACACCAGGTCACATTTCAACCCAAAGAAACTCAGACAATCGCATTTACTCTGACACCTTGGCGAGTTTTCAAAGTACACTCACTAAAGGGCTCTTGGCCTCTCAACGCACTTTCCAGCGGCCTTTGAGGACTTTATGAAGCCGAATGGGCTAAGATCCTCTTTCCTAATGCTCCACCTGCCGGCATCGCCAACTTCCTCATTCAGGTGCACACCAGGTAGCAATCCTCTCTACCTTAAGACACCTGACAACAAGAGCTCAAAAGCGACAGGCAGGAGCTCTCCACTTTAAGACAATCGACTGTCTTGTTTGGGGATTCTACCTCAGGGCTTAAGAAACCCCTAACCTTTCAGGTCCTTTGAAAAGGCCTGCTATCAGAATGGTTTATCCATTATAGAAAGTCAAACAAGATAAAGACCTCTAAGAACCACATTAATAATTTACCTTCTCTCTCCCCCTGAATGGTGGGAGTGGATTCTTCCACACCCCAGTGCATGCTCCCTCCCCCCCCACCCACTCCTCCCCACCCCCGGGAAACACAGCCAGCTGCTTCTCAGTGTAAGCCAGCAACGGGGCTGGGCTGTATTCTCGGTGCCCCCCAGCCCCCAGCCGGTCCACACCATGCAGGTGCAGGTGCTGCTTTCTAGGGGGGGGGGGTAGTGAAGCCAGCAGACTTGGAAGTCTGGGACAGAGCGCTAAGACATCACCTACGCCCGCCTGAGCCCCACTCCCCAGGCAGAGACGAATCAGTAGAATCTCCTGTGGGTGTGCACACCCCTTCCCCTGCCCCGAGGCAGGACAGGGAGCCTCTTTCACTGTCTCAACAAGGGGACATGGGCACACACATAGTGCCAGTCAAGTGGCACTGAAACCTGACCTGTCAATCACTGTGCCGCTCACACCCGCCACAGGTGCAGGCCCTTCAGCGTGGACCCCAACACTACCTGGATAGGAGCAGGGCTCTGGCTGAGGCTCTTACAGGAGGAGATGATGGACTCCAAACAGCTGCACACCCCCTCTTCTGGCAGACCTGGACTGGTCCGCTCGGTGACAGCCTGACAACCAGCAATCAACAGAAGCCTGATGCCTCACAGAACCCCATTTCTCTTGAATCCATTCAGACTCGGAGGGAGCTGCCCGACCCCACTTCCAAAGCCTTCAGCTCTTTGGAAGCACACCGCCACTTCTTTCTCCCTTGGAGCCCCTGGGGGCTGAAAGTGCCCACCTATGGGTCAGCAGCTCAGCGCTGTAAGTCTCAGTGCCTTCAGAAGCCCAGCACAGCATTGAGCGGGTGCACGTGGGTGCCAGCGATGTCAGTGAGGGTCCTTGTGGAAACAGTGGTGCTGTGTGGCTTGTTCTGTCTCAAACCAAACCCACTGCCATCGAGTTCAGTGCTCTGACTCTCACCTTCACGCCAGGGCAGAACTGCTGCTGGGGCTTCCATGACTCATCTTCACGGGAGGAGGGTCTCATCTCTCTCCCTTGAAGCAGAGGGTGGTTTCCCACTGCCGACGTCACAGTCAGCGGCCAAACATGCAACCACTATGCCACCAGCTCCTTGTTATGTCTATTAACTTTTCAAAGGGTGTGTGTTGGGGGTGGGGGGAGGGGGGTCTTCTGCCCACCAACTGAGAAACACAGGGAGTTTGGGATTCAGGAAACCCATCACAGCCCAGGGCACTGGAGCATGGTAGCACAGTAGGAAGACACGGTGCTCCCAAGCGGCAGCGGCCTGCCACAGGGGGCACAGGCTGCTGTCAGCAGCGGAGAAGGAGGGCAGCTGTGGACACTCACCTGTGCAGGAAGTTCAGCTTGTGCATGGCAGCCAACCCCGCGGCGATCTCGCAGGCCATCCTCTGGAGCAGCATGGTCTGCGAGTCCCCTCGCACGGGCTCGTGCTCGTTGCGCAGGTAAGCTTTCAAGTCGCCCTGCAAAGGGGCGCAGGCTTAGTTTTGGACTCGGCCTGCCCGAGGGAAGGGGCCAGCACATGTGTGCCTCTGCCGACAGCCCGTATTCCGCCGGGCTCCAAGTGACAAAGAACCTCAGCTGGGCCAAATTTCAAAGCTGACGGGAAACAAAGGTGCCCCAGTGAGCTGCCCTCCCCTCTCCAGGCCATCCATCCTGGTTACACATGCTCCCATCAGAGGGAGCTGCCCCCACCCGATGCAGTGTCTTCTGGTGGCACAGGGCAGGACCGCTGAGGCCTTCCGGTGCAGAACTCTAGAATCGCGAGTGGCTGGGAGACGTGTGGAGAGTAAGGGGAACCGCAGCGTCAACTTTGGCTCATCAGAGGGAGCTGCCCCCACCCGATGCAGTGTCTTCTGG
>NW_022103901.1:4385661-4399531 GCF_000313985.2 Echinops telfairi | reverse complement strand
GGGTGTCACAGGGCGGGGACGGGGGGCAGCAAGCAAGAAAGAGAGCAGGAGGAAAAAGGCCTCTCAGTGCTGGTGGCCCCCGCTCAGTTCCCCAAGAGCTTCTCCCCGGGTCCACTGCTGCCCAGAGACCCCTGTGAGAAAAAACACTCCAGACAAAGTCAAAGGAGTTAAACTGCCTATCTGAAAGGTAGCAGCCTGAGCAGGAAAGGGCAGATTCCATCAATACACCCACCCACTGCACGACAGCCCCTGCGGTCAAGTCGATGCCCACTCCCAGCGAGCCCACAGGACAAGCGTTTCCAGCACTGCCCCCCAGGGATTCCGAGGCTGTCGGAAGCAGGCTGCCTCAGCTTTGCCCCACAGGGTGGCTGGTGGGCTCAAATTGCAATCCTTCCGGCTGGCACCTGAGCGCTTAACTGCGGCGCTACCAGGCATCGTTCCAACACACAAACAGTGTGCATGGTACGGCCCGGGCACACCTGCCTGGCTGCCCAGCACAAGTTCCCTCTTCATTCCATGAGCATCCATGTCCGTTTCGGGGAATCCCACTGGCCACATTTCAATGGGATACGATTCATTGAGAATCAGAGGTTTCTGTCATCAGAATCCAAAGCACACCAGCCCCTAGCGGCCTTGCGGGAAGGGCAGAGACGGACTGTTCCGAAGGGTTTCCAGGGCTGTCACCCGAGAGGAACCAGATTGCCGGCGAGCACTTGGCCCAGTGCGCCACCTTTCAGCTATCGGTGAATGAAATTTAGAAAGGGAGCCAAGAGCTGTGTCTTTTTAAAACTGAGTCAGGACAGCACTTCCTGAGGAAGGGAAACTTCCTGAACCCACTAAACAATACTTACCACTGTTATTCAAGAGCCTTCTCCAATAAAACTTTAAAGCATGACACTCCGTGAGGGCAGTGGTTCAACCTTCCTCATGCTGCCACCCTTTCACACAGTTCCTCATGTGGTGGTGACCCCCAACCATAAAATAATTTTCGTTGCTACTTCATAACTGTAATTTTGCTACTGTTATGAACCGGGGAACCCCTGTGAATGGGTCATTTGACCCCCACAGGGGTCACAACCCACAGGTTGAGAACCGCTGCTTTAGAAGCATGCTCATCTCTCACACTGAGCACTTTGTCAGGTGCCTCCTGGGTCCCCTCCAGACACCTACATCTGTCTCTCCATCTCAGTGATCCTTGTAGGAATGACCACCTGACCTGCATCCGGTCATCTGAAAACAAACAGCCGAAGCCTATTTATATTATCAATGAAATGGCAACTCAAATTCATGTGCCTAACTCCCTCTGGGGAGTCCTGGTGGCACAGTGGCTAAGCACTTGCTGCTAAAAGGCCACTCGGCGCTTTGGAGAAAGATAAATCAATCAGTCTGCTTTGCCAAAAACGCACAGCCTTAGAAGCCCCTTGGGGACAGTTCTACTCTGTCCTATAGGATCACTGTGAGTCAGAATGGACTCGAGGACAATGGGCTTGGTCTGGCCCTTTCTTTTTTCACTCCTTTATGTCAATATCCATTTAAGGAAACAATTGCTCTCACATGAAGTAAGATGACCTGGTGCCGCCTGGCCCATTTTCAAAACAAACAGTAGCTGCTGTTGGCAAGCGGTGCAGCCTCATTACAAGTGAAGGCAGAGGTATTTTTCAGTATTATCTGAAGTACATTCGTTAGCACTCATTGTTTTTAAAATATATTCTACCTGCAACATCTCACTCCCCAGGTTTTGCCAGAAGGTAACATGTACTACATCAGCTTCTGGCTTGGCTAGACAATGAAAGGGCTCCCTCTACTGGGGCCACTGAGTCAACGCTGACTCACAGTGACCCCAGAGCAGTGGTTCTCAACCTTCGTAATGCCCCCACCCTTCTTCAGTAGAGCTCCTCATGTGGTGGTGACCCCCCAACCATAAAATTATTTTTGTTGCTACTTCCTATCTATAATTTTGCTACTGTTATGAATCAGGCGACCCCTATGAAAGGGTCGTTCAACCCCCAAAGGGGTTGAAAGGGGTCGTGACCCACAGGTTGAGAACCACTGCCCTATAAGAAGGGTAGCACTGCCCTTGTGGGTTTCTGAGACTGTAAGTCATCTTTCTCCCTCAGAGCAGGTAGTGGTTTGGAACTGCCGACCTGGTGCTAAGCAGTCCAACACATAACCCACTGTACCACCAGGGCTCTCTCTGCTGGATAAGACTGCGGATGGACTGAGTAGGTCCCCGGGTTTGTTCCATGTTCTAGAAGGGTCCTCAGAGTTCTCCTGAGAGCTACGGTCATGATGACTCACGGGCTTCAGGGCCTTCCCAGGTTTCGAGGACAAAGAGAAACCCATTGCTGCTGGGGGCGGGGAGAGGGTCCAACTCCCAGACACCCTGTCCAACAGAGCTCAGCTGCCACAGAGGCTGCCCAGCGCTGTGTGCTGCTATGGAAGCTGACTGGTGGGCTGGAGGGTCTGAACAGCCCAATGTGCCAACCTGTGCCCACCTGTGCCCTGAGGGCTCATGGGGGCAGAAGGAAGGTCCAACAATCCAGACAGCTGCAAGGACCAATGGGCACGCTGCTGCTCTTAGGTGCAGTGACTGCACCCACACAGGAAGAGACACTGCCCGCTCCAGTGCCATCCTTGAGAACAGTGCTGTGTACGAGCTAAGAAAGTTACCTGCTAAAAATGGATTCATTCTATTCAAAAAAGGCAAATCTATTTAGATAATGGTTTTAATGAGCTTTAGTAAGACTTTGATCCATTAGTTAAAGAAAAACAAAACACACACACCATGCCAAGTACACTAATAAATTCTAAATGAAAATAGTTGCAATCTTTTCTGTTTTAAAGGAAAGGCTCCACAAACGAACACACAAGACACTAGGGGGCAGCAGAGTGCCACACCACCAACTCAGCCAGCCTTCCACTCCTTGGTGCTGAAGTCACTGTGAATGCCCAGCAACAGGGGTCAACTGAGAGGTTATGGATTTAACGTATGACGGATTCTTCAGAGAGGCAGAAGGGAAAGCAGTCACTTGGCCAGCATTCCGATCTTGCCCCAAACACCTGGGTTCCCAGTTGTCACCCTGAGGATCTGACTATCCTGGTTTAGGTGGGAGAAAGATGCACAACAAAACTTAACTGGACTCCCACAGAGAAGAGGACCCAGAGACTGCGACCCTGAGATGCCCTTCAAGCCTTGAGCCAAACTATGCTGAGATCACCTTCAGAAGTGGAGTGATCAAAAAAACAACCTGAGAGAATGGAGAGCTCTACTAAAAACCCACTTGTTCTGAGCCCAAAAGGAGCCCTGGTGTCACAGAGGATTAAGCACTGGGCAACTGATACGCCAGCATTTCCAACCCACTGGTCACTCATGAAACGAGGAATCTGCTTCCGTAAAGTTCGACAGCCTTGACACTGACACCCTGTCCAACAGCATGGCTCGGGGTCGGAATCGACCCGATGGCAGTGGGGTAAGACCAAAGGGTCACCTTTAATCCAAAGCAAAGATGAAAAGATAAGGGGGTATGGAAACTAGAGAACAGGAAATGGAACAACCAGAATGCAAACACAGAGAATGCTGACACACCTGAAAAACAGACAAATGGTCACTGACCTATTTGTATAGAAATTGTTCAATGGAAACCTGACTCACTGCATAAACTTTCACCCAAACACAACAAAATTGATCAGTCAAAAAACCCAAAAAAAACTAACACCGTCTCCTCCCCCATCTCCAGCCTCAAACCTATCAAAGGCTTGAACTGAATTTCTACTAAAAACTTACCAAGTCACAGAACTCAAACACGAGAAGATAGGGGATTGCTTCTACACACTGTCCAACACACTGCAGGATATTTGGATGCTGGAGAATACTGGAAAAAGAAGAGCCGTGGTATTTGTCATTAAGAAGCATGCTAGCATAACTGGCTAACAGTTTACCTCACATTTTAATATTCATACTGATTAAATAAAACAAACTGAAAAGGTCACAATATAAATATACTAAGCAGATGCACACTACTCAAATATTCAATAAATATGAAAATGTACAAAACCAGCCTCTACCTTATCAAATGAATTCTGTTGAGATGATAATCGTTGCCACGAAGCCGTAGTATTCCCTCCCTATCCTTTTGATGTCTGATACCAGTTCCCCTTTGTCCCCTCCCTCCCCTCCCCTACGTCCCAAGAACCCTTATTATTATTATTACTTTCCTAATAGTAGTTTTCTTTTTCTTTTTCGTCATATCTTGCAAGATTCAATGTGTGCACACTACAGTCCTGTTGCTCGGCCCTGTCGAGTGGGTTATGCACTCGTCCGTGCCATCAGCTCCCTTATCTGTCCCCGTTCCCCGGGGAGCCATTACTGCTTTACTGTTTCTGGCTTTCACGTGCCGAACAATCTTAAATATACAAACGAACATACCCAAATCTAACGTGATTAATGAGGTAAGACAAATAAAAACATAATAGTAAGTGGAGGAGATATTAGAGAACTAGAGGAGAATTATGTGGTTCATCAGTGCTTTCCCACTCCCTAAATTTTTCATCCCTTCTGTGTGGCCCTTCTGAGAGGGATTGTCTCATTATCTCACAGGTGGGATTTGGGTCTCCACTACACCCATGCCCCTTCACATCAATTTGCTTGCTTGCTTTTAAACTTCTGATACATCTTCCCGTTGACACACAGGCTGGAGTGCTTCTTCCATGTGGGCTTTGTTGCTTCCCTGTTGAGACTTTCTTTGTTCTCATGCAAGTTAATAGTTAGTGCTATGAACTTCCCTGTCCTTACCGTTTTATTATGAAAACGTATTAAGCCAGCAAATTTTATCATCTGCATTTTGGCTTACATTTAGTTGACTACATCTATTGCCATGGAATGAATTCTAACTCAGGATGGCCCTGCCGGTCAGAGGGAGTTGCCAGAGGGTTTCTAAGACTGTGATCCTCGTCTTTCTCCCAGGGTAGCCGGTAGGTTCAAATGGCCAACCTTTCATTAGCACCAGGCCACCAGGGCTCCTGCTCAGCTGTCCACTTGATTTGTTTCCTGAGACTTCCTCTTTGAGCCACAGAGCTTTGAGAAGTGTTGTTTGTTTCTAAATGTTTGTGGAGACTTCCCCCACCTCCTATAAGCTGTTCATCATTCATTTTGAGTTTGATTACAATGTGGGCAAAGAAAAATCTATGTATAGTTCCAATTCTTTAAATTGGCTGAAGATTGCTTGATGGCACAACATCTGGTCTATCTTGGGATGTGTTACCTGGGTGGTTGAAAAGAATGTGTCTTCTCCTCAGAGCAGTGGTTCTCAACCTTCCTAATGCCGTGACCCTCTAACATAGTTCCCTCATGTGGTGGTGACCCCCAACCATAAAATATTTTAATTGCTACTTCCTATCTGTAATTTTGCTGCTGTTATGAATGGGGCGACCCCTGTGAAAGGGTAGTTCAACCCCCCAAAGGGGTCGTGACCCACAGGTTGAGAACCACTGCCTTAGAGTGTTCTTTAAATGTCAATCAGATCCCGTTGGCTGATGGCACCACTGAATTCTATACTCTTGATAATTTCCTGCCAATTGTTGAAAAAGGAATGTTAAAATCCCCAACTCATAACTGTGGGCTTGTTTCTCTTTTCAATTCTACCCATTTTAGCTGCATATATTTTAAAGCTCTGTTGTTTCTTGAAAATAGTTGTTATTGCTGTTAAATGTCGAGTCAGTTCCGACTCACAGTGAGTGCGATGGTTAAAACGTGCGTGCAACTTGGCTGGGCCACGAGATCTCAGTGTTTTGACAGTTACAATGCAGCCATCCCAAGATGAGACCTGGTATCATGAAATCACACCTCCACAACGAGACCAGTGGAACGGGAGATTCCTGGGTGGCGTGGCCAGCTTCCCACACACGTGGGTGCTCTGGCAAAGCTTTTGCTGATCTGGCGCCTACGGGCCTCCGTGGTTTGGGTGACAAGTGTGCTGTAACTGAGGCGCCACTGCTTCTCCCTGCTGTCAAGATTTTTCTCCTTGTTTTTAGTTTGACGCTGATGGATCTTTACCTGCTTGAGATTCGCTCACCTTCTTGAAATGCTTATGTCTTTTCCAAAGTTGGAAGATTTTCCAGCAATTTTTTCTGATTGAGGGGTGTGTGTGTGTGTGTGTGTGTGTGTGTGTGTGTGACTATTTTTCACTTCCAAGTTTGTTTTAAATCTTCTGTTTCTTTGCGGAGACTTCCCCCCACTTGTGCTCACTGAGACACCGTTCTGAAGGCTGCCTTACTCCCCCGTCAGGTGACTCCAACATGTGCCATCTTGATGGTGGCAGCTGGGGTCTTCCTCACCCAAGTGGAGTTCTTCCGGTTCTGGGGAAGATGAGTGATCTTCGACTGAACCTGGGCATTTGGGTACTGTGTCATGGAACTTCGGTCCTTAATTAATGACATCATGTATTTTGCAAGTGATTCCTAAAGTTCCGCCCACTGCCCACCCCTCACCTGGCCAAGTGGCTTTAAACACTTAACTTTCAACAGACCCCAGGACATGGGTACAAAGCACGCGTGAAGCAGGTCTACTTACTAGTAAGGTTCTCCATTTTTCAAAAAAGCATCTTGTTCCTTTGGGCTCGCGCTTGCCTTTAACTCCTTCACTACCACTCTTGCTACACTCGTGCCCGTGTGAATCTCTCCAAGGAGCACCTATAACCAAAGTGCAGGGGTTCAAGTCACCTCCACTCACACGGCAGCAAGAAGTCCTTTCTCTTTGACTACAAACTGCAACATGAAAAATCAAATTAAACAGCGAGGCGGTAGCCTTCTCTTATTTTTCAGACATCCTCGGAAAACGCTTGGAAAACGCAAACGGATCTTCCCTCCGGAAAGGGCTCATCTTCACTTATTTGTCAGGTACTCGCAACATGTTTGTCACATGTTTTTCTTTTCTACTCATTAAAAAGTGGACTAAGATTCAGAAGGACAAGGAAAGGGGGAAGGTGGAAAGTGGGAAACTCAGAGAGGAAGTGGGATCAGTGATGTTATATCGAGGGGACTGTAAGGAACGAGATGAAACAGGACGTGTATGAATTGTTGAATGTGCAACTGATGATCTGCTCTGTAAACTTTCACTGAATTAAACCATCAAAAGTTGTTTACTTTTGCTTTTAAAAGCATTACTTTTTCACGGAAAGGAACAATAGCACTGACATTCTAGAAGACCAATTTACGAACTCAGCTGGGTCACAACTGAAATGTTTCTAAAAACTCTTCACCGGGGTTTTGTAATTTAGTCTCCACCTCGCGGGGAAAAAAAACATCAACTGACAAACAGCCAATGCACTGTATCACTTTTATGTAACCCTGAAGACCCGTAGCATCCCAAAGATAGCAGGCCCTTATCGTGAAGCCAGGCCTCGGGTCAAACACTCTCCTACGGCCAGGCCCCAGACCCCCGGGAGAACGAGCTGCCTCACTGAGTGTCAGGGGACAGTGTGGAAGTAGTCCAAAATACAGCATTTAGGTTGAAACGATGGATCCTTCAAAAAAGAGCTTTGTCTTATTTCTAGAAAAGACTCAGCTCAACATCAATGCCCTGGAAATGAAGAGGAAGGACTTGAACACAATTCAACGTGCTTATTAGGAATATAATAGCAGTTAAGTGGGGCTAGAAAACATGATGAGGTTCTGAGAATTAAGTCACAGTCTTGGGTTTAAATGATCAGCTTGTGCATAAACAGTAACCCTAACAATCATTAGCGTTCACAGGCTCAACCATCAACTCCAGTTCCAAGGGGGGGGGAGAACAAAGGAGGCTGGTCAATGCTCGGACTCAGTCCGCCGCCCCCCCTGCAACTGCCGTCGTCATTCTCGGTGCTCGATCACCACACAGACAATTCATCCGACAATGGACCCCTCATTCTTCAATGTCACTCATTTGCCCTCCAGCCTGAAATGCATATCCAGCTGTAGAAGCCCTGGTGGCATAGTGGGTTACATGATGGCTGCTCACCTCAAGGTTAGCAGTTTGAAACCACCAGCCACACTGAGAAAGATAAAGCTTTCTACCCTTGTAAAGACTGATGGGCGGCTCTACCCTGTCCTATAGGCCGGCTGTGAGCCAGGACAGACTTGTGGCAAGGAGTTTGAGTTGAGCCCCATACCTTCAAAACCCAAAGAGATCCCAAACAGACCAAGTGTTTCCTCCCCGAAGCCCACTCTCTCCTCAGTCTTGCCTGTTTCTGCCCGCAGTAGATTCTGGCTCATAATGATCACCAAGTGGAACTGCTCCGCAGTTGCTGAGACTCAAGTCTTAATGGGAAGAGATGGCCAGTTTCTGCAGCAGTGGCAGGTGGGTTTGAACCTCAGACCTGCGGGTCAGCTGCTGAGCTCTATACTCAGTGGTACCCCCTCAAACTCATGTCCACTGGAACCTACATATGTGAAATGAGGTCTTCAGAGATGTGAGCAAATGAAGATGAGCCTATACCAGACCGCGGTCTACATACATGACTAGGGACTCACAGAGGTGGAGGAAGAAGGCGTGGATGACAGTGATCTGTCCATAGGCTGTGCCAACTCCAGACACTAAGAGAGAGGGAGGGAAGAGGTTCTCCCCAGGGAACTCCAGAGGAATCATGGTCATAGTGCCCCTACATGACAGAATAGACGTGAAGTGTCCCATGCATCCTCCAGGTTATAATCTTTATGGGAGCCAACTACCGAGCACTGGGTCTTTCTCCTGTGGAGCCGTTCGGTGGGTTCCCAACCCAGAGCTTTAAGTGCTGCACGGCCAGGGCTCCTGCCTGGCCACTGCAGCGAGAGACTACACGGCTGCTGTCTACGGTGATCTGTGTTCTTCTGGCAGCCCTGGGAGGCAAACACACGTTCTAACCCACATCCGTTTTCCCTTGGCTGCCAGAGACCATCTTTAAAGGGTGACGTTGGGGTGGGGGAATAATAATAAAAAAGGGTGATGTTGGGTCACGTCCCACACCTCACACTGAGTGGAGGCTGAGTCTCAGGTACCCACAGTCCGTGGTATCACTAGGCTCCTCTGTGCTGCCCTGGCCTCTAACTATGAATGATCTGCCCATCCCCTACAGGGGCTGGCTTGGGTCCTACCCACTGTCAGCTTCCCAGTGCGCCACACAGGCCAGGGTGCTATTCATCTTCTCCCACACACGTTCCAGCACCAGGAGCAAGACCTGAGACCTCACAGCCTCTGCTACGTGGCTTAGAAGATCAGGGAGCTCAGCAAGCTTGGAGGGCCCAACACACAGGACTGAAAGACGACTTGGACAGGAAGACCAGAAGTGTAAGGCGGTCGAGCACTGAGCAAGCCTGTCTCCCACACAGCCACGCTGCTAGCGACACAACCCCCATTCGGTGGGGAGCCTCACAGACAGGGTGACAGCAGCTCTGTGGAGGCGTCTGCTATGCCATGATGATCCTCCACAACCCGAGGGACAAAGATTAGCAACATGCACCACCCAGGAGCTCTTCCCAAGGGTTTCTCCTCTACAAAGCTCTAAAGCAGGCTGAGTGCCACAAAGGGAAACAGGAAAAAAGCAGGAGGCATGGAGGAGCAAGCGAAGAAAGAGAAAAATCAAATTGTTTAGCCTGTCATCAGGGGCCATGGAGTCCATTTTTGACTCGCAGTGACTCCACGTGACTTCCTGCGACAGAAGAGAACTGTCCCCACGACTTTCTAGGCATCACTCTTTACGGGAGTTGGTCTCCTGATCTTTCTGTCCGGGAGCCACTCGGAGGATCTGAACCACCAACCTTCCTGTGAGCGAGTGGAAAACAGTCACGCTGCACCCCTGGGCTCCTTGCTTTAACTTGAGGAGGATGGAAAGCTTCTCAGCCCCAGGTCTCTGTTCCCTCTGACTTCTCTTATGCTAACAGGTAAGGAAGTCTCCTGACACTCAAATAAAGACCTTTCTGGAAAACTTCCACACTCACTACCCGGTTTCATGGAGCGCAAGGCCAACTCCACGCAGGCAACAGCACGTGGTGGGGGTTTGTGGTGCCCCTACTTAGCTTTACAGCTTACACAGGATAGTGAAGAGAGGAAGACGTTTACCTTGCCAAACCAGCCATTGCCAATCTCCTGGATGTAGTTCAGACTATGGCGTGAGACTTGAGACTTCAAACCTTCTGCAAAGACAGAGAACATTTAAAAAAAAAAAAAAAAGACTTATTACAGGATCACTGTGGTTGGAACCAACTCGGGGGACCTAGCAATAAGCACCCATGGGTGACATTCTTTATTCTGTGATTCAACCTGTCTGCCAGTCACAAGGCACGGGCTTTATTTTTAATAGCAGGAGATTAGAAATAACCTAAGTTCGCACGGGAGGGGGAGGCTGTTTGATCAGCCGTGCTCCTAGATCACCGCCACTGAGTGGATTCTGACTCACAGCAGCTCTGCAGGATGGAGAGAACAGGCTGTGGGTTATGAGGACAGACAGCCTCGTCTTCTTCCTCCTGGGCTCAAGCTGCTGGCCTTGTGACGAGCAGCCTGATGCGCAACCACTGTGCCACCAGAGCTCCCATGTTCACGTGTCCTCGGTTCAAATCACACGAGTCTACAAACCCAAATGCACAAGCTGTCTTTCTTGATTAAAAAAAAAAAGACTCCAAGGGTATACTGGTGAGTGAGAAAGACTGGCAAATAATGTACTTATCATGCCTTGTGCGAGTCAAATGAGACACAAAGTAGTGTGTGTGTGTGTGTGTGTGTGGGGGGGGGTGTTGTCTGCATCAAGACACTGGTGAGAGGTGGAAGAAACCACAAAGAGAAGTCACCAAGGGATGTGGGGCTCAAATCCGAGGGTTAGAGGGAGACCCGTCACTGCACACACCTCCGTATGGTTTTAGTACCAAAGCATGTGCATATACTATCACGCCAAAAAACGAGACTACGTTTTACACTACACTACTTTTTTTTTTCTGAAACACTGGGAGTGTCTTTATTTTTATTTTTTATTAAATAACCATTTTATTAGGGGCTCATACAACTCATCACAATCTGTACATACATCATTTTTGCCCAGCACATTGATACATATGTTGACTTCATCATTCTTACAACACCCGCTTTCCACTTGAGCCCTTGGTGTCAGCTCACCCCCCCTCCCCCCGATAATGTATAAATTATTATTATTTTATCATATCTTACCCTATCCAATGTCTCCCTCACCCACTTCTCCGCTGTCCGTCCCCCAGGGAGGAGGCCATATGTAGATCTTGTCCTCTGTTCCCCCTTTCTCCCTCACCTTCCCTCCACCCTCTCGCTATCGCCACTCTCTCCACTGGTCCTGGGGTGTTCATCTGTCCTGGGATCACTGTATTTCCAGACTACACTGCATTTTAAAAGGAGGAGAGAATTAACAAAATTGGGTGGAATTCCTTCTGGGTCTGTTTGTGAATGGACAGCCCAACCTTTTCCCTGGACAGATCACAAGTCCCTGCCTATACTCCCACTGGGGGACTGGCCTTCAGGTCACCAGTTAGCTAACAAAGGCCGTTCAATGGCTGTTTCACAACCAACAGTACCAGCGTCCCGCTTAGAAGGACCAAGGAGACCTGCTGTATTCTCAAGGCAGGCCCAAGGCCCCCGAGGGGACAGAAGCACCTCCTGTAGTAAAACAACGGGCCTGACCACTGCTAAGCACCCGGCTGCCCAGTCTGCAGTCCACAGCGAGCTCCTCTCCTGTGCTCCCAGACAAACTGGGGAAGGATGCCACCAGGCTGAGCAGGTCTTACCTACGGAAGGCTGGAACTGGTTGGGCGCTGGGAGTGCAATGTCTGGTACGGTGAGCGTAAAGACTTCTGCTGGGGACTGCACCGAGGGGGTGTCTTCTGCTGGTGGTGTGAAATCTATCTCGTCATCAAAGTTGTCTTCAAACTCCTACAACGAAACAGGAGTCTCGTCACCTCTGACGGCAGTCAGTGCATGCGAGGCCATACGTAGGAAAGACAAACCTGAGCAGTGTTTGCCTGAGCAGTGTTCGCCTGAGCGGTGTTCGCTAGCCCTGGGCAGACCGAATTAATTCACTCCTCTGAGCATCAATTTCTGCCCCCAGTTCAAACTTAGCTCAAGTAACGGGCGTCGATCCTTGTGTTCTCAAATCCCAAAGACCAGAATTTGTAAACCTACAGCTTGAGGTTAAATGAGCTGTGTTCTAAAAGGGTCGTATGACTTTACAAAACAGAACCACTCTTCCATGCTTAGAAGTTTGCTTATGCAGAGCGGGAGTTTCAGTGATCCTTTTGTTGTCTGTTTGTGCTAAATGACGACGCACCTCGCAAACGTCTGTGCACATGGAAATTCAGAACTAACTTATTTTCCTTTTCACTGTACGTGCACCTCTAGTTGCGGGGTGCTGTCTATCAAAATAAGCACTGTGAAGCCATGCTTTTGAGGGAGCATTTCTCCGGAAAACATGACAAGGGGAAATTACCCTGCCAGGCTGAAAACGGACCAGGACCTTAGGCGGGCCAGTCAGTACAAGGCCAGCCTTTTCCGAATTGCCATCTTTGAACTGTCTGGTGTTTACCGAAAAGGTACTGTTTTTCATATGGGTAAGTGCTTGTGGGTCACACAAGTCTACCGTGGCCCTTGGCCCGATGGGGAAGGGCCACTTTCTCAGCGTGTGTGCAGGTCCTCGTCCGCTTTTGTTTCGGCGCTGCTTCTCTCCAGAGCTCCTTTTGAAGTGTCATTTGCTGAGCACCGTTAGGTGCCAGGCAGGCCGGCAGCAGGCTCTAGAGCAGGGCTTCCCAGCAATCTGCCTCCTAGCAGATTACAGCCAGCAGCTGCTGCGGGTGCCCCCTCTCCATGAGCACCTGGCCCTGTGCCAGCACCTGTCCCCCAATCAGAAACTTGGGGCTTCCAGGAAAACACAATGTGCTCTCTTCCTCTCCTCACACAAAGCAGTCTGGGGGATCCCTAGGGTTCAACTACCTAATGCCAAAAACTTCCGGCTATGACGCCGTTTCTGACCCATGGCAATCTCTCTGAGACAGGGCTTCAAACCACTGACCTTGCATTGAACAGCCAACACGTGACCAGGAAGCCACTGGGGCTCCATTCAACACCCATGAGAACCACAAACACACCGGCCTTCCAAAATTAATGACCTGAAACCATCACCAGCCTGTCCTTCCTCATGATCCCCACTCGCAGGACCCCAGGGCAGGGTGGGCGCTAGCAGACCAGGGCCAGCCTCGGGTCGTTGTGATGAACGCTGTGTGGGCACTGGCCTCAGCAGCGTGCTCCCATCCGCCCGTAGCAGTGACCGAGGTTTGTGTCTGAGCACAGCCCACCACACACGTACTAGTTATTCCCTGGCCTCACGGAAAGGTCTGATCTGCCCAGCCCTGCGCCTGAGGGACTGTGGGGCAGGGGCCCTTGTATACCTGAGTAACTAACACCTCGAAAGATGGCTTTGAGGGTCCCACCACCCGCACTCACCTTGAAGTCTATCTCTGGTTCCTTACAGCAGGAGACACAGTTCGCGATCAGTACGACGAAGAGCATTAGACTGCACACGGAGAGGATCAGGAAAGAGAAGGGCACTTCCGCAGCAGGCGCCTCCCCTGCAGAGAGAGAACCCACATGAAAGCCATGGCATTCCCCAAGTCACCTTTCACCCAGACAGAGATGGGGTGAGTAACAAGTTCAGTACCAAGTGCCGAGATGCTCAAGCCCACACTGCTGATCAATGCAGGGCACACCGAGCTGCTGGCCAGGAAGTTGTCTGAGATGGCCCGAGAGAGGCCACAGCCACTGTAGTCAGCTCCCCTGACAGGTACACCTCAGCCCAGCGGCAGGCAGGCAGGCAGACATGCACACGCACACGCATGCGCCGCCGCCGCCGCC
>NW_022103901.1:4384556-4385550 GCF_000313985.2 Echinops telfairi | reverse complement strand
CCAAGGCTATTGAGCAGGCAGCAGGCTACATTTGGAGGCAGCTGGGCTCTCCAGGCCTGTCCTCTGTCTGCTGCCTGCTGGGACCCTGCCAGACTTCACTTGTGGAGTGCACAAGCAGCATCCCTGGGTCCCCTTCCAACCACAACCCCACCCCAAGTCCCTTGTGATGGACATCGGATACCTCCTTTCTGCCCAAGTTTTCACTGTGACTGCCTTTCAGGATCGCAACCTTTATCAACCTCATTTTCAGTTACGTGTCCGTCTTTGGGCATGAAAACATGAGAGCTGAGAAGGGTGACATCAGCAGGTTACCTGCTACCACACTGAACACTGGACATTCCGATCTAAAGATAAGAGGCACCCAAACAAAGTCAGGTGAGCATAGCCTGTCTGGGTGCAGCCAACCTCACGGAGGGCGGGTGCTTTCTGACAGCGCCCTCCTCCTCCTTGAAGACAGGTCACCAAGGCCTGCGCACACTGCACACCGACCCAGGAGGGAGCAAACCCTGCTTTCTGGAGAGAGGAGTGCTTCTGAAAGACGTTGCAGGCCTACGTTCAAACCGGAGTCCTGAGTTGAGGGTGGAGTGGTTACGTACAGGTTGGAGGGGGGCTCCTTGGTGGGGCTTATACCGTCAGTGTCAGGAAACAAGATGTGTAAGAACTGCAGGCTGGAAAGCTAATGTGCACAGTGACCTTTCACCTGAGTCAAAACACACCTTAATAAGGGGGCAGCCCGGCTGATCCGGAGGGACACCCATGCCTACTGGATTTCCTTGAAGCTCCCGCTACATGTTCCACATCAGATAATCCAACCAGCAATGCAGTTTTTTTAAGAACTTAGAACTGGAGTTTACCACTGTGAATAAATTGCATACTTCTGAGGCTCTCCTCCAAATGCCACAAAAACAAACAAACAAAAGCCACCCCTAAACCACTGCCATTAAATTGATTCCAACTTACAAAGACCCTGCAGGACGGAGCAGAACTGCCCCCC
>NW_022103901.1:4370216-4384456 GCF_000313985.2 Echinops telfairi | reverse complement strand
ATCCAACCAGCAATGCAGTTTTTTTAAGAACTTAGAACTGGAGTTTACCACTGTGAATAAATTGCATACTTCTGAGGCTCTCCTCCAAATGCCACGTCCATGTGACCCAAACCCCCAAACCAAATGCAGAACCACTAAGTCTGTTCTGATTCACAGTGACCCCACAGGACGGAGCAGAACTGCCCCCCCACCCCCACCCCGCCATGGGTTTCCTAGGCTGTGAATCTTTACAAAAGCAATCTGCCTCATCAGCGCATTTGATGGGCTCTAATCACCAACCTATGGTTAGCAATTAAGCACCTTAACCACTGCATCACCAGGGCTCTGTAAACTCCACAGAGAAAATGTTAAACAGCCCTACCTATCTTCTCACCATACCGTTATCAGCACACACTCCATGTCTTGTGGCATTTGGCTCAATGGCCCAATTCACGAGTCCGTCTCCTGAGACTCAGCAGTGGCCATGAAAGTCAGATCCATGTTCAAAGATCATGTGGAGCTCTGCCCTACCTCTGCCACATCCTCAAAACTGCCACAGCAATGCAAGGGCCCCTCCTGGCCTGTCCTCGGGTATACCCCATTTCCGCCAGGCCTATTTATAGTCCAGCCTCACCATGAGTTGGGCTTCAACTCAGTGGCAGTGAGAACGAATGACAGGGACAGTACCAATGTCCATGTCCAACATGCACAAGGGAGGGAACTCACTTGTAGGAGTTAATGTTTCGTTGCCACTTTTCAATACAAGTCTGTTTACTGTATTTTTCTTTCTGATTTGTTCATGAGCACCATGCTTTGAAATATCCTACCTACTGGTCAAGTCAAAACTGCTGTGCGAGGAAGAAACCAAACGAGGGCATGGCTGAAAGGGGATCCAAGCGAGGGCCATCACTGAAGTACCCATGCCCCATCGTGGCCAGGCTAGAACTTGGGTTTCTGGAAGGTTTCTGGTTGCGATGGTGGGAAACTGGGGAGAAAAGTGGCTCTCCTCTATCACGTGCCATCTACAGCAGCAGGAGTCAGCCTGGACAGAGAGTCCCAGCAGGATTTGTCCATCCATTAGAGCCAGCTGTCCCACGACAGGGGTAAGGACGCTGAGGGACTTGGGATACTTCGTACATTCCCCCCACATTCATTCTGGCACCACTACTACATCACACCATGTAAGTTTCCCATTTACAGCTCTGGAAGTGCTAAAATGTACCCTCAGCACTGGATTTAATCAGAAAACGTGAGACCACTGTGAGGTGGATGTCCGACATCTGCTAACTGGGGGGTGTGAGTTCTCAGGCAACTCACAGCCAAGTTGAGCACTGCCCAGCTATTCCACATCCCTAGCTGGAACCCCAAGTGAACATAGGGCACCTGGGTCTTTAACCAATGAGTGACCCAGGTACAATCTTAAAATGTTAAAGGTGCACAGGTGAGAAGAACAAATTATGTTTCAGAAACCTCCGGTCGTCGTTTGCATTAGGACACTGCTCTGCAAACAAAATTTCACAGTCTCCTTGTTTCTTCTTTCTGCAGCCGCCGAGGGCACAGGAGACCCTGAAACTACTGCCCTGGGATTACCTTTAAGCCTTAACCCAGAGTCTCCCCTTTTAAAAGGGAACAGCACCTGGCATCCCCGTAGAAAGAGGGTCTGCTGCCTCCAGCACTGAGAACTCTCTCTGGGGAACCCAGGAAACAGCAGCTACTCCAAGGATGCCCAGGAACTTGAGGGGCAATGAGTGCATGCGAAGAGGAGGGAGAGAAGGGTTGTGCCGCTCCTGGGATCCAACCCCCAAATTGGATGTGTAGAGATGGCTGAAAGGGGCATGCTTTCGCTGTGTGTCTTCTTGACAACCACAGAAGACTATGTAAGATTTAAGAAGAAACAGAAAAAAGAACAACCACTATAGTTCTTCTCTGACAGCACACTGGATCACCCAGAGGCAGGACTGCCTTGATGGCAGTTGTCACTGTTGCCTTAAGCTTAACAAACAACCCTACTCAACCCAGCACTGCCCTTCTACACCGGTCAGCATGAGGAGACGTCGAGTTCCTCTTACTTGCTATTGCTTGTCCAGGGTCATCTGAGTCCCCGGGAAGGAGACACATGAGAGAGAGCGAAGTGTCACTTTATTAGGATGAAAACAAACAGTCCCAAGTCAGAGATCTCAGAAAGGAGGTTTTCTTACCAGTTCCTTCCCTCAAAATACTATTTAAACCTTTTTAAAGTCTTTTTTTAACCATATGTCTTTTTAAAAAATCGGGAATTAGGTGGAGGTTTATCAACAGTTCAAATCTTCTGCCTTCCTCTAGAGGCCCTACTGGGGGTCGACCGGGACTCCTCGCGGCCTACAGGACAGATTGGAACTGCCTCTGTGGGCACATGAGACTGGAAATCTCTACGGGAACACAAAGCCTCATGCTTCTCCCTCAAAAAGCAACTAGTGGGCTCGAACTGCCAACCTTGTGGTTAGAAGGCCAACATAGACCCCACTACGCCATCAGAGGACCCCCCGAGAGGGTTTAAACCTCTGCAGCACTCCAGCTGGCCAAGGGGAAGGAGGCCATGAGCCTCAAAAGGGACTGAAAGGCAGTAAGGGTTTCCGTCCACAGCAGTGACTACCTGCCACTCACAGCCCCTTAGTGCAGGCTGATCCCCGCAAACAGCAACGATATTCCGAATGGGGCACTCCAAGAGAATGTGGCCAACTAATTCACCAAATAAACAAGAGAGAGAGAAGGGGGAAGGAAAAAAGAAAAGAAAAGAGGGACGGAGGGAGAGAGAGAGAGAGAGAGAGTGTGTGTGTGTGTGTGTGTGTGTGTGTGTGTGTGTGTGTGTGTGTAACTATTTGGAAGGTTAGATAAGTTGCTGAATACAAAAATGATGACCTGAAATGTACACACTCACCTAATTTACAATAAAAATTTAAACTAACAAAACCCAATACTTAAAACAGAAGGTAAGCAGGTAGTCCACATGAGGGCATTTTTCTTTATAAAAGCACAGCAACTACTAACTGAAGAAAAACAAAAAACCCTACTGTCACCGAGTCCACTCTGCCTCACAGAGAACCGGTCAACCTGCACAGGAGCAGGCAGGCTCACCATTCTCCTGCAGGGTGGCTGGTGGGTGTGAACCACCCATCTTTTGCTGTTAGCAGCCCAACGCTTGGACCGCCCAGGAGCAGTGAGAATACAGCCCCGTATTTATAGTCCCTAGGGTCAGGTGGCACACATTGGGCTACTAGCTGCAAGGTCAGTTAGAAATCACCAGCCGCTCGGCGGGAGAAAGATGAAGTTTTCTACTCCAGTACAAAGTGAGCCCACGCAACCCACAAGGGCAGTTCTGTCCTGTCCTAGAGGGTCACTATGAGTCAGAATCAACTGGATGGCAGAGAGGGAGGGAGGGAGCAACCACTGATTGCTGAGAATTCGAAAGGACATTCAACTGGACACCGGACACTGGTCCCTCCTGATGGAAACACCCACCATCACCAAAGAAACACACACCACCACAAACAACAAAATATCAAGCCTGATTTTGGATGGGGTCTCTAGATCCCACTACTAATTCCCAGGTGAGGTGGTGGAGCGGGCGAAATGGCCTCCTTGTGGCCTCCTACGGGCTGGGTTCTCTCCAGGAGGAGACCAGCAGGCAGGTTTGCGCTCTTCGGTGCTGTCCAGTGGGTCTGAACCACCAGCCTTGAGCCTTGCAGCCCAGCGCTGAACTGTTTCATCACTAGGGAATCTTAATCAGCACAATACAGACTATGGGAAACTCCCGGGGCCAAAGCAAGGAGTGAGAGTGGGGGTGTAGGGGAGGTGGGGTGGGGAATACACCTTATCTTTTAGAGACAGTAGTCAACGGTGTCTGGAATTTGTTTGAAAGGGTATGAAGGGCAACAACAGAAACAGAAGCATGCTGGGTAGAGAAAGCAGTTGGGGCAGAACGGATCAGGCCGGCCATGAACTGATGACTCTTCAGGGGAGTCTACCCTTGACATTTCCCATCATCAAAAGCTTGAGTAGAAAAAAGTACAACGTAACAATTTTATCATCTCTATTCCTGCCTCCTCCTCCTACTATGAACAGACCTTTGAAAAATTCCTCACAGCCAAATGGCTATAAAATGGTATCCGAGGAAGGATTAGTTTGCATACAGCTGAATATGAAATAGACCGCCTTCCCACAGCACAGAAGTCTAGGTCAGTTCCATTTCTCTGTATGTGGAGTGGCTGTTTCTGGTTCCGTCTCGTTTTCCACAGTGGCTTCTGCTCAAGTCTCCAAGTTTACCCTCTCCTCTGCCAGGAAGGGTCTCCCCAACTCCATCATTCCGATGCCAGCTTGGACCTCCCTGTCTCCAGGACACCAGCCTGCACGTCCCACAGGTTAGCTGGCCCTGCCTTTGGGCCTCCAACAAACCCTGAAGTCTGAGTTCTCCGGTGCTGCCCCGAAAGAAATGGCACACGTGGAGGCCGGCACAAACCAACCCCTCACAGTGGAGGAGGCTAAAGTGCAGGTTCCGGGTGCCAGCTCTCAGGGAGGTGCTCTCTCGTTAGCTCTAGATAAAGGTCCCTGACTCTTTTCAACATCTACAGGCTTGGAAACCCTGGGAGATCTCCACAAGTCTTGGACTCAATCTTCCCAAGTCTAGGAGTTTCTCGGCACGGTAAGTCCAACCATTTTCTCTGATGTTGTTCCTTCTCTCCTTATCTTGTAAGATAAAAGTGATGTGGGCAACACTCCAGGGACACTCCCCGGACGTGGGTCAGGGCTGTGACCTAAGGAAGAGTGTTGGATTCCAATCACATCTCAGGGAATGAGCACATCATTATATAACTGCCAAATTCCCGTGCTTATGCAATTGCCAAACCACTGAGAAGCATGACCCAGCCAGGCTGACACATATTTTAGGGGCACAATTCTCATCTGCCGTCCCCACTAGACTGCAAGCTAAACGGGGCCAGGGGGCAGGTCTATCCAATGCAAGGACCTGCCAGAGCCCAGCAGTGGCTGCACTCCGAAAGGGTGGGGAGGGCGGGGGAGAGTACAAGAGCAGGTGCTGTGGGGCAGAGACCGGGAGGACGAGTGAGCCCGAGCAGAACACAAAGCAGGCCCACAGTCACCTACTGGCGAGCAGAGGAGGTCTGCTTCAGACTCAGACAAAGAGGACGACACAAACACCATTCCTTCCAGAACATTCCAGTTTTGCTAGGTAAGGTCCTCCCGGCAGGCATCACACCCCAGTGAGCACAATCTTAAGATGGTCCTCTCCTCCCCAGTAGGAAAAGGGTACCTCCTCCTCCCTGGGTCTCCGAGAACCCCCCTCCCACCCACCCACACACACACATTCTTGTCCATTTTCGAGTTCATGGTTTGCAATCAAACGACTCGCTTTCGTAAAAAGTCACTTCTCCTCCATGCGGTCACCGACAGTAACAGTGCTTGTTTCTGCATAGCCTTTTCCCCTTAGCTTCCCACTCTGCCGGCCAACACCACACACTCCCCTTCTGCACTTGCTAAGGGAGGGCCCAGAGGCACCCTGTCTCCTCCCAGGGAGCCCCAGATTCTGCTGCTGGGTCAGCCAGCTTCCCGTAGCCGCTCCACTGGCATTTGTAACAGGGACCAGCAGATACCTTCGGCAGTCAATCGGCTCACTTAGGTAGGCCCTCCTCACGGGGCAGGAAGCCCTGGTGGAGGAGTGGGTTTACATGTGGGGCTGTTCACCGCAAAGTCAGCCTCTTCGAGGGTAAAAGCGGAGGCTTTCTGCTCCCAGATCGATGGACAGTCTCAGAAGCCCACCAGGGCAGTTCCAGCCTGTCCTCTAGGGTGGCTACGAGGTGGAATTGACTAGATGGCAGTGTTTTTCCGGTTAGGCAGCAGTAGGAGGAAGTGCAGACAGGCCGACTCTCTGTCCCCAGGCAGGGAAGGAGCTACACAATTGCCAGAGGCAGTGTTGGCCACTTACATAACAGGTTGTTTTACAGGAAATTTGTAGGGGAGGCAACTGTGTCTGCGAAAGGAGTTAAAATTGGTGGGCACTGGGCCGAGAGCCCATGGACAGAAGGACTGACCAGCCCACGTCATCCTGCAGCTGCCACCAGGCCCCTCAGGTCCAGCCTGGCTTTTTCCTACAGCCCACCCTCCTCTTCCAGGGGGGCAGGTCACCAGGGCTTTTCTCCATGAAGCCTGAGTGGGCTCAAACCGCTTGCCTTGCAAGTGCCCCAGGGCTGCTGACAGACTCACAGTGACCCTCTCAGGGTCCTATAAGGACAGAGGAGAAGGGCCCCTGTGGGTTTCCCAGGCAGTTTTCAGGAGCAGCCAGCCCCCTCCTCCTCCTCCTCCTCTTCCTCCTGCAGAGCAGCTCAACTCACAACCACTGTGCCACCAGGGAGGGACATTTGGAGCATCGTTGGGAAGGCACATTTTCATTTAAAACTTCAGAATGACAGACCCAGCCCTCATAATGGTGTCCTATTCCTGGGATCTGAAGGTACTGCCTGTTTTCCTATATGGGTACATTACATTTAGGACCATACTTACCCAGACGCTCACATACCCAATGGCAGGGAGGATAGTGTGGAGCACAGAGAACAGTAAGCAGGGCAGGGAGGAGCTGGCTGATGAATCAGAGATTCCACAAAGACCCCTCAGACCAAACACAACCAGTGAGAGGAGAGTCACATGCCCAGCCACGCCACCATGGTGAGCGAGGCCTGGTCCATGAGCGAGGATCAGCTAGGCCGACTGGCCCTCCTCTTAGCCAAAGGTTATATGACGGAGAGATGCTGTCCACCTGGGGTGAGATCCTTGCCATGAAACAGCTGCTCGCGCTCAACTAGAACAGTGATGGTGTCCTTTGGCTCAGCTAAGCAAAAAAAAACAAAAAACAAAAGCAAACTTACTGCCACTGAGTTGATGCCGACTCACAAGGACCCTGATAGGACAGAGCAGATCTGCCCAGTGGGTTCCAGAGACTGTAACTCTCTCCCCAACTCAACTAAGGCAGCACAAAAGTTTGGCCCAAAGGAGGTCAAGTTGGGCTGCCAATGGAATGCTTAGATCCGAGGACAGCGATGGTGGGCTGTGTGACACTGTGAACTAGCACCTTCATGACGTTGTCATCACAGGAAGGTAGGGTGTGACTCCCAAGGTTTGACTTTTAACAGTTTGAAGTCAGGCTCTTCCAGGGGCTGTGCAGCCAGCTCAGCAATTGAAGACCCAAGTGCCAGAAGCACACTGGGCCGTTCTGTCACAGAGGGAGCCCTGGAGGAGTAGTGGGTTAAGCACTGGGTGCTACCTCCTAGGTCAGCAGGTCGGAGCCACCAGCCACTTAGGTAGCTAGATGAGGTTTTCTACTCCTGGGGAGAGTTACAGTTCTTCGCTGTCCCGTAGGGTCACTGTGAGTCTTAAGAGGCTATCGCTGAATCACTGGAAGTGGGCATCCACCCCTGGGCACACACAACAGTTCCACACACAGAAACACAGAGCCACCAGCTCCTAGAGCCCTCTCCCTCCCCCATAATTGGCCACCCTGGGGAAAGGCACGTGGGGCTTCTCCACACCACTGCCCACTGAGATCTGTGGGCAAATCAACGGCAATGCCAGCCTTAGTTAGAATGCATGTGGCTGTGCGCCTATCAGTTGATTTTGACTCAGAGCACCCTGCAGGGCTTCCAAGGCATTGTCTCCACGGGAGTAAATCCCCATGTCTTTCTCCCTCAGAGCCGCTGGTGGGCTCCAATCCCCACCCTCTCGATTCTCAGCTAAGCACTTGATCCATTGTGCCACTAGGGCTCCTCACCATTCTTGAGCAACACACAAACAAAACGAGGTATGTCCTGCCTGACTTCCTGGGGAGGGAAGACCCTAAACTAAGGTGACCAGACGTCTGCTTTTGGTGGGACAGTCCTGATTTTTAACAATTTGTCCCGCGTCGCGCAGCATTTTTAAAAGGTCCTGATTTTTGGAAAGAATGCACGACAAGCTAGGGTATACGGTTTTCGGCTGCCATGTGGCTATTTCGCCAGGATATGAGTTTTATCAATGGTGTCCCACTTTACCAATGTTAAAATCTGGCCACCTTACCCTAAACCCCACTGCCATTGAGTTGATTCCAACTCAAATGGCCCTTACAGGACAGAGCGGAGCTGGCTCCTTAGCTCCTGAGACTGTGAATCTGTATGAGAGCAGACAGTTCCATCTTCCAAGGAGCAGCGGGTGGGTTGGAACCACCAACCTTGAGGGTAGCAGTCTGACACTGAACCCACGGCATCACTTGAGATCGCTGGTCGGCTGTGCCCAGCTTTTACTTTAATGGCTCCAGCGGGAGGAACCTAACATTTTCGGGTCTACCTTAAAGTCCTGCTCAGGTATGTGAAGCACATTCTTAGGCAATGTGTCCTTCAGAGCTCTCTTTTCAAGCATCTATGGATGAAATAATATGTCTGGGATTGGCTTCAAAATAACAGGGAGGAGAGGACTTGGATGCTGGTGGGGATGAGGCAGGACTGCCCATTAAGGGGCAGGGGTGGAGACCAGGGGCCGGGTGGGGAGAAGGCATTCAACTTTTCTGGCTGCTTCTGCGCATGTGGGGCTCCTGCCTCCATGGTAAAGGTTTTGTTGGTAAGAACGTACTGTCACCAGCACATCAAAGCCAGGGCACCTAACCTTCCCACCTGCGGCTGCTGCCCCCGACGTGTCTACAGAGTATGCAGAAAACAGAACCAATCACAAGTGCATCAGATATAATTAGTGCTTCAAGACACGCAGGTGGGACCAACTAATTTTAAGACTGGCGAGTAGGGGAAAGTTGGAGAACAAAGTGTAGGAGTTGCTGGTAGAGGCACAAAAGGAATAGTAGGCACAATAGAGGCACAAAAGCAAAGTAGATGAACTGTTGGGTTACTTAGCACAAGGTGGGCAGTTCAAACCTAACAGCCACTCTTTGGGGAAAGACGAGGCTGCCTGCTCCTGTCATGACTGACAGCCTCGGAAACTCCAAGGAGGAGTTCTACTCTGTCCTATGGGGTCGCCAGGAGTAGGCATCGCCTCAGGAGCAGGGGTTTGGGTTTGCTTTAGGACAGGTGAGTTGCACTGTTTATTACCAGGGGTTTCGATGAGGATGGTTGAGAAACCACACACGGACCAGAGAAATGGGGGCCTCAGGCTGCCAGTGAGAACACCAGCTGGCCGGAATCATGGAGACGGAGCCACATGGGGAGGGGCCATGTGAACACAGCAGTGGGAGGGGAGTCCGCACAGCAGCCTAGGCTGAAAGCTTTAAAAGACAACTACCGGTAGCTCACAGTCTACAGCCTTTTCCCTGCCCTGGGAGAAGCCCAAGGTCTACTCAGTGGAGACGCTGTGCCCGAGGACAGCAGGCACCGCAGATCTGGGCAACTTCTCAGCACCAAGGGGCAGTGGACATCCTAGAAGCTACCGGGGAAGGGTGGGAGGGAAGAGGATCACATGGCCTGGGACCTCTCAACAGAACACACCATCCAAGAGGGGCAAGCAGGCCGGGAGGTTACCCTCTGCTGAGGATTGGGATTGCAGGAGCAACACGTGCATGGAACACTAGGTAAACAACAAGGGGCAAGTCCAGGGACAAGGATGGAAAGGGGACCCAATCATCAGAAACACAGTTGCAAGGATTTGTAGAGCCAGAGAAATATATACCCTGAACAGTGATTTATCCTGTGTCTGAAAGACCATACTGAGGTGGGGAAGGGTGTGACATATGTATCCTCTTCTCCTGAAGTGGTTGTGTGTCTTGGACAGATTCTGACTCACGTGAGCCCAGGTGACAGCAGAGCTTCCCCACGGGGGACCCCAGGCAGCCACCTTTACTAGAACAGATTGCCAGCCCTTCTCTGCACAGCTGCTAACTGGGCACAGGCTCCGAAGGCACCCAAGTCAGTATCTAACCCCACCAAGTTTACCAACCCCCAAACCCACTGCCATCTAGTCGATTCCGACTCATAAAGACCCTTCAGGACAGAGAACTGCCTTTTGGGGCTTCTGAGGCTGCAACTCTTTACGGGAGCCTCATCTTTGTCCTAAGAAGCCACTGGTGGGGTTGAACTGCTGATCTTGCAGTTGGCAGCCTAAAGCACAATCCACTATGCCTCCAGGGCTCCTGGTCAAAATACAGGGGGACAATATTTAGCAACCTGCCTTAAAAAAAAACAAAACACTGTAGGAAGGTACCCTGAGGGACACAGTCAGGTTTTAGAAGGGGCGGGCCAGGGACTTGTTATTTTCATTATAAGACCTGGGAAATTGATTTAATTTGTTAAGGCCATGAGCATTACTTTGACAAAAATGATCAATTCCAAAAGAGAAAAGGAGAGAGGAGAGGAAAAGAAACAGGGGCGGGGAGACAGGAAGCCAGAACACTAAAGGGACAGACAAAGGGACAGCCCACCAGAAGAGGAAGCAGCGAGGGCTGCTGGGAAACAGAAAAGCAATCCTGGGAGGTGAGAGAGCACGTCTGAAGCAGGTGGGGGGAAAGTGCACGGGGTGATGGAAGAACCTTAGGGTACTACTATTTTATTCACTAGTCCTCAGCTCTTACCCTAAACAAAACAAAGGCGGGGAGGGGGTGTCCTTACAATGACAAAAAACAAAACAAAACAAGCTATATAGGAAAAGAAGATACACAATAAATTGTCATCTAGTATATGAGATGCTAACTTATGCTATGCAAATTATTTTCATAATTTCTAAGATAAAGTTTCTTTTAGTATTGTAAGTATCAATTACAAGGTATGTATTTTTAAATTTCACCTCATTTACTGAGAGAGTAAGTAGAATCTGAGAAATGATTGTGTGAGACAGACAGACAGACACTAGACACTCCCCCACCCCTCCCCACACAAATAATAATGGTCTTTAAAGCCTGAAGAACTAGGGGGTTGCTGAGTCAGAGCTGAGACAGCAGTGAGTTTGGGGCATCAGGATCCCTCATCCTAGAGTGGCCTATGCTGTTGCTGGTGGCATGGACTCAGTCCCTCTCTGGGCCCAGTGGCTGTTTCTGCTCCCGGGCCTCTAGGACCCCAAAGCGCTGTGCGTCTGCTCGTGCTGCATGGTGAACACTGTTACTGCAGCCCCGTTCTTTGTGTTAAGGCACGCTAGTGTAAGTGACGGCGTTCTGGGGACTATTTTAGTCTGTCTGTTGTTCTCCAGCACTCTGCTGCATCTTAATAGCAGTCTGGGGAAGAGGCGAGCGCGGCGTGCAGTCACTGGTGGCAGCATCGGGGAGGGGAAGGGACCAGGTGCGGCTGGTCTACAGAGGCAAACTGCCAGTGGCAATCAGGAGGGGAAGTGGTGGAGTTTCTCTCTGCCCTTTGAAGGGAGCGATGGGGTCATTTGCTGAGGGCTCTGAGAAAGGATGTGCAATAGGAAAAATATTGTGAGTTTAGTGATTAATGAGGAAAGCCCAGGAACGGATGCCTTTGAATGGTGTCACATCTGTCTTGGGAAAAGGACAGCCAGAGTGCCCTCCCAAGGGAAGGTGGCGAGCCATCCTCTCTGTCCTTGGAGAGGTCGTCCAGAGACTGGTCCCTGGGCAGAGCATCGTGCTTGGTCAGAGAAAACGAGCAGGGCCCTCAGCAGAAGTTAGTGAGAAAAGAGAAGAACGTTAGAGAGATGGACTGAACGATCGACACAGTGGCTACAACAATGGGTTCACACACACCGACGACGACGGAGGGTACCGTGCAGGACCAGGCACTGTGTCCTTCTGTTTTACACGGAGCGGAGCGGCTCTGAGTCGGGATTGACTGGATGACACCTAACACAACCATCTGAGGGGTACCAGTAGATCACAACGCTTCAGCGTGCAATGACACGGTAGTTGAGTTACTTGAGATGTGCACAATGATTTCAGAGTCATCTTCCTTTATCTTCTAAGTTACTCACTACGAGATGTCGTCGCCGTCGAGATTTACTTACTGTAACTACAGGTTTAAAATTACACATAAAGCTATACGTATAATTAAAGGTCACATTAGATACACGTCTCCAGTTCGGGTCTGCCAAAAAACAAATCCCCAACTTTTTCTCAGGAGAAGCTCTGATCCTGAACCCTTAGGGGGCAGTGAACTTGTCAGGGGTGAGGAAGGGAAACATAGAAATGGATACATTACACAGGAAGAGTGTCGAATATCACTGCCTCGTCCATGTAAAGAATGCAGAAAGGGCAAACAATTGGTTACATATGCAGTGACAGCAATTTAAGACAGAAAGGTTAAAAACAAAACCCTTGAACCTCTTTAAATTACAGCTGCCTCACTTTTGAATAGAGCAACCTCTGAAAAATCACTATTGGAGATGATTTGTTTTCTCCCATCCAAGGCACCAGGACCCCTGGGAGATGAGTGGGTTCTGCACTGGGCTGCTAACCACTCTGAGGGAGAAAGGCAGGCTTCCTGCTCCCTTAAAGAGTTGCAGTCTCAGAAGCCCAGTTAGTTCTCCCCGGTCCTCGAGGTCGGTGTGAGTCGGACTCGACTGGATGGCAGTGAGGACCCAAGGCAACGACAGACTCCGACCTGCATGGCCTATACTAGTCTCTGAGCCCATGGTCTTCAGAACCAACCCAACTGGTTATACAGACTTCTGGAATTAGAACTGACTCGATGGCAGTGTTCAGGTTTTTCTTAGTTTATAACAGCAGTTTCGAGAGACCATTTTTTAAAACTTTCTTTAGCCCCCTAATATTTTGAACCTATCAATACATCCCCAAAGAGCAAACATCATCAGCTAGCCCAAAGAAGAGGGGTGTTCTACAGAAAATAATGCAATCAGTTATAAATCTCAAAGAGATGAGCTCATAAACACAAACATTTCAAAAAGCAAGATGTTACAGACCTAGTATTAACTGGGTTGTAGCATGCATGCACCCAGGGAGTAATGTCACTGTATTCTGTCAGCTCCAGAGGAATGCCTTCCCACTCCACCGTCACCACAGCCCATGGCAAAGTGGGCGGAGCTGTGGCCGCACCTCCACACCTCGAGACTCTCAGCTCCCAGCCCCAGTGGCACCTGACGGTCAGGCTCTCTGGCTCACAGTTGGTGCCAGTAATTATTCAGCATCTTTTTAGGAGGCAGAGGCTACTGCTCACGCAGACTCCCACAGGCAAACCAACTTGAAAGCAGGTCAAAAAGCACAGCTGTCCCATCTGCCTGTGAGGTGCCGGGTCCTTGGCTCACAGGACGATTCCTAGTTTGCACAAGATGACTCTTCAGAGCAACTGTCATGGGCATGGGGGCTTCAAGAAGTTCATGGGAAAATCCATCATCTTCCTATTCCATTTGCCCACTCAGCCCCTCATGTGCTGGTCAGGATCCGAGAGTCTTCAGACTCCAGGTGCTGGCGTTCCCTTAAATCTGAAGAGGCTTCAAGTGGCTCACAAAATCATCCATACCGCCCGTGAGTGCTGTGCTTTGTGCAAATCACCTGCAGGCCAACGCTGGCTTTGGACCACAGGTGAGAACGTCCAGGGGTAGGGAATAAGTAGAAAGGATGGTCCTGGGGACGCCCACACCTGGTGAAGACGGTATCGGGTATCCCCGAGGCGGCGGATGACCCCTGAGGCGACTGTTGAATGGGAACCTAAACTTCACCAAAAACAATGAAGTGATCGTGTTGTAAACGCCTAAAATTTAAAAAAAAAATGTTTCCTTCCTTTTTTGAATCTCAGTGGTTACGCAGGTCAATCGAGTTTTACGACATAGCTGCTCCTCGGATGAACAGGAAACTGCACTGGGCCAAGGATCAGAGGTCACTGGGACAGCAATGTCCATGCGGATTCCCGGGCCCATCTCTCCAGAATTCTCAGGCAGTTGGTTTGTCTGGGGCTCAGGAATCTGCAAATTACTAAGGGACCTTGATGGAAGTGAGCTGGCGATGCACAAACACCTGTACTTTATCCCGAGAGCATATCCCAGGTGAGAGCCTGCCTGGGGGTTATATGAACAGTTGGGGGGGATGCAGAGAAACACTGCATGTGTGTGTGTGGTGGGGGGCAGGAGAGTGGTTAAAAGAAAGCAAAGAAAACAAATCATAAGGTTTAGTCACAGCAACTGTTTTATATGCAAATAAGGAGCCCCTCTTGATTCTCAGAGGGCGAGAGGGAGCAACTGGTCTAAGTGGGCTGGTGATTTGGAGCCCTGATGGTGCTGTGGCCAAGCCCTGGGCTGCTGAGCGAAAGGTCAGCCCACCAGAGAGCTATGCGGCAATCTGCCGG
>NW_022103901.1:4365094-4369418 GCF_000313985.2 Echinops telfairi | reverse complement strand
TATCACACAATTTACGTTTACAGTATTCATTGTGGTGTTGGAGCAAAGGACAATCATGTGACAAGTCATCTGTCTCTACAGTCTCCAAAAGTCCTCTCCCACTCTGTTTCCCTCTTAGGAGTCTGGTCATATAGGAAGCTGAGGATCAGAATTCTGTACAGTTGCTCCAGCAATGAGCAAATCCAGAGCCCAGATCTGAGCTTCTTGTGTGTAGAAAGTAACCACATGCGACCCTGGAGGGCAGAGGATAAATGCTCCGCAGGATTGCTAAATCTGAAAATCTTTGCAGAAGCAGACTGCCTCACTATTGTCCTCTAAGGCGGCTGGTGGGTTCGAACCACTGGCTTTTTGGTTAGCAGCTCAACATGAACCCACTGAACTACCAGGGCTCCTTGCCAGCAAGTAAAGAAGGGTCCAGTGAGGAAAAGATGAAAGATGGGCTAGGTCGCAGCAGCCAACTGAAAGTTTCTAATGGACAAAATGGGACAATGTGAGCAACAGAACCAACTTTCGATTTGTAAAAAGCGCTTAACCTGTGAGGCCCATTAAAATGAAGTTTGCCTGTATAACAAACCACAAAGGCGCATCAGGGGCAATCGAATCTCCGTCTTCGGAAAGCCACATGAGTGGGAACATAAAAGGATTAAACAAATTAAATAAAAACCACCCGAAGCTCCAGGATTCTCAGCCTACACCGAAGGGTGCTTCACAGACACTGACAGGAAAGCCACTGCCCTGACCCCCGCCCCCAACCCCCCAAGAGAGGTGTAACTAACAGACAGACAGTACATAGAGAAAGAAGCAGGGAAGAGGCAGGAGATTCCGAATAGAGGAACTACATGGAGGAAGAGCGGGGTTTGCGGGAACATTTTACAAACTTTAACCCTTTTGTGCCAGGAGAGGGTGGAGGCAGGTGGGGCCTGCAGAGAGGGAGCCTCCGTCAAGGGGCTTCGCTGCTAATAGACAGGGTGGCAGCTCAGACACATTGGTTCCACAGAAGAAAGACCTGGTGATCTGCTTCCATATAGCCACGGCACCAACCCGCTGTGGTACTGTCACAGGGAATCACGACGAGTCACAATCAGATGCCACGGCAAGAGTCTCCCGTGAAGAGACTTCCCACGCTGGGGCCAAAGGCAGAGATGCTGGGGTGATCGGGCCAGGGTCTGGCTGGCCCCTGCCCCTGCTTTTGACTTGACAGTCACTTAAACCTTTTACTATTGACTTCCTAGGAGAAAAGAACGCATAGCTGGCCAGATTTGCAAAAAGGCAACATCGAGGTTACTTCGCCTTTAAAGCCCCCAGAGGGATCAGGGCTACAGAGCCGTACCCCTGTCCTTAGAAATCCAAAACAAAACAGAACCAGTTGCCTTATGAGATAGTTAAAGCTTATTGTGCCAACCTCCTGGCTGATAAACACACGTGGGGTTCATTGAAGGGCGGAGAGATAAATGGCTCGGTGAGCCTCACCTTTCTGTTTTTCTGGTCTCTTGCTTCCTGATGGTCGGACCAGGGTGCAGCTGCCTTAGCCATTCCCTGCTTCAGCTGGCAAGGCTCACTTCCTGCAAGACACCCCTGAGGAAAAGCCACATGGACCTACCCCGATGCAGCCCTGGCTGCTGGAGCAGCCGTGTGGAGACCCTACCAGTGCTGAGATGCTCACATGCTCACTGATTCGGCTTTCCTCCTATAGTCGGTGTAACTGCGTGTGTTCTGTGGGATGGAGGAGGACTTTGTGGATTGGTGTCGGACATATGAGCTAATGTTGGACTTGTGGGCTTGGACAGCACTGGGTTGGGATGCTTCCTTAATGTGCACTTACCTTTTACATAAAGCACTCCCTTATGCGTATGAGTTTCTGTGGATTTGTTTCTCTAATGTACCCAGACTAACACACCTTAAGAGCCAACTCTGACCCCTGGGGACCGGCTGCAGGCAGGCATGTCAGCGAGCTTGCTTCCAGGGTTTCCCATGCCGATTTTCCAAAAGTGGATCGCCAAGCCTTTCTTCTAAGCTGTCTCTGGGTGGATTCAACCGCTCTGTCTTAGCAGGCCTCAGGCCAACCTCTGTGGGTGGGAGAGCAGAGACTGGCGGTGCTAGCCTCACTGGGGGCCGGGCAGTGAGAGGCAGAGGGGCGAACCATACCAATGTGAGGTTCCCAGCACCTGAGACAGGCGGCTTCAGCTGTCTCCACTCTTCCCACTTGAAACGCAACGCAAACAGATGCTATCTGGGCTCCCTGCTTGCTGCTAACAACCTTTGCAGGAAAGTAAAAATAATACCCTTTCTTTAAATACTGAGGCTATTCCCCCGGCAGGCCTGTTCTTTGTGGCAAATAACTGTAATGCCAAGGCACAGCTCCAAATTAGTCACTTGCTACAATTTAAAAATACATCATTTTGCTCCAACACACTGATTTTGCCATCTTCCCCTTGTGCTGGTTTTGATGAAGATAAAGACTGAGGGGGGGAGGGTTGTCTTGGTGCAGCCGTCAGGACGCATGTCCAGCTTCCTCCTCCAATAACACTGGTTTCCTTGGGTCCGAGGGCTGCGTAGTATTTTTAAAAGAGTTCAGCACAGCAAAAAGTACGATTTTAATATAGCTAGATAGACAGACATATAGATTGGCTGAATCACCTACCTGCCACCCGAGCTTGTTCAGCCCCAGGTCAGGGTTCACTCTACCGCCTCTGGGGAAGCTTCGTGGGATATAAAATCTTGGTTGGGATCAATTAGGTACGATCAAAGAGCAGCAATGAAGGCCTCGGTTGCTACAGGAAAGGCTGGTGCTTTGAACCCACACAGCCGCTCTGCAGGAGAAAGGCCTGGTGGTCTGCTTCCACAAAGATTAAAACCAAGAACCAAACCCATGGCTGCCACGGAGGCAACTCCCACACAGGGTGAACTGACGTGGCAAAGGAGAACTGCCCCAGGGGTTCCGGTGAATCATCTTTATGGAAGCGGACTCCCACATCTAGCTCCCTCAGAGTGGCTGGTGGGTTCAAAACACCAGCCTTTAGGTTAGCAGCCCAGCACCCTGACCAGGGTGTCACAAAGACTCCCCGGAGGAGGAAAGCCAAGGAAACCCCATGGGGTGGTTCTGCTCGGCCACAATGAGTAGGCACAGCGATGGCTGTTTGCTCAGAGTTCCTTTAATCAAATTAAAACCAGCACCTGGCCACATGCAAGCGCTTCAGGCAGCTTGATGTTTAAATAAAAGTTTATGCCATACAATCAGACCCAGATAATCTTGGAAATTTCTAGCATCATGAATCCCAAGAGGGAATAAAACTGGCTTACAGTAACCCAGACTGCTCGCCAAAGGGTCTCTGCTCAGCCTACCCACTAATGAGCTACTGTGAGGAACAAAGCTTTTTTGACTCGAGTAAGTTCTAGACATCGAAGTATGGACACACTGCTACCCCAAGGAGCTCCTCCTGTAGAGACCTGCCTCCCACCCTTAGCAGATTCCACAGATCAGCCAAAGAAGCGACAAAGCCATCAGAAGCAATGGAGAAATCAGGGCTGCCAAGTGCCAGGTATGTACCAGACCTGGTACCACACCACAATGTCCCTTTAACCCCAAACCCACTGCCATCGAGTTGATTCCAGCTCATAGTGACCCTGGATAGAATTTCTGAGACTGAAACCTTTATGAGACCAGATAGCCTCATCTCTCTCCCTACTCTTTAATTAGATGGAGGTCAAGTACCTGGCCCATGGTTGTGAAGCTACTGAAATGAGAGAGCAAGGTCTCATACCCAGGCCTTATTCCAAATCCCAAGTTCCTGTAACTAATCCATGGACTTGACTCTAAATTTGACTAAAAAGCTGCTTTGCGGACCGATTTGATTGTTTCAGAACCTGCAACTCAAACTCAGTCAGCGAGTAGATGCTGACTCACAGTAACCCTTACAGGACAGGATAGAGCTATTCCTGTGGGTTTCCAAGGCTGTCACTTTTCATGGGAGCAGAAAGCCCTGAGGAGTGGTTGGTGGGTTCAAACTGCTGACCCTGCAATTAGCAGCCCAAAGCATATCCCACTGCACCACCAGGGCTCCTTTTCCAGAGCCCGGGCATCCCTTATTTATGTGGCTCTTCGGTGTCAGAGTTTAGTGCAACCAGATTTCAACTGGTTTATTCTGGCTTGATTCCATCCTAAGAAATAGAGGAAAGGACTAGGAGGCAAAAGGCATTTATAGAGGTCTAAATACAGGCATGTACATATGTAAGTATATTTATATATGATGATGGGGAAATAGGTCTATCTGCACATATTTATAGGTTTAGTATTAAGGTAGCAGATGGACACTGGACCTCCACT
>NW_022103901.1:4360180-4364632 GCF_000313985.2 Echinops telfairi | reverse complement strand
CCACTATCATGATCCCAGTTTTACCTTACAAATCTGGCTAGACCAGGGGATGTACACTGGTACAGATAGGAATCCAGGACAGATGAACCCTTCAGGACCAGTGGTGAGAGTGGCGATACCGGGAGGGTAGAGGGAAGGCGGGCTACAAAGGGGGAACCAATTACAAGGATCTACATATAATCCCCTCCCTTGGAGATGGACAACAGAAAAGTGGGTGAAGGGAGATGTCAGACAGTGTGAGACATGACAAAATAATATTAATTTATAAATTATCAAGGGTTCTTGAGGGAGGGGGCGGGGAGGAAGGGGAAAATGAGCTGATACTAAAGGCTCAAGTAGAAAGCAACTGTTTTGAGAATGATGAGGGCAATAAATGTACAAACGTGCTTGACACAATGTATGTATGTATGGATTGTGATAAGAGTTGCACGAGCCCCCAATAAAATGATTAAAAATAAAAAAGAATTTCCTTTTCCACCCCAAGGCAGACAGAAGATCCCCAGGTGATTCTTATACTCAGTGTGCGTGGGGGTGGGGGGTGTTCAGAGAAAAAGCGCAATGAAGAGAAAAATCTTCCCACGACCTTTTCTGGAGCCCCTCACATTTAAGATCATCCGAGGAACCTGCAGAAACGTCGGTTCTGTCTGTCTGTCTGTCTAGGATGGAAAAGGAACACCCTAGGAGGCCACGGAACAGGAACGAACCAGTTGGAAACCCTGGCTCCACCGCCTACAAACCTGTGATAACCAGGAACTGCCCTAGAGGGTTTTCCTGGATGTAATCTTGAGGGGGACACCCCACCTGGTCTCTCTCCTACAGGGTAACAGTGGCTGGACGGGTTTGAACCGCCAACCTTCTGGACAGCAGAGGCAAGAATGAGTTATTTGTGTGTGCACTTAACTGTTGTAGGGCCTGGGGTTCCTGCCCTGGCACCACCATGTCTTTCTGTGATTATTTTTATAGACCACGCTGTTATCTAGCTGACACAGCCCACAGAGGACACCAGGGGCCGAGGACGCCCTCCATCCCTAGAGAAGGGCAGGAACAGTCAGCACACTGCTATGAGCAAAACCCTGGGGACTTGGCCACTTCCAAGCTGATCAAACTTCCCACTGCTGGGGAGCTGAGCAGAACTCAGTTGGTCAAAAAAAAAAACGATCACCAACTGAAAACTATGATTACAGCGATCCCAGTCGCACCTTGAGCCTGGTCGCCAGGAATCCTGAGAGAAATGGCTCTGGAAGGCCCTGAAGTCATCTTTCCTTCTCAGAAGCTCGGAAGACAAGCCCAGCCAAGCACACTTTGGGAAGAGCTTCCTGCCCTTTAGAAAGATTCTGCAAGATACAAGTCTGTTTTGTTTCATCTCCAATGAGAGCCCCAGTTCCACTGGTTGGCGTTTAATCAGCAGCAAGTCCCACTGGCTTTGCGCAGACTTCCGTGCGCCCCTTTATCTGGAACGGCTCAAAGCTTCCTCTGTGCTTGGTGACCTAATATGCCGCAGGACAATCGGAGCGGGTCTCCTCGTCTGACCACTCTCCTAATATTAATGAGCACTTGTGGATGACGGATCGAGCTGTCTTTACAGACACTAGCTCTCCTTTTCTCTGCAGCCGCCCCCCCCCCTTCCCCGGTTCGCTGTGAAGCCTGGTGATCTCCCAAAATGCACATAAAACATTTCCTCCTCCTCCAAGGGTCTGGTAACAGTGGCCCAGAGAAGGGAATCTCTCCCATGGAGTCTGAGTCTGGTCATTTTAACTGGGTGGGGTAGAAGCAGTGGACTTTCTCCCTTTATGTAAGATCCCCCAAGGGGGGGAGGGTGTCAGCAAAGGCTGAAGGCTCAGAGAAACACTGACAGGGAAAGTCTCAGAAGAGGCTCTGAGGCAGGGCAGTGCAGAGCCCTGTGTGCCTAATGGGCAAGTGCCACTCACAGTCATTACATAACTTGATGATGACTGCGGGCTTAAGGACCTTTTTCCAACACCTCACCTAGAAAGGTCGCAAAGCCCCTTAGGTAAATGATCTTTGCTCTGAATGACTGACCATAGCCTCGGCTCTCTCCCCCACCACGGAACCAAACCAAACTCACGGCCACCCAGGCAACCCCCACTCATGGCGACCCTCTAGGACGGGGTAGAACTGCCCCTGTGGGTTTCTGAGACTGTCACTCTTTACAAGAGTAAAAAGCCTCGTCTTTCTCCTGAGGATCAGCTGGTGGTGTCGAACTGCTGACCTTGAGATTTGCAGCCCCGCTTGAGATTTGAGTACTCACTGCGCCACAGGGCTAGTCCACCACTGCAGAGGGTGGGCAAAGAGGAGGAGTCTGGTCACTGTTTCCCATGTCTTTTTGATAAGCCAGACTTCTTCCTCAGCGCTACTGAGACCCGCTTGAACTTGACAGAGAAAGGCCACAAGGAAGGAGGCAGAGAGGCTCTGTGCAGCAGGCCTCCTCAGCTGAAACCAGCCAGCCGGATTTTTAAATGGAGCACTCAGACAGCCCTTCAGATCATGGTAAACACAAGTGAGCTCACTGGTCCAGAGAAGCCGAAGGAGTTTTTCTTTTTCATTCGTCTTGATCGAATCTATCTTGATCAAGAATCCACCGGTTACCGGATTCCTCATCACTCCTGGATGGAGAAGCCAACCCCCAAATCTCTGTTGATTGTGAACCATCTTAACTGACTTTAAATCCAAGTACGAGTCATCCAAGAGGCCCTGGGTGATTGGCCACTAACCAAGAAGTTGGAGGCTCATGTCCACTCAGAGGAGCCATGGAAGAAAGGCCTGGTGATCTGCCACTGGACAATTAGCTACCGAAAAACATGACTGGGCAGTTAGACTCTGGGCACACATGGGATGCTCCTGGAACAGACCTGACAGCGACCAGGACTAGTACCTGTCCATCACAGGCCTCTTGTCAGACCACATAGCTGCAGGCATCAGAATGGACACAATGTTACGCTAACGTACCAAGTTATTTCTTTAGAATTTTTGTACCTCCAACACATGTTTCTGTTTTTGGATTACTTCCTCTACTTATTTCTGCTTGCTTCCTTCTACAGCCCCCCAAAACCTACTTAACATTTGACCAGTCATACCTCCATAAATAACAAAAGAATGGAATAAACAACCGCCAGAGAGGCAGGTACAATTCCATAGGTTCCCACAGAAAAAATCTGTTTTCCAGAACATCGAAAAACTCATTGGCACACCGAGTCATCTGGAAACTTCTTGAACCCTCTTCACATAAATACTCTTCATCCCCTATTTTATTCTAGTGCTTATTGTTCAATGCAGTATCTTTCTACATCACCTTTCATATCTTCCCAGGTACTTGTGACTCTTGTCTGGGCCACCTATACACCTCTAACCCCATTCACGCCTCTTCTCTGTATCAGATCAGAAAACAGAATTCACCCTTACAAATATTTGATCTAAGGCAGTGGCCACTCCAGACGTTTGGAGTGACCTTACAGGGCACAATGATAACAATAAACACTCAGCCAAAGGGCACTCACTCAATGTCATATCTGGGTGGCTTGGGCAACAGCAACGATTATGGCTATACGACTGTAAGAGTTGTCCTTTGCTTGGAAAAAATGTGTCTTGACAAGAGTCCTTCCACATCCTGTACCCAATTTGTCACTCTAAATGAACTCCTGGCCTCAGTGGGAAGTCCTGAAAAAGGCTTGGCGTGGCAAGCAGGAAACCAACACAGCCAGGGGGATTTGAAGACCCGAGTTTTCGCTGTGGCTCTACCTGCAATTTAGCTGTGTCACCTAGGGTAGGGTACATGGCTCCCTGGGCCTACGGAGCGCCACTAGCTAAACAAAGAAACAGGGCAGATGGTTCTTTTAAGTTCTCTTTCAATTAAAAAAAAGAAAACCTCCGTGAATCTCTAAAATGTCGGTGTCCCCTCATTTAAAGATCAGCAGCAGACGCTGGTGACACATTAGCCTAATTTTCGGCAAATCAAATTGGGATGCTTTCTTGGGTTCAAGTTCTATGGAGGAAAAGCAACCTCCCATGAGATCAAGGTTGTCGAATTGGAAAGGTGCGGGGTGGGGGTGGGGGGTGGGGTGGGGCGCTAAAAAAATAAATACTACATCACAAACCGACCTAGCTAAAGGAGAAACTTCCATCATCCCGGCCAGGCTGTCAATAGTTATTCAAAGGCTGCCACTCAGATGACTAGCTTCCGACGAGAGAAATATTTATAGTCGAGTTGCTTCCTTCTCCTCCCCAGGGATTCATTTCCAATGAAAAGCAGAGCGTCTGAAAATCAATTTACAACTTCGGAACAAGTTGCAGGGAGCGACAGAAACTCTGCAAGGCTCCCGGCGTCATTTGCACCGGAGTATGATCGCGGGCGAAGAAACGGTTCTTTATTTATAAGAAGTGAGAAACGCACTGGAGGCAGGTGACATCTGGAAGGGGAGGCAGCGCTGCCAGCGA
>NW_022103901.1:4349345-4359718 GCF_000313985.2 Echinops telfairi | reverse complement strand
CGGCCCCCAGGCCGGCTCTCGGGGGGTCGGTCCGTCCGCCCGCCCGGCACTCAGTCAGGGGGGTCGGTCCTGCCTTCCTCCGCCCGCAGCCTCAGCGGCACCCGCGCCGGCTGCCCCTGAGCACACGCTGCTTCGGCCCAACTTCAGCCCGGCTCCTGGTCCGCACCCGCCGCTCCGGCCGCAGAAAGACCATCCTTCCCACGCGCCCGTCAGCCCGCCCGCACCGCCACTGCCGCCGCCTCAACAGCAGCAACGGCAGCAGCGCTGCGGAGCCGCGGGCCCGGGAAGCCGCGCTCCCGCCGCCATGATGGGCTGCGTCATGTGACGTAGCGCGGGGGCGGGACGCCGTGAGAGACGGCGCCGTCGGCCAATCGTCAGCGCTCCGGCGGAGGGCGGGGTGGCCGCCAGGGCGCCCCCTGCAGTCTGAGGAGTGCGTGGGCAGCAGGTCATACCCACAGCTAGTTCCAAGCCCCCAATGCAGACCAGTGTAAAGAAGACAATAGAAGTCACTCATCTATCCTGAATTTTTTTCCCCCCTAGGGATTTTATAACATGCCAGCAGGGCACTGTTTTGTCTTTGTGGCTTTTTCACTGTCAGGCCTTCTTAAGCTCTTCTGCTGGCGTTGACCTACACACCGGCTCAGGGTTGGGCGTTGGGCTTTTGATGGAAATTCCACAAGAACAGAATGCCGGTCCCGTAGTCATCCAATGATTCAGCTTCTTGGCTCAGCCAGGAATGCCCTTCCTGCCCTCTCTTGTCTACCTGGCAGAAACCCCTCTTTCATGTCTCAAGCCTGAGAACGCATGACTTCACCTAGGCTCCTGACTTCATCCAAGAAGGCCTTTCCCACTCTCCAGGAGGAATGACTGGCTCTCCTTTACGACCCTCCCAGGACCCTTCATTGCAGTCACAGTCCAGTGACTGTAAGTTCCCTGAGGGCAGGAACTCTATCTGATTGAGCTGAGGGTGGGGGTGGGGAGGAGTCCTAGGTTAGGTGCCATAGAATGGAATCCTATTCACAGCAACTGTCCCATAGGGTCTCCTGGGCTGTGATTTTGACAAGAGCAGATAGGCAGCTCTTTCTATAATGCAGCCACTGGGTGGATTCGAACCATCCACCTCTGAGTTAGCAGCTAGGTGCTGAAGCGTTGCTCTATTTTGAATGAAGAATGGCATCTAGGCTTGGGGCCTGGTGGCCAGGAAGGTGCAGACCTCAGATGCCCCTCTCCCCACCAAGAGGTGGAGGGGTTGCTTTCGAAACAAGAGAGAAAGTTGGCAAACTCTTCAGAGCAGGGGTTAAGGTTTGCATTCCTGAGCTGTCTAATGGAGACCTTTACCCTATCACACCACCTCACCACTCACGCCATTCCCTGAGGCTTCCCTTCAAGAGTTTCAGGAGGAAATACCATCGTGGTCAAAGGCCTGGGGGTTGGTACAGTGCCAGGTTCTTTTCAGGAGCAGCCCTTGTGGTCCGGTGGATGGGCGGTGAGAGGAACTGGTTTGAATGTTGCAAGACTGGTAACTACCTGGTAACAGGAGAAAACCTTTCCACAATTCTCCAAACTCTCCAAATGCCACGGTTCCATGGTCCTAACCTAGCCCTGGACCCACAGACAATGCCCAGCTATGGAATGCTGTGTCCAGGTGTCCACGGCTTTCTGCTGAAAGCTAGCTGGGCGCAAAAAGGAAGGCAAAGGCCCAGAAAAGAGACGCAATCACTCTGCCACCACGCTTCCCCTCCTATCAGGACACGCTGGACTTTGAGTTTGAGGAAGCCAGGGAGAGACTCTGTTTACCTAACTAACGCCCTGTCTTATTATCCTTGGGGTTGTTCATTATAATTAAGGTGCAGCATGTCAGGCCACAATACCAAAGCAGGTTTCTTTATTATCCGAGCAAGACCAAACATTGGAAAGCTTTTGTTTTTTCCCTTCCACTTCCCAGCACAAGGCTTAAGACATGCATTCCTCAGAGACGCCTAATGGAGACCTCTACCCCATCTCACCACTGTTACATTACCCAGGTTTCTTCTCTGTACGCGTTCCAGTGATGGAGCGAATAAAGAAAAGCAAACAGACCTTTTTGCTTGGTTTCCTTGCACCTACACCTCAGAAAAACAGCCCTTGGCACAACTACGGATTCCATTCTGCAGATTAGAAGCAGCCTCCTTCAGGGATCCTTCAGCCCTTCCCACCTGTGCTCTGTCTTGGCCAAGGTTGCTTTCATGTCAAGGCATCGCCTGGACCACCCTTCTGGCAGTGTCTGTCCTGCCAGCAGGCTCTGGGTGCGGGCTGGCTGCTGAGGAATCTGGAAGCATCTTGTTCCTGTGTGAGCAGGCACTTCTGGAGGCCTGGCACCCAGCAGGCACTCGGAAGGTTTGCAGAAATGAGTTGTATTAAAAGGGTTGCAGCCACAGGGGACCTGCCAAGTCAGCTCATATGGAAGCCAGTCATTGAATCTTCAGAGAGCTTGCATGCCGGTGGTTCAACATAGCCATTGTTAAAGACAGAGCCAGACAGTGGCTGCTGTTAGGTACTATCCAGGTGGTTCCAGGTCATAGAGAGACCCTGTGTGCCACAGAACAGAACACTGCCAGGTCCTCACCATCCTTGCCAGCTGTAGCCCAATGTGACAGCCACCGTGTCAATCCATCTCGTCTAGGGTCTTCCTCTTCTTCACTAATGCTCCCTTTAACCAAGCACGATACCCTTCTCCAGGCGCTGGGGGCTCCTGATGGCAAGTCAGAGTACGTGAGTGGGAGTCCTGCCATCCTCGCTTCTAAGGGGTGCTCTGGCAGTGCTTCTTCCAGGCCAGAGGAAAATAAACGAGGCTAAAAACAAAGTCATGAGGGGAAGCACTTCCAGAATGGTGAAGGAGGGATCACCGGAAGCCCATTTCCCCGTGAGAACAAGAACACTGGTCCCCACATCGTCAAAACCAACTCGTTAAGAATCCTGGCCTCCCCGCCAGCTTGGTCATTGGTCCCGTACACAAGGGTCCTCAGAGCTCATAGACAACACAAGCCCCTTGAGCACAGGAAGCGTGAAAGACCCCGTACGAGACAGAATGAGAGGCTCGGAGGCTGCCCTGAGGCTGCTGCCAGGTTCTGGATATTGGGCTGACCATGTGGTCCATGGAGATGGTTTATAACTGTACAAGAAAGCATTTATAATTTTTTCCTTTTTAAAGAATACTTAATCAAAAGTTTGCCACAGCACAGGAGCATCTATCCAAGAGACATGGCTGAACCTTGGTAAAATCAGCAGACTGAGGGATTGTAATCTGTCCTACTCCTCTTCTTCAAGCTCTGTGTCCATGAACAACTTCAAAACCAGTAGGCTCAACTGTGGGAGCTGTAAAGCAGGAAGCCTAGGAGCCTCTGGAGGAGGCAGAACAGGATCGGAGACCCCCTTTCCCAAGCCCATCCCCAGAAATGGTCACCATTTGCCCTGGCTGTCAGATCCCAAGGAAAGCACCATTCTCCAAGTTGACTTTGTTTGAACTCACCCAGTGCTCACTCCCTCAGCGCAAACAGCCCAATTTGTCAAAGAAATGTTATCATTGGGTACTGAGATAGTTAAGGTTTATTGTGCCAACCTGGCTGATATACACATGTGGGAGTCATTGAAGGGCGGAGAGATAAATGGCCCAGTGAGCCTTGCCTTTCAAGTTCTCAGGTCTCTGGCTTTCTGATGGTCGGACCAGGGTGCAGCTGCCTTAGCCAGTTCCCTGCTTCAGTTGGCAAGGCTCACATCCTGCAAGACGTCCCCGAGGAGAAGCCACATGGATCTACCCCGATGCAGCCCTGGGTGCTGGAGCAGCTGTGTGGAGACCCCTGCCAGCGCTGAGATGCTTACACACTCACTGATTCAGCTTTCCTCCTGCAGTCGGTGTCATTGCATGTGTTTTGTGAGATGGAGGAGGACTCTGTGGATTGGTGTTGGACATATGGGCTAGTGTTGGACTGATGGACTTGGACAGCACTGGGTTGGGATGCTTTCTTAATGTACACTTAACCTTAATATAAAACTCTCTCTTATAGACATATGAGTTTCTGTGGATTTGTTTCTCTCGTCTACCCAGACTGACACAGGTATCATCCAGTCAACTCTAGCTCACCCCCACCCACGTGGAACAGAGTAGAACTGCACTGTAGGGTTTTCTTGGCTGGGTGGGTTTGGACCTGTGTTAGCCTCGGTTGACTAGGGAAACAAATCCAGAATACACATATATGTAAGAGAGAGTAATTGTATCAAACAGTAATTGTATTTTAGGAAAACATCCCAGCCCAGTCCAGATCAAGTCCTTAATTCTGATGTTAGCCCATATGTCCAATACTAGTCTATAAATTCCTCTTCAGACTCACGCAACACATGCAATGACGCCGAATCACAGGCCAGTGGGTGGAAAGTCTTGTGGATCTAGTGGTGGTGGAAGCATCTCAGCACTGGCGTGGGTCTCCACGTGTCTCCTCCAGCTCCAGGGTTCTGGTTCCATCAGTGCCGCTCCATGTGGCTTCTCAACAGGAATTTCAAGCAGAGCGAGTGTGTGTCCTGCTCACAGGGAGGAAGACAGGAGTTCCCAGAATCCTCAAGAGAAGGCCATGCCCACACAGAGGCTTCATTGGTTATATCCTGATTGACAGGCTAGAGTGCACCCTTCCTCAAGTGGACAGTAGATTATGTAACTGCCACAAGCTACCAACCTTTCAGTCAATAGCCAAGCACTGAATCACTTGTGCCACCAGGGTTCCTTAAAAATACAGTCCGTGGCAATTGTTTAGCATCCTCCCTACTGCCATCAAGCTTCTTCTGACTCGTAGCAACCCCTGGAACAGAGTAGAATTTCCCCCTTGGGTTTCTGAGGCTTTAAATCTTTAAAAGAGCAGAAAACCTCATCTTTCTCCTGAGGAGCAACTGGTGAAATCAAACAGCTGACCCTGTGGTTAGCAGCCCAATGAGTCCTAACCCGCTATGCCAGCAGGGCTCCCTTGTTTAACACCAGCGCTGGAGAGAGCAGCCGACTAAACCGAAACAACAGAAAAAGAAGGAGAAGGAGAAGCAACTTGAGCGCAGTGATGTCACAGAGATCCACGCCTCAACTTACATCACAAACTGTCATGAAGACAAAGACAAGGAAATGATCTTGAAGGAGTGGCAACATAAAGCCACTCCTCATGTCTGAGAGAACCTCAAGATTAACAACTGACCTTTCGTCCCAAACCATGAGGCTCGGAAGGAGGTGAAGGACATACTCAACGTTCTGAAGAAAAATGGTATCTCCAGCAAAACTAGCCTTCAAAAGAATGAAGGATTCAATTGAGACATTCCCAGATAAACAAACGTTGAGCAAATTTATTGCCAGCAGCCATGTCCGTGAGAAATACGAAAGGGCGTTCTTTGAACTAGAATGAAAGATTGGTAGATAACAACTCAAATTAACCCGGAGAAATGAAAAGCACCAGGAAAAGGAACTAAAGAGCTGACTGTAATAGACGACGTAAACGGATTTTGACTCTTTGTCTTGTCCTATCTTGTTTTCAAAAATAATTACATACTGCTGTAATTATAAACCTGTGTTGATGGGCTTATAATGTATAAAGATATAATTTGTGTGATGATATTAGTGCCAAAAAAAGAGAAGATGAGAGTTATATTGGTGTAAAAGTGTGTGTGCTACTAAAATTGAGCTGATATTAATCTGAACTAGATTATTTGAAAGTATCATACTAATTGAAATTTCCAGGACAACTGCCAAGCATTTTTTTATTGCTAAAAACAGCAACAAGGAAACGAATGTGCAGTAGACTGTATATATTTAACACAAAAGAAGGCAGTGATGGGGCACGGGAGGAATAAAAGGGACAAGAGGCATCCAGAAAATAAATCACAAAACAGTGGGTGCAAATCCTACCTTATTGATGACTGCATTCTATGTACATGGACGAAAGGCTCGGTAGAAATGGACAGAATGGCTAGAAAACCATGACCCAACTCTAGACTCCTTACAAGAGATGCATTTTATTTTATTAATCATTTTATTGGGAGCTCTTACAGATATTATAACAGTCAATAATTCAATTAGATCAGGCATAATTGTACAATTGCTGCCATCATCCGTTTCAAAACATTTTATTTCTTCTTGAACTCTTTGATATCAGCTCCCTTTTATCCCCACCCTACCCCCAGGAACCCTTATCATTATATTATATATAATATATATATATTTGCTGTGTCTTACACCATCCAATGTGTCTATTCACCTGCAATTCTGTTATTCGTTCCCCTCGAGTGGGGTTAACCAGTCAGCATTGCTAGCAGCTCCCCCCTTCCCATACCCTCTGGGAATCATTACTCCCTTCACTGTGTCTGAAGGGTTAACCATCTTGGCTTTCATGCAGGAGATGTACTTTAGATCTGAAGACACTAATAGCTCCAGAGCAAAGGTGTGGAAAAGAAGTACTGTGCAAACAGCATCCAAACGAGAACTGGTCATACGAATATCAAACAAAGCATAATTGAACACAAAAATGCATTAGCGATAAGGACGAGCGGTTCACCGTGATAAAAGTACCAGCCCCACAAAACATACACTGAACAAGAAAGCCCCCAAGAAGAGAAGACTAAGAGAATTCAAGAGAGGAAAATAAAATTCCATAATAACAGTTGAAAACTTCAGCATCTGACTTGTAATAATGTATTGAAGACTTGAGCTACAAGGCTAGAACGGTTCTATAAACCAACTAGAACTAACAGACGTCTAGAGAAAGCACTCCATCCCAGAGCAGGAGAACAAACATCCTTCTCAAGTGTACACAGCACATTCTTCAGGATGCTCCATATATGGAACCATGAAAGAAGCCACAATAAACCTAAAAGGCTTGAAGTTACACAAAGTGTACTTTCTGTCCATAGCAGAGTGAAATGGCAAACCAATAAAGGAAAAAAAAAGGTGGGGAGGGGATTTGAGGAATTCTCAAACACATGGAAACTAAGCAACACACTCACAAGTAGCTAATAGGTCAAAAAAGAATTCACAAGGGAAATGCAAAAATACTTCAAGATGATTAACATTGAAAACACAACCTACCAGAAATTATAAGATGTAGATAAAGCAATGCTTTGAGGAAAATATATAGCTCCAAATGCCTTCATTTATATAATAATAAGAAAAATCTCAAATCAGTAACGTAATATTCTACCTTGAGATGAGAAAGCAAAGAGCAAAATTAACCTAAAGCAAGAAGTGGAAGTAAATAATAAAGATCATAACAGAAATAAATGAAAGGAAGAATGGACTATACAGAAAAATCAGTGAAACCAAAAGATGATTCTTTGAAAAGATCAACAAAATTGACAAATGTCTAACTAGACTGACAAAAAAAAAGTAGTCACAAATTTCTAACATCAGAAATGAAACATAGGATATTAATTCTGACCTTGTAAAAGCAAAAGGATTATAAGGAAATACTTGGGTTGGTTTACGGTTTCACAGAAATGACATCAGGAGCACACGTGACTAGACAGTAGAGAAAAAGGCTTCGTTAAGACCCAACATTTGTGCTTGAAAAGGCATCATTAAGAAAGTGAAAAGACCCCTGCTTGCTGGGACTCTGCCTCCTGGGGCAGCCTCATGTGGGCTGCTGGATCATGGGTGCTCTCAGCACCCTACCATGTTCCCACCCACCTTGGATCCATGTGACTCTGCACCCACCGGCCTGTGATCTTTCTGCAGGCCGGTTCACCCTTCTGTGACACTGGCATGCAGCTCTGTGAGTCCGTAGAAGGACTGAAAGACTAGCATTGTACTTATGGACCTAAGTTGGACTGGGCTGGAAGGCCTTCTTGATATATAGTCACTTCTTGATATAAAATTATTTCCTATACATAAAAAAAAGAAAGTGACAAGACAACCACACAATGGAAGGAAGTATTTGCGCATCATCTATATGGAACGCTTACGATTCAACAAAGAGGTCATCGCTCTCTAGCTCTGCGGTAACAGAAGCACCACGAATGGATGGATTTAACAAACAGAAATTTATTCCCTCACGGTTTAGGACACATGAAGTCTGAATTCAGGGTGCCCGCCCCGGGGAAAGGTCCTTGTCTCCTTTTAACCTCTCTGGGTCCAGCATCCCTTTGCGGTCTCCATCTTCCTCTGAGTCCAGGAGGTTCTCAGCGCAGGGAGCCTGGGCCCCAAAGACATGCTCCATTCCTGACTCTTCTTTCTCAATCGAGCGAGATCCTTCTCTTCTCTGCTCCCTGTTGTCTGCGTTGACCTTTTGTCGTATAAAAGGTGTGACCCAAGCAGGTGTTTGATTTGAGTAAGGTTGGTGACTTCAATAAGGTATGCCGTGAGTAAGAGTGTGACTTGAGTCACACACTCTCGTAAGGCTGTGATTCAAAGCCCAAGACACATTGATGCTGCCTCAAATTCATTCCAACATAGAGTGACCCAAGCTAGGGTTTCCAAGGCTGGGACTCTGTGAGAGCAGACAGGCTCATCTTGCTCCTGGGAAGAAGTCGGTGAGTTTGAACTACTGACCTTGTGCTTAGCAGCCCAGTGTCTAACCCAAAGCACCATGAGGACTCCTTCATGACCATACAGTAGTTATGATTTATGATACATCACAACACGGAGGATAATTAAAGCAGATTACACAATGGAGGTCAGCCACACAATACTGGTCTAGCCAAGTTGACACAAACTTTTTTTTTTTTTTGAGGAGGTGGACGTAACTCAATCCACAATCCTTACTCAATTTAAAAATTGGCAAAGGAGGCCAGAGAGGAGCGAGAATTGGGCAGCCTGCATGCAGGGCTAAAACGGGCAGAGGCAGTACTAGCGGACTTACATACACACAGGGCAACTGCACCAGACTCTTTGGCCCAAAGGGGACCACTGGTTGCCCTCCATAATGGCTGACCAAAATGAAAATACAAAAACATGTTACAGTACACACGCATACACACACATCCACGCACGCACTGTGCTCACACAGGCAGGCCACATACACCAGTGAGTTAAAAGTAAAATTATTAAATACGAAAGTGAATTTTTGCGAAACATTTTGAAGCAATGATAAGAAAAAAAATTGGCAAAGGAATAGGATTCTAAATAGACATTTCTCCAAAGCAGATAGACAGATAGCCAATAAGCACATGAAAGGATGCTTAGTATCCTTGTCATTCTCACTCATTGAGTCAAATCTGAGTCATTGTCACCCTGCAGGGCAGGGTAGAACTTTCCCTGTGGGCTTTAGGGACTGTCAATCTTTTTTTTTTTAAGTCATTTCATTGAGGGCTCATACAACTCTTATCACAATCCATACATACATCAATTGTATAAAATGCATTCGTACATTTTTTACCCTCATCATTCTCAAAACATTTGCTCTCCATGTAAGCTCCTGGCATCAGCTCCTCATTTCCCCCCTCCCTCCCGCTCCCCCCTCCCTCATGAACCCTTGATAATTTATAAATTATTATTATTTTGTCGTATCTTACTGTCCAACATCTTCCTTCACCCACTTTTCTGTTGTCCATCCCCCAGGGAGGAGGTTATATGTAGATCCCTGTAATCGGTTCCCCCTCTCTACCCCACTCTCCCTCCACCCTCCCAGTAGCACCACAGAAGAGATCCTCTGTCCTGGATTCCCTGTGTTTCCAGTCCAGGGACTGTCAATCTTTACAAGAAAGTTGGGTTTCTCCAACAGAGCACCTTGTGGGTTCCAACTGCTAACCTTGCAGTTAGCAGCCCAACACCTACTCTTCCACAGTTTAAGAAGCCAGAAGTTTGAATTCCGAGTGTGAGCTTTAGGGGAAGTCTTCCTATGTGTCCTCCAGTTCCAGGAGGTTCCCAGCACAGGGGCCCCATGCCCAAAGGATGCACTCCACCACCAGCTTTTCTTTCTGGGTGGTAGAAAGTCTCTTTATCCTTGCTCACTTGTTACATCTCTTGATGTCGCAAAAGAGATGTCACTCCCCTGCAGAGTTATATAGTCTCAGAAACGCACAGGGGCAGTTCTACTGTATCCTTCAGGGCCCCTATGAGTCAGAAGTGAGTCGAGGGCAGTGAGTGAGCTTTTGAAAACGTCAGCTGCCTACTTATAATCCACCGCGCCAACAAGGCTCCTTCACTGGTTTCCAAGACGATGACTCTTTGCAGCGTAGAAAGTCTTATGTTTCTCCCTGGGAGCAGCTGGTGGTTTTGAATGGCTGACCTTTCAGTTAGCAGCCCAACCCGTAACCATTATGCCACCAGGGCTCCTTCATTGGTTATTAGGGAGATAGATAGATAGATAGATAGATAGATAGATAGATAGATAGATAGATAGATAGATAGATAGATAGATGATAGATAGATAGAT
>NW_022103901.1:4342308-4348889 GCF_000313985.2 Echinops telfairi | reverse complement strand
GAGGGGGAGGGAAGGGAAAAAATGAGGACCTGATGCCAGGGGCTTAAGTGGAGAGCAAATGTTTTGAGAATGAGGGCAATGAATGTACAAATGTGCTTTACACAATTGATGTATGTATGAATTGTGATAAGAGTCATATGAGCCCCTAATAAAATGATTTTAAAAATTGAAACAAAACTGCTTTTGAAGAAGAATGCGAGGTATAGCGCTTGCTCATTGGGCTGCTGACAGCAAGGTCAGTAGTTTGAAACCACTCACAGCTCTTTGGGAGAAAAATGAGGCTTTCTACTTCTGTAAAGGTTAACAGTCTCAGAAGCCACAGGGGTAGTTCTATCCTATCCTATAGGGTCACCTTGAGTGTCAGGGAAGTTTTGTCTTTTTAACTTTTTGTTATAAATTGAGTGAAGGTTTACAAAGGAAATCCGTTTTTCATATAGACTTTTGTTTGTCTATCTGTTACTCTAGACACTATATTTTGTCACTAGAGCAGTGCCAGGCACCGTGGAGGCACAATAAGTCTGGCATTGTGTTGCCGACTTCAAGGTTGGTGGTTCAAAGCCACCAAACACCCTGAAGGAGAATGATGAGGCAGTCAGCTTCAGTAAGTATTTACAGCCTAGCATAGTCAAGTCTATGGGGCGGTTGTGCTTGGTCCTGAGGAAGTGTTATGAATTGGAATCCACTCTCAACAGCAGTGGGTTTGATTGTGGTATCATTTCAGGATTTGTTAAAAAGTGCACACAGGATTTTGAGATTCAGGAATTGAGCACCACGTCACAATCATATGAATGCATCTTTCTCCAGCCCTGTTAGTGGGAATGCCTTCCTTTGAAGGTGAGTTTTATTTGACGGCGCCTTACAAACCACTTTCTCGGTACCTGGGCCGATTGTAACATTTTATAAGTAGTGACACTCAAAGCTTTATCTGAGGAGCAGAGTGAACGTGTTCTGATTTCAAGGTCTCGGTTCCACTGCCTCTGTGATATATTCATGTGCCACCAATCCAGCTTCCTCCACGTCCTTCCAAGCCCCGGATTCTCTGTGAACCCTTGGATGCCATGATCACCTTGTGCTAAAGGTCTCCTTTATCTGTATGCTCTGTCTTTGTCCCTGTCCTGCTTGAGACTTAACAAACGTGCCCCTTGGGGGTCTCTTTCATACCCTAAAACAGGAGTGAGGAAGTGCAGAGACTATAGGGGTGTTGGGCTGCTACCCCAAAGATGGGCAGCTGGAATCCAGCAGCCCCACCACCGTGCACGAGGGATGAGGCAGCCAGTCAGCTTCCATGAAGAATTCCTGCCTGGGCAGTCCTGTTCTGTCTCACAGGCTCACTAGAGTTGGGTGGACTCTACAGCAGTGGTTTTTGTGGCTTGGTGTGCTCTGTCTATTTCCTGTAGGACAGAAGAGAACTGCCCCCGTGGGTTTCTGAGACTGTAATTCTTTATGGAAGTAGACACGTTATCTTTCTACCTCAGAGAAGCTGGTGGTTTTGAACTGTTGACCTTGCAGTTAGCAGCACAATGCATAACCATCACACCACCAGTGTTACATTAAAAAATCCCATAGATTCCTCTTTTTCCTAACTCTCCTTCTTGCTCAGTGGCTTCAGGTGCTCTGTTCAGAGAACAGAATAACTGCCTGGTGGACTCAGTTTATTTTGACAAGGAACTTTCTGGAACTTTTGTATAGATAGGACACCCCCCCAACCCCACCCACCTGCCCCAGCGCAAGACTGGCTTAAGTTGGCTTCTTTCCCATTTGACGGGTGAGGAAACGGAGAAACAGAGAGGTTAAGTGCCTTGGCCAAGATCACCGTTAGGGTTGACTTGTGTCCTCCAAAAATCTTATCTTCTGTGCCTGTGGTTAGAATTTCATCTGGAAGCGACTGGTCTTTGTTATGCTAATGAGTCAGCATTTGGGGTGGGCTTTTATAACTTTGGAGTTTTAAAGGCAAGTGAGCCAAGGAGAGATGGGGTTAGACGGTTGCCAAGTCACAGAGATCTCCAAGAGATCAGGAAGCAGAAGTTGAAGAGAGAGAGAGAGAGGACCTCCCCTAGGTTCTGAATCCAAACTCCTAGCCTCCTAAACGGCGAAAGGACACACGTCTGCTTGTGGAGGCCATCCTTCCACTGGAGGGCTTTCTGTTTCAGCAGCAGATAACGACATAGACAGATGGGTTCCCAGCAAACAAGTGGCAAGGGTAGAATTCAAATTCCCTTGTTCAGAGCCCTGCTAAGCCTTAGAATGGAAACCAGACGACATCCAACATCACTTGTGATGTATTAAAGTTTACATTCTGAGCACTAGGATGGCCACCCGGAGCCCTGGCGGCACAGTGGCTGCACAGTGGACTGCGATCTGCAAGGTTGGCAGTTTGAAACTACCGGTCACTCCAGGGGGGGAAGATGGGCCTCTCTACTCCCATTAGTGGAAACTCAGAGGGGCAGATCTACCCTGTCCTCTGGGGTGGCCGGGAGTCGGCCTCGCCTCAATGGCAGTGAGTTTGGTTGTGGAGGTGTGTGAAGACTGCTGCTCACAGATAGATAGTCGGTGCTCTGCGGTCAGTTCTGACACATGGTGACCCTGTGTACCACGGAAGGCAACGCTGCCTGCTCCTGGGCCCCCTCAGCACCGTGGCTATACTGGACCCTGCAGTTGCGTCCATTGGGTCAGTCCACTTTCCTGGAGGGCCCTGCTCTTTTCCCTGCCCTTCCACTTTACCAAGCATGACATCTTTAGCCAGGAACTAGTGTCCCCTGATAAGATGTCCCAAGATGAGGTCTCACCATCCTCGCTTCTAAGGAGCGATCTTTCCAAGGGAACTTCTTTCAAGACAGATTTGTTGATTCTTCTGGCAGCCCCTGGTCTCATCCACGTTCTGCCCCAGCGATGTACAATGGGAGCCCTACCTCCACTTGAAGCCTTCACCTGGATCAGGGGTGGGGCGAGTCAGGCCGAGAGCCGTATCAGGGCCAAGAAATCAAAAAGAAGCAGTTCCGGCCATCGCATTTCCTCTCACTCCCTGCCACCGAGTCAGTTCTGAGTCATGGCCTCATCTCTCCGAACGGCCAGTGCTTTCAGACTTGTGGTTAGCAGCCCAACTTACAACCGGCACACCACCAGGGTGGCCATGCCTTGGAATGGCCTTGATAGCTACCACATTCAAACCGAAAACCAAACTCACTGCCATGAAGTTGATGCCGACCCTTAGTGACCCCACAGGGCAGGGCAGAACCACCCTGTGGGTCCGAGACTGTCACTCTTCACAGGAGTAGAAAGCCCAGTCTTTCTCCCACAGAGCTGCTGGTGGTTTGGACTCATAATGACCTAATAGGACAGGGTAAAAAAAAAATGTTCCTCACTCCTAACCTAGATAGTCTCCCTTGAGTTCTCTCTGACCTTTGATTGGCACTATAAAAAACTTTGCTCTCAGGCAGGGTATGTTTGCTGAGACTGGCTAGCCCAGGAAGGGGCAAGTTTGCCCTCGGGGACTTGCCTGGTCACACCCTTGGTGGAAGTGGGAGGACTAGGGTCCCAAGGTTCGGAGTCAGACTCCAGCTTAGCTGGTCTTGATCTGAGGGTCGAGAACCAACCTCGGAACTTTGCCAGTCTGCAATAGTGTACCTGTCCTCCTCCCCCTTCTGCACTGCCCCCCACAAGTGTGATGACTGTATCTGTCACCAACTGTGATTATGTGATGGTCCCCTCTGTGTACCCTGTCCTGTGTGAATCCTTGGACACCGTTATGGCCTCATGGGGTTCAATCAATGCTCATAGAAGCAGCACTCAGGAGATCAAAGCACGCGTTGCCTTGGGCAAAGCTGTGCGGCACCAGACCTCGCTGTCAAGTGTTGGAGAGCCAGGAGGTTCCTTTGAGGACTGAGGCGCGCCTGACCCAAGCCAAGGTGCTTTCGATCGCCTCACGTGCAAGTGAAAGTTGGTCACGGAATCAGGAAGATTGAAGACTGAATGCGTTTGAAGGAGGGTGCCGGGGAAGGGTCCTGGAAGTACCACGGGCTGCCAAAGAACTAACAAATCTGTCTTGGGAAGAAGTCCAGCCAGAATGTTCATCAGAAACAAAGATGGCAAGACTGCATCTCACGTACTTGGGGCATGCGGTCAGGAGCGAGCCGTCCCTGAGAAGGACATCATGCTTGGTCAAGTAGAGGGGCAGCGAACAAGAGGAAGGCCCTCAATGAGATGGACGGACACAATGGCTGCAACGATGGGCTCAAATGTGAGATCCTGACCGTGTTTCCTTCTGCTGGGCACGGGCCTCTGTGGGTCAGAACCAAGGGCACAGCAGCGCCAACAGCAGCATCATGGCCTCATGCTGATGGTCTCCCCCCTTCTCTGGGCCACTTTTCTTTGCCCTTTCTTTGTCCTGTTAAAGACAATCAATGGGTCTCTATAAAATACATCTGGATGGGAGAGAAAGGTGAGGTTCCCTACTCCCAGAAAAAGTTACAGTCTTGCAAACCCACAAGGGCACTTCGACCCTGTCCTACCGGGTCGCCAGGAGTCAGAGTGGACTCAATGGCAGCGAGTTTGGTCTTTTGGGTTTGTCTCTCTCCCCTGGGAGGAGCCTCGGTGATGTCGTGGTCACAAGTGGGACTGCTTGCCGCAGGTCCGCGGTCTGAATCCAGCAGCTGTTCCCAGAGCGAAAGATGGGGCTTTCTATTTCAAGAGCCACAGTCCTGGAAATCCTCAGGGGCAGCTCCACCCTGTGTATAGGCTTGCTAGGAATCGGAATTGGCTCGATGGCAGTGAGTTTGGTTGGACTTTGAATTTTTGCCTCCAGAGCAGTGACTATTAGCAGGTGTCCCTCAGGTATCTGCTCCATCAGGTAGGGGTCACCTTCTATGGCACAGGTGGGGCAGGGACAACACTTGCCTGGCGGCTCACGGTTGTTTAAACAAACCTTGATCAGCTGAGCACAGTAGAACCTGCCCCCTCAGATGACTTGTCCAGCCTCTGAATGCCCTTCCCGTGTGAAGAAAGTCCCAGGACAGGAATCTTGGTAGGAGGAAAGGTCCCCTCCCAGGACACCTAGCAACCAGGGCCGGGGCCCTCCTTGGACTCCACCCATCTTTGCTCCCCACCAGGAAAAGGAGCAACTCAGAGGGCTGGTCTTCAAGATGCCCCGGAATAACCAACTGCCATGTAATGAATTACTTCACATGGCCTGCGTAGCCATAGTCTAAGGAGCCTTGGTGGCCCAGCAGTTTTGCGCTTAGCCGCTAACTTAGATTCAAACCCACCAGCTGTGGAATGGGAAAAAGATGTGGAGGTCTGGTTCTGAAATGATTGACAGCCTCGGAAAGCCTCTGGGGCAGTTCTTCTCTGTCCTAAAAGCTCAGGAAGAGTCTGAATGATCAGGCAGCCATGGGTGTGGTTAGCCATAGTCTTTGAAAAGCTTACCAAATGACTGGCAGAGGCTATGCAAGTGGGGGTGCTATGGGATCCGCCAAGGGTATCAGATGGGTTGATAATCATGTAAATAAGATGCATGGCACCTTTTGGGGTGGGAGGGGTGGGAGGTGTGCAAATACAACGTGTAGAACCCTGACGAGGGTTTTTGCCATCCCAGAAGTGGAAAGCCAGAATCTCATGACTCAGAAAGAAGAGCCGGGTGTAGAAGGCATGCTTTAAACCTGAGGTCCCTGGGCTGGGAACCTCCTAGACCCAGGAGATGGATGCAGAAAGAGGACATGTGAGAGAAAGGGCAGCACCAGAGGCAGCAGGACCAAGAGACTAGCAGAGACAGCGTGGTAGGCTTTCTGTCCCACAGGTCCCACCAGCAGCTGAGCACCTTCAGGCCAAGGGTTACTGGTGGAGCGGGGTGCTTCTGGGCATTTCCTGACAGTGCCAAAGAGCTTTATAACACTTTCCTGAGCAGGGCAGATACTGAGGGGGCCAGAGAACCCAGAGACCAAAGTCCGGAAGGAGGAGGTCTGCCTGCTGGCAAGGCTGAGCAGGGGCTGTCCTGACCCAAGAACTGTATCCTGACTTGTTTCTGATCCTGAGTTACGTAACTGGGTAACAATGACAGCTCTCACCAGACACATTGTTGCTGTTGTTGTTGTTGCTAGGTGCCATCACGTTGGTTCTGACTCACAGTGAGCCTATGGATCATTGTACAACAGCACGACACACCGTCAGTCCTGCACCACCATCGTCCTAATGTTGGAGCCCACTGTTGCAGCCCTTGCGCCAGTGCATCCGGTCGAGGGTCTTCCGCTCTCTCACTGTCCCTCTATATCAAGCACGACGTCCTCTTCTAGGGTCTGGCCTCTCTCGTGATGACCCCTACTGGTTTCGCTGTGAGGATTTGGGTCTTTTTCACATTGAGTTCAATCCATACTGAGGGCTGAAGGCGCCACCCTTACTTTCAGCACGGTCGTGCCGTCTGTCTATCGCAGCTGTTAATAGGAACAGATTTGGTGCATTTGATGAACTGCTGCAAGACCTAGCTCAGCTCCCCCTGCAAGCACAGCTCCCCCAGCCAACCACAGGAACCCAGCCCCAGCTGAATTGTTTGCCCACAGACTGCAAGTTCCAGGAACCCAACCCCAGCCAAC
>NW_022103901.1:4336960-4337999 GCF_000313985.2 Echinops telfairi | reverse complement strand
AATAAATCCTCCTGCTTTTGCATCAAGTTGGACTCGTGTGCTCACTCGGGGTCGCCACCAACTCGAACTGGGGACCTGTGGGGTTTCCAGCCCAACACATTGAACACTAATGACAGATAGAAGGTTCAAAAAGTCCATTAGAAGAGCGTTTCTGCATGGGAGGGATATGGATACATGTAAGAGCTGGATTGACCAGAAAAAGGTTTTTGTTGTTATCATAAACTCCCAGCTTATTTTCATTAAAAGAATAATAAATCTCTTGGTGATGATTGCACAACTCTTCTTAATGTGACTGAACGATTGAATTGCATGATATGTGAATTATATGCCAATAAGACGGTTTTAAAATAAATAATTAAATCTCGGCTGGAACACTACAAAAAATGGCACAGAGAGTCACTTTGGTTACCCCCTAGACTCCACCCCACCACCCCATCAGTGTCACTGGGTGAGGGGCGCACTCCCCAGGCCCACCTACGGTGTCACCGCCCTTTTCACTACCTGTCCTGGTCTGCTCTCCAGGGATGGAGCAGGGTGGATTGGACCCAGCCTCCCTCCCTCTCTCGCTTGTCTGTGCCCCTGCCTGCCTTCAGCAGTGCTGTCTTCTTGAACAACATGCTCCTTAAAGACGCCCCCTCCCTCCATGCCCCATGGCCTTCTAGGCTCACCACCTACCCTAGCTCGGATCCACCCACACTAAGCCCTTCGCCTCTGAGCCTTTGTTTCTGCTGTTCCCTCCATCTAGATGTTCTTCCCACCTTCTGCTCCAAGAAATGTCCTTTCATTCTGAGGATTCCCACCCCCACTTCCACCCCACCCCTGGCTTTCTGTGGCCCTGGAACTCGGCAACCTGCTGTCAATCTTAGTTGGGCTGGTCTGTGAGCATCCCCCAAGGCAGGCGCATGTCAATCATCATCACCATCCAACGTCTGTCTCTACAGACTTGGAGTGCCTGCGAAGTGTCTGTCAGCCACCCGGGTGAACAGGAAGAGGGCTCCGTGTGTGTGTGTGTGTGTGTGTGTGTGTGTGTGTGTGTGTG
>NW_022103901.1:4325011-4336762 GCF_000313985.2 Echinops telfairi | reverse complement strand
GTGTGTGGTGTGTGTGTGTGTGTGACATTTGCATTCCAGGGCAGGGAGGGCCAAGTCTGATTTAGAAAACCCATCCTAGCTCAGCTCCTGCCAGTCCAGGGGCTCTTGCCCTAAGCCCATAAATCTGAGGCTGGTTGCACCAGATGTCGCCTCCTACTTCAGTTCCCACCAGGCCAGTTGGGCCAGGTGCAGGTGGACGTTTCACTTGGGCATTGCTGGCAGGTGGACCAGGTATGGTTGGGCAGGCAATGTGGTGCCTGCTACCTCACCCCACCCAATCTGCTGGTGCCACATCATCGACTGGCTCAGGGAGCAAGGTCTGAGAATATCCCTGCAAAGGATACTCTCCTTTGCAAGCCTCCTCCTGAAAGATCCACCTGGGCCTCTCCTCTTCCTCCTACTGCCACCCCACCTCATCAAGGATCCTTGGTGTCCACAGGAGGGAGCAGGGAAGAGGAATAAGGCTGCTCCTGCCCAGTCTTAAGCTCTTGGTCCCACAGTTCTGTAGGGTGTCTTCAAATGGGATCAGGTGCCCTCGCCCTGGAGTTCCAAGTGGGAAGTTTTTAGTGAGACCCCAAAGACCAGAGGTGAGGAAGGGCTCTATGACCCAGTGGCACCGGATCCGGGCTCAAAAATCACTCACCCAGATACACCTGTGTGCTCTTGTTGCCAATCCTGCCTGAGGATCCTTTCTGGGGCTTTGAGCCCAGCAGAAAGCCCCTTCTTCCCCCAGATACTGACCCAAGTAGGGAGACAGGCCCCAGGTGACTTCCCACACCTCCCTGGCTCCGCCTGTTGGTGCCCAAAGCTACAGAAGGCGGTTACAAAGGCTGCCAACAGGCTGAGCCGGACAGAGTGGTTCCCTCTGGAATTCTCAATGGTTTTATTATTTGATAGCAGCGGAAGGAGGTGGGGCCGGGTTCTTTAATTGCTGGACTGTATTAGAAATGGGCCTTTACACTGCTCCTGGGACACCCAGGTTGGCACCATCAAAGGCGACAGACTGCTTGCCTGTCCTTCTCACCGATTCCAGAGAACCAGCCACACAACCTCAGACTCCCCTTAGAACATGCAGAGATCTCTAAAGTCCCAGGTCCAAACCCCATGCCATCGAGTTGATTCTGACCCTAGGTCAGGGTAGAACTGCCCTGTGAACTTCCCAGACTGTAACTCTTTGTGGGAGTAAAAGGTCCCATTGTTCTGTCAAAGGGCAGCTAGGTTTGAGCTGCTGACCTTGCAGTTAACAGCCTAACACGGTCACCACTACACCTCAGGTAGTACCCTGCCATCGAGTTGATTCTGACTCAAGGCATCCTGATAGGACAGAGTAGAACGGTTTCTCTGTGTTTGCTGTAACTCTTTACAGGGGCAGACAGTGGGCTCAAACCACCAACCTTGCAGTCAATGCTTAAGCTTAGCCTAGCATGCCACTAGGGATCCTTAACGGTGCTAGGTCATCATTCTGATGCGAAAACCGATGGCAAACTCCTTTGCACTTCACACAAGCATTTCCAAGGAAAAGACTTAGGCCCCGTAAGCATATAAAAGGAGTCGGTGGGAACACTGTGGGCAGTGGCTACACTCCCCAGAGGCTGTCCAGTGGGCAAGAGGTCAGGCCACAGAGCGGGAGTCCAGCAGGTCACCCTGCACAGCAACACCCACGGGGACACACGTTGGGGTCAGTGTAAAATGGAAACATTGTTTGAAAGAGGCAAGAGTGGCCGATAGACTGGCCGAAGGAAGGAAGACAAGGGACTGGACGTTCCAGCCCAAAGACCCTGGGGCCAAAAGGCCTTCGATGGAAGGCCAAAAAAAGAAAAGAAAAGAAAATTTTAAAAGAAGGCAGGCCAGAGTGGAGTGACCGTGCGTCAAACACTCACAGGACCACCCATGGCAGACAGGTTTCGTGACTTAGACAGACTAGGAAGAAAGGCCTGGTGATCGCTTCCAAAACCAAGCCAAAGAAAACTCTCTGGAGTCCAGAATCTTGTCTGGGACTCTGACTCCCTGACTTTGGATGCGTCCTCAGGAAGGACACTGCAAATAGGTGAGCCAATGAAACGAAAAAAACAAAAAGAAAAAAACAACCCCCTGCCATCGAGTTGATTCTAATTCATACCAAGCCCGTAGGACAGAGTAGACCTGCCCCTGTGGGTTTGCGAGACTGTAACTCTTCAGAGAAGTACAAAACTCATCTTTCTCCCAAGTGGTTTTGAACTGCTGACCTTGAGTTTAGCCGTCCAACTCGTCATCACTCCCAGGGCTCCTTGAGGGCTAGTGACTGCCGAGGCTGGACTCAGACATACCCACACCGATGAAGGTGGCCCAGAACCAGACAGCATTCCGTTCTGTTGCCCACTGGGTCCCCGTGAGTCAGGGCCCCCACGAAGGCCCCTAAAAACAACAGTGACCAGTTTAAATAAGGGGAGCTGAGGCACTGCCCTGCTCAAACCACATTCCCATGCACGTTCATGCAAACTCACAACGACTGGCAGAACATGGCCCAAACATTAGGACTAGCACTGACTGTCTTGCAACTGTGGCATTATGGTTGGGATTTTTTTTTATTGGGGTGGAGGAGTGATAGGGTGGGGAGACACTTCCTTATTTTTCTCTAGTGAGCATGTGTTATTTGATTGGGAAAAGAGAGGGCTTTCTTTGTGTAGTTGTCTTCCGTCTTGAGCTAGCGAGTTTTAAACATGAGATGAAGTCCATAGCATGCCAAGGACAGAGACTTTGTCACCCCCACTGTGTCACCGATTAGGGTGTGGAAGCCGTTCTACAGCGATCATCAGAATCATTTCTGAATGTTTACGTTCTCCGGGCTGAGACGCCGGCTGATCTCAGCTAAGCCAGTCCGTGTTTTATTTTACACCGCGGGCTCGGGGCTGCTTGATTATGCATTGTGATCCCCACCAACTCTCTGGGTCTGCTGCCTGCTGGGAGGTGTTGAAAAAAAAACAAACCCTTTTTAGGAGAGATAATTGAATCTCAGGCTGAGCAAAGTAGAGTGCTTTATTTTCGGTGGGGATCTTGGCTCTGTTCCGTGGATTCTTCGCAAATTTCACTGGAAAGGTGGTGACTGGTGGTGATATATAGCTTTTTTTGTTAAAAAAAATATTTTTATTTACTTTATTGCTGTTGTGAAGAGAGTACATACACTGATTCTATTGCTTCGACATGTATAGTTCATTGGCTGGATGACACCCTGTGGTTTATGCAACCATTCTTACCCTCCTTTCCTGAGGCGACCCTCCCCCTTGAACTCCTTACTCCCCCACCCAACAGTCCTATCGCATCTGTCAAGTGGCTGTGGTCACATGGTCTTTAAAGAGTATGACACGCAAGGCCAACCTTTCTGACTCATAAAGCTGAACTTACTTGGGATAAGTTCATCCCAAGACATCTTGGGATATTTGGGGGTTAAAGTTTAACGATAATCTCCAGGTAATTGTTTTCAAGGGCTTATCCGCTCCTCAGGCCTCCAGAAAGTCGAGTTTTTTCAAGAGCTTGAAATTCTGTTCTACATTTCCCTCCCTTTTGATCAGGATTCTTCTGTAAAGTCTTGGATGGAAATGTCCAGTCATGTTCAAGCAGGCAGAAGGAGATGTTATCCCAGAAGGAGGTCAGAGCGCTGTGACTTGGGAAGGAGTTGAGTCTCTATAACCGGCTTTGATGTTGACGATGAGGGTCCCGAGCTGAAGGAGAAATGCAGGTAGACACTAGAAACTGGGAAAGACAGGGAGATGGATTCTACCCTGCAGCCTATAGGAGAGAATGCAGTCTAGCAGGCATCGTGGTTTTCACGAGACCCATTTTCATGCCCAAATTCTGCATTAGCACACAGAACGCTAAGATAATAAATTTGTATTATTTAAGCTAAAAAAGGTAATAATAAAGTTCGGTCACGGTAGCAGGGCATCATCCAGTCCTGGGGTGTGTAGCTTTTAGGTTGTGCTCTTTTGCATTGGTTATGAGCAAGGAGTAGACACAGGGAGATAAAATTCTATGTGATGTGTACTTATTCAAAGGAGGCTTGAAGTCGTTAGATAGCTGATCTATGTGGGGATGAGAAATCCTTTCACAATATTCGAATGTCTGGGAGGCAGCGTCTCAGGTCCCCAGGTCAGGCAGGAGTACAGGCTCAGCCGGGTCAAAGGTCTTCAGGTCATCCAAACTTAAAGGTGATGAGTCAGCCAGCTGGCTCTTTTGTATAAGGACAGGGGAGAGAGGTTTGACCTGTTGTATTTCTCCGTATTGATTCAAATGGGTCAATGAATTCATTGAACAGAGGGTGCGTTTTGGCACTGTGTTTCTGGGCTTTAGTCCTGCTAATGAGATCTGACTGAGAGTCTTTGAAGACGGTGGGCTCTGAACAAGTAGGCATTTCCATAGGAATAGGAAACAAGACCATTCTGGAATGCTCACTGGTTTGGGGTGCCAATGTTTTGCATCCAGGAGAGACCCCAGCACGTTTAGAAAAGACAGGGGCACCAGACCCTGGAAAATGGGTGGAGCCTGGAAATGGACCCTGGAAAATGGACCCAGTTGCCGTCGACTGGGTCCCGGCTCACCTTGCTCCCCAGCATGTCAGAAGAACCATGCTTCCTGCAGCTTTCAATGACTGGCCCTGCAGAAGCAGAGCTATCATTCTTTATCTCAAGGTGCTTTGAACCGCCAGCCTTGAGCACTAACCACTTGCGCCACCCAGGATTTCTGAACTCAAAAACTCACCGCCATTGAGTTGATGCTGAGGATAGCAACCTTGTAGGACAGAATAGAAGTGCCCCTGTGGCTTTCCAAGACTGTAGCTCTTTATGGGAGTAGAAAGCCTTGTCTTTCTCCTTCAGAGCAGCTGGTGGCTTTGAACTGCTGACTTTGGGGTTAGCATCCCAACACGGAACCCATCACACCACCCAAGGGCTCCTTAGGAAGCGTCTTCAGAGGCTAATAAACCCTAGGCCATCCTTTGGGGGTGAGAACCTGTGTTGAGTTCAAGCCACTCTCCCTGACAATTCCTCTGTTCTCAGGATGAAAACGGAGTCCAGAATACAGCTGCTTAGCCAGCTGGGCAGAGGAACCCTTTTGGCTCTCAGATGCCCTCTCATGGGTAAAGAAAGAAAGAAGGATGTGGCAGACCGGGAATAGAAGGTGCAGGGGACGTTTTTTGCTGGGTCAGCCATGATTTGCCGTCCATCATCTGACTTGTTGCTAATGCTCATTTCGAGAGGGACCACACCGACTCATTCAACCCAAAGTGACGCAATCTATGAAAAAGTGTGGCTGATGATATCACAGAGGTAAGTCGATGTCCCCCGGGGGGGGGACGGGGGGGGGACGGACGTCCTCCAGGAAGACACAAACCAGAAGCCTCCACTCAGCTCAGCTCACACTCACTCACCTGGGTCCTTGTTGGGCAATAGGTGTGAGGTTGTTACCTGCCAATTACATGGAAAGAAACAGCTAGGGAGGAAATGAGTCAAAAGGCCAGGTCAAGACAGACCAGTTGCTCTTCCCAGGAGGCAAAATGAAAAGAGAAACGTGGTTGGACGCCCCCTTCTGGTGGTCTCAGGAACGGAGGCACACCTACCAGGGGGCTTCAAACATTGGTGGGCTGGGCCTGAGACTAGAGTCACGTCCAGACGTGTGCTAGAGTTCTCCGAGAGGAGCTGCTGGCCTTGATTCACAGGTGGGGCAAACAGTGCCTCCCCTAGTGCCCTGGCCAGACACATGCTCTGCTGGACAATGGGGCTCCTGGGAGGTGGGGGCGGCAGGCATCCTGCTGTGGTGTGATACAAATCCATGTCTTTGTTCTTCTAGGGCTACTCCAAGGTTCTGGGGAAAAGAAAATTTCCAAAGCAACCTGTCATCACGAAGGCCAATTTCTCCAGCAGAAGAGCTGAGGGGAAGATTAAAGGTGATGGGGTGGGTGGGGGCTGTGTCCCGGTGGCTTGAGGTTACACGGAGGTTTCATTAAATGTTAAAAATGCTTTTCCCTTATTTAATAATAATAATGAAAAATTAGTGGGTTGTGAACATCAATCTCAACAACCCTGAGACCAGGAGAACTAGAGGGTGCCCAGCAACGACTACTAAGTGCTCTGAAAGGGATCATATTTGAAGGCCCTGGACAGACTGGGAGAAAAGAGGGAATAGAACTAAAAAAATCACCACCACCACCCCCCCAAAAAAAAAAACCAACCCAAAAAACCCCACCCAGACCCAGTTTATTGGTTAGATTTATTGGGTGAGACTATGGGTCTTAAGTCCTCTGTCAAGTCTGGAAATGAATTCATTTCCCTGGCTCACGTTTCTGCCAACCACAGACAGGTTGTGGGAGTTATATAATCTGTTGTCAATTTGAGGCTTAAGAGCGAAGGGGTGGAGTTTAGCCTGTCAATCAGATCGCAGCTTGATGACCTCATTTGGAGACACTAAAGAGATAAATAACTCACTCCCTGGGACACAGACATTGCGGCTGAGAAGACACAGGGGGCTACACAAGTGCCCTGAGCTGGAGAAGCCACCTGGAGACCCCTGCCAGCGCTGAGATGCTTCCACTGCCACTGGATCCACAAGACTTTCCACCCACTGGCCTGTGATTGTCCTGCATTTGGTATCATTGCATGTGTTCTGTGAGTCTGAAGAGGACTTTATAGATTGGTATCGGAATATGGGCTATATTGGACTTATGGACTTGATCTGGACTGGGCTGGGATGTTTTCTCAATATTCAATTGCCCCTCTATATAAAGCTCTTTCTTATACACATGAGTGTCTATGAATTTGTTTCTCCATTCAACCCAGACTAACACATAGGTCGATAGGGGAACAATAACATCAATGGCTAATCGACCACTTGACATCAAACAGGCAGGGCAGCATGGCTCCCAGGACAGAGTTCAGAAGCGTCAGGAAACACAGGGAGGAAGTGGACTCCGTGGCGCCCGTTGAAGGGGCTGTAATCAATAAGACGAAACAAGATGGGCCTGAATTGTTGAAATGGAACACTGTTGGTTTTCCAATTAAAACCAATTCACCCAATTAAAAAAGAAAATGAAACGGGGTGGGGGTGGGGGCAGAACATGGCAATATGCCATTTCCCATCAACGTTTGAAGCCCCCCTGTAAGCTCGATGTCTTCTCTCAGCCACTTCAGATCTACTCTGAATTCCTCTTCACAGTAGACTCTGCCCCTGGAAGGTGAGCCGTCCTGACCCCACCCCAGGAGTCCCGTGCCCTCCGTCTCCTAGCTGGGGTTGGCCCACGGAGGACTGTGGCATGAGATCAGCGGGAGCGGGGTGCAGGGAGCAGGAGGTCCAGCGATTTGTCCCCTGTCCCTTCCCCAGCTTCCTATCGCCTCAAGGTCAGGTCTCCTTGGGTGGAAGATCATCCCTTGACCTTTCTCCCCTCTCAGGCTCCGGTTACCCCTCCTCCTGGCCAAGGGTGAGAACACTCGGTCGCTGTTATCCACACCTTTGTAAATAGCTCGGTTGTAAATGAACCTCCTGAAAACTGGCCTATTTTGAATGTGCCATCTGGATCGTGCTTGGACCTCAGTGGATATAATATCGACTTCTTGAGGGAAGCAAGCTCTTCCTAGCCCTCAATCCTAAAATAAGTGGCTCGTGTGGAGTATGATAGAGGGAACAGAGTGTAGGAGATGACCCGCGTCCCCACAGCAAAAGCATATGGGACCTTGGGCTTCCAGGGAAAGCATTTCCCTGAATTGCCTTCATCGAGGGCCAAGAACATCTCATTATTCATTCCACAAACAGTTATTGCGCACTTCCTTAGAGCGGAGTTAGCAACACATAGATCAGCAGTTCAAAACCACCGGCAGCCGTTCCTCTGGAGAAAGATGAGGCTTTCCATTCTCCTAAAGAGCGATAGTTTCAGAAACCCACTGGGGCAGGTCTACCCTGTCCTATCAGGCTGCTATGAGTCAGGATTGATTCAATTGCAGTGAGATTAAATGGGGGTGGATCCCTCATTTGCTCACTTAGCATAGTTTTGAGGCTTTCCACTCCCCTAAAGAATTAGTCTCTGGAACCCACAGGCCTGGTTCTCTGTCCATCGCATGCTGTGAGTCAGATCGATCGGATGGGGCTGACTTTGGTTCGCGGTGTGCTCACAGAAGGGGCCGAGGTGGGTGGTGCAGTGATTAAGTGACAGGCTAGAAGCCCACCCCCTCCCCACCCCCCCACCCCACGGAGAAAGAAGAGGCTGTCTGCTTCCGTAAAGGGTGACAGCCTTGGGGAAGTCCGCCCTTGGGAACCACCAGCCACTCCGGGTCTGAACGCTGGGGCCTTCTCTGCGTCTCAAGACGAACAGCTTAGGGGAGGGAGCGGAGGAAAAGGGAGAAGAACAAAGGAGAACCACATATACAGGGAAGGGGGGTCACCCATGGACACTGTCACTGTCCCAGTATGCTTTCCGTTGTCTGCGTTCCGCTGTACAAACAACAGGGAAAATGAGAAAAAATAGAGAGAGTCAAAGCCTCCAGACCTAAACACTGGTCCGAGTGGTTACGAAAGGAGGAAAAAGCACACGTGAAATGGATTTAAATTCTTCTCTGACGCACAAGCTACTTTCAAACAGCAAGCAAACAAAATGATTCAGGGTCTCAGAAACCCACACGGGCAATTCGCCCTGCCCTGCAGGGTCCCTGTGAGCCGGAACCGACTCAGTGGCGATGCGTGGAGGCTGAGCCCTTCTTCCAGAAAAGTCCCGGCTTTGGAAGCTGCCAGGCAGTTCTACTCTGTCCCAGAGGGTCGCAGTAAGTGTGGGTCCCGTGTGTCAGGCCCTGTAGCAGACGCTCCAGGAGATAGCTGGGAACAGACTCGGCTCAGGAAGGTGCTGTGTGGGAGACACCCGTGGGTAGCCTCTGCGCCCCTGTCCTCACGCCTCAGCATGGTACTCACCTGGAGAGCAGGGGCAAAGGTAGGCTGCTGGCCCCGCCTCCAGTTTCTGGTCCAGTAGGACAGGGCTGGACCTGAGCATATGTTTTTCTAGCAAGTTCCCCAGAGATGCTGGTGCTACTTGTACTCGTGTTCTAGGTCGGCCACACAAAGTACCACAATCTGGGTGTCTGATAACAGCAGGAATGCATTCTTTCCCAGTTCTGGGGGTCGGAAGTCCAAAGTCAAGATGTCAGGTGGGCTGTGCTCCCTTGGAAATCTCCAGGGGGTGGGGGGGCCTTCCTGGCTTCTGGTGGCTCCTGGCAACCTTGCTGCTCTGGACTTGTAGGAGAGTCCCTCCTGTCCCCACTCCGTTTTCACATGACCATCTACCCTTTGCCTCTCTCTCTCTCTCTCTTTTCTTCTAAGGACATTGGTCATATTGGATTAGGCTCCACCCTAATAACCTGGCCTCATAACAAACACTTAACTGTGCTCATGTGGAACCTGTACATGGATCAAGAGGCAGTTGTGCAAATAAAACACAGTTTAAAATAGGAAAGGTGGGAGTCGGGGTTCTATCCTCTCACCAGACTTACTTCATCTGTACGTTGAGCAAAGAATCAGAGAAGCTGGATTATGTGAGCAAGAATATGGCATCAGGATTGGAGGGAGGTTTGCTAATAACCTTGCTCGCTGAAGTGAGGAGGACTTGAAGCATTTGTTGAAGAAGAACAAGGATTGAAGCTTTCGATATGGATTACAGCTCCATATAAAGAAAACCAAAACCCTCACAACGAAACAGAGAAAAGATTGAAGTTGTCAAGGATTTGCTCTTGCTTGCATTCACAATCAATGCACATGGATGCCGCAGTCAAGAGATCAAGTGATTCATTGCAGTGGGTACATCTGCTTCAGGAAGTCTCTTCAAAGTGTTGAAAAGCAAAGATGTCCTTTGAGGACTAAGGTGTACCCGACACAAGCCATAGTGTTTTTTTTACTGTCTCATATGCATGTGGAAGTTGAACATTGAATAAGGAAGGCTGAAGAAGAATCATTGGACTTGAACAATGGGCATGGCTGCTAGTGAAAAACATTGAAAGTCCTATAGACTGCCAAAAGAACAAACAAATCTGTCTTTGAAGAAGTACAGCCAGAATGCTCCTTAGAGGCAAGGATGGCCACACTTTGTCTCGTGTCCTTTGGACATGTTATCAAGAGAGACCAGACCCTGAAGAAAGACTTCATGTTTGGTAAAGTGGAGAGACAGCAAATAAGAGAAAGGCCATCAATGAGATGGATTGACACAGTGGCTGCAACAATGGGCTCAAACATAAGCAGCAATGACAAAGATGGAACAGGGCTGGGAAGTGTTCATTCTGTTGTACATAGGGTCTCTCTAAGTCAGAACTGACTGTGTTAGGTTGGGTTGAGTACAGAAACAAATCCAGAGACACTTATATATGTGTAAGGGAGAGCTTTCTACCAAAGAGCAATCGTATATTAAGAAAATATCCCATTCCAGTCCAGATCAAGTCCTGAAGTGCGACGTTAGCCCATAAGTCCAATTCTTGTCCATCAGTCCCTCTGCAGACTCACGCAGCCACATGGAATGGTGCAGAATGCAGGGAGATCACCGGCCAGTGGGTGCCAAGTCTTGTGGATCCAATGCTTGTGGAAGCATCCTAGAACTGGTGAAGGTCTCCATGTGGCCCCTCCAGCTATCTGAGTGTCTCAAAAGCAAAAAAGTGAATCAGAGAGGGTGTGGCCTGCCTCCTGAGAGAAAGGGAGGAAGTTCCCAGAATCCTCACGAGAAGACTATGCCCACAAGGAGGCACCATCAGGCTGTGACCTGATTGACAGGCTAGACTCCACCCCTACACATATATCAATTTGACATGAGATTATGTAACTAGCACCCTGACCTAACAGCACCTAACAACAACGAGATGACATCTTTAGGGACACCGGCTGCTCATCCTTCTCCCTTGGAGCCACCCCCACGAGAAGAGGAGACTGGTTTCCCTCTCAGGGGAAGTCAGGCAAGGCCATGGACAGGCGTCCCCAAGGGCCAGCCATTCTGCTCTGCCTTTGGGTGCGAACACAGCAATTACTGACTGCATTTCAAATAATTATAGTAAAAATGAGCTTCTGCCCGTGGGAGACAAGATTCACAATTGAGTGTTGGCACTTAGGGAGGAGTGTGGGCTTTCAGTTCCAGAAAGCTCCCCATTCCCGAAAACTCACCATTCTAGAACGCTCACCATTCTAGGAAGCCTTTAGGTCTAAAGACGATAATTCTCTTCCCCCGATCTTGTATTCCTTTTTCTCCCCTTAAACCATCAAAACTCAAAAACGAAAAGCCAGAATGTTACTTTGAGGCCTGAGCCAAGTCATGGTATTTCCCATTGCTTTATATGCATGTGAAAGCTGCATAAGGAAGGCCAAAGAAAACCGATGCATTTGAATTATGATGCTAATAAAGAATACTGAAAGGACCACGGTCTGCCAAAAGAACAAACAGATGTGTCGTGGAAGAAGTACAGCCACATTGTTCCTTAGACGCAAGGATGGCGAGGTTTGGCCTCAAGGACTTTGGACATGTGACCAGGAGAGACAGCTCCTTGATGAGGACTCGTGCTGGGTAAGATAGAGAGGCAGTGGAAACAGGGAAGGCCCTCGCCAAGATGGATTGACGCAGTGACTGCAACAACGGGCTCCAACTAGCAACAATTGTGAGGATGACATAGGACCCATGTTCGGTTGAATATCAGGTCGCTATGGGCTGGAACTGACTCATAGCCACCACTACCACCACCACCACAAACTCGTGTCTGGGAAAAGACTTCTAAT
>NW_022103901.1:4323728-4324743 GCF_000313985.2 Echinops telfairi | reverse complement strand
GGAGAAACACCTGGTGGCCTACTCCTGTGAAGATTGTGGTTGTTAAGTGCTGTGCGTCAATTCCAACGCGTCACTGTCCAGCAACTCAGATCCATCAAGCTGATTCTGGCGACCCTAGAGATCCGAGAACTGCCCCTCTGGGTTCTTGAAGCTGTAAATCTTTATGGGAGCAGAAAGCTTCATCATTATCTCCCGGGAAGTGCCTGATGGGTTTAAACCACCAACCTTGTGGTTAGCAGCCCAATGAGTAACCCACAAAGACCTCCACCAAATGCCAGGGCTACGTGCTTCTCTCATGTCCAGTGAGGGGCCGGGAAGCTCCTTCTAGAAGACTCCAGCCCATAGCATTCTGAGAGCAGGCTCGTGGGAGCGGACCAGTCGACTACAGGCAATAAGGGGCAGCATTATCAATAATAAACAGTCATAAGACTGACCTACCTAATCAATAACAAGAAGAAAGCATAAATACCTAATCAATAACAATAATAAAATTGACCTACCTTTCACCCAACAGGCCAAGCAAGTGAACAGTCACTTTGGTGAGGACCATACTTCTCAGAACAATTAGCCTCACGAGACCCAAAGGACAGGATTTGCACCAAATCGAAGCTCAGCGGTCCAGAAAGGTCAGGCAAGGACACTTGGATGGGGAGCACACAGGGAGGAAGTGGGAAGACCGCTGTTACATCGGAGGGAGGGCGATGGACCGACGCCATGAGACAGAATGTGTATAGATGGTTGAATGGAAAACTAACTTCCCCTTAAACTTTCGCCTAAAGCACAACAGTCTACCCAGAGTTAATCATCTGTTCATCATTACCTTGTGCCAACTGTGGAGGGCGGGGGAAATTCTGGTGGGGAGTTTGCGTCCATGGCGGTGGTTAGCGTTGGGTGTTGGAAAGGAAAGCGTCCGTTCAACGGGGCACATTTTAAAATGTCTTTCTCAAGCACTGCCTCCTAGAGGAAGGGTAATTCAGAGAGCCGCCGGTGCTGAAGTTGGGCCTGCCCAGGTGTG
>NW_022103901.1:4321828-4323566 GCF_000313985.2 Echinops telfairi | reverse complement strand
GGGGGGGGGTGCAGTTCTGTTTTGTCCTGTGTTTGCTGTGAGTCAGATTTCCCCGGACGGCCACCAGTTTGGCTCTTCTGGTTTTGTGTTGCTCACTCTGAGTCATTCATTCGCCGGCTCCCTGAGCTCTTGTGTCATCAGGGTCCCACACGCTGCTGTGAGCAGGGCAGAAGTGCCCCATGTCATCACACGGGGGAACTCGTGTGACAATAACCCTAATTACCACCACTAGACTTCCTGCTGGTGGAACATCCTTTCTAAGCAGCCACCTCAGAAACCGGTCGACTTCCCCATTCCAAGTGGGACTGAGGGGGTGGGGGAGGGGACCACCAAGAATATCTGCTCCCCCAACCCCACCCCAGGAGGAGGGAAGGTGGAGCCATCATGTGTCTGACCCGCCAGCAATACCCCATCTTTCCCACTAAGACCCAGGGCCCTGCCCCTCAGTTTAAGTTCCTGTGGAGTCGCTCTAAACCTGAAAAACAAGCCCAACCCGCAGGCATGCCCTCACCCACGTGGTTTCTATCTCGCCCTTGGTCGGAGATAAAGCCTCCTACTCTAAATTCTCGAGGGGGAAAAAATGTTCTCCAGAAATCCTTAGGTCATAACATTTGTTTTCCCCTTTGACCCGTTTTTTACTTTGTTCTAGGTTTTATTATTTTCTGCTTTCTGTTGGATTGAGGTCTTTCTGTGTCTTATTTTGTGATTGTTATTAGGATGGGGGTGGGGCGGGGTATGGTTTTCTTTCCCTGAAATCCATGAGAACTTAATCTATAGAGACAGTCACTAGATTAATAGTTCCTTAGGTCGGCAGTTCAAAACCACCCACAGCTGCAAGGGAACAAGCCTGGGCTTTCAACTCCTGCCAACAGTCACGGGCCGCCATGCGCCAGCGTTGACCCAAGGTGGTGGGAAGGACAAACTGAGGAAGGGTGTGGCAGGGGAGGTTGAGGGAAAGGAGGTGCTAATGATGAGCCCAGCGATGAAAAAAAAACATTTTAAAATTGCTTGTGCTAAGGATTGAGCAACTCTTTTTAATAGCTTCAAACCACTGACTCATAAGGCGTATGGATTCTATGTTAATCAAACTGTTAAAGGGAATGAAAAGACATCCTGAGCAGGAGGGTTGAAGCACAGGACTGACTGTCTGTCTACTCAGAGCCTGGCCAGCGGAGGCCAATCCCAGCTGGCTGGAAGGCGGCTGGGGAGAGCCCAGATTCTAGTCCTGGGAGGGGCTGACTCCCCTGGGATTCGAGGCCTCCTCAGGCACGGCCTGGGCTTCTGTGCCAAGCTTGACACTGCCTGCCAGAACTTGGGGGGATTTCTGTTGTGCCGAGGCTGCTTCATCCGTGTCTCCCTATCTCCTTGGGGCCTTGTGGCCAGGCTCCACCATTTCTTGCCTAGAGACTGTAGTTGTGGTGCGGGTTCAAATAAATGACAGCCACTGCAATGTCTTGAAATTTAGAAGTCTTTACATTCCAGAATTAATCACCAGAGGAGATTTTCCCATAAAGGAGGGAGAATGGAGATTCCCTTGCAGAGGGGTCTCTGGGAGGAGACGAGCCAGACAGGGTGCAATGTAGCAACGATGGAAAATACAACTTTCCTCTAGTTCCTAAATGCTTCCTCCACCCCACCCCACCCTCTATCATGATCCCAATTCTACCTTGCAAGTCTGGCTAGACCAGAGGATGTACACTGGTACAGATAGGAACTGGAAACACAGGGAATCCAGGGC
>NW_022103901.1:4317563-4318730 GCF_000313985.2 Echinops telfairi | reverse complement strand
AAGAAGACTCTGAAAGGGTCAGCCTCACCCAGTGCTCTGAGCGCTCGGGACGTTAGCGGACACTGGTGAAGATTGCTGCTGGCAGAAGAAAAAGGAACGCTTTTGGCTTTTTTCAAACTTTAAACTAATGGTTTGCGCCTAAGGCTGAAAAAAAAACAACAACCAATTTTAAAGCCCTGAAGGAACTCTCCTGTCTAGGACTAACCTTTAAAGGAGCCTGTAGGCAGCCTGGAATGCTTGCTAGGGGACCAGCAGCACATGTGTGGAAGTGGAAAGAAATGCAGCAATAAGAAAACATGTTCAATCTGGTGACTATCACCTGAGAACCTGGTCCACAGGAACTAAAGGCGATGAGAGCGGGTTGGCTGGAGCTTGTGACCTCACCCGAGGGGGCTAAAGATGTTATTTTAAAAAATTGTGACTGAGCCCATGGCCAAAGGCAAGGTGACCAATGGACACCCTGGTGGAGCTAAGTGAGGCAGCCCACATTGAGCTAACCAAAACCCGACCAGATGAAAAGAAGATACTTGAGCCTGTGAACTGGTGCCTATTGCTGCTGACTTTATGGACGGCATGTCCTGTCCTGATTTGACTTTGCTTATGGATGCAGACTCACAAGGGCCCAACTGGAACGAAGATTCTTCACATCAAAGAACTTGCTTGTCTTCTCAAAGCACTAGGTTAACACAAATGGGCAGGATGAAAAATTAGATGCCCCAAATTAGGGAGATAAAGGCATAAAGTCACTGGGTAAAGATATTAAAGATTTTTGTTTTGTTCACTTATAAAATATGTTTAAACAAGCCTGGTACATTTCAAACTGTGTGTATTTTAGTTTTATTTTGTTAGAACTACTGTCCTTATTTTGAAAATTGTATGTGGCTGTTTAAGGGTGTTATGTTAATCCCACATTGACCCTTTGACGGTTCCAGGGACAACTGCAGGCAGAGATTCATAATCTTAATTTGCTTAAGTCCCTGCAAACCTGGCAGCTTGTCCAGCACCAACTCCACAGGTTTGTGAGGAAGGCAGTACTCCAGCCACCAGCAAGCAGCTTACCTGTGCACCCATTCCGCCCGCTGACTGTCCTCATAAAGCAGTTCATGTCCACTGGACTGATGCCACGTCGATCAAGGCCCTTTACCATCATGCTCACAACGCCGGCCA
>NW_022103901.1:4312086-4312977 GCF_000313985.2 Echinops telfairi | reverse complement strand
AACAACAATAGCATTGTTTACATAATTACAAATAGTTGCATTTATACCTTTAGAACAATTTTTATCAGGACTCCAGTGAACAATAGTGAGAGAGAGAGAGAGATTTAATGTGGTCTTGACAGAGTAATTAATGTCACTCCTTTTATACAATTTCATGATAAGTGAAAACTCTACAAAACATTATTTTCTTTGCCAATAATATTGCTGTGCAGTATTATTTTTATATTTATCTAAAGTTACTCCGAAGGAGAAAAATCTATAATTAGTCTGATTAACAGATAACTAAGGCATTTACACTTGAATTTTAGCTTTAAGACAAACTTTTGCAGCGTTCACACACAATGGATAAGTTTATAACTCAAGTAAAGTTCAAGGCACATCCTTTCTTGTTGAGAAAGTGACTTTTTTTCCGTCTTCCTGTGGTTCAATGAGTGTCACTGGTGGAAACCACAGGTCCTGGCAAATGCGATTTAACGATTTATATGAGAAATGCAAGCCCAAGGAGAGCGGTCAGCACTTACTATGGATGACGTCCCAAGCACTGCCAGCTTGGCCAGAGACAGGCGTGCAGGAGTCTAGTTGGGTCTCCGACTGAGACTGTCCTGGTAGGACTCTCTGGAGACGAGCTGCTTAAGGAGGACCCACCAAAGAGACATTTAGGCAGTTTTTTTTGTTATCTGTTGAAATACAAACACAGCTCTTCCCTGATTGAGCAAAGGTTTTACTATTTGATTATTATTGTTGTTGTTTGGAATCCTTTTCTTCTTTCTAAATGTGCATTGAGGGGGGAAATGCGGAGCTGACACCAAGGGCTCAAGTAGAAAGCAGGTGTTGTGAGAATGATGAAGTCAACATATACACTAATGTGCTGGACACAAATGATGTATGTAC
>NW_022103901.1:4309481-4310630 GCF_000313985.2 Echinops telfairi | reverse complement strand
ATAAACTATTTCAATCTTTAAGGCCAAAAAACTCATTTATCACCTGTCTGGGGTTCAAGCAAGCATGAACAGAAGCAGAAAGCAAAATTAATGAATTAACTGTAACTTCAAGAAGTGTAAGCAAGCATTCCAAGGTACACTCCTTATCATAAGAGAAACAACACCAAAATTGATAATGGCATCCTGGTTACCATAACAAGATTAGTTAGTCACAGCCCGGTGATCATGACAAGATTAACGACACCATTCAGATTACAACATCAAAAGGGACAATATTGAATCAGAACAAACGGCATATTGAAGAATAGTTGAAACGAATTGTAGTGTCCAGAACCTGAGAACATGGGAGTCATCCCCAGCAGAGACTTTCCCACAAGGGGACGGAGAATGGGCAGTCAGCTTTCTGAGATGGGAGGGAGGAGCGGGCAAGTCACTTAGCAGCCAACCACAATGGAGTTGCTTTTGCTGGTCTGCCTCAGTTGTTCACACTCTCCTCCTTGCTTGCCATCCCCAATCTTTCCTCAACCCCAGCGGCCAACGGGCCATTTTGGGGTTCACCTGTTGCCCTCCTACGGCACTCCAGAGTCTCCCCGTGACCTGACTCCTGCCACCCCATGTGTCAGGGTGGCCCTGGGCTCTACAGTCTGTGGTGAAAACCCAGGACGGACTTTTCAGAGGATGATCCCTAGGGCTCTGGATGCCGGGCTTCAACCCCCAAAGTTTTGGTTAGCAGCCAAACACGTTAACCCCTGTGCCACCCAGAGACTCCCCTCTCCACACAGACAAAAAACCCCTTCCTCCTTCTCACCTCGTGTGACCTGGGTCCTGCCTACCCTCCCTTCATCTCTTTCTCACCTGCTGGACTCTCATTTCCCTGAAAACTGTCATTTCTAGGAGCTTCTGTTCCAGAAAACCTGCTGTGTTAGTCTGGGTAGACCAGAGAAACAAATCTGCAGACACTCAGATATGTATAAGAGAGAGTTTTATAGCAAGGGTAATTGTACATTAAGAAAGTATCCCAACCCAGTCCAGTCCACGCCCATAAGTCCGATATTAGCCCGTATGTCCAATCCCAATCTACAAAGTCCTCTTCAGACTCACGAAACACATGCAATGAAACCCAATGCAGGATGATCACAGGCCAGTGGG
>NW_022103901.1:4300418-4308431 GCF_000313985.2 Echinops telfairi | reverse complement strand
GTGGTGAGGGGCAGAGGAGAGAGAGAAGCAACAGAGGTTGAGCACAACAGAGGAGCCCCCATCACCCATGTGTCTGTTTGTCTGTCTGTCCCCCGGTGGCTTGCATGTCGCTGTGATTCTGAAAGCCATGTCAAATATCAAACAAGGTTGCCCAGGGTGGACAGGTCTCAGAAGAGTATGGCGTGACTGTATCTCATGTCCTTTGGACAGGACCAGTCTCTAAAGACAGAGACATGATTGGCAAAGCCAGTGAAGAACAGGAAGCCCCTCACTGAGATGGATGAACAGCGGCTGCAGCAAGGGCCACAGGTGGCCATGAGGTGGGGACGGCGCAGGACCGGATGGGCTCGCAGCAACAACAGGCGGCCAAGCTCTTGCTCCTGATTTCTGTGAATTTATCTTCTCTGACCCTCCCAACGACTCTTGGATGAAGCTTCTGTTACACCCATTTTACAGTTCTGGAAGCTGAGGCCAGAGAGAGCTGGAGACTTGCTCAACATTGCACCATTGTGATTTGAACCCAGTGTTGGCCAGACTCTCAAACCCAGGTGTCACTGTGAAGTATGGGGGGCGGAGGGGGCTTCAAAAAGTTGGCGGGAATTTTTGAATTATCAAAATGCTTCCTCTAACTTTTTGGAGCTCTCTTGTCTCTGACGGAGCCCCGGAAAGCTCCAGTGATGTGGAGTTAGAGTTTTCTTTACAAGGGACGTGTCTATAGGATGTCTGAAATGGGCCCTGGCATTTGTATCCCGATCCAAGACTTGAAGATCGGTCTGACACGTAGAACATCTTCCACAGAAGTCTGTACACATTGATGGATTACCTACCGCGAATGGCAGGAACCCTGGGGGTGTGGTGGTTGCACCTTGGGCTGCTAACCTCCGGGTCAGCAGTTCGAGTCTGCCAACCGCTCTGAGGAGAAAGATGAGGCTCTCTGCTCCCATAAAGATTTGCAGTCTTGGAAATCCACGGGAGCAGTTCTACCCTGTCCTGCGGGGTTGCTCTGAGTCTGAAACTATTCCATGGCAGTGAGTTTTGGTTTTTTTGTTTTATTCCCACAAACATTCATAGTCTCAGAAACCCTATGAAGCAGCTCTACACTGTCCAATAGGGTGTCTACTCTGTCCTATAGGGTGACTATAGGGTGACTATAGGGTCACTGTGAGTCACTGTGTGTGGGAAACTAACACGGAGGGAAATATGACCAGGACTATATTCCCTGACTTATAACAGAGGGAATCTGGAAAGCTAGTATTCCACAATAGGAAAGCTACCACTTTGGTAAGTTAGAGATAGCGTCCACATACATTATTCTGCTTTAAGTAGCATTCCCACAGATTCTCCCCTAACAGCTACACTGCCTTAAAGTGAGCACATGGTTGGTTGTATCTCCCTATAGAAGCGGACATCCTTTTGCTATCTCCTCCTGCCATGTCGCCCAGCCCCCCTCAGACCTTCCCCCAATGCAAGTATTAGGTTTCCTTACCTGTGAGCTCAGGGACACTACTGTGGTTACCACCCACCTTGTGACATATCTAACTACTGAATATGCATGACTTATGGCTACCTATAAATACCCCAAGACAGTAAAGGTTCGCTCCCCTCTCTTCTCCTACCTCCACGGACCACCAAGAGGGGCTGAGGTGTCGGACTCATTTATTTTATCCTCGCTCTCACCTCTCCTATCCTCTGTGACCTTACGATGACCTTCATGGATTATAACTGTACAATTGCGCTGACTGACCCTTCGGTTGTTAGAGGCTGGCTTCCTCTGACAACTGTGGCCTTTTTGGTTTCCTTTAAATCCCTGGGTGGTGAAAATACTTCATACACTGGGCTGCTAAGCTGAAAGATTAAAAGTTTAGTCCACCCAGAGCTGCCTCAGAATAAAGACTCGGTTGTCTACTTTGGAGAAGCTAGCTAGCCCTTGAATAAATAGCCTACGGAGCCTAGCTCTGCGCTGGGTCCACCTGGCTGTACCCTGCTGTCAGTGTGGTTAGTTGTGAAGCCCCAATGAAGGCCAGAGGGCACGCCAGGAGGATCAACACCCAAACATTAATTCTCTGCGGGGGCGGGGGGTGGGGGTGAGTGGGGTGCAGTGGTGCATCACCTGAGCACATAAAATAGCAAGCACATGCTCTGTTAGTGCAAGCCCACATTGATGTGTTATAAAGCTCTCTCCTCCCTTGGGACTCTGCAAATGGCTTGTCACCTCAGGCTCTTCAGATCCCCATGAAAAGACACACCCCAAACGCCTCCCCCAGCAGAAGGTGCCATTTCCGAAGGCCAAGTCCCTCTGACTGCACACACTTGGGAGGCCACCGGAAGAGCCGCCAGGTGGCGACAGGGAGCCCGGCTTGGAGGCGGAGCCGCGCGGGGGCGGAGCCTGGTTGCCATGGACACAGCGGGGCGGTTGCGCCGCCAAAAGGAATCTAGGAAGCGGTGGGCGGCCCTCCATCGCGTCGCCCCCTCACCTCCAGGCCCGAGTTTGTCTGCATTTAAAGCCAGGGGAACCTGTTTTTTTTTAAAGTGGGGCAATTGAAACATAAAAAAGCGGGACAGTTTAAACGTAGAGGAAACCAAGTTGTCGGGTGCTGCCCAGTGCATTCCCAGGCATAGGACGCCAAGCGACTGCGCAGAACTGCCCGGTGGGCTTTCGGGGAGCCGGTGGCCAGGCCTTTCTGCTGCGGAGCTGCTGCTGCTGCTGTGTTGAGGCAGCAAACGACGGAGGCTCCAACGAACGCCTGTGTCCACTCAGAATGCAATACGCGCACGCGCAGGGTTTCTGGGCTGTCATGGTTACAGGAGCAGATCGCCAGGCCTTTGTCCTGTGGAAAAGAGGCCCTGGTGGCGTCGTGGGTTACACTTGGGTTGCTAGCCACTGGGTGAGCAGTTCGAAATACCAGCCGCAAACGGCTTTCTACTCCCGTGAAGAGTCAGTCCCGGAAGCGCACAGGGGCCGTTCGGACTCCACGACGGTGAGTGAGTTTCACCTGTGTGGCTGGTGGCTTTGAACCTCCAACCTTAGATTAGCTGCCCAGCGCTTAACCCTCATGCCACTGCTTCACACGTGACCACGCCCAACCCAGCCAAACTCACACCCATCTAATGATTCCTATTTCCACGCAGGTTTCCCAGATGGTCAGCCCTTGCGGGAACAGCCAGCCTCCTCTTTCTCCCCATGAGCAGCTGCTGGGTTTGAAGCTCCGACCTTGCGGGTAAGCCGCTCAAAGCCTAATCCACAATGCCACCAGGGCTCCTTCCCCTGGGGCTACTGAACTGGTTGGTCCGAATCTGGAATGCTTCCTTACATCACATCTGGGTGACCGCTGGACTGGCCTCCAGCCCTGGACTCCAGGCACACCTCACTTGACAGACAGTTCTGGTGTTTAAGTGGGCTCTGGCTCCTGGGGACCCCGTGCTATTCAGAACGGGACAGCCCTCCACAGGGTTTCCGGTGGCTCGGGCACCATCCCTGGGGGCTCTTGAGTGGCTCACCTTTCAGTGAGTCCCCCCGCACTGCTTGGCTGGCACCCCCCCCCCGGGAAGGGAATGTTCTATGAAGAAAAACATGCAGCAGTGAGAGGGACTGGCTCAGCCCGCTCACCACTCTACGTTTGCAATCATTTGATGAGTCGTTTTTAAAACACCATTCCTAAAAGCTAGAGCATCCGGTGTCTGCATGGGGTTAGCTGTTCAGTCGCGGACATCAAGGGTGGAGACTTAAACCCACCAGCTTCTAAAGGGAGGAAGATGAGTGTCTGCTCCTGGAAAGACTGACAGCCTCGGGAGCCCTGTCTGCAGAGAGAGGGCCCAGAGTGAGTCAGAACTAAGTCCACAGCAATGGGGGTTTTTGTTTGTTTTTTGGTAAACTTACAAATAAGTAAACTTACAAATAAAAAAACCCCAACAAAAGTAATTGTCACTCCGAAAGCATCAGTGTGTTCTGATATTGATGCTTTTCAGGGTATTTTGTATCTATATTGTCTATACTGGGTGGGGGCTTCAAAACGTTTGTGGAAGAATCCCACTACCGACTTCTTCCATTTTTCCATGAACTTTGTTAAGTGCCCTCCTATAATGGGATGCTGTTGCCATGCTAAGGATCCCTGGTGGCATAGGGGTTACCATTGGGTTGCTAACCACAAGGTCAGCAGTTCAAAACCATCAGCCGCCCTTGGGAGAAAGATGGTGCTTTCTACTCCTGTAAAGAATTCCAGTCTCAGAAACCCACAGGGGCAGTTGCACCTTGTCCTGCAAGACCGCTCTGCATCTGCATCGACTCGATAGGAGGAAGTTTTTCCATTTGGGTTCCTAAAGGCTCTTGCTTCAAACCCACTTAGCATCACCGCAGAAGAATCTAGCCAAGGAGTCAACAAAGCCCACATGGCAGAAGCACGCCAGGTTGTGTGATCCAGAGACAATAATAAAATTCAAATATGATGAAGGGAAAGGGATCAGAGATAAAATTATAAACATGAATTTGTGGAAGGCTGTGGAGGACAGTGGGGACCCAAAGCCCATCTGCAGAGGATCTAGTCAGATGGAGCCACAGGCAAAGGTCTAGAGCAGTCTTACTATTTTTTTTTCAGTCTTACTATTTTTTTAAAATAATTTTATTGGGGCCTCGTATAGCTCTTATCCAATCCATCCGTCCGTCCATCCATGATGTCAAGCACATTTGTCCATATGTTGCCATCATCATTCTCAAAACATTTTCTTTCCATTTGAGCCATTGTTATCAGTGCCTTATTTTTTCCCCTCCCTCTCCCACATTCCCTCCCTCACGAACCCTTGATAATTTATAAATTATTATTATTTTTTCATGTCCTACACTGACTGCTGTCTCCCTTCCCCCATTTTTCTGTTGTCTATCCCCCTGGGAGGGGGTTATATGTAGACCATTGTAATCAGTTCCACCTTTCTCCTCCCACCTTCCCCTTCCCCTCCTGGTATCATGACTCTCATTATTGGGCCTGAGGGTTTATCTGTCCTGGATTCCCTGTGTTTCCAGCAGCTATCTGTACCAATGTACATGCTCTGGTCTAGCCAGATTTGTAAGGTAGAATTGGGGTCATGATAGTGGGGGGAGCACTAAAGAACTAGAGAAAAGTTGTATGTTTCATCAGTGCTAGACTGCACCCTGACTGGCTCGTCCAGTCTTACTATTAACCATAGATTATTGTGATCCTGATTATGCTGGATCAAACTTGATGCTCGGTCAGTTGACCACCTTCTAGACCCAACCTAAATGTGTTCTAGGTGCAAGGATCTCCTGCTTGTTCCATAACAAAACGTCTTCCCTGGCTTTTAAAATATTGCTGCTGGTCCTTTTACTCGTTGTATTTTTATCTTTATATTGCGATTGTTTTATCCTTACCATCTCATTTCGGTTTTTTTCTTTATTGTTTCTGCCTGGTTTACCAGTCTGTGAAACACAGAAGGAGTGGATGCATAGAGATAAGAACTGAAGCAAGGATTTGTAGGGGGTTGGGGGGTGAGGAGACTTTCAGAGTAAACCATGAAGGCGAGAGGGGAGGGAGCACTAGAACTGAATGTGATTTGCACAACTCCTTTTAAAGGTGATTTAATCATGGGGGGGAGAAGATGTTCTGAAATTGATTGTGTTTGAATTAATGAATCGTGTGATCTGTAGATTAAGTGCCAATAAAAATGTTAAAAGATACGGGGAGGGTGAAAGCCCTATAGCAGGGGTGCTTATACTTCTTCAGCATGCGAGCTACTTATAGGATGATTAGGTCAAAATGATTGACCAACTGCAAAAATGCAAAACATATATTTATTACATTTATTCATAAATGCATTGAGAATTCTTTATATGTACAATGTATGTTTATGTACCTTGCATAACCACATGAGTCATATTGCACAACACAACACAATTAACTGTGTACATTTTTTGTCACGACCTGAGTTTACTATGATGACTTGCACCAAATGGAATGAGCCAGGGATGCATAGTCCGGACAGTAGCTGCTGACAGCCAGCCTCAAGCACACTTCCAAATGATCATCAGTCATGGTGGAATGGTACTTGGACTTAATAATCTTTATGTGGGGAAAGGCTGACTCACATAAATAAGTAGAGCCGAATCATGCAGTCAAGGAGGTAGCACATGCTCTCATGTTTGGGGACTTTCCCTCTGCGAGTAAGTTCCAGAACTGTGCCTGCGCTCTGGACTTCAGCTGAATGTCGGCTTGTAGTGTCAGGATCTCCCACTCTGTATGAAAGTGATACGTTTTTGTCTCCTTACTTGGTCCAGCTCCCCCACTCATTTTAATATCTTTTCTTATGTTTAAGAGGAAAAAAACAAGGTCTAAAAATTGGCGATAATTTAGCTTGTCAGTTTTGCTGCACTTAGCGCAGTTGTTTGCACATGCCCTTGACACCTAAGATTGCATCTGATTGACTGCGCTGTATATCAGTTAAGTGACAGGATTGATGATAGGCTTACGTCTATTGTTTTAATGCCATGCAATCTACTCACACTACATTTGCGATCAACTAGTAGATTGTGATCCATGTATTGAGCACCCCTGCCCTATGGATTTCAGCAGTATGATTTCCAACCAGGCTGGGAGGTGGCACGGGAGTGGGCGCCATTTCCTCCCACCATGCAGGGGGTTGTCATCAGTTGCGGTGACCCGCCAACGCCATCGCCCTGCTCTTTTCAGCTCTGCACCCCTCAAACTCACTGCCTTCGAGTCAATGCCGACTCCTGGAGACCCAACAGGACAGGGTAGAACTGCCCCTGTGGGTTTCCGAGCCTGTCGCTCTTTATGGGGATCGAAAGCCCTCTCTTTCTCCCGAGGAGCAGCTGGTGGTTTAGAACTGCTGACTTTGCAGTTAGCATTCCAACTGGTAACCCCTATGCCACCAGGGCTCCAGACATGCTGGTTGCCTGAAATCAGCCACAATGAGAGTTTTTGCACCACAGGAATTGGTGCAAAACAGCGACAACTCCAGGCTCTCCCCCAGCCCTGCATCATTTCCACAACTGGTGACACGTGGGACCACCCAGGGGAGCTGAAGGCCTTTCTTCCTGGTCCGTCTCAGTCTGGAAGTTACCCCGGACACTTGTTCAACATTACCAGTAGAGCACTGCATATAAACGTAGCTTAGTGAAGGCCCTCGTGGTATAGTGGCTAAGCATTGAGTTGCTAACAGCAAGGTCAGTGGTTTGAAACCCTCAGCCTGCTCTTTGAGAGAAAGAGGAGGCTTTCTGCCCCTGTAAAGAGTTACAATCTCAGAAATCCACAGAGGCAGTTCTACCCTGTCTTACAGGGTCGCTATCAGTTAGAACTGACTTGGTGGCAGCGTAGGGAGCGAAGGCCCAGCAGTGAACCCCAGCAAACCCCAGGTGACATTTTTTGTGTGTTTCTGCTTATGCATCCACCCTCTCTCACCCTCCACCTCTGAGCTCAAAGTGGTTCTCTAGCTCGGAGGGTTGAATTCCTAGCATTTGCATTCAGTCTGAAGAGCCAGGAGGGCTGTGCCAGACAGGCTTATATAAGGGTAAGACAAGCCCCTGGCCACAGCAGAGCAAGTGTGAAAATTGGACTCTTCTGGAGCTGGGGGCAGAGATTTGCATCAGCAAGAAAGAGAGGGTTTGGCACCTCTCATCCAGAGCATTCCTGCCCAGTTACTCAGCCCTGGCCCTGGGCAGACACTGACAAGCTCAGCCCCTCCCAGCCAGGCTGGGGCTGCCCTGGCCTGCCCACCCTACCCCTAGGCAGATGATTTACCCTGAAAGTCTCCCTGGGGTTTCCTCCATAGGCTTTCTCTGTACTTGCAAGGCAGGGAGTTGAGGTGGGCGGAGGCTGTGCTGCACCTTAGATGTGGGAAGGAGCCTGCCTGCTTCCATACAGATGTGCAGCCTGGGATCCCCACAGGGGCAGTTCTGCTGTCCTAAAGGGTCCCGAGGAGTCACAATCACTCGATGGCAGTAATGGGTGAGGCTCCTCATGGTTAGCAGCCTAGCATGTGGCCCAC
>NW_022103901.1:4298463-4299492 GCF_000313985.2 Echinops telfairi | reverse complement strand
ACACAGCAGCGGCCACCACGGGCTCACACCACGGATAACTAGTGAGGACGGCGCAGGCCTGGGCAGTGCCACTTGTTCTGTGGCGCGTGGAGCTGCTAGGAGTTGGGCCCCACCAACTTGACAACCTCTGACAACAGCAATAAGAGATGTGTTAAGGAGACCCCATCCTGCATAGGTTAAGCACTCAGCCGGAAACCGGAAAGCTGGCCATTTGAACTCACCTAGTGGCTCCCTGGGAGGAAGGGCCTGGCGACCTGCTCCCACAGAGACAGCCACCTAGGACGCCCTTGGGGGTAGTTCTCTCACCTGGGGTTACTGTGACTCAGCATTGACTCAACTTGGGCATTACACTTCTATTTAAAACCCTGAAGCATGTTGGAAACGGCACACATGTTCAGATGTGGGACAAGTCTATGTGGTTGAGAGGATGGCCAGCGATGGGGTTGCTGATGGCATCTTCAGGAGGGGGATTTGTCCACATCTACCAAATCAAAAAAGACCCATCTTCCTTGCCCCATCTGTCCCACGTCTGAGAATTTGTCTTACGGACATTCTCTGAGGGGCACCACTTTACAGTCCCACTGGTCTGGATTGAATGGCCCCCTCTCTCTGCACCACACCCCTAAAAGCCATCAAGTCCGTTCCCACGCGTAGTGCCCCTCAAGGACAGGGTGCGAACTGCCTCTGTGGGTTTCCACGACCGTAACTCCTTACAGGAACAGAAGGACTCCTCTCTCCCTCAGAGCAGCTGGTGGTCTCAGACTAGCAGACCCTCGGGTGACCGCTACGCCAACTCCCCACCTATGGTCATCGAGTCCCATTTGGGACCAGGTTTTCTTTGCTGTGTTAATGAAACCGTATTAGTGTAGCATGTGGCTCAAGTCAATTTTGTTTGCGATATCAAAGAGATTGAACAGGCAAGAGAGAAAACAGAGAAGAGAGATACTGAGTTAGTTAATTGTGCCAGCCTGGCCAATAATCACATGTGGGGCTAATTGAAAGGCGGAGGGATAAATGGGTAGTGAGCCT
>NW_022103901.1:4295531-4296618 GCF_000313985.2 Echinops telfairi | reverse complement strand
TGATGCACATTTTCTTTACATAAAACTCTCTCTTATACATGAGTTGCTGTGGATTTGTTTCTCCAAAGTACCCAGACTAATACAGATACCAAACCATATGAAGCTGAGGAGGCAACGGGGAGAGAAGGGGAGGGAGAGAGAGCCTTTCCCCTTAGAGCCAACATCCGGAAATCAGATTTCTAGCTTTGTGAGAAAATAACCTTCTGTTGGTTAGAGCGCCCCATGTGTGGTCGTTCCTGTACGGCAGGACCAGAGAAGTAAAAGACACCCCACACTCACTGTCATAAATGAGCAAACATTACGGCGCGTAGGCTAGTGCCTGGACTATGGTAAGTGCCACACATGTGATCATTGAGTTAAAAGTATATTGAAAGTAATAAATTCCAAATTTCAATCCCCAAACTAGTGGGTGCCTCAGAAATACTCTGTGGACACATTGGGTTGCCCCGGAAGACAATTTAAGTCCTAACTCCCGTCTCAGTGAAGGTGATTGTGTTCAGAAATAGCACCTTTGGAGATGGTACTAACTGTAATGCGTTCACCCTGGGGTAGGGTGGGCTCTAATTCAATCTCTGTAGAATTAGGTGGAATATAGAATTTTCTAGAATTCTCTTTACGAAAGAGAAGGGGCACACAGAGAAAGAACAGCCGTGTGACGAAGCCAAACTCTTGAAATTTCCTGAGTGTTTGGCGCATCTTTTGCTCATCAAGTGACTCGGGTGTGGGACCCCAACTGACCTCTAGGGAGAGGACTTTGGGCAAGAGGCTGGAGACAGTTCAACCAACTGAGAAATGATTCGGTCAATCATGCATACATAATGAATCCCCGGTTAAAACCATGGGCATTGTCATTCAGGTGAACTTCCTGGTTGATGAAAGACATCCAAGCTCCTGAACCTTGGGGAGGCTCCTGGACCTCACTCTACGTGTCTCTGTGTTTGTACCCCTCCATCTGTATTGAAATAGTAAGTGTAGTGCTTTCCTGGGCTCTGTGGGTCGTTCTAGCAAATTGTCAAACCTGAGAGTGAGGTAGCGGGAACCCCTAGAAATATAGGCAACCATGTCAGAAGCCAGACTCTTTTTTTTT
>NW_022103901.1:4292407-4294580 GCF_000313985.2 Echinops telfairi | reverse complement strand
AGAGAGCCTGCCCATATCAAGATCTGGATGTAGAGGTGTCAGCCTACCAGCTACCCAAAGCTGATCTCAGCGACAAACATACAACCCTGCGGTGTGTCGACAACGCAGATGACTGGCATTCAAAGCATGGTGCCGGCAGCTCTTTCTGGTTTTGAAGGCTGGCCAGGAAGTGGGCTTCAGCCTGTAAGGACTCATGGGGGAGACTCAGAACCATTTCCTCCATCACCCGGGGCTGAGTGCCCTCAGGACCCAAGAATAGTTCTCCTTGCTTCCACGGTGACTATTTCTGAAAGCATGCAGGAGAATAATGCTGGCTGCCTGATGGAAAGCCCACAGGAGACTCACAGAGAGGCGTCAAACACCAACGGCAACTGAAAATAGATCTTCTGATGGATGGAAAACCACTTCAGGCCCAAATAGGAAAGAGCCCCTCCCCCCCCCCCCCCCCCCACACACACACACGGGTCTGCTTCCCAGGCTGTCTGACAGGTTGTGCCGAGTCCAGATGCAAGAGGCGCAGGAAGAGGCCTTCTCTGGAGCTCTCTCAGCCCAGAAGGTGTCTTGGTTTGCTAGGGCTGCTTCTACACAAATACCACAAGTGGGTGGCTTCGACGAGCATTTCTTTTTCACAGTTCTGGAGGCTGGCCATCCAAATCACGGTCTTGACCTCGTGGATTCCTTTCTTGTCCATAGATCCAGGAGTTCCTTGGTTCCTTGACTTGCAGATGAGCCTCACCTGGTGTCTGCCCCTCGCCCATCCACCCGGTGTGTGTGCAACAGAAAGAGACGCCGCTCTGTCCTGCGCCATCCCCACAGCTCTTGCTATGTTTGGGCCCACTGTTGCAGCCCCTACATCAATATAGCTCGTTAGGGATCTTCTTCTGTTTCAGTGACCCTCGATGTTACAAAGCATGGTGTCCTCATCCACAGACAGGTCCCTCATAATAGCATGTCCACCAGACATGATACGATATCTCATCAACCTTACTTCCAAGGAGCATTCTGACTGTCCATCTTACCAGACAGATTTGAAATAGTGGAAAGAAAATATGGAATTGAAAAAAACATCAGGCCTCCTAGTAGGTTTACCCTGAGACTCGGGCTTTTAGTCACCCTTCAGGTCTGGAAATGAACTCATTCTCATGCCTCAACAGTCAGCCAAACAATAGTCCAGACTATAAAGAGAACAATAAAACTAGTGAGGTACTCACAGCTTGCGAGATCTCAAATCAACCAGTCGAGATCAAAGGGGCAGCATTTACCAAAGGACAGCATTCAGAAGGGTTAGGAAAGAAGGTATGGAAACAGGAGACACAGGGAGGAAGTCAGATAAGTGACGTTACATTGTAGGGATTGCAATCAATGACCTGAAACAAAAAGTGTATTCATTGTTGAGTGGAAAACAGATCAGCTCGGTAAACCATCACTCAATTCACAATAGTAAGTGTGTGTTGTCTTGCTTGTTAAAGATTCCCTCTCCTAGATTTGGAGCAAACCTGGGAGTCAGCCAAGGCAAGGGTCAGTGAGCAGGTTTGGGGGCAGACACCCTCCTAGGATATAGAACCCCCTTTAACAGACAGGAATGACACATAGGAGAGTTTAAAGGCAGAAGCATTTTGGGGTTTAACTACCCTTTGCTTTAAAACACGCAGCCATCAAGCCCATTTCGCCTCATAGTGACCCTACAGAACAGAGTAGAACTGCCCCTTTGCATTTCCAAGACTATATATGCATGTTTACGGGGGAGTCGGCAGCTTCCTGGTCTCCCTGAGTCATTCTATGCACCAGGACTCCATCAGAGCCACTTTGTAGGTGTTAATGCAGCGGTCAAAAAGCAGAGACTTAGCTCCATTTTAAAGTCTTGAAAGGAGTCTCGAATCCATGTTGAATTTTTTAAGCTGCTTTTATGGCGGGTGCCTCTCACCTCCATGCTGACCCCACAGCTCCCCACAAGGAGGCGTTCCTTGCCTCTAACATTCGGCAGGTGCTAGACATCACAACACAGTCCCAAAGGAGATGCTACCTGGGAGAGCTTCTACCTGAAGGGTCCTGATGCACAGCATTATGGGTAAATTTTTATAGGCACCCCGCCCCCAACCCACCAAAACAGGCATGATCAAGAAAGCAATTTTTCTAGCAGTTTTCTCGGGGAAAAAAAAAGAAAGAAAGAAAG
>NW_022103901.1:4288146-4290383 GCF_000313985.2 Echinops telfairi | reverse complement strand
TTTTTATGATGGAAAGTTCCTGGGAGCATGGGGACTGCCTGGAGGGACTGAGGCCAAGGGAAGCTCTGGGAACCAAGGAGAGCCCTTTCCTGTGGGCACAAGCCTTGGAGAGGAGTGTGTCTGTGCGGAAGAGGGTAAACCAAGCCCTCCCTCCTCTCCTGGGCCCCACGTGCCCACAGGGCAGTAGAACCTGCCTTGGGAGGCTGAGGGAGCAGATCCTGGCCTGCGGATGGGCCAGTTGGACCCAGTGAGAGAGTACGAGCCAGATCACAAGGTCTGTGACAGTCTAAATCCTGGCCCCAGACGTGTGCCACAATCTGGCCCCCACCGGCTGTCTGTAGGATGGGGGCTATCCACTTCCTGGGGTGCTGGCACAGTCAGTTCCATTAGAGCGGTTAATGTCATGACTGGCCTCTTCCGATGATTAAACCAATACCTAGGGGCGTGTCATCTTGAGATGACTTGGGGTGGCGCCAACAGTGAAGCCTTCTGCTGCGGTCTGAAAGAATGGGTCCAAGGCCACTCAAAGGCACTGTGGAAGAAAGGCCTGGTCTACCGCTGAGAAAGCAGCCCTGGAAAGCCCAATGGAGCACAGTTCCGCTCAACAGATTGTGAAGGGCCTAAACGTTAGTCTTTCGTCTGAAGACTGTAGAAGTCAAAGGCTGGTGGTTTCCAACCAAGTGACCTTCTCAAAGTTCAAGGGTCAGAGTGCTTCCAGTGGAGTATCACTTCGCCTGCTAAAGGAATGAACCTCTGGCCCATCCAACGCCATGGACCAACCTTGAGAACGTAATTCCAGACAGAAAGGAACAAATGCCCTAGGACCTCCTCCCTCTCACGCGAAGTCTCTAGACTAGACAAGTGCATGGAGACAAAAAGCAGACCAGAGGCTGGGAGGAGAAGGACTGGGGAGTTATTCCTGAAGGGATATGGAGGTCCAGTTTGGGGCGATGGTAACGTTTTGGAAATGGATGGAGGGAAGGTTGCAAAACAAAGCCAAACCAAAAGCAATTCAGCCATTTTCCCACAGACAATCCAGGTTGGGCAACCATGTCCATGACTCATTTCCAAATGACTTTGCCACCACTCACAGAAGCTCTACACCCTCTGGGCTGAGATTCCCTGGTGATGCCACAGGGTAGCCATTGGGTTGGCACCCAAAAGGTCAGTGGTTCGAAGCTGTCATCTGCTTCAAGGGAGAGAGATGAGGCTGACTGCTCCCATAAAGGTTTGCATTCTCGGAAACCCTAGGGAGCAGTACTTTCCTGGCTTATCAGGCCACTGAGTCAGGATCGATTTGATGGCAGTGGGTTTTATTTGAATTGGTCGAGGGAACTGTGGTCTCTAGATCTTTGCCTTTTTCATGTCAGTGGGCTCAGACAACATTGGGCCTTTTGCGATTGTCTTCTCTTACTCGGGAGCCCCGGTGGCATAGTGGTTACCTGTTGGGCTGTTAACCACGAGGTCAGCAGTTCAAAACCACTACGTGCTCCTTGAGAGAAAGTTGAGACTTTCTACTCTCATAAAGTGGTACGGTCTCAGAAACTCGCAGGGCCATGTCCTATAGGGGCGCTGTCAGTTGGAATCGACAGGATGGCAGTGGGTCCTCCCTGCCTGTGACCACCCCCACCCCCCAACCCAGCATGTTTTCAGGGCGCATCTTTGTCCTAGCCTGGATCAGGACTTCATTTCTCCTGGTGGCTGAATGATACTCCCTGTAAGACCGGCCTGCCCGGTGTTTATCTAGCCACCTCAATGGACATCCAGGCTGCGGGTACCTTTTGGCTGTTTCTCAGGCCTTTTAACTAGACGTGTTTTTTGAGTTCCCCAGAAAGGCTATGTGGACTCAGAATTCTGCTGCCTGGGGGACCCTTAGGGCCCAGACAGTCCCCCTCTCAGCGTGGCTGCCTCTGGCATTGTTTGAAGAGTCATAATGATGAGATAGGATGCTTTTCTGTCCCATCCTCCCTGTCTTGAACCAAATCCCAATTTCAAAAGCCTTTGCTGGGCAAGGTGGGTGGGTGGGTGGGGAGGCCCATGAACCCACTCTCCCTGATTAAACCCAGAACTCGGTGCCAGCTGGAAGCCGAGCACCCCAGGCCTGGTGTTGGGCTGCACTGCGGGGTGTCTGCTGGGCTCCTCTGGTGGGAGGACCAGGCCAAATCAGCAAAGTCAGCAGCTGGGACTGTGACCAAGTGCGTATTTCCTGTCCCCGGACTGCGTGGACCCGCCCAGAC
>NW_022103901.1:4285532-4287015 GCF_000313985.2 Echinops telfairi | reverse complement strand
TTTTTTTTAATCATGTTATTGGGGCCTCCTACAGCTCTTATCACCATCTAATGTCAATCACATTTGTACCTAGGTTGCCATCATCACTTTCAAAACATTTTCTTTCACTTTCCCCCTCTCCCACCCTCCCTCCCTCATGAACCCTTGATAATTTATAAATACTCAGCCCAGCCATGACGATGACTGACATCTCCTCTCAAAGGACGTCGAGGCGGCCCTGTCCAGCTGCAAAGGCGAGGGGGCTATTTTCTTCCCACAGATGGGTCCTCTTTCGTTTAAGTGACAGGGACTGAGAAGGCTCAGGCCGCTGCGGGGTGGGGACGCCTGGACTTGTAGATTCCCAGTCCCTGCTCCTCCCCCAGGGGACACAGCTCCTCCTGCAGCACCGGGGGTGTCAGGCAGCTGGCCAGCTGCAGGACAGCATGAGGTCAAGGTGAAGTGCCCGGGCCCAGGACTCCAACGGCCCAGGTCCTCTGGTCTGGTTGCTGCTGGTAGATGCGTCTGGTCCAAACGGACTCCTGCCGACCCCAGGTGTGCTCCCAAGAGTCTTCAAGGTGGTGACCTTGGAAGCAGAGCACCAGACCTGTCTTCTGAGCTGCCTCTGGGAGGGTTTGAACCGCCAACCTTCCGGTGAGTTGTCTAGCGCTTCTCCATTCGTGCCACCAAGAGACCCACCTCTGCGCTACCACCTGTCACCCACACGGCCTCAACTCACCTCTCAGTCACCACCGTTGCACAGCCATGTCCCTTCAGTGAGAAGGAGTCCTGGTGGCACAGTGGGTAAGCGCTCGGCAGTTCACCGGAAGGTCTGCGGTTCGAACCCACCAGCAGCTTCTCAGAAGAAAGAAGCGGCGGTCTGCTTCTGTGAAGGCGTGCAGGCTAGGAAACCCTCTGGGCCAGTTCTCCTCTGTCCTGTGGGATCCTCAGAGGATGGGATCCACCCGACCCCAGCAGGCTTTTTTACCTCTGTGAGTTTATTTGTCAAAGGGAGCCAAAATAGAAGTTTGCCATATCCTAGAAGCCTAGTGTCTCCCGTGGTTAAGCGCTCCGTAAGTTCGAGGTCATCCTATGGAGGCCCCTGGTGCCAAACGCTGGGCTTCAGACAACCCATCGTGGGGAACTAACCCTGTACCATTGGAGGTGCCCACCAAGGCTCATCATTTCCCACAGGCGCATTGTTCACGCATCAAGCGATTTTAATTTTATTTATTTATTTTTAAATCATTTTATTTACAACTCTTGTCACGATCCGTACATCAATTGTATCCGACATGTTCGTACACAGGTTCCATCGTTCTTTTCCAGACAGTTCCTTTCCTTTGAGCCCTTGGGATCAGCTCCTCTTCCCCCGCCCCACCTCCTTCCCCCCAACATAAAATTCTTAAAAAAAAATTTTTTTTTTATCGTTACATAAAGTACCCCATTTGTTACAGGCAGAGAGGTTTCGGGTAGTGGAGCTTCTCCTGGCCTTTCAGTCCCTTGA
>NW_022103901.1:4278174-4281913 GCF_000313985.2 Echinops telfairi | reverse complement strand
TGGCCAGCATCACACACAACAAAGACTGACCAGTTAAGGCCATGGATCTTAATCAAGCGTGGTCCCCTCTTCCCAGGAGACACTTTGGGGAGCCCTGGTGGGGTGGGGGGGTTACACCTTGAGCTGCTGGGCACTAGGTTAGCAGTTTGACACCACCAGCCACTCCTCAGGAGAAAGACGAATTCTTCTTTTTGTGTGGGAGTGACCATCTGGGAATCCACAGGGCAGATCGCCCTGTCCTGTAGGGTTGCGATGAGTCGGAATGGCCGGGGTTTGGGTCTTTGGCTTTGGGGGATCTTTTTGGTTGTCGCCTTCAGGGTAGGGATACGACTGCCCTCTGGGGGATGCTGTTCACCACCCCACATTGAAATGGTCCCGCCAAGCGAATCTGCCCCAAATCCCCAGGCCGAGCAGCCCAAAGCCCACTGCCCTCCTGCCATCGAGGGGATCCCGATTCACAGCGACCCTATAAGGCAAAGTAGAACTGCCCCCTAGGGATTGTGCGGCTGTAAATCTTTACAGGAGCAGACCCAGGGCTGCTGCAAGTGCAGTGGAGAGATCGCCTAGGTTCCCTCCAGGAATCTTGAGAGACGTTTGGATCTTTCCAAAGGAATTGTTTCCCTGGCACTTGAGAATGCCCTCAAAGACCCTTCAGGCTCTGCAGAGCCCTGTTAGCAAGCCGTGATCTCAGAACCTCAAGTCCAGTGCCCTGAAAAGTCTGTCGATTGCAAAGGACCCTTGGAATGAAGTTCTGAGTTGTTTACAATGTAGTCTCTGAGGGTGCTTCCGGTGACCCTTTCTACAGCCAGCGAGGTCCCCATTTGGCAGTGTCCACCCAAACTCTCGGGGGCATTAGCTGCGTGTGCCTCAAGATGCTAACCCCTCTTGAATTGCATCCCAGTGTTCTGTTTCTGGCTCTCTAGTTCCCCTGCCCCCCTTAGTTTCTCTTCTTTGTTTTAGGGTAATCATTGTCCTCCTTTGGGGCTCACACAGAGGAGCTGTCACAGGGCAGCATTCTTATGGGAACGTGGTGTGCCACCCTGCGTTTTGCTCTCGCTAACCTCAGGGGCTAGTGACAGTTCCAGGTTTAACACCAGCTCGCTCCTTAAACTGCTGCCTAAAAGGCTGGAGGTCACCCCCCACCCACACCCCACACCCCCTGCCAGCATTCCGGCACCGTGGAAACATTTCTAGCTCAGCCTGCATCGTTGTTTCATAGGCTTGCCTCAAACGACTGCCCCCAAGTCCATGCAGACTCATATCGGCCCCAAAGGACAGAGCAGAGCTGCCCTTTCAGAGCTTCCAAGATTTTAAATCTAGATTTTAAAGAGCCTCCTCTTTCTTCTGAAGAGCACCTGGTGGCTTCAAACGGCTCACCTTGCGGTTGGCAGCTCAGTACTCAGCCCACTGGGTCACCTGGTCTCAGAGGCCTAGACACTTCGGGGGTGGATGGGAAATGTATCAAGGCTTGGGTATTTCCATTTGAAAGTTTAAAATTGAAAATAAACATTAGGAGAAGACAGGTAGCAGAATTGTATATAAATGGAATCAACATTCAAAGTAAAAAAAAAATACCGGCGAACAGAGAGGAAGGAGGTAATGCCACCGTTTTTTCTTGTGTGGTCTCCATGGACGATTCTAAAATTAAAAGCGTGACATTTCATAAAAGAAAACTGTTATTATTAAAAAAAAAAAGCAATCACAGAGCTTTAAATGTTCTCATGGAGATCCAAGATCCTGGTGGGAGAAGCCCTGAAAGGACTGAGATGAGTTGGCACCTGGTCCCCCACCAGGTAGGGCTGTGGCTCACCTGGCCACACTCGGGTGTCTGGAGTGGGATACTGGAAACCGAGGCATCCGGATTTCAAACAACCAGCAGGGTCACCATGGAATGAACTTGAAGAGCCCTCCAGTTTAAACAACAGCAAAGCAAGGGCTCGTGGAGACCTGCCCCATGGGGTAGAACTGAGCTCCACAGGGTTTGAGATGGCTGATTTTTTAGAAGTAGATCACCTGGCCTTTCTTCCGTAGCACCTCCGCGTAGGCTCAAACCACCAACCCGTGTCAGCAGTTAAGCATTTCACACCACCCAGGATGTCCTAAGATGCTGCCAATTTCCACTGCTCAGGATGTGACTGGCTGGGTTGCATACCTGCTCCACCGGTGGGGCAGAGATGTGGGGTGTCCGTTGCAGGCAGGGCGGAAGGCCATCATCTTGCTGAGCTGCCTGGAGAGGCAAGCGGCCGGCCACAGCTAGAGCCAGAGCCAGGACTGGCGTGGAGCTGCCTGATTCACTGCCAGCTCCCCCAGGTGGCAACTCCATGGCCAGGACACATCATTTACGGGTCCACGTTCCCATTTCCTCATTGGCCAATACTTCCTGGCCCAGAGGACAATCTGGAGGATGAGCAGACCCCGAGAGAGTGTGAGCAGAAGTTGGCGGTTGTTATTGGTGGCAGTGTGCCGGTGTGGCGCCTTCTCCCCAGACGAGCCTCCCTCTGCGGAGACCCAGGTGGGGCCTCGAATTTGAAGAGGAAGAGGAAAGAGAAGATGAGTTGAAAGGGGCTAGGTGGGCACTGGTAGGGAGTGGGTCGCAGACAGAGACGTGGGCAGCGAACAGGACATGGGCCTGGGCCCTGAGGCTGAGGGATCCCATCTCTGCCCTTTGCAACCCCTGTGACTTTGCACAAGCCACTCGTTGTGGTCACTGTCCCATGTCCTCAGCCCCCGCTCGTGAGGACCTCATGCACAAAGGACAGAAAGCTGCCTGGGCCACCGCTGCCCCTAGGATTGGTTGTGGATCCATCAGACTGTGTGGTCCGCGGGGCTTTCCACTGGCTGGATTTAGGAAGTAGATCTCCACTACGCCTCCACAGACAGCGGACTGGTGGCTGCACAGAAGTGGGCTGACCAGAAATGGAACCTGGGTCTCCCACAAAGAAGGAGGCCTGGGGGCACGGCAGTTTTATCCCTCGGGGGCTGACCAAAGAGTTGGTGCTTCGAAACCACCAGCTGCTCCCCAGGAGAAAGAGGGCGCGGCTGTCTGCTTCTGTAAAGGATGTCAGCCTTAGAAACTCCACGGGCAGTTCCGCTGTGCTCTGTGCTCCGAGAGTCGCCGCCAGTTGTCATGGATTTGGGTTTGCTTTGCTTCTCCACGAAGTCCCCAGTGCACGCCCCCCACCCCCGCCCCACTCGGTGTGCCCATCAGGGAAACTGGCCTCATGGGAGGGTCGCTTTGAGGATTCCAGGTGCAAGGGACACAGCATTTATCGAGGTCCTCTAGGTGCTCAGCTCCACCCACCATGGCGAACATCAAGGCCAGTGCCCCCACCCCACCCCACCCCCACCCAAAGAGGGCTTTCTTATGCGTGCCCATCTCCTGAGGCCTGAGCATCAATTGATGGCTCTGACGGGTGCGCACTCCACCCTGGAGAGCCCTGGCTTCGTCCTGGCAGGAAGAGACGATGCTCATTGATCTCCTAGCCCACGGTCCCCAGAAGGGAGGGTCAGCATCCCTGGTTGTTCAAGGGTCCATGGTACTTAAATTTCCACAGCACCTGCGATTTATTTTTCTGGAGCGTTCACATCATGTCTTCTTAAAACAAAAGGCTGGGCTTTAGGGGTGGTGGGGCGGAGAAATGGAACAAGGAATTGGAGATCATGTGAGTCTAGTGTGAACCTATGTCCAGACTCCAGGTCTACCTAACTCCTTCCTCTACTTTACCTTTCTGGCCAGAGA
>NW_022103901.1:4255901-4277206 GCF_000313985.2 Echinops telfairi | reverse complement strand
AGGGTGGGGTGGGGTGGGGGCTCGTTTGTTCGCTGTGGACCTCCTGGTCTTCCTCCTTGCCGCATCTTTCACCTGCCGCTCCCTCTCCTTTTCAGAATTTCAGTCTCTCGTTGTGAAGCCTTAACCCACTTCTGGCCCAAAGAACCGTTAAGGACCCAAGGCTGCAGTGTCCCCGACGTCCTCCTCGCCCCCTCCCCTTGGCTCGCCTCTGTGCCCGTTCATCGCTCCAACCCCAGTCCGGACCCGGCCACACCCTGTGTCCCACCCTACCCATGGCCACAGTCAGAGGCACTACCGGTGGCATCTCCCAGTGACCCCCCTTTCTGCTGAGAAGAGAAACAGAATGAAAAGCCAGCGCAGCCTGCTCGCTTGTCTGGTTCTTCCCACAGCCGAACAACGTGCTCGTGGGTCTGGCCATGGGGCTGTGAGGCTGGGACCAGCAGGGACTCCAGGGTAATCTGTGGTGGTCCCTTGCCAATGGGATCCTGGCAATGTCTCGGATTGAATGGGTGTGAACCATAGGGGTTTTCAGGCCCCGCTTTGCAGAACTGCCACCTATCTATCGGCATTGTGGGGTGTGGTGGGGTGTGGTGGCTTGCAGGTGGCTGTGATGCTTGCTGGAAGTTTGGTCAAGTGGAGAGTCAGTGAGAAAGACAAGGCCCTTAATAGATGGATGGACACAGCGGCTCCCACCATGGGCTCCCACGTACCAGCAGTGGGGGGGATGGCTCAGGACTAGGCAGGGTTTCTTGCTGTTGTACACTGAGCCCCTATGAGGTACCCAATAAGAACAGCTTTTAGAAATAAATTCTCAGGCCTTTCTCCCTGGGCCGTCTCAGCTTAGCAGCTCTGCTGAAGCCTGCCCACCGTGGGTGACCCTGTTGGCCTGGGGAACACCAGTGGCTTAGCTTGCCCCATTGACAGCCAAGTGGTGACTGTGCATGAAGTACATTGTCCGGGCATCAAACCAAGGGCTCTTGCCTGGAAAGGGAGAATTCCACCTCAGAACCATCACTGCCCCTGTTTAATCCTGGGGCAGGGAATGTTCACGGACACCTGGATGTTTCAAGAGTGAAGCTGGACATCAACTATGGCGTGCAATGGTGCTCAAAACAAACTCACTGCCTCCGCGTGGATGCCGACTCATCTCGACCCCCTAGGGCAGCGGTTCCCCACCCTCCTCTTGCCCAGACCCTTTCATACGGCTCCTCACGTGGTGGTGACCCCCCAACCATAACATGATTTTCGTTGCTACTTCATCACTGTCATTTTGCTACTGTGATGAATCAGGCGACCCCTGTGAAAGGGTTGTTCGACCCCCAAAGGGGTTGTGACCCGCAGGTTGAGAACCGCTGCTATAGGACAAGGAAGCACTGTCTGAGACTGTAACTCTTTATGGACGTAGAAAGCCTCACTTTTCTCCCAGACTCCACCTCTTTATGCTTAATCCTCTCAAGTCCCACATGGACACCAGATGACGTAACTCCAATTCCTCAGTTACACAGGTCACATGGCAGCTGCGTGTGGCTCGGGCTTCCCTACGGACAGTACAGAACAGAGCAGGTAGCTCATCTCAGAGGGGCTCTGGGTGGCACGACGGGTTACGGTGCTGGAGTGCTAACTGAAAGCCCGGAACAACCATGGAAGAAAGGCCTGGTGATTTACTCCCAAAGCCCCAGCCACTGGAAAGCCCATGGGAAAGTGCATTGACCTGCTTCCTTTAGATCTGTGAAGAGCCGCGCTGTCCCTAAGGAGGTGGGGAAAGGTTTCAGACTGCAATCCCTGACCCAGTCAGAGGAGGTGACCAAGTAGGACCCCAAGGCTGGCAGCAGGTAGGCAGGCAGGTGCTGCAGGGGGAGGGGCTTCTAAAACAGTGACATGACTAGGGTGGGTATCAGAGTGATGGCAGGCATGGTGTTGCGGCCATCACCGGGGAGTGGGGAGGTTGTCCACTTGGCCAATGGGAGGGAGGAGAGGGGAATCAAGGGGCTTGGGCCAGGAGGGGCAGGAGCTTCGACATGCAGTATGCTACCCTGCTTGGAGGTGGGGTGGGCCTGAGCCACTCTGCCCACAGGAGTGAGTACGCCAAGACTTACCACACTGTTTGACACCAACTCTACTGATATCACTGTGTGTCGTAGCCTTCCTTGTGTTTTACACACGTCGGTGGGGGTGATTGGCAGCATGACTGAGCCGTGATGCCGCCAGCCTCCTGCAAACTACAGAAACAAGAAAGCCCTGCAGAGCTTAGATCGCTGTGAGACACACATGAGGCCTTCATGGGTTGGAGTCAACTCAACACCAACTGGAACCAAAGCTGTCGCTGCAAGTCCCCTCGAAAAGCACTGGTCTAAGACTTGCGCGGTCCCCGGTTAGGAGCCAATCAAGGCCAGCCGTGATTGGAATTCGTTGGGAACGCCCAGATAGGAGGATCTGGCAAGAGTAAGGGGAATGAGGAGGGGGCCAGTTATGGTGTGAGAGTGTTTCCCCCAGAGATGTAAACATCCTGACCTGCAGGCACTGTGAACATGGCCTTATTTGCAAATAGGGTCTTTGAAGAGGTTCTCAGTAGCATGAGGTCCTGATGGAGGAGAGGCTGAGCGCTGTCCTTATAAAAGGGAAGAAGAGGCCCAGAGAGGCAGAAGGAAGACAGGCATGTGATGATGTAGCTGCGACCCAAGGAATGCCTGGGGACCCCGGAAGCAAAGAGAGACCAGGAAGGATCTTCCCCCAGAGCACAGATGCCCCAATTACTCAGTGTCTACCCCCGACTCCCGCCCCACCCCATGACTCCTGGCAGCAAAAGACTGTTGTCTTATAGCCCCTCATCCAGGAGAAAGGTATGTATCTGCTTTTGTAACCCCCCCTTGGATTGTTGCAGTGCCTCCCGACCCAAGGGGCAGTGTTGCCCCCACTTTTGGGAAACAGTTTCCCCACTTTGGGAAACGTAGGGCTTCCCGACCTGCAAGGGAACAGGGCTGTGAGGTGGTCCCCTCTCATCACCCCACTTGGTGGTCATGCTGGCAGCTGCCCAGGGAAAGGAAGAGCCAGCTTGAGCATCCTGGTGGTTGGGCTGGTGGGGAGATGAGAGGAGAAAAGCGATGGGGGGCAGCCCCCAGCGCTCTCCAGAGATGGCAGATGTACCCGCGGAGGCGGAAGTGGGGTGGGAGGGAACCCCAAGGCTAATGTTGTCCCCTGGCACTGGCAAAGGACTCACATTCCCTCTATGGGACATATGTTTTCTGAACCGAGAACAATATTTGCGTAATTCATTCACCTCACTTGGGCAGAGCAGCCCTCTCTCTGAAATCCAACTGCAGTGATTTAAAAGGGGGGAGGTAAATTAGGGGGAGAAGGGAGAGAAGACAAGGGAGAGCGAGTGAGCTGCTCTCTGGGGAAATCCAGAGGTAGGTAACCAGAAACCAGAACACCCTTTGCCCTTGGGCGAAGGTCTCCTGGTTAAAATCTGACTTGGTTCATTCCATCCAAGTTAAGTCCTGGGCCTGGGGGTGGGGGGTGGGATCCATGTATCTGGGGTAGCTCAGCATTTCACACTCCCAAATTAGGGAAATGGGTCACCTCCCTGGGACAGTTCGGTCCTGGAGAGATAAACCAGGACCTCCACACGAAGTCCATACCCGTGGGAGGCGGGAAGGGGCTGTGGCATCTCCGCACACAGCCACCAGCCCGGCCTGTGAAACCGATTTCCGCACCTCCGGAGGCCCTCTGCCAAGCGCATCTATTTTAGACCCTGCAGCCAGATGGCAGCCACCAGTTGGGTGCAGAGAGCCCAAGAGCCTCAACTTCCCAACTCCATCCCTCAAGGGCCCGCTCTCCTCCCAACCTCAGCCCCCCCTCAATCCGCATACCCACCAGGATCGTCCCCACCAGGAGACAGGTGCAGTGTGAGGTTGGCATGTCTTGGGCCAGTGGAACCTGGGGTGTCTGAGCTGAAGTCGACATTTCTCGGGGCAATTGGGAGCACCCACCTTGTTTGTCCCCCGAAATGCCGCCCTGGCAAGAGTGGGGTGAGTCTACGGCTCCCTGTGTGTTAAGGACCCGGTGCCGGCGCTCTCATTGGGGTTCTCAGGTGTCTCCTGCTGCTCGGGCAAAAAGGCTTCCAGGAGAAGGAGCAACGCTGGACAGCTCAGGGAAATGGGTTATAAACGGGGCTTTTCACGTCTCTAAGTTACTGGTTCAGCTTGGGTCCCGAGAGAGACAGCCAGCCGACTCCCCCCTCACCCCACCCCACTGAAGAAGCCAGGGGTCTCGGGCCGCCCCCAAGCACCAGGACAGCTGAAAACTCAGGCCACCCCCACGGTGAATGTCACATGGTGTGGCTGTCAACCCCTGGACCATGTCTCCTCCAAGACTCTGTGGGTAGCCTCTAAACTGCAACCCTAGGTGGAGGCCAGCGATGATGCCCCGTCTCCCTCGGAGACAGGGAGGGTTCGTTCCCAGACCACTGCAATAAAGCAAGCACCACTGTCAGGCAAGTGACAGAAGTGTGTGGGTTACGGACAGCAAGGTCAGCTATTTCAATCTACCAGGGACCACTGGTACTGGGTGGGGCTAGACATGAAGCTGTCTACTCTCATCAAGATTTATAGTCTCAACAAACGGCCAGCTAGCTGGGAAGAAGCATGCACCAGCCTGTGTGATCACGGGGTGTCGATGGGATCATGTTTCAGGCATCAGAAGACCCCAAACAATCATAGATATGTGAACGAGGGGGGCTGAACTGGAGATCCCAAAGCCCATCTATAGACAATTGGACATCCCCTCACCACAGAAGGGTCATAAGGAAGGGAGGAGCCAGGCAGGGTGCAGTATAGCACTGAGGACACATACGACATTCCTCTAGTTCTTTAATGCGCCCCCCCCACCAGCCCCACTATTGTGACCCCAATTCTACCTTACGAATTTGGCTACACCAGAGCGTGTACACTGGTACAGATAAGAGCTCTCCACACACAGAATCCAGGACAGAATATAATAATTTATCAATTTTCAAGGGTTCCTGAAGGTGGGAGGGCGGGAGAGGGAGGGGGGAAAAAGAGGAGTTGATACCAAGAACTCAACTAGAAAATAAACATTTAGAAATTGATGATGGCAACATGTACAAATCTGCTTGATACAATGGCTGTATGGATTGCTATAAGAACTGTAAGAGCAATAACAAAAAAGAGCTGTAAGAGCCCCCAACTAAATGATCTTAAAAAAAAAAGGGGGGGGTGGTTACAGTCTCGGAAACCCCCAGGAGCAGTTCCACTCTGCCGTTGTCTGGGGTCGCTGCGGGTCGGAAGGGCCTCAGAGGCCACGGGTCTACGAGGTGCTCAATGGCACGAGGAACACGTCGGAGACGTGGTGAGAACGGCCCGCGTGGGGCGCAGAGACCCAGAGCGAGCGCAGGATGTTGGGGAAATAGTGCCGACAGACTCGCTCTGCGCGGAGAATGGCCACAGATGAACCAGCCTACCAATGAGCAGCCAGCCGTCTCTGTGCACCCACTAACGCTCGGCCACGGGGCACAGTGCCACTGCTGGTGAGTGGCCGTATCTCCGTGCAGCACCGCACACTGACGTGCACTCAGACGAGGTGGGCCTGTGTGCCCGCCAGGAGCTGGCAAACGGGTCAAGGACTTCCAGCAAGGACACCTTGGGCGGCTCCATGGGACACGGGTGCTCATGGAGCTCCCGACCCACATTCAGAAGGGCAGGCCCTCAGAGACACTGACCCCTGGGGGTCAGCCCTGGGGCCCACTGGTCCTTCCACTCGTGCTGGCCAGCCCACTCTTCTGGGGCACTGCCATTCCTAGGGGGGAGGCTGACCAGGAAGGCCTCCTCAGAGTCCTGCTGCCAGCCAAGACCAGAGCCCAGAGGAAGGACGACGGCGACCTCCAGGCCTGCCATGCGCTGCAGCCCTGCCGGCCAGGGTCACCACCCATGGGGCTGCCTTGATGGGGCCTTTCCCCACCTGCAACTTCACCTGACCCTCGTAATCGCCCTCAAGTGAAGCCAGTACGTGGCAATTACCCAGCACAGGCGATGGTTGGAGCCAGATAGCGCCCAACATGATAGCCCGAGACGTCAGCGGAAGAGATATCCCGTGGGAGAGGGGGAGCAGGGGTCATCGGAGCAGACCGTCTGACCCGGAGAGCTTTGGGGGCGTTTGGTCCCCCGAGTGGAAGGAGGGGCACAGGAAGAAGAGGGAGGCAGCAGAGTCAAGCGGGTGAGGCAAAAACACCAATGTGGATTACAGCCGCAAGGCAGAAGCAAGCCAAGGGCTTGTCCACCAACAAAGGGAGGAAGCGTGGTCTAGTCATGCAGCGTGTTCGCTTTGGGTCAAAAAAAGAAACTGGATTGCTGATGTCACATGCCACACGATGTGGAGGGACCCTGACAACGCGGTGCTGATGGGAAAAGGGAGACAGAGGAGACTTTCTGCTCCCATGAAGAGCGACAGACTCAGACACCCACAGGGCAGCTCAGTCCTGTCCTAGAGGGTCCTCTGCCCCGTCCTAGAGGGTCTTCTGAGTCCGCATTGGCTCAATGGCAATGAGTTTGGTTTGGGGGAGTGAAAACGAAAAGTCAGATGCGGAAGGATAAATATTGTTATGACCCCACTTACAGAAAATAGCTACTATTGAGCTTGCTGTGAAGGGCTGTTGGCTCTGATTCACAGCAACTGTGGGGGCAGCGGAAGGGAACACCGCCCAGTCCTGGGTCTGCCTCAGCGTTGTTGACCTGCTCGAGCCCACGGTTGCAGCCAACGTGTCAGTCCATCTCCCGGAGGGCCTTCCTGTGTTCCGTTGCCCCTCTACTTTACCAAGCATGACCCCTTTTCCAGGGACTGGTCTCTCCTGATAACAAAGTATGTGCAACCATCCTTGCCTCTAAGAAGCATTCTGACTGTACTTCTTCTAAGACAGATCTGTTTGTCCCGACGGTCCGTGGTGCTTTCCATCTTTGCCAGCACCATCCTTCAAATGTGTGTTAGTCTGGGTTAACCAGAGAAACAAATCCAAGGATAATCATATGTGTGTGAGAGACAACTTTATATCCAAGAGTAATTATAGATTGAGAAAACATCCCAGCCCAGTCCAGAACAAGTCCATGTAGGTGCAGTATTATCTATATGCCCAATACTAGTCCATGGATTTTTATAGAGACTCTTGCAGCACATGCAATGATGTGCAGGAAGATCACAGGACAGTGGGTGGAATGTATTTCGGAAGCATCTCAGCGCTGGCGTGGGTCTCCACGTGGCTCCTCCAGCTCCAGGGCTCTGGCTGCCATCAGCGTAGCTCCAAGTGGCTTGTCAGCAGGAATGTCTCGCAGGGAGATGAAGCAGAGAGTGTATGTGGCCTCCGGTGAGCAATTTACCCCTTTGCACCTCCAAATGAAGTCATCAAGCTGTAACCTGATTGACGGGCTAGACTCCACCCCTTCGCAAGTTGACAGGAGATGATGTCACTGCCACAAGGTGCATCTCTGGTGTCTTGCTTGCTCCTCATACAGCTTGCATCTGCATATGAGGCAGCCGGAAAGACCGTGGTTTGGGTCATGTGAACCTTCATCCTCAAAGGGACCTCTTGGCGCTCCATCACTTGAAATAGGTCCTGAGCGGCAGATTTGCTAATACGGTGAGTGCTGTGTTTTCCTGGCTGCAGCTTCCACGGGCATTGATTGTAGACCCAAGTGTAGGCATAGGCAGCGAGAGATGCATTCCTGGGTATTTACTGGGGGCTGAGGAAGAGGGCAAATGGGGCATTGCTGCTCAAGGGACACAGAGTTCCTGTTCACGGCGATGGAAAAGGTTTGGGGTGTGAATCGTGGTATTATGTGGGTCTACTGAATTACCACCAATCTGTCCCGTTGAGAGCAGTTGGTGTGGCAACACTGTGCTTCTCTATCTAGTGCACCACAATAAAATGGGGCAGGGTGGTGAGATTGTCCCAGAACAGTGGGGCCAGCAGTGGTGACGGGAGGGTGGTGTGGGATGTGGCATCTCCCAGATCTGTGTGGAGGGGCGCCCCCTGCTGGATGTGGGCGTTGACAGGAAAAAGACCATCATGGCTCCCAAGTATTGGAAGCGTTCGAAACACATGGTTTCAAGTCTCCCTCCCAACCACCCTGTTGTCTTCTCCTCTTCACAGTGAGGAAACCAGGGCTCTGAGGAGAAAGAGACATTTGAACACAACCCAGGAGTAGAACTGAGGCAGGGTGGCTATGGAGCCCGGCCCTGACCTATTTTACAAACAAAAGTAGGCCTCCGTCCCTGCTCGGGCTTGACAGGGAGGGAGGATGATTCTCCTCCAGAAGCAATGGGCCTGGCCCGTCTCACACCCTCTTCTCACTCAAATCTCCTTCCTTTTCCCATACCCTGTCTCAGCCGAGACTCTCCTCAAGAAGTGGAACTCATGCTAACAAGCACGGAGGCTCGGTCACGTTCCCTTCCTTGTCGCCGGCCATGCGGACCTGTCTTGCCACGCCAGCTCTCTCTTCTGCCTGACTGGTTTCCGGCTCGGGGAACCTCCATTGTCTCTTGCTGACGAGCAATTCTTGGACTTCACTGAAATATATATTTACTTTTACAATGGTAAAACGATGTTCTCTGTCTCTTATATAATATATTGTCCTTCAGCCTGACTTGCTCTGTGACATAGGGGAAGAAAAGATTTGTGTGTATGCGGTTAATATAAATACGTGGGGTGTGTGTGTGTGTGTGTGTGTGTGTGTGACAACTGTGAGGATGGCGCAGGACTGATGCGTGCTTCACTCTGTGGCACAGACAGTGGCTATGAGTTGGAATGAACTCGATGTCACTGGACAGCAACGACAAAGCCAGTGGACGCGTGGCAGGGCCCCAGCAGCGCTCAGGCTTGGGGCCGCCCCTGGAGGCCGACGCCGAGTCCCAGCGAGGGGACAGTTCTATCTCGCTCTCAGACCAAATATCAAGGAGGTGCCATCTGGCAACGACATAATCGATAGGTGGACCTCCGACCCTAGCCAGAGGGTCTCAAACTCGATGGCGGCCGTACAGAAGAGGGCAGACCTGACCCCAGGTGTTGCCGAGACTGTAACTGTTTGCGGGGATCAGAAAGCTTGGTCTCTGTCTCAGAGCTGCTGCTGGTTTCAAAAGACTGACGGTGCGTTCGCAGCCCAGCGTGTAGCCGTGACGCCCCCAGGGCCCCACTAAGAGTGTCTAGTTGACATAACAGCGAACTACCTCGCCAGGTTCACCCGCTTGGTCGCCCTTTCAGGACTTCGATTCTCTCTGGGGTTGACCAATACGCCATTGTATGGATGGACCCATGCGGTCGGTCCACGCATCTGTTGGTGCAAGTAGAGACTTGCTTGTGGGCCCAACGAGAGCCGTTCACGTTCTCCACATGGTGGGAGGTGGGGAGACAGTTACCCCCCCACCCCCCACCCCCGGCAGGAGTCATTCTCCACTCCTATTTGAGGGCCTCCTGCTTGGTCAGTGATCAGCCCACCATGAGCGTCATGCCAGCAGAACAACTTCTCTGATTTTACAACCTGCCCCTCCAGCCCCGAGCCCGAGGAAGTCAGCATGGCCTAGGGTGTGAGATCACCTCTGAGCCTGGAGAGCAAATGACTGACACATCCCAGGATGCAGCAGGAAGCAGGGCTCTGGTCTCCAGTGCACTTAGGACTCCAGGGATTAGACTCTTTGCAGCTTCTGTTAGCATCAGTTACCACGCTGATGGCTCCGTCCAAGAATTCTCTGCAGTCTTTAAAATGATACCCTTGGGAGCTGATACCAAGGGCTCAAGTAGAAAGAAAATGTTATGAGAATGATGATGGCAACATAGGTACAAATGTACTTGACACATGGATGGATGGATGGATGGATGGATGGATGGATGGATGGATGGATGGATGGATTGTGATAAGAGCTGTACAAGCCCCCAAGAAAACAATTATAGATATATATGTATATGTATGTATATATACCCATGTAATGAAAAGAAATGAGCTGTTAAATGCCAAAAAGCCATGGAGCAACCTGAAATGCATATTGCTAAGTGAAAGAAGCCAGACTGGAAAAGAAAAGAAAAAAAAGCAGCATACTGTTCTGATTCCAACTATATCCTCGGTTCTCAACCTGTGGGTCGAGACCCCTTTGGCGTAAGGTGACCAGACATCCTGCTTTTTAAAAATTTTTCCCATATCCCACGACATTTTTTTAAAGTCCCGATTTTTGGAAAGAATGCACGACAAGCTAGGGTATACGGTTTTTTGGCTGCCATGTGGCTATTTCACCAGGATATGAGTTTTATCTTTACCTTATCTTTGGGGGTCAAATGACCCTTTCTTTCTTTCTCATTTCTTAAAATCATTTTATTGGGGGATCGTACAACTCTTATCACAATCCATCCATCCATACATTGTGTCAACCACATTTGTATATTTGTTGCCATCATCATTCTCAAAACACTTTCTTTCCACTTGAGCCCTTGGTATGAGCTCCTCATTTTTCCCCTCCCTCCCCCACCATCCCTCCCTCACAAACCCTTGATAATTTATAAATTATTATTGTCATGTCTTACACTGTCCGACATCTCCCTTCACCCATTTTTCTGTTGTCTGTCCCCAAGAGAGGGGATTATAGGTAGATGCTTGTAATCAGTTCCACCTTTCTACCCCACAGTCTCAGTATTGCCACCCTCACCACTGGTCCTGAAGGGTTCATCTGTCCTGGACTCCCTGTGTTTCCAGTTCCTATCTGTACTAGTGCACATCCTTTGGTATAGCCAGATTTGTAAGGTACAATTGGATCATGGTAGTAGGGGGTGGGGGGAAGCATTTAAGAACTAGAGGAACGTTGTTGTTTCATCATTGCTACACTGCACGCTGACTGGCTCATGTCCTCCCCACGACCCTTCCGTAAGGGGATGTCCAGTTGCCTACAGATGGGCTTTGGGTCTCTACTCCGTACTCCCCCTCATTCACAATGATATGATTTTTTGTTCTTTGATGCCTAATACCTCATCCCTTTGACACCTCATGATCACACAGGCTGGTGTGCTTCTTCCATGTGGGCTTTGTTGCTTCTGAGCTAGATGGCCACTTGCTTATAATTTTTATTTTTTAAAGATCATTTTATTGGGGGCTCTTACAGCTCTTATTATAATCCATACACCCATTGTATCAAGCAGATTTGTACACACGTTGCCATCATTATTTTCTAAGCATTTACTTTTTATTTGAGCTCTGGGCATCAGCTCCTCTTTTTCTTCCCATCCTCGTGACCCTTGGATAAATTATAAATCATTATTATTTTCATATTTTACACCAAACACTGTCTCTCTTCCCCCACAGTTTCTGTTGTTCCTCCCCTGGGGACAGGGTGGTGGTGGTGATGTGTTGATCATTGCGAACGGTTCCCCCTTGCTCCCCTCCTCCACACAGTGTTTTTTATTGTGTGTATTTCATTGCTGTTGAGAATTTACACCGCAGCACATGCAGCCATGCAGTTGTTTCTTCATGTGCAAGTCAACGCCAGTGGCGACATTCTTCAAATTATGAAATCATTCCTTTTTCGGGGCTGCTCCTCCCTCGTTAACATACATCCACTGTCCCCCCTGAAAGTTCCTACCTAACCATTCAAGTTGCTGTTGTCAATTTGATCTCCTATAGCTACTTCTTGAAAGAGTATGATGGTCAAAGCAGATCTTTTTCGTCATTGTGCATTGGGCTGCTAACAGAATGGTCAACTGTTCGAAACCACCAGCCACTCCACAGAGGCAAGATGAGGTGTCTGCTCCCATGAAGATATGAATTCTTGTAAACCCACAGGGGCAGTTCTACTCTGTCCTACAGGGTCACTGTGACAGAATTGACTCGAGGGCAGTGGGTTTTCTGTTGCTTGGCAGGGTTTTTAAAAAAAATCATTTTATTGAGGGCTCATATAACTCTTTTTTTTTTTCTTTTTTAACATTTTATTAGGGGCTCATACAACTGTTATCCCAATCCATACACACATCAATTGTGTAAAGCGCATTTGTACATCGTTTCTCAAAACATTTTCTCTCCATTTAAACCCCCGACATTAGGTCCTCATTTTTCCCTTCCCTCCCCGCTCCCCCTTCCCATAACTCTTATCATAATCCGTGTATCCATCCATTGAGTCAAGCACATTTGCACATTATTGTTTGGTTTTAAGAAGACTTTAAGAGCTATTTTTTAGCCATTTTGATCTCAGGGGCTCAACTCCCCTCCAGGCTCCAGGAAGGCTAGAGTGGGTAAGAATTTAAAATCCTATTCTACATCTCCACCATTTTGTGTGGGGGGAGAGGCCAGCCCCCCACAACTATGGCTAAGATACATAAAGATTATAATAAAGTCATAGAGAGCGTGAGAGGTAGAAGCGCTATTGAAATGATGGAGTCAGACACATTTCATGGTAGCAGGCTCGCCTCCTGATGGCCATGATCTTACCAGCCAGGTCCACGCACAGCGTGGGCCAAGGGCAGCAGAGCGAGGCAAGGTGGGCCAGAGACCCCCGTTTATTGCTAACCAAGGCTTATATCTCCTAAGGGGGTGTGATTACAGGTAATCACACACGTCACAGGAAGGGGCTGTACAATGGGCAATACAAGCAATAGGAAGGGGATATACAATGGGCATAGGCGTTACAGGAAGGAGATGCGGTAGGGGTGTACACATGATAGGAAGGGGAGGGACTAGAGGTATACATGTGACTAGATTCATGATGGCTGCCAAACCTTGGCCACCTCTGAGTGGGCTTGACCTCCCTGGCCTCTCCTTCAGGGAAACAATCTACTACTATCCTTATCAGAAGGCAGTGGGCCCTACTTGTGGCATAAACAGTGGTGTCTGCTTGCTCTGGGTGGCTGATAACCCTTAGGGAGAATAACCCTGACCTACTTCTGTTGACCGCCAAGTGTATAGTCATCCGCCACGTGTAGCAAGCAGCTAAGTTTGCATATATTTGGGGGAGACAACTTGGGAGAAATCTTTGTGTCCCACCATTTTGGGTCACTTTTGCTGTTCTTTTTTTGTAATGGACTGATTTCTCTCAACAAAATGCCCTGCACATCCATTCGTGTCCCAAAGTGACCCAGGAGCTCATTCTCCTGTGGGTAAATCGGATCCCATTGTCCTCATTGGCTTTCAACTTGGACAAGGCTTTATTCTGCTAGGCATGTTTACATTTGTTGTCGTAAGGGGTTCTCTCTAGCCTTATTAGAGGCCGTGGCTTGTGGAATGGCTGTCTTCATTTAAACAATTCTCTTCTGTGCTGTCCCTCCACGCTGGGTTCCCTCTGCTCCTGAGCTGTGGTTTTCCCATGAGTTCTGTGCCCCCGGCTTGCCTTCCTCTGGTGACACCTACAGGCGGCTGCAAGATTTAGATCACCAAAAAATAATTTAAAAAGCCAAACTCCCTGCTGTCCAGTAGATGGGGACTCAACAGCAACCCTATAGGACAGGTGGTATAGACTGGCCGGCCCTCTTTAAGGGAGTAGAAAGCCTGGTCTTTCTCCCACGCAGCGGCTGCTGATTTAAAACTGCTGCCCTTTCGGATCACAGCCCAGAGCGTAACCACTAGTGAAGAAAAAATAAGAGATCTAGAGAACTCAGGGCTGCCCTGGAAAAAATAGAGATCTAGAGAACTCAGGGCTGCCCTAGAATGAATACGCTGTAGCTCACGCACGCATGTGTGCGCCAAGATTTTAACAATGAACACTCTCATAGTTACTCCTGAAAGCCTTCATGCCCTACGGGGGCGGAGTCGTTTGGAAAAGGATACCGTCCTCAGTGGCATGGCAGGATGGGCGCAGGAAATGCCACTGAATTGCAACATTGTAAAAACTGCTGAGTTGGCAAATGTTCTATTGCATTTATTTTATTTTGGGGGGGGGGGCTCATACAGCTCTTATCACACAATCCATACAGTTATCCATTGTGTCAAGCACATTTGTACATTTGTTGCCATCATCATTTTTTAAACATTTTCTACTTGAGCCCTTGGTATCAGCTCCTCATTTTTCCCCTCCCTTTCCACCCCCTCCCTCATGAACCCATGATAATATATAACAAATTTTTTTTCATGTCTTACACTGTCCGATGTCTCCCTTCACCCGCTTTTCTGTTGCCCGTCCCCCTGGTCGGTCTCCCCTTTCTCCCCCCACCTCCCCCTTAATCTCCTGGTATTGCTTCTCTCATTATTGGTCCTGAGGGATTTGTCTGTCTTGGATTCCCTGTGTTTCCAGCTCTTATCTGTACCTGTGTAAATGCTCTAGTCTAGCCGGATTTGCAAGGTAGAGTTGGGATCATGATAGTGACGGGGAGGAAGTATTAAAGAACTAGAGGAAAGCTGTGTTTCATTGGTCTACACTGCACCCTGACTGGCTCATCTCTTCTTGTTACCCTTCCATAAGGAGATTTCCAATTGTCTACAGGTGGGCTTTTGGTCCCCACTCCGCACTCCCTCTCTTCACATGGATATGATTTTTGTTCTGGGTCTTTGATGCCTGGTACCTGATCCTGTTGGCACCTCATGATCACAGGCTGGTATGCTTCTTCCATGTGGACTTAGTTGCTACTCAGCTAGATGGCTGCTTGTTTATCTTCAAGCCTTTAAGACCCCAGAAGCTATATCTTTTGATAGCCGGGCACCGTCAGGTTTCTTCATCACATTTGCTTATGCACCTGCTTTATCTTCAGTCGTGTCAGGAAGGTGAGCATCATGGAATTCCAGGTTATTAGAACAAAGTCTTCTTGCATTGAGGGAGTACTTGAGTAGATAGGCCCAATATCTGTCTGCTACCTTAACACTTAACATATAAATATATGTACATAGATCTATTTCCCTATTGTTATATAAATATATTTACATATGTACATGCCTTTATTTAGACCTCTATAAATGCCCTTCCCCTCCTAGTTCTTTCCTCTATTTCCTTTACTTTCCTCTTGACCCACTACCATGTCCAACCTTCATTTGGATTTCAGTAATTCCTCTCGGTTTCTTTGCCCTGATCAAGCCCCACCAGGCATCCTTTGCCCTCCCCGCCATCGATTTTAGATCACTTGTCCCTTGGTTTGTTAACACCCACTTCCTTTCCCCTGCCTCCCCCTCTCCCGTGTCTCCCCAGAAACATCAGTCCCATTGTTTTCTCCCCTGGATTGTTTATCCTGCCTCTCTGAGCTAGATAGACATGCAGAGACAATAATAAGCACAAAAACAAGACAGAGCAAAATTAAACAGCAAAAGAAAATGAAAAAACAAAAACAACACCACCAAAAAAAGACCAACAACAACAAAAAAGAAAAGCCTATAAACAGTTCCAGGTCTGTTTGTGGACCTTTAGGAGTGTTTTCTCCTCTGAGTCTGATGGGGTGCCACACCCTGGCCCCAAAGTCTATCTTTGGTATTCCCCGGGGACTTCACTGCTTTGCTCCCCTTACTGCTCTGTTGCACACCCGTAACGCTTTGCCCCAGTGTGGTGGGATTGCATTTATTTTTATCTCAATAAAAGTTTTAAAAAAAGAAAGAAAGAAAGAAAAACTTAGTGCTTTACACAAGATCAAAGAAATGTTCTAAACTGCATTGTGGTGATGATTAGCCCACTCATTGACATGACCGAATCATCAGATTGTATGTTCTGTGAACTATCTGCCAATAAAACTGTGGACAGCAAAAATAAATAAGTAAAGTGATTCCAAAGAAAAAGAAATTTCCCTTCCAGGAATTTATCATTTTTGTAAGTGTGTGATTGTCACAGTTCTCTGGTATCGCCATAACCGAAGGATCACAAGGGTGCCTTGAAGACACAGAACTTCATCTTCTCGCCGTGGAGAAGGTGAGGAATCTAAGTCCGGTTGCTGTGGCTGGAGGAAGGCTTCCTTGCTCTGTTGGCTCTGGAGACCAGCCCCTGTCTCTTGGAGCTTCTTCTGCTCCTGAGCCAGGTCCACAGCCCCACCTTGGCATCCCTCCCCTGGCTTCTTTCATTTCCTTCACATTTCATGATCACAAGTAGCATGGACCGCCAAAGGAACACAAGCTCTGTCTTGGAAGAAGTACAGCCAGACACTCCTTCGAAGTGAGGATGAGGCTGGGAAGCTGACGGCCTGGGATGGAGGGGGAGCACGGATGGCAGTGAGAGGGGAGGGGAGGGCATAGATGACGGTCAGGCCCCACCCGATGACACTGACCATCCCAACTTATGGGAAGGGAAGGGATGTTGGCATGAGTGAGATATGTCAATAAAAATATTATTTTTAAAAAATCAAAAGAAATGAAGAGGACCAGACTTGGTCTCACATACTCTGGACATGCTGTCAGGAGGGACCAGTCCCTGGAAGAGGACATGCGCTGGGTAAACTGGAGGGGCAGTGAGAAAGAGGAAGACCCTTGCAAGGTGGATTGACACAGCGGCTGCAACAATGCGCTGAAATATAAGACCAACTGTGAGGATGGTGCTGGACTGGGCATCGTTTCCTTCTGTTGTACATAGAGCCGCGGTTCTCCACCTGTGGGTCGTGACCCCTTTGTGGGTCGAACGACCCTTTCACGGGGGTCGTCTGATTCATCACAGTAGCAAAATGACAGTGATGAAGTAGCAACTAAAATAATGTTATGGTTGGGGGGATCAGCACCACATGAGGAACTGTATGAAAGGGTCACGGCATGAGGAAGGTTGAGAACCTCTGACCTAGAGGCACTGTAAGTCAGAACTGACCTGAGGGAAACCTAACAACAAAAACAACAATTCCGCCTTATTTACATAACCAAGACTGCTCATTCCCAAGTGGGCCTGGAATCACAGACATAGAGCTAGGATTTGCCTTGTACTTTGGGGTGGTGACCAATTCCATCCATGACACCAGCCAAGGCCAGGGGGCGAACTGCATGAAAGAAGCAGGGAGAGTACAGTAATTCCAGAATGTTCCCAGAACCAGGACTTACGTGGTTCCCATCAGCCAGAGCGGGGAAGCTTCATCACATCTGGACATCAAGGTGTGAACTCAGACGGTGCCACATCCACGAAGGGACAAACCTGGCCCTAGACCAGAGGTTGCTCTGAGTCAGCCTGTGTTAGCCCAGATTGACTAGAGAAACAAAACCATAGACACTTACACGTGTGTAAGAAACAGCTTTACTGTATATAAAAGAGCAATTGTATATTAAGAAAACATCCCAGCCCAGTCCAGATCAAGTCCCATAATATCCCTTATGCCTGATACCAATCTATAAATTCCTCTTCAGACTCACGCAACACATGCAATGGCGCCGAATGCAGCAAGATCACAGATGAGTGAGTGGAAAGTCTTGTGGCTCCAGTGGCAGTGGAAGCATCTCAGTGCTGGCGTGGGTCTCCACGTGGCTCCTCCAGCTCCAGGGCTCTGGCTCCATCCGCATAGCTCCATGTGGCTTGTCAACAGAAGGACAAAGCAGATAGAATGTGTTTCTGGCTCCGCCTCCAGGGAGGAAGACAGGAGTTCCCAGAGTCATCAGGAGAAGGCCATGCCCACCCAGAGGCCTCATTGGATAAGATCCGGTTGACTGGCTAGGCTCCACCCCTTCCTCAAGTGGACAGGAGATGATGTCACTGCCACACTGCCTAACAACGCTTTGTAGCAAGCCTCAAGGGGATCCGGATCGATGGAAAACAGAGCAACAGATACATGACCAATGTCACGGAATCAAACCCCTGCAAGATGCTGAATTGGCAAATATGTCTTAACTGTATTTTGGCATAGTGCTTATGCCTTGGTCTGCTAAGTGAAAGATCGGTTGTTTGAAACCACCCGCTGCTGTGCAGGAGAAAGATGAGGCTATACCTACTCCTGTAAAGAGCGACAGTCTGGGAAACCCACAGAGTCGGAATGACTCGATGGCAGTGAGAACTATTTTCAAGGTACTCGTCTCTGCCCCAGAATAAAACTCGAAACTGAAAATATCGAGAGATAGAAAGAAGGAGTCCTCGTGTGCAGTGGGTTATGCCTGGGGCTGCGACCAGGAAAGTCAGCAGGATGCACGCACCAACTGCGCCCACGAGGAAGAGGAAGCTGTCTACTCCAGGACGGAGCTGCCGCCTCGGAAAGCCAGAGGGGCAGTTCTTCCTTGTGCCATAGGGTCGCTGTGAGTTGGAATCTGCTCTATGGGGCCGTGCGTTTGAGTGAGATACACAGAGAGAAGAGCCCGGGACGCAGTGGATGACGCGATGCGCTGTGAACTGCAAGGCCAGCAGTTCGAGTCCAGCAGCAGCTTGCTGTGTGGGTGGACAATAAAGCTGTCTGCTCTTGTTAAGATTTACAATCTCGGAAACTCTTGGGGACAGTGCTCCTCAACTTGATGAGTCAGCATCGGCTCTATGGTGGTGTTTTGTGTGTGTGTGTGTGTTATATAGATATATTCTATATATCATATGCCCAGCAACCAAGGCAAAATTCACAATATCTGACATTGATCAAAAAACTACCAAGCAAGCCAACAGTCAAAGTGTACAACTCAGAGTGAGGAGAAATCATTAATCCAGTGAAAATGGCACAGGTGGAAGAATTCGTGGCTGAAGACAGTAAACCAGTTCTATGTTAAATTTAATGAGCTCTGGTAGGAGCCCTGGTGGTGCAGTGGTAATGTGTGGGGCTGTGATCCGAAAGGTCAGCAGTTTGAAACCACTCGCTGTTCCTTGGGGACAAAACTGGGCTTTCTACTCCCTTAAAGAAGGGCAGTCTCAGGAACTCCCAGGGGCAGCTCTCCCCTGTCCTATAGAGGCCCAATGAGTCGGCATCAACTCAATGGCGTAAGTTTGGCCTTTTTTTTTTCACTGGTGAGTAAGCAACATCACCTACAACAACCAACGAGAAAAGGTTGGTGGTTCAAACCCACCAGCCGGTCTGAGGGGGAAAGATGAGACTCTCGGGAAGAAAAGGAGTGGCGAACTGCTTGCATAAAGAGTACAGTGACGATGCTGTGTGCAGCCGCCCTGCTCTGAGAATCAACACCTGCTCTGAGGCCATGGGTTTGGACTTTCTGTCTGTTTTTAATTTGAATGTGAATTTTATGTTTTCATTCAAATGCAATCTAACTTGGGTTGTTTTGTACATGTCTTCATTGAACTATACATTTAAAATAGGTCTAAACAGGTTAGCCTCTCCCTGGAGATCGTGTCGCTGGGACTCACAGTCTGCGGTCTTTGCAGACTGACTTGGTAGCCTGCATTTAAGATTCCTTCACGCGGGTTGGTTGGTTTATTTGTTTTTTCCCCCGAGTTCTTTTTTAGTTTTGTTTTCTTTTGTCTTCTCCACGCCTTCCTGGAACTGAGAAAACGGCATCGTTCGGACACACCACCGTGTGTGCATTCAGTCCCCTACGGAGAGGCATCTTGGTTGCTTACCATTTTTGACAAGGCGGCATCAAGCCGCTATAAATATTCCCGTGCCGCTCCTTCTGCAGACAGACGTTTCCGGCTCATTTGGGCAAGTAACTGGGACCGTGACTGCTGGCTCGAATGACAGGCCTGTGTTTAACTTGGTAAGACGCTGCCAGACTGCCTTCCAAGATGGGGTGCCATTCTGCATCCCCCACCCCACCCCCCATCATAGCAATAGATGTCGCTCCATGTCCTCGCCAGGAGTGGGTAACACAGTGTTGCTGCTGCTGAGAATGTAGCTGGGGGAACATACACCAGTGATGTGTGCAGTTCCCTGTCGTGGATGTCATTGTGCCATCTGCGGGACCCTTCTCCCCCCCTCTCTCTGAGATGTGTGTTTCCCACTACCGTACACTCACAGGTCCCTAATCCTTGCAGTTGCTGCTGTCAACTTGATCCCACGGAGATCGTTCTTAAGAGAGCACCATGCTCAGGGCAGCCTCTCTTTACCTGTTAAGCTAAACCCATTGAGGCCAACTCAGGGTGGCCCCGGGGACAGTGTCCAAGGCTGGCCTCCGTGTGGGAGCAGATGGCCTCCTCTTTCTCCTGCAGGGGGGGGGGGGTGTGTGGCTTCAAACCGCCAACTGCTGGGCCATCGGGATCCTGATACGGGTGGCACCAAAGGAAACGTGTGATCAGTGACACCGGACTGCATAGGTGGGAGTTGCTGAGCAGGAAAAGTATTGGGTGCATATATTTTTCACCTCAACTGAAAAGAAGAAGAAAAGGAGGAGGAGGAGGAGGAGGAGGAGGAGGAGGAGGAGGAAGAGGAAGAGGAAGAGGAAGAAGAAGAAGAAAGAAGAGACTCAGTCCTTTTGGCAGACTCAGTAATCCTGGCATGTGAACGGGAACGTGGCTGATGAGCCGTCCACGCTGAGCCCAGTCCAGATTGTTCGCCCACACCACTGTTAGCAAATAAAACCTTGGTCTGAAGGCACTACCTTTTGGAGTGGATTTTTAAGTATCAAACGTGCTAAACCATCGAAAATGGACACATCCTCCCAATGCCTTGAGGTTAAGATGAGCTTCAGGGTCCATCTTTCTGAGCCATGCCCTCGATGCCCAGAACACGATGCACAGCCCCACACTTCCCACTCCCTGCTTGGGCACCTCTCACACCTCCGTTGCTCATGAACCCAACCTGTTCCTTCCATCAGCCTGGCCTCTTCTTTTCCTCCAGGCCCCCTGCCACACGTATCTGTGTATTTGGTGGTTGAGTGTTTGTTTCTCTAACCAGCGGAGCTTCTGTCTGTCTTGTTTGCCACTGTCGCCCCACCAGCATGTAGATGAAAATTGCTTGCCACTTAGACGCCGCTCAGCAATTGCACTCGGATGCGTGAATGCTCAGTACCTTGAGGAAGAGCCACTAGGCTGAAAAGTGCTGTTGCCTTTCCTCCTACTGATCGAATTGGGCATTTTTCATTTGATCTTGACCTTGGGTTTGGTCTATCAGGAACCAGTGAAGCACTCGGGGTGGAGTAAGAAAGTCGTGAGAATGGAATTTTAGTTCAGAAGTACAAACTGCTTATTTCCAAATTCCGTGTAGAGGAGGTGCTTGTCTTGGTTTTAAATTCCATTTTGTAAATTTGCAGACATTCACAAAAGCAGAAAGAATTATATAATCAGTTCCTGCGTGCATATAACTATTTTTCTCCTCAGCAGTTCAAACCTACCAGCCGCTCCACAGGAGAAAGATGAGGCTGTCTGCTCCTGTAAAGATACACCAGCTTGGAAGCCCACAGGGGCCGTTCTACTCGGCCAGATGGGCTCACTGTGAGTTGGAATTGACTTGCTGGCAGTGAGGGAGGGAGCAAGCGAGTGAGTGAGTGAGTGGTGAGAGAGTGAGAGAGTGAGTGAGTGAGTGAGTGAGTGAG
>NW_022103901.1:4254177-4255100 GCF_000313985.2 Echinops telfairi | reverse complement strand
GTGGGTGGGTGGGTGAGAGAGTAAATGGGTGGGTGGGTGAGGGAGTGAAAGTTTCCATTTGCGCGACAGGAAAACTTTTAGAAGTCGATATTATACCATATGATAGACGTAATTAATATCACTGAATTGTACATTTGAAAGGATTAAAGTGGCAAAGTTCAAAAACAAATGAAAAACACCTTTCCAAAAACTAAACTTTCAAGATATTTTTTATTGATTTGTTTCAGGTTTTTTTTTAAGCCATGTTTTGGACATATTAACGTACCATGTAATTCAATGGCTTCAGTATATTAAAAAGAGCTGTTCATCTTTATAAAAATGTTTCTTGATAATTGCCAAAGGCTGAATATAATGGCAAACTTTCTGCTATATCTATTTGACCCCAAATTAAAAACAAAACAAAAACCACATGGACTTGGAAAATGGAGCATCACGTGGCCCTGTAGACTAACGTCAGGGCTTCCCAGGCGGTGGGGGGTGGGGGTGGCGTGTTACTGCTCTCTGGATTCCGTTAGCCTGGTTTTCTTTGTTCCTTTGTGTTCTAAGGAACCACCTTTCCGTCTTTCACAGTGGGAGCTATTGTGAATCAGTCGGAAAGGCTGAACTCCTCTAAGAAGCAAGACCCAGAAGAAAGAAAAGTCGCTGTGTCCTTCCAGGCAGCATCCTCCAAGGTCTCACCGGGGTGCTTAATAATTTAGCCTTTGGGCCAAGTTCTCGTTAGAATAGATCAAGCCCATGAATCATTCAAGCCCTGGGGAGTCGTGCTACTCAGCTGGCCCAAAAGCACCTGAAACACATACAAAAAAGCTGAAGGCGAGGAGATCCAGTTACTGGGTCACAATGACACCAAATTTGGTCAGTGGGGAGTCCCAGGTCAAATCCAAGGGTGTCAAAATACAGCCCCAAGGTGCACCTTGGACGTC
>NW_022103901.1:4250721-4253991 GCF_000313985.2 Echinops telfairi | reverse complement strand
TGCATTTGAACCATGGATCTTTCCGTTTGTAGCTGAATGCTTAACCATTGTACCACCAAAGCTATTCTAAAATGCTTCAAGTACGTCAAAATTCTTACCAGAAAACCATACTCTATACCCCGAATCTCTCTTATCTTCCACTTCCTCCCTCTCTCTCTTCCTCAGATCACTTGTTCACTCCTGTTCTCTCGCTCATAGTCCTCGCATCCTCACTCTCAGGATGCTCCTTAGTGAGACAATTTCTCCCCGTTCCCCAGACCAACACCCGCACCCACACCCTCTGCCTCCTGACATTACGTCAGCGGTTCTCAACCTTCCTCACACCGGGACCCTTTCACACAGTTCCTCATGTAGTGGTGACCCCCAACCATAACATTATTTTCGTTGCTACTTCATCACTTTACTACTGTGATGACTCATACTGTAAATAAATATCTGGTAGGCAGGATGAATTTTCATTGTTACAAATTGCACGTCATTAAAGCACAGTGATGAATCACAAAAGCGATGTGTAATTATAGACTGTGAAATATGTATGTGTTTTCTGATGGCCTTAGACGATGCCTGTGAAAGGGTCATTCGACCCCAAAGGGGTCTCAACCCACAGGTTGAGAACCACTGCTTTGCAGAGATGCGCTATCCACATGCCATCTCCATCCCGCCCCTCCCTTGTCCACTGGGTCCCATCCCTTATGGCACGCTCGGGCACAATTGGGCACCCCTCCTCCTGCGTCCCTGCATGGTCACTCCTTAGTAGATATCTCTCGCCAGCCTACAAACGTGTTCTCATTTATCGTCTCTTTAAAAGGAATGATGAGCGTGGATGGCAAAGAATCGAATGAAGAAGTGCTTGTCATTTGTTGTTGTTGTTGTTGTTGTTGTTAGGTGCAGTTGAGTTGAATTCCAACTCACAAGCCACCCCGTGTACGAGAGAATGAAACTGTGCCCCGTCCTGGCCGTCCTTACAGCTGTGGTTCTGTTTCAGTCCATCTTTGCAGCCCCCTGTCAGTCTACCTCAGCGGGGCCTTCCTCTTTCACTGCCCCTCCGCCCGCTCTGGCGTCCTTCTCCGTTGATGATTGAACAAGCACACTTGAAACTCGCTGGCAGCAAGTCATTCCCATCCTCAAGAACCCTTTCAGGATCCCAGTGTTGTGCATCTTTACAGAAGCGGAAAACTTCGCCTTTCTCCCTCGACAAGACTCAGTAGAGAAATGCCCATTAAAACTACAATAAGATGCCAAACGACCAATTAGATCGTTTGAAATCAAAAAGGCTGGCCTTGCAATCCCCTAAACAGCCATCAACAGACATGTGGATCAATGTAACATGGTCTACCACAGACAACCACTCACTCAGCTGGAGGAAGGATGTCCTGAGACATGCCACCGCCTGGCCAAAGCTTTGAAGACATTGAGGACTTTGAAGACACTGCACCGAGAGGACTAAGTCCATCGCAGAAGGACAAAAGCTCTCGCATGTACAAAGACAAGACGAGACAAACATCTGGAGGCCAGCGTCGCTTCGTGGGCACCAGAGGAGGAGTTCGTTATTACACATGGAGCACTGTTAAGGTGTTGGCATTGAGCCCCTAATAAAATGTTAAAAAAAAAAGATGTTGGCATTGATTGGCAATGTCACTAGATCGTACTACTGTAAACAGCTGGGCTGGCAAAAATGCATAAATAAATAAAAAGCGCTGGCAGGGAGGTGGAGGAACTGGAATTCCCATTCACTGCTAACCTCGCTTTCTCTCCGTAAAAAGGAAATGAGCTAACGAGCTCTCTGAGGGCTGAGAGCAACCCAATGGTGCTGGGGAGACGTGTGTTCTTGCGTTACTTTGCACATGGTCTGCTTCCTGAATTTGTCTTTGTAAGACAGTTGGCAGCGTTTTCAAATGTCAGCAAAAGCATGTGTCCACCCAAAGACCTGAATTCAAGTGTCCCAGCTGCTCTGGTTTGAAGCCAAACAACAGCAACAACAGCCTGGAAACAGCCCAGACATCTAGTAACTGGGAGTGGGAATAAACCCACGGGTGTATCCAGTCAATGGAATACTACTCAACAGTGGTTCTCAACCTTCCTCATGCCACAACCCTTGCATACAGTTCCTCATGGGGTGGGAAATAAAATTATTTTCATTGCTACTTCATCACTGTCATTTTGCTACTGTGATGAATCAGGTGACCTCTGTGAAAGGGTCATTCAAGCCCCAAAGGGGTCGCAACCCACAGGTTGAGAACCACTAGTATAAAGGAATGGATGACCAACCTCAACAGGATTGAATCTCAAAAGACTAAAAGCTGTGTGAGGGAGGACCTGGAGCCCTGGTGGTGTATTGGTTACGGGTCGGGCTGCTAACTGCAAGGTCAGCAGTTCGAAACCACCAGCCCACTCTGCAGGAGTAAGATGGGGCTTTCTACTCCTGTAACGAGTGGCAGTCTCGGAAACCCACAGGGGTGGTACGACCCTGTTCTTTAAGGTCATGTGAGTCAGCATCCACTCGGTGGCAGTGAGTTTCTGGTTTGGTGTGAAGGAGGAAGGTTTTTTAAAGAGTACTCATGGTATGATTTCATCCACATAACGTCTGGGAAATGGGATCAGAAGTTGGAGGGATTGTTAGGTTTCTCAGGTGGGAAATCCCTCGGTTCTTGGCTTCGCATGAGAAAGACTTCATGCCAAAGGGGGGAGAGAGAGAGTGCGAGAATGCTGGCACAGCTGAGGGAAGGAAAGAGAAGGGGAGTGGTCTCCAGGTTCAGGCCTTTGGGACTTTTCACTGGGAAGCGTGGTGAATGGTACTGGTTGACCCCCTTGGCTGAATTACGCCCACCTGGCTCAGACTTGAATTGGCGCCGGCCCCTTAGCCTGCATTGGCTTCCAACCTCCTGGAGGGGCCCCTAGGCATGAGGAGGAACCACCCCCTGTCCTGCTACCCACGTACCAGAGTCAGGCGGGGCGTGGTGCGAGAGAGGAATTATTTATGAGCACCAGAAAACGTTGGGATCTGTTGAATACGAGGGTAAGTCAAAAAGTGTTGCTGCACACGCAGCAACCTTCATTTAAAAAAAATCCAAATGTGAAGCTATCGTTTCTCAACATCACATCCTCCATGTAGGTCTGTCCCCTCCTGAAGGCAGCGTTGCCATCACGACAAGGGCTTTGTAATTTACCCACGTCCTCTGCACGCTCCAGGGTCCCAAGGAGCGTTGCTTTTCAGGGCTCTTGGAGTTTGAGGAACAAAAAGAAGTCTAAATGGGCCAGACCAGGGCTGTC
>NW_022103901.1:4243273-4249891 GCF_000313985.2 Echinops telfairi | reverse complement strand
AGGTGCTGTCAGCCGTGGGAGAATTTTGCCCGCAGGTTCCCAACTTATAACCAAGAAGACCTCCGGCCCTTTGTCGTCGGAAACCTGTCCGTGGAGCTGTTTGTTTGTTTATTTACTTTCTTTCTATCTGACCAACTCTGTCATTTATTTGATCTGCTTATGATTCCTTTTTGTGTTAACTTCGTTGATTTAGACTTTTGAGAGAAACCGTCTGTGGCGTTGAACAGCCCTGCTCATTAAATCCAGTTCAATCAATAACAACACCCCTTAAAACCTCCATAAATGTGGTCCCCCCATCCTTCCTCCCACCCTCCAGAATGTCTTGTCCCTCCCTTCTTCCTGCCCCCTCTCCTCTCTTGGCCTCCTCATTGTCGTCTTCAAAGTCTTATCCTTGGATGGGAAAAACCGCTTTTCTTTGTCTTTGTTTTTCCTTATAATAATGGTGCCGTTCAACAGTTGCCTTTATAAGACTGATTCACTCTGCTAAGCATCACGTTGTCCAAGTTTGCCCATGTCTCGCGGTGTCGAAGAGCGTCCTCGTTGTTTTCCACTGGTGCATAATATTCCATTGTGTGACTGTACCAGCATTTGTGTATCCGTAATCAGCGTTTTGGGTTGTTTCCGTCTTTTCGTTATCATGGGAATTGCTGCAATAAAGCTCGGTGTGCAGATGTCTGTTGGTGGTGAGTTCTTCATTGCCTTGGTCTACGCAGACCCAGTAGAGCAGTGGTTCTCAACCTGTGGGTTGTGACCCCTTTGGGGATCAAACGACCCTTTCACAGGGGTTGCCCAACTCATAACAATAGCAAAATGACAGTTATGAAGTAGCAATGAAAATAATGTTATGGTTGGGGGGGTCACCACCACAGGAGGAGCTGTATGAAAGGGTCGGGGCAGGAGGCAGGTGGAGACCGCTGTGCACAGGGATTGCAGGGTCAGAAGGTATTTGCGTCTGCGTTTGCTTAGGGAAGTGCCTTGCTGATTTCCACGGCGGTTGTGCAAGTCTGCATCTCCACCAGCAGCGCCTGAGCGTTCCACTCCACGTCCCCTGCAGCATTTATTATTTTCTGTCTTTTAAAGACATGTTGCTAATAGTGTCAGGCCGAGGTAGTATCTCCATTGAGTAATTTTGACCTAGGGCAAAACCAAACCAGAGAGAACCCCAAACTCCAGAGGCTCTTAGGAAATGTTATCGGAGAAAAGAAATAAAATGCTGCAAGAAGCTGATTTTTTCATGAACCAGAAAGGTGAGTGTCCTGGGGTCAGCTTACAGATGGGCCTCAGGCAGCACCGACTGCGGCTCTCGGTGTGTTAATGAAGGAGAAATAGCAATGAGACCCAGCGTCATGTCAGAGGGCAGCCCCTTTGCGACAGCACACCCTGCTCTTGTCACTCTGATCTTCCAGGGGCACAGGTGTTCTTGGGGACCTCTCGTATTGGGCAGATGTCTCCGGAGCATTGAGTCCCCAAAGAAAGCCAGGCCATAAGACACACTTCAGTCAACGGGCATTGTCCCCTCAAAATCTAAGAGGAAAAGCTGAGGACTCTCTTCCCTCAAGTCAGTTCTGACTCACAGTGACCCTGAAAGGCAGCGTAGACCTGCCTGCCCCTGGGGGTGTCTGAGACTGTAACTCTTTACAGGGATTGAATGCCTCCTTTTCCTCCCTCAGAGCAGCTCAAGGTTTCGAACCGCTCACTTTCTGGTTCGCAGCCCAATGCATAACCACTCCATCACCAGGGCTCCTCTTGGAGAGCAAAGCCAAGTCCAATTTGAGACTGTTCTCAGAACTCGGGAGCCCCATACCTTCTTCACTAGCCGTGGCTTTGCGCAGACAGGGCATCCAAACCAAACCAAACTCACTGCCATCGTCGAGGCAGTACCAGCTCACGGCGAACCCAGGAGACGGGGTAGAACCGCCCCTGTGGGTTTCTGAGACTGTAACTCTTCCTGGGAACAGAAAGATTCATTTTTCTCCCAAGGCTGGTAGTTTCGAACGGCTGACCTTGTGGTTGGCCTACCTGATGTGTGGCCACTACGCCACCAGGGCTCCTTAACAGAACACCAGGACATGTGAAATCACACCCTCACTCTGATCTTTCCCAGCTGCCTGACCTTGGGACTTCACATCGGTTTTCTTGTTAATTTACCAGTGCCTTGTTGTGCAGTGCCTACTATGGGTATGGATGATCCATTGGTAGCAATCACTCCTTCCGTGCAGGAGCCCCAGGCTCCAGTCCCAGCCAATGCCCTGAAGCACAGACACCGTCCATGAGTTAGTGGAGGCTTGCATGGTGCAATGATGCTGAACATTGCAGAGCTTCCAGACTAGGATGGGCTAGGAAGAAAAACCAAAACCAACCAAAGAAAAGTTTATGGTTCACAAGCCTATAATCCAGTGGTTCTCAACCTGTGGGTTGCGACCCCTTTGGGGGTCGAACGACCCTTTTACAGGGGTCACCCAATTCATCACAGTAGCAAAATGACAGTGATGAAGTAGCAAAGAAAATAATTTTATGATTGGGGGGTCTCCACAACATAGGGAACTGCATGAAAAGGTCACGGCATGAGGAAGGCTGAGAACCACTGCTCTAATCAGTTACTGACGGAAGGGACAATGCAGAACCAGGGGAGGTTTGCTCTGCCGTGCATGGGTTGCCATGACAGCAACTAGCGATGGTCCTGCTGCATGCCTAACACTGGGAATGTTGTTCTTTGGTGACGTCCAGTCCATTCCAACTCATAGCAACCCTACGCACAAGAGAACACTGTCCCGTCCTGCGCCACCCCATGATCACGCCTATGTTTGCGCCTCGTGTTGTATTAGCCACTGGTCAGTCCGTCACATTGAGGGTTTTCCCTTGTGTTGCTGATCCTCTACCAAGCGTGACGTCCTTCTCCAGGGCTGGTCCCTCCTGCTAACATGTCCACAGTACAGAAGATGAAGTCTCCCCACCCCGGTTTCTAAGGCTTATTCTGGCTGGACTTCTTCCAACTCCAAACTCACTGCTATTGGGGGTTTCCGACTCATGGCGACCCTGGAAGACAGAGTAGAACTGCCCCCTGTGGTTTTCTGAGACTGCTCAGTTTTCTCCCGAGGAGTAGCTGGTGGATTTGCATAGATGACCTTGTGGTTAGCAGCCTGACACACATAAACTACGAGGCCACAGGGTGCCTTACTTACTCCTTCCAAGCATTGGGCATAAAGGTTCTGAATGTGTTGGTTGAATAATGAGCTAGGTAACGAAATGAATATTATTGTTGTTCGTTGCCACCGAATCTACTGAAACGCATGATGATCACATCTATGCAGAATTGTTGCATAGGGGCTTCGGGGCTGGGACCTGCTGGACTGAGGATCACCAGGCCTTTATTCCGAGGTACCCGGTGTAAAAACAAAACATAGAGAAAAATATCTCACCGTGGGATTGTGGTAAGAGCTATACAAGCCCCCAATAAAAACGGCTTAAAAAGAAAAAGATCTCATCGCATAGCCCCTGGGATCACGCTCTATAAAGGATTCTACGGGTGGGAGGTCAGCCTGCAAGTGGTGGACTGCAGCCCCACACAGTCAGAAGGTGTTGAAGAGATTTGCAGAGTGTTGATATCTTGGCTTCAACCCAGTGCCTTTTCTTCCTCCTCGGATGTTCCACAAAGCCATGGTTATAGACTGAATTGTGCTGTCCCCCACCCAGCCCCCCACAGCAGAAGTCTTAGTGGTATAGTACAGATATCGGCTGCTAACCAAAAAGGTCAGTGGTTCAAACCCACCGGTTGCTTCTCAAGAGAAAGGTGTGGCAGGTTGCTTCCTAAAGATGGCAGCTTTGGAAAACCCTCTGGGGCGGTTCCACTCTGTTCCGTAGGGTTTCCTTGAGTCCGGGTTGAGCGGACTGCATGGGCTGGCTTGGTGAGGCCTTTGGTTTTCTTTTCAGGCATAAAGGAGGCCTGGAGGCACCGAGGTTAAGCCCTCCGCTATTAACCAGAAGTTCAAACTCACCAGCCACTCTACCTGAGGAATCTAGTTTCTCTAGGGTCTAGGAAGAAACGATGTGCTTGAATTGTGGTGCCGGCAGAGACTATCCAAAGCGCCATGGATGGCCCAAAGGGCAAACCTGTTGGAAGAAGGAAGGCCAGAGTGCTCCTGAGAGGCCAGGACGGCGAGACTTCCGTACTTTGGACATGCTGTCAGGAGAGACCAGTCCCTGGAGAAGGACATCGTGCTTGGTCAGGCAGAGAGCGGTGAAGGAGAGGAAGACCCTGGAGGAGATGCGTGGACACAGTGGCGGCAACAATGGGCTTGACCTCAGGAGCCATTCATTGTGAGGATGGCGGAGGACGGGGCGGTGTTTCCTTCACGTGTGTGCATGGGGTTGCTCCAGGTCGGAACCCGACTCCATGGCCCCCAACAACACAGTGAACAATGAGAATCATATTGTGACTTTAAGACCGCTTTCAGCACTATTTAGTCCCCACCCCCATAGCTCATCACACACAGAAATAACTGTCTCTACGCTGGGCTAATGGCTTGAAACGGACAGATAGCGAGGAAAGGCAGCTTTGAGAAGACAGGGCGGATCACGGCGGCCTCAAACAATGCCTGGGACCACCGGACGTTACAAGAAGGAAGGGTCTTTTTCTAGCCTCGGGGACAGCATTGTCCTGATGTCACCCTGTATCCAGACCCCTAGCCTATGTGATTTAAAGCCACCAGCTTGGGCACGTTTTGTTCTCCTGGCCTCGGGAGCTTCATAGGAGTCCCTGGGTGGTGCGCCCGGATGAGCAACCAAAACATTGGTTGTTTGAACCCACCCAAAGGAGTTGAAAAGCAAGCTTAGTGATGTGTTTTTTTTCCTGAAAGACCCCAGTCTTAACAATTCTGCGAGTAGACCTGCTCGGGAAACACGGGGTCGGAATCAACCCCATGCCCACTGACGGAGAGGAACAGTACACCGGGCAGGTCGACCTCAGAGAGGGGCGCTGTCCCTCCAGGAGCCACTGTCCCTGGGTTGTGCATCTGGTTAGTTTTGCAATCTGCGAGCCGTCCTTTTCTTTCGGTCCTGAGGTATTTTATGTGTCGATTCTGACACCTAGTGAGCCTATAGGTCAGGGTCGAGCTGCTCCCGGGGGTTCCAATGAGACAATTCTATAGTTTTTTAAATTCTTACGTTGCGTTGTTGAGAGTGTACACAGCAAAACACACACTGATTAATTCAACCATCTCCCAAAGGCATCACTCAGCGACCTGGACTGCTTTCTTTGAATGGGTGCCGCCATTCACACCCTCCTTTTCTGAGTTGTGCTCACCCCCCCAACCCCCCCACCCCACACACACACACCCTGCAGTGAGCTTAAACCCGTTGCCCCTATGGGTCCTCTCTTACCTTGCTGCTGTCAATGGGATGTCTGACTGACCGATCTCTGAGAGCACAAGGAGGAAGGCTGACACTAGCTGAGCTGAACAATTGTTTGGTTTTAAGATGTCAGGGAATATTTTTAGCATAAGATTTAAAGCTCACCTAGGGGCAATCTTTTCAGGGGTTCATCCACCCTCCATGGTTCCAGAAAGCCCGGCTCACAAGAATTTGAAACTCTGTCCCACGTGTTCTCTTTTCGATTGGGATGGGTTCGATTCTACTGCTGACTGAAATGCTCCCTGCTAGGAGCCGAGCACCATCCAGTTCCTCTGGTCTCACAGCCAAGAGACTATTGCTCATGGAAGTGATCAGCCACACGTCCAGAACCTCCTCTTCCTCACGCCTCTTCTTCCTCTGTGGCTCCGAGCGAATAGAGACTCACGGTTGGGCCTTAGATAACTGCTTGCAAACGTTCTTAAACCCCAAAAACTACGCAATGAACTAGGAGGTACAACAGGCCAATTAAACCATTTTACCATTTTGCCTTGGTTAATCCACAGCGATAATTTCACCTGATAAAGGAGTTAGTTCTAAGGCCCCGTGTGTAAACTTAACGCATCATTTCGGTACGTCTTTGAAGAGGAAAAGAAAGTCTTTGTTGAAGAGAAGTGTCTCCTTTATAAATAAACCTGCCCTGGTAACCCTAGATCCCCCATCACTGTGTTGAGACATCAGACAGAGGCTGAAATTCAGATTTCTTTTCTTCTTTTTTTGGTAACTTGTCAGTTAGGAGTTGCTTCCCCGGGATTCTTGTTCTTTCATGGCTGACGTTTGAGAATCTTGGCCTTGAGTGTTCTCAAATAATTTACTGTGAAGTTAGAAACAACCCAGGTGTCCATCAACAGATGAACAGATACACGGAGGTGGCTCATCCACACAGTGAATGCAGCCATTAAGAAGAAATGATGTTCTGATCCACACCACCATGTGAATGAACCTTGAACGTATTATGTGGAGTCACTGAAGCCAGACACAAAGTGAGTGTTTTGAGAATGATGAAGGTAACAAGTGTACAAATGTGCTTTACACAATTGATGTATGTGTGGATTGTGATAAGAGTTGTATGAGCCCCAAATAAAATGATTAAAATAATAATAATAATAATTAAACCAACACCATCAAATTGATCCTGACTCATATCAACTTTTTTAAAATCATTTTATTAGGGGTTCATACAACTCTTTTTTTTTAATCGTTTTATTAGGG
>NW_022103901.1:4223145-4242457 GCF_000313985.2 Echinops telfairi | reverse complement strand
TTGTTTGGGTTTCCAAGGCTGTAGAATCTGTGCAGAGTAGAAAGTCTCATGTTTCTACCAAGGAGCAGCTGGTGAGTTTGAACTGCCGACCTTGTAGTTAGCAGTCTGACTTGGAACCCACTACGCTACCAGGGCTTCACACATTTGATTCAAGGAGGAAACTGTTCGTGGTGCTTCACTTAAAGATGGTGGCCAGCCACCCCACAATACATAGTCAAAGTGACAGAGTTAACCACCATCTTTCAGCAGGTCACTGTTTCCATCGGTCACGATGTGCCATGGACGTTTGCTTCTGTGGGCTTTGACTGAGCTATTTAGGACGGCCATGAAGGAAGTCCTAAGGCAGACATATCAAAACCAAATTGATTGGAGGCTACCAGGGGCTGAGAGGGAGGAAAACGGGTAGTTAGTTATTACTTAAAGAGTAATTTCTGCTTGGGGGAAATAAAACCCAGTTGGAAAGGGCTAGTGGTGATGGTTATTTATACAAGATGCTGAATGTCATTCATGTGATTCACATGAAAATCGTTAGAATGGCAAATGTTTTATCAATATATATTTTACCCCAGTAAAAATTTAAATATATCAATAATGACAGCAACAACAACAACAAATCCAACAGACAGCCTTTCTCTCCAGCCCTGGCCTGACTTCTGCCATCTCAGCAGCTGCTCTTGATTGGAGGTCGCCCAGCACCGGAGGTGCTTAGGAAGAGGGTGGCCACAAAGCGGACAAGAAAGTCGCTGGAGTGGATCAGCTGTAGGTTCAATCGTTATAAAAAGTGGAAAATGCATGCTGGGCTACAAGCAGACTCTAAAGATGACCATCCTTCCAACAACTGCCCCGGGCCTTGAGAAAATCTGAAAGAGAGCACTCCGCCACGTTGGTCCAAACCAGTGCCCAACTTCAAGGGATGAGATAGGCAGTCTGGGGACTGCAGGGAGGGTGATGGGACGTGGGACTGGAGACCTCCACAGGAGCCAGGTCACATGGGGCCTTCGAGTTCAGAGAAAGTACATTGGTCCTTATCCTAAGAACCGTTTGAGTGGAAGCCTGGTGGTACAGTGGTCAAAAGTTACATTACCAACCACAAAGGTTGACAGTTCAAACCCACCAGCCACTACTCAGGAGAGAGACATGGTTGTCTCTCCTGTAAAGATTAGGGCTGTTGCTATTGTTGTTGGTATTTGTCGTTGAGTTGGCCCTAACTCATGGTGACCCTGTGTCCAATGGAACAAAACACTACCAGGTCTTCCACCATCCTGACAATTATTCTGATGCTTCAGCCCATTTGCTACCAGTGTGTCAGTTCATCTCATTGAGATCCTTCCTCTTTTTCGTTGCCCCTCTTGACCAAGCATGATGTCCTTCTCCGGGGACTGGACTCTCCCGATCACATGTCCAAAGTACGTGAAGTAAAGTCTTGCTGTGTTGGTCTCTAAGGAGCCTTCTGTCTGTCCTTCTTCCAAGACAGATCTGTCTGTCCTTTTGACAATCCATGGTAGTTTCCATATTCCTCAGCAACACCCTCGCTCAATTGAGTACCGCCTTGGAAACTCTTCTTGCACAGACCTGCTCTGTCCTGAGGTTGCTACGCACGAGAAGGAACTTTCCAGCAGTGGGCTTGGTTTGCTCATGGTTCGTGCAGATGGGCAGGTCTCGCTCCTTGGAATAAAGAACAGAGCTGGCTTCTAAGTAAGGTCATCTCCTTCCCACTCTTTGCCAGCCCTTTCCTGGAGCAGGCATGAGTTCCCTGCCTAAATCATGTACACTAAAGTCCCTGGGTAACTCTAGTGATTTGTGCTTGACTGCTTATCTAAAGGTTGGCAGCTCAAACCCACCCAGCGGCTCCAGCGAAGATGAGGCTTCACTGTCTGCTTCCATTAAGACGACAGCCAAGGAGACCCCACGGAACGGTTCTCAGGAGCACAGGGGGTCACCATGAATTGGCATCCACTCAACGACTAACGCCAACTGGATGGACACGACACACGATGGGATTCAAGGCAAAGCTTGGGTGTCTTGTTGGTTCAAGTGACCTGTCCTTGGGTCTCTGCTGCTTTCTTTTCTCTGGGAGAACTAGGAGACCCGAGGTGTCCAGATCTCAATCCCTGTGCTATTTTTATGAAAATGGACAGATTTTCTCTCTGTCGACAATGGTAAACCCCTTTCTGTGGAGGGACAGGGCTGCAGCTTGTTTCTATGGCAACTTAATGTCAGAAACCTAATTCAGAACTCTTGAGTTTTATTTTCAGAAACTGCTTTTTTGGAAAGGCCTGGGCCAGTGGAGGCCAGGCTGTAGCAGTGATTTTAAGTTTCTTGTGCTTTCTGGATTTGTTTGTTCATCAGATAAGGATGAAGGACCTCCCTCATGTCTGTGCACTTCACAACAGATGCAGGCATAGAAGCAAAGCCTTCTACCTCCGAAAAACTGGCTGTTCGAATCCCAACGGAGCACAGTTCTATGTTGACCCACATGGGAGAGTCAGGCATCAAAATGGACTTGACAGAATGGCCCTGGGTTGAGATGTGGTCATTTAAAAACGGTGGAGTTTTCGTGAGAGAACCTTGTTTATAGCTGTGGGAAGCAACGTGGGAAGCAATGGAGTTGTTGGCCATTGCCAAGCTGGTTCCGACTCCTAGTGACCTTGTGCCCAGCAGAACCAAACGTGACCCCATACCATCTTCATCATCTATTATATATTTGAATCCATTGCTTCGATGCCTATGTCCACCCATCTCAGGGAGGTCTTCTCTGGTCTTTGCTGTCTTTCTAACTTGACCGAACATCCTGTCCTTCTCCGGCACTGGTCTTTCCTGTTGGCGAGTCCAAAGTAAGAGAGCCAAAGTCTCACCATCCACGCTCCAGGGAGCATTGATTGTTTTCCTTCTAAGACCGATGTCTTCATTTGTTCTCGCGCAGTCCACAGTGTAGCCAGTATTCTCCGCCAACACCTCCGTTCAGATGCAGCTGCTCTTCTCCATCCATGGTCCTTTTCCACTCTCCGACCTTCACAACTGGACCGATGAACAGCAGCCTGTGAGACAGGAAAATGATTGAGCGGTCACGGACTTCATCCGGCCTGGATCCACCAGCAGCGCTCGTGGAAGCAGCAGCCCAGAGATCACATGAGGGATTGAATTGGACAAATCTGCTGCCAAAGACCTCGTTGAAGGGTAAAGAGCAAAGATGTCCCCTGGAGCACCTGATCCGAGCCGGCATATTTCAGTCACCTCCAACGCACGTGGAAATTGAAGTCAGGCTTTAAGGGAAGAAGAACCGGTGCAGCACTTGGATGATGGTGCTGGTGACGATCATCGAAAGGACCACAGACCGCCAAACGAACCGACGGATCTTTTCTTGGAAGCAGTACCACCAGCATGCTCCTTAGAAGCGAGGGTGGATAGGCTCTGTTTCATAGACTGCGGACGTGTCCTCAGGAGCGACCAGTCCCTGGAGAAGGACATCGTGCTTGGTAAAGTGGAGGGCAGCAAACAAGAGGAAGGCCCCGACGAGATGGATGGGCACCGTGGATGCCCCGAGGGGCTCAGGCAGAGGCACGGCTGTGAGGATGGCGCAGGACCCGGCGGTGTTTCGTTTTGTTGTACGTAAGGTCTCTGTGAGTCGGAGCCAACGGGGCTGTACTTCACAGCGCTAAACAACAACCACTTCCACGCGCCTATGCGGAACAATACCACTCCTTCTGAGCCCCTGCATGCTTCCGATCGTGGCATTGGATCTGTGTTTGTCCTCCCCAAAGGAAGAAAGAAAAGAACACATGGGGTCCCGTTAGGAGGGTCCTAGCAAAGGCTGCCAAGCCATCGAGTCCCAATCACTCTGAGTTTACCGATTCGGGGCTGAGGTTGGCCTCACGCCTCCATGGTCTCTGAGACTGCAAACAAACTAGTCGCCAGCGTCAGGGACAAGCATCGGGGGAGCCCTTGTCAGTCCTCAGGACACCCCGTCCACATCCATGTCATCTCAGCCTCCACCCCCTCTCTGCTGGGCAGCCGGGACCTTGTCCTCACTTCTGCGAGGTTCACTTGCAGAATTGAAACCGTAGTGGAGGCTTGTAGAGGTTTGTTTGTAAGAAGTGGCTGTTCCCACCCACTGTCCCTTGAGATATAAATAGAAGAAAGAAGAAGAAGAAGAAGAAAAGAGAGCTTGAGAGATTTAATTAGTAAGGCAAGACATTTGAGCTATGGCCACTCGATCTTGAAAAAGAAATTTAAGAGGCGGTACCGATCGCTCTTTCGATCCTATATAAGGTGGATCTGCAAGGCAGCAAAAGCGCCTGTGTTTGTTGTTCTCATTTGTTTGTTTGTTTGTTTGGCTTCCTTCGCTCTTCTTCTTGATTCTTCTTCAGGAAAAAGAAAGCTAAGAAAGGTGAGTAGCTGGTGGGCCTCCCGGGACCCAGGCTCTTCTCCCCTGTGTGTATTCTCTCTAGCTTTGTGCCGGCCGGGCTCCAATTTCTCTTTCCCTGTGGAGTTGACACCTGGAAGGATCCGGGTCTCGGGTAGCTTGGCTTTTCATTCACGGGGTCTCCATCCTTCAGGGCACAGAGGAGAGAGCGTCTTTGCCACACGAGGTCTGCAGGCAGCCTGCCCTGCGTCCTTTCCTGGGTGTCATTTGCAACCATGCATTTGCCCAGCAAGTCTAGGTTTGCTCCAGAATGCTGGTTTGTAGCTGACTGTGTAAGTGGTGGGCGATGACAAGACACGCTCTTATTTCTTATTCTTATCAGAATAAGAAAACAGAATTGAATCATTGTTTAGATCATTTAAATCATTGCTATTATTATCATCATCATCATTATTATTATTATTATTGCTTTGGCACGTAGTCAAGAGAGGGCACTGGGGTCTTTTCAATCTTTGGCTTTTAATTGGCGTGCTCTGTCCCACCACCCTTCTCCTTTTTGAGAGAAACATTTCTAGGCAGGCAGAGCAATGGCGTCCCAGGCTGCCAGAGGGCACGTGGCCCTGTCTGCGCCTGCCCGTGCTCCCTGCTGACCGCGTGTTGTTGGTTGCGTGGCTAGGTGGAAGATGAGCATCACGGACATTCTCAGTGCTGATGACATCGCCGCGGCCCTGCAGGAGTGCCAAGGTAAGTGGAGGATGTGAGCCCGCAGGCCGGTGCTCACTGCTCTCACCTGTCCCCATGGCTGGTGACCCAACAGGGATGCCACACAAACTTCGCTGACGATTCACCAAATCGGAGAACAGCAGCTAAGTTAGTAAGGAGGCACGGAAAGGCTAAGGACAGGAGACCCTGAGCATCGAAAGCATTTCCGTAACCGTTCCCGCTGGCAAGTGACCCTGTAGCACTGTTCGCGGAGGGTGTCCATGGCTGAAAGTCTGACAAGAGCAGACAGCCACAGACAGAGCTTTCTGCTAGTGATCAAGCCCTCCGCTGCTGGGCCCCAGGGCTGCTTTGCCAGAGGAAGCCTTCCGTGAAGTGAAAAGCAACATCAGCGGATGGAGCCACCCAGTGCATTGATCACCACACTGAGATCAGTAGTGCAGGGAGCTCAGATGCACCGTCGGTGGAGGTGGGATGGGCGTGGAGAAAGGGAAACAGGAATCAGACGGCGAGTGGAAAGGGGCAGGAGATGCTGACACAGAGATGTTAGCTCAGAGCCACCTGGCCTTGGTCGATTCAAAATCCTGGACCAGTTTGGCAGCCCTTCTTTGTCCTGCAAAGACTTGGTAGCTCAAGGATGCCATGATAAGTGTTTGGTTTGGTTTTTTTTTTCCAAGAGTTTTATTGGCAAGTAATTTACATACCATCGAAATTCAATAATTCAATCATATTAAGGAGAATGGTACAATCACGCCCACATCGATTTTAGAGCATTTCCCCCTCCCATGGTTAAATTACCTCTAAGATGAGTTAGACAATCACAATCCGCTCTAGTGCTCCCCCACCCCACCCCCTTCCCAATAAGTATTCTTAACAGCCTGCGCCTTCAGCACCTCGGTCCAAGTACAGGCGCTTCGGAATAACTTATTCTCTGTTCTTCAGACCCAGATACTTTTGAACCCCAAAAATTCTTCCAGACCTCAGGCCTCACCAAGATGTCAGCCAGCCAGGTGAAAGATGTCTTCCAGTTCATCGACAACGACCAGAGTGGGTACCTGGATGAAGAAGAGCTTAAGTACGCGTGGTCCTTACTTGTCTGCTGCGTGGATGGGCCGGTATGGGGCAGGGCAGGCCAGCTTTCAGCATTCCCTCCACGGCCCGCTCAATTGCTCATCACTGGCCCCTCAGCTGAACCTCATTAAAGGCAAACATCGAGCCAGGGTCCTGCAGGCCGAGGGCAGAAAATACATTACCCCCCTCCCCCACGGGAGGGGTTTTCATGGGCAGATGGGCTTATCAGAAGAAATGGAGCAGATCTTAGAACCCAGACGCCCACCACATGAGTTTCCCCCTTTGCTGGCTAAGACCTGGCCTGATGATTGCAAACAGATGGTTACCTGAGAGGGGGGGAAAAAAAAAAAGATGAGAGAGCACACACGCGCGTCGTTTTTGTTTTTCAGAAAACCCCCGTCTGTCTTTGTCATCCGTAGGTTTTTCCTCCAGAAGTTTGAGAGCGGCGCTAGAGAACTGACCGAGTCAGAGACCAAGTCCTTGATGGCCGCTGCGGACAACGACGGAGATGGGAAGATCGGGGCTGAAGGTACGCCCGTCCCCGGAGGGGCCTAAGACCTAGCACTCAGACAGACGTGGGCTTGACACCTCTGAACCGTCACGGCCGCTGGTGACAGTGAGTTTATGAGAATCGGCAGTTCAAACCCACCAGCCGCTCTGAGGGAGAAAGATGAGGCTGTCTGCCCCCACAGCAAAGTACACGTTCTCAGAAATCCGAAGTAGAAACAGTTCTACTCGGTGCTAGTCAGAATGGCTGGATGGCAGCGGGCCTTTAATTTAAGATTGAACGTCACTCATCTAGCCAGGGACCCTCAGTCATTGCATCTAGACAATGGGACCGAGGTGAGGTTACAAATGAGGCATGGAAAGTCTCTGGCATGATGCCTGGGGATGGAACCCCCCAAAACACTGCCGTGGAGCCAATTCTGACCCATAGCCTGCCTCTAGGGGGTTTCCCAGACAGTGCATCTCTACAGAAGCAGACAACCTCATCTTGCTCCTTTGGAGTAGCTGTGGGTTTGAACCTCTGACCTCAAGGTTAGCAACCTGATAGTTATCCCATGACACCACCACGGCCCCTCCATGGGGGATGTACCAGGGAAGCCAGCTTTTCTGGTCATTGTCTATGAACCGAAAGCGTCCCTCACCCAAACTACCTGGTTCTCCATTGCGTGCCATCCCGGGGCACCTTGCAAAGCAGCCAGAGGATGTCAATTGAGCCCATGTGAATGAGAGCAGGATCCTCTTTCTGAAGTGTGTCTCTGCTCTGAGTGGAAAGACCTCTGGGCCTTAAAGGATCACCCTTTGGGTCATCGACCCACTGAGTGAATGATATTAGAGAACAAGTAAGTCGGCCACCAGATATGCAGTCTGTTGCATTGTTGCATACAGCGTCCTGTATTGGAACATGAATGCCCTCCCCACGGCCGTGGGCATCTTTCTGCTTTCTTTTGTCCTACAGCTTGTGTGCATCTTAGTGCCCAGGCAGGACAACGGAGGCCGAGTGGTCCTTCTGGCAGCGCGGATTCGAAATAAAGAAACTGCTCTTTGAAATCTGTATTTCCAAAACCTGTTCAGGAGGAGACCCCTGTGCCTACTAGGCAGAAATGAACGCAGTTTCTCCAGCTAGCCCTCGGAGGGATTGTTTAGGTCCCCGGAGGCGGCTCATTCATTTACACAGCCCCCCAACAGGGCCTTCCCCCCAGGGCCAAACTTCTCAATGGATAGAAAGCAAATCTCCAGTGTCCCCTTTCAGTCTGTAGTAGCCACATCCTGTCTCACAGCGTTCTGTCTCAGGAAACCAGAACCCGCTGGAGAAATGCGCTCCAGGAATACGGAATGGGAATTAGCGGTCAGGTTACACCTTGTCCGGGCAGAAGCCGTGTGAGATGCTGGTGAGGGGCTGGGAGACGGTCTTCTCTCGGTCCAGCTCTCTAGGGTGTCCTGCATTCAGAGTCCCCTCGCTGCCAGGTTCCCTCTGTCACAGGTGTTGCTGTCTAAACTTTTGGGGAGAGGCTTATTGTTGCTTTTGTTCGGTGCCATCAAGCTGGTTCCAGTTCACGGTGACCTGTGTACCACAGAACGAAACGCTGCCTGGTCCTTCTCCAGCGTTATCACAGCTTTTACATTTGAGCCCATCGTTGTAGCCACGGTGCCCCTCCATCTCCTCTAGGGCCTTCCTCTTGGTCACTGCCCATCTGCTTTACCAAGCACGATGTCCTTCTCCAGGGACTGGCCTCTCCCGACAGCATGTCCAAAGTATGTAAGATGAAGTCTGGCCGTCTTACTTCCAAGGAGCATTCTTCCTTGCTTCTCCCAAGATGGATTGGTGTGTTCTTCTGGCTCAGAGTATCGTATGAACACTAAAAAGGCGGGGACGTCTCACCCTATGACATGTATCCTCAAAAGGCACCCCGCGGCTACGGCAGGGGAAGAGCTCCTCCCCTTTCTATTGCAAGGTAACCAAACCAAAAGGTCAAGGCTCACAGATGGTGACCGGCAACGGCACAGTGGTCATGGTCAGCGAAACGCAGCTGGCCAGGTAGGTCCACCTACAAGGGGCTTCCTCTGCAGAGATGAAACTGCAGTGATGCAGTGGGTAAAGCACCTGCCTACCCGCCAAAAGGCCAGAGGTTCAAACCCACCGGCCGCTCTACGGGAGAAATGTGTGTCAGTCCGCAATCCGGAAAGATGACCGCCCGAAACCAATCCTTGAAATGGCGCGGATGCACGCTGGCCGGTCCGATCGGGTCACTATGAGTCGGGGTCGACTCAAGCTGTTTTAGGCAGTGGATGGGCGGGTTAGGCAGAAAGCTGGGATGCTTTGGCGACCGGGCTCCAACATCACTTCCTTTCTGTGCTTACCAAGAGGTGTCACGCTTGGTCAAGGAGCGGGTCAGCGAGAAAGAGGAAGACCCCCTAGGACATGGCCAGGCACTGTGACCCCAACGTAGCAGGCGTAGTGAGGATGGCGTGGGGCCAGGTAGTGTTGGGTTCCATCGCGCACGAGGTCGCTATGAATCAGAACCGCCTCGACGGCACCTGACCACAACCGGTGGAGGGAGGGTTGTGGCAGTCATCTGACAATTTGGGTTGGGCACCGGAGTCCCCAGTCAGCAGTGTGAAACCACCAGCCGCTCCTCAGGAGAAAGATGGGGCTTTCTGCTCCTGGGAGGATTTACCGTCTCGGAAAGCCCAGGGGCAGCGCTCCCCTGTCCGAACGGGTTGCTGTGAGTCAGCATCAATTCAGATGGCAGTGAGTTCCATCAAACCAGTGGGCCACCCCTCCCCAAAAAACCAAACTCTCTTCCATCAAGCTGATTCCAACCCATGGTCACCCAGTCTAGGGTGTCCAAGTCTGTAATCCCAGAGCAGACAGCCTCCTCTTTCTCCCAGGGAGCAGCTGTGGAGTTTGAATCGCCACCCTTGAAGAGAAGCAGCTCGGCGGCGATCCACAGCGCTGCCAGGGGGCCGCGGTGTGTCTTGAAAGGACAGCCATCCCCACTGACTGTCCTCACCTCTCTGTTCCAGAATTCCAGGAAATGGTGCATTCTTAAAGGCCTCCAGTCTGGAGACAGAGGACAGAGAGACAGGGACGGGACAGACAGCTGGAAGACCTCCAAACCCCAAGAATTGGAACACCACCCCCACACACACCCCGCCGCCGCCTGCATCTTCCCGATTTATCCATTCGTTTCCCCTGACCAATTTCTGCCCTTGGCTCCTAGTTGGAGTGGGGTCATAGGACAGCCGTGGATGACGGTCTGTGGTGGCGAGCATTCCCTGATGACTCTTGTAAGACCCTTAGCAGACAACGCCTTTAAAATAATAATAGTAATAATCCAATAAAGACATGTTTCTCATCATCCCCTGCTGTGTGGGTGTGGGTGTGTTCTTTTCCTTTCTCTCTGTTTCGAGGAAGAAAGCAATTTGAGGAAAGGGCAGCAGGAGGGTCGGAAAGATGGAGGCATGGAGATGGGAAAGGAGGGAGGTCTGGTCCGTAAACACTCACCCAAGCCACGAGGAGCAGCTGCCACAAAGAAAGAAAAGGAGGCCCTGGAGGGCCCAGGCTGTGAGCACGGGAGGTGGGCATCGGTGGACAGGACAGCCAGGGGGTCCGGTTGGGGTTTTAAAGGACCTACAGTGGCACGGTCACGCGAGGGCTTGCTCAGCCAGTCAGCGCCTCTGACATGAACGTGGAGCTGAGTCAGGCTGTGACCCTGTCACAAGAGATGTAAGTGGGCAACGGACAGAGGAGCGGACCCCGCTGCCATCGTCATGGTGGCCTTGTGAACAACTGAGCGGGCGCTGCAAGCTCCTGCTCCGTCTGCACCCTTGTTGGTGTGTCTCCATGTGCTGTGTGTCTCCAGTGCCTTCCAGGCTAGGGAAGCCTTCATGGAGGTGCTGGCCGGTAGGTGATGAGCCACAAACCCCAAGGCCAGTGGTTCAGAACCAGCCTCTCCTCGGGAGGAAGATGAGGTGGTCTGCTCCCATCAAGATCGCCACCTTCGGAAACCCAACACAAGTTCACTCCTTGGCAGTGGGTTCAAACGAGGGGGCTCATCTTCCCACACCATCCCCGACCATCTGCTGTGCTTCATGGGCTTTCCCTGGCCCCCTTTCAGGGGTCAATGGCCAAGCCTCTCGTTCCTGGTCTGTCTTCCTCTGGAGGCCCCAGTGAAATCTGTCCACCCGTGGGACCCCACTGGCATTTGCATTCTCAACGGGACACGGAAACTACCCAAGGCCCCCAGTTTGGGGCTGGTCACAGGGGCCACAAACAAAGGAGAATGGCCAAACCCACTCAGCTGCCACCTGGGCGACTCAGGCTCCTGACAGCCCACATGGTCAGAGCAGAACTGTGTGCCGTGGGGTTGTACAGGGGCTGGTCTCTCGTAAGCGGTGAGCCCATACCTCTCTTCCAGTCAGCAGCCAAGTGCATTAACCATTCACACCAGGTAGAGACTCCCATCCTGTGCGATTCCACAGCCCCAGTGTCAAGCCTTCTCCCGCCCCACTGAGAAAACAAGCTATTTGAGACCTGCTTGTTCTCCGCCGACCTCCCACCCCTGCAGCTGGCCTCCCTCACGACTTTCCTGGCACCCACCTGATACCATGTCGGTACACCTCTCTTGCCCCAGCAGGTGGGGTGGCCCCAGGGGTCCTGTTACCAGGCTGACATTGGGGCTGGGAAGCGTCCAGCCGCAAAGCTCTCCTGATGGCTGCTTTCCGGATGGCCTCTCAGGCTGCCGCTGAGCATGAGGACACTTTGGGGCGCCTGAGGCCTCCTCCCAAACCCAGACTGGCAAAACCCTGCTCGCCCCTCTGGCTCTCCCACCCCCACCCCCACCCCCGCACACACACACACTCTCCCACCCCCACCCCAACACACACACACTCCCACCCCCACCCCAACACACACACACACTCTCCCACCCCCACCCCAACACACACACGAAGACCCGGCGCCTTTGGAATCTCTGATTGTGGTGGTTACCGTGTTGGGGATGAGACTCAACAGAGCAAAACACACGTTCACCGATGCCAGCTAGTTCCGTGGCATTGGTTATATCCTTCCCTTGGTATCAACCATCTTCATGTTCCTACTCAAATCCTTTCACCTCCTTTAACTTTGACCCATTGCTGCCCACCCCCCACCCCATCTTCTCTGCTGCACTGTGATTAATGGAGCCAAACCGTGTTTTAGCCTAAAGATGATTTCAGGGGCTAGTTTTGGCCAGCGGAAGAGACTATCTCAGGGCAATCGTTCCGTGGGCTCCTCCAGTCTCAGTGGATCTAGGAAGCCTGGAATCCTTAAGAATTTGAATATCGAATGATGAGGGCAATGCATGTACAACTGTGCTTTACACAACTGATGTAGGTATGGATTGTGAGAAGTGTTGTATGAGCCCCCAATAAAATGATTTTAAAAAAAGAATATATAACCCCCCCAAAATTTGAATATCTGTACAACAATGTTCTCCCTTTTGATCACGATCTATCTATCATGGCTGTGATCAAAATGTTCGGTTATGGTAGCTGGGTACCAGCTAGTGCAGCGGTTCTCAACCTGTGGGTCGAGACCCCCTTGGGGGTCAAACGACCCTTTCACAGGAGTCGTCCATTTCATGACAGTAGCAAAATGACAGTGATGAAGTAGCAATGAAAATAATTTTATGGTTGGGGGGTCACCAGTACGTGAGGAACTGTCTGAAAGGGTCGCGCATGAGGAAGCTCCAGTGCTTCTGGTCTCACGCTACAGGAAGCTGCAGTTGAGGGAGGCAATGAGTCCTGTACTCCACCTGCTTCCCTGCGGAGTCCCTGTTGTTTGTTTCTAAGAGGATCTGGATAAGGCAGTTTTCAAATTATGGGGGCATACAACAAGAGGGGTTCACGATGACTTTAAGGGGACAGAGAACAACAGTCTTTTGAAATATAACTTTATTTTTTAGAGCAGTTTTAAATTTAATCCCAAAAAATGCAAATAAACTACCAAGAGTTCCCATAAGCCCCTTTTTCTTTCCTGCACCATTTCTCCTATGGGTCAATTTTTAAAAATTGCATTCATTTTCATTTTCATATGCAACTGAATCAAACCAAACACACAGAGACACGATTTCAATACCACTGTTTAGTATGAGGCCAAAGAGAATATCAGACTTGTGAAAGTACATCCATTTGAAGAAGAATAAGGGATAGCGGAGGGGGTATCAGAGTCAACCCAAACCTCATAGTTTTCCAAAAAGTCCATGTTGGGGAAAAGTTTTAAAATACAGAACCACTTGGGGGGTGGTCACCTTCTCCCTGCACATGCCACTCTCTACCTATTCACCCCTCCCCAATGTGCCCTCATCCTGACAAGCATCAGGCGAGCTCCTCTCACCACCTGCTTCTGAAGCTTTTGTGAATCAGAACACAGGCAACAAGAGACCCTTCCTGTTCTGTGTTGATGACCTACGTGTTGGGGCTGCTGCTGGGTGCTGCTGACTCCTAGCGGCCGATGTGACAGAGGAGAGCTGTCCCGTAGGGTTTCCCAGGTAATGCCCAAGAATACCAAGCAGACGACCAGCTGCCAGCAGAATGAACAAACCCGTCTGCAGGAAGTACAGCCAGAATGCTCCTTAGAGCCACTGAAAGAGAGAAAGATCGTCAGCAAGATGGAGTGACTGCAACGGTGTCGGCAACAGGGGTTCAAGTCTAGCAACGGCTGTGATGACACAGGACCACGCAGTGCTTCATGCAGCTGTGCACGGAGTTGCCATGAGTCGAAACTGACTCAACCTAACAACAACAACAACAATAACCATCTTTCTGGTAGCAGACCGCTAACTAAGTCTTTGCTCCCTCGAGGTCTCTGGGTAGATATTCCATCTGCTGACATTTTGGTTAGTGGCTTAGCGCGTCATCACTGCGCCACTAGGGCTCCTTTTCTGAAGCCCTAAGAACCCTTTTTGTTTAGAACAACGGCCTACAATAGCGCTCTGCACCACCTGCAGCTATTTTATATGTTTGGGTTGGATTGGGTTCTTGGCATTTTGTTATCCAGGGGGTGCTCTTAGGGGGTCATCCCATCCCCAGTGGGGAGGTCACACTGACTCTAAGAATATTTGTTTATGTGTTTGTTAATTGTTGTTGTTAGACGCCACCAAGTTGATTCCCGCTCATAGTGACCTGGTGTTCAGCAGGACAAAACGCCCCCCATCCGCGCATCCTCACAGTTGTTGTTTGTGTAAGCCCACTGCTGCCGCTGCGGTGTCAGCCCACCTTGCTGAAGACCCTCCTCTTTTTTTCTGCCCTCTACCAACCACGATGTCCTTCTCCAGGGTCTGGTCTCTCCTGACAACATGTCCAAAATATGTGAGACGAAGCTCATCACCCTTACCTCTCAGGAGCATGCTGGCTGTACCTCTTCCAAGACAAATTTGTTGGGTTTTTGGGCAGTCCACAGTAAATTCAATATTTGTCACCAGCACCATAGTTCAAATGCGTCAGTTCTTCTTTGATCTTCCTCATTTAGTGTCCACATGCGTAAGAGGTGAGTGAAAATATGAAGTGCACCTCAGTCCTCAAAGTAACATCCGTGCTTTGTAACACGTGAAAGAGGGCTTGAGAAGCGGGTTACCCAAGGCAAGCATCATTTGATTTCTTGACTGCTGCTTCCATATGAAGTTGCAATGTTTAATTTTGTTGTTGTTTTCCTTCATTCAGACTTTGTAGAATCATTCTAAACATACTGATTTCTAGAGCTTTGCTGGTGACGAGTGTCCCACTACCGCCGAGGCACCTCTGTCTCCCAGCGACCTTTTCAGACAGAGTGGAACTGTTCCCTAGGACTGCCAAGACTGTACATCTCTACGGGCACAGACAACCTCTCCCGAAGAGCAGCTGGTGGGTCTGAACTGCTGACCTTGTGGTTAGTAACCCAACTCATCCACCAGGGCTCCTCGATGACTACAGTAGGAAAGTGAACATTCTTTTCAAACACTACTTGAGTGGAATCATCATATAAAGTTCACAGACTCCAAACCAAGCCAGTTGCCCTGGGGTAGACTCTGACTGTGGCACCCCCGTGTGTTTCAGCACAGAACTGCACGCCATGAGTTTCCTACTGGCTGATTTTTTAACAGCGCCGCAGGTGGATTCAAAGCCCAGCCTTTAAGTAACTTCAGGAGAAATACGAGGCTTCCTACTCCTGTAAATCTTATAGTCCCGGGAGTTCACCAGGGTAGTTCTACCCTGTCCTACAGGGTCACTGTGTCTCAGAATTGACTTCATGGTAGTGAGATCCAATACATATCTCACAGGGGTGGGGGAAAGACCACTAGGGCAGATGGCAAGAGTTACAAGCAGTTATCTCCAGCTGGTAGGATTACAGAGCAATCAGATAAACTGAGTCTTTTGTAAAGGGGGGGGCTAGTAACAAAAGAACATGAACAACATCGATGTCAAATTAACCCAATTCTTATTCCCAAGTCAACCAAACCAAACCAAACCAAACCTACTGCCACTGAGTGGATTTCGACTCGTAGTGACCCTTTACGACACAGTGGGACTGCTCCTTAAGGGTTTCCAAGGCTGTTGATCTTTATAGGAGCAGTTCGAACCCACCAGTCACTCCTGGAGCGGCAGGTGAGACAGTCTACTTCCCTAAAGTTTACAGAACCCGATGGGGCCTTTCTACTCACTCAGCTTACTATGAGTTGGAATCAACTGGACGGCAGTACCTGCACATTATGAAAGGTTCATCGGATTTTTGAACAAAAGGGTCTTCAAAGTAGCCCTTTCAGTTAAAAGATGAAGAAGAAGAAACAACTGCATAGCAAAACAGTGAGATTGTGAGATTCCTGTTGGTTTGTTCAGGGTTACAAGCAGCCTGGGTAATTCTGTGTACAGAGTGATGTCTAATTTTGTGTAGTGACTTCTAAGGGGGTCCAATTTCAAGCAAAACCCTATCTGAGATCTCGCCTGCTCCTTTTCAGGCTCCGTATCGCCGCTCAGCAAACACTTAAGAGGACAGATGAAATTGGAAGCACCCTGACAGTTTCCACCTGGCCTGATCATTTATTCACTGGAAAAACTATTACATAACATTTTAACGGTTTTCAAAAAGTCACCTTCAGGGCAGGGGTAGCAGGTAGATTTTTGGCCTTGTTCACAAACTCTGTGCAAAAGATATCTTGCTTTTTGTTTGTTTCTTCTTATAGCTGAAAAGAGGAGACCTAGTGGTATAGTGGTTACAAGCTGAGGTGCTAACCACAAGATCAGAAGTTTGAAACCACCAGACTCCACGGGGGGAATAGGGAGCTTTCTACTCCTGTAAAGTGACAGCCTCAGAAGCCCACAGGGGCAGTTCTACTCTGTCCTATATGGTCACTATGAGTCAGAATTGACCCTGTGGCAATGAGTGTGGGGTGGGTTTGTTTTTGTAGTAGAAAAGGTAACACACACACACACACACACACACACACACACGGTGACAGAATTGGAATGCCGTGTAAGTCAGGCAGATTAGGCTTCTCCTGGCCCTTCTGTCCCAGGTTGGGGGAAGAAGGCTTCTCTGCCAAGGTCCCATATGAGAAACGTGGATCTGTGGACAGCCCACACAAGTCCACGAAGTTACCCTTGTTCTGCTACCGCCTCAAAGTCTTAGCAGTGGGTCCACCCAGACCACAGCTGCTGCTTCCTTACCTGCCCCGGGTGCCCCTAAGGTGTGGTTTCCCTCAATTCTTTCTGTGCTCCTTCATCGCACAAGTAAGACATGTCGCTACTTCCTGGACTGGTGGGGCTGGCTGCCTATCCAGCCAGGCGGCTGTCACTGCTATCACTGCTTGAGGGGACTCTTTAAGGCTGTCACCTCTCCTAGGTCTCCTGGGATACGAAGACACACAGTCCCACCCACCAACTCTAAGAGCCCTGGTGGGTAGAGCAGTGGTTGCCCATTGGTCTGCTAAATGGAAGGTCAGCAGTTTGAAACCACTGTCAGCTCCAAAGGAGAAAGACAGGGTCTTCTACTCCTATAAAGAGTAACACTCTCAGAAACCCACGAGGGCAGTTCTACCCAGTCCTAGGGCATTGCTTTGAGTGGGCATCCACTCCATGGAGATCAGTTCTGACCTGGGCATGTCGGCACTCCCGTGCCTGCCTCACACCCACACACTGCCCTAGGCTAGGCTGGGAGAAGAGGCAGAGTAACCATCATCTAAGCTTGACTGCTTTGCTGGGTTTTGAGACCAATCAGCATTTTCTTTGACTTCAACTTTGGGTTTGTTTTTGTTTTGTTTATTATTGTTCCTCTCCCTAGGCAATTAATGCCACTGATTACGTGGGTGAAAGACAGCGTGCACATGGAAGTGGATGGGTGGGAGAGAAAGCCTGGCTGTTGCTGGAAAGTGCTTATTGCATCCCATCGACTTCTACTTTACAAGGTACGCTCCTCTGTGTTGTGTTGGGCTGTGAACTGCAAAGTCTGCAGGTTTGAACCCACCGTGGTGCTCAGCCTTCCCAATGACCCTTTCATACCTTTCCTCATGTTGTGGTGACTCCCCCCACAACCATAAAAGTATTTTTGTTGCTACTTCTTCACTGTAATTTTGCTATTGTTATGAATCGGGTGACCCCTGTGAAAGGATGGTTCAATCCCCAAAGGGGTGGAGACCCACAGGATGACAACCGCTGCCTTAAAAGAGTAAGTCTCAGAAACGCACAGGGGGCAGTTCTACCCTGTCCTGTAGGGGCATAATGCGTCAGAAGGAAGCCATGAGAGGGCAGTGAGCTTGGGTTTGGGGTAAGTTTGGGGAAACGATGGCTTTAATTCCCAAGGATGTATTTCTAATGGAAGCCTTCGGTGCACAGGGGCAGGCTAGCGGATCAGAGTTAAATCCTGAACAACAGGAAGTCCGTCTTTACAGTAGAGCCTCAAATCCAGTTTCTAATCTCTACATGGATTCGGGCGCCACTGAGTCCTTTCCAACCACTGACCACCAAGAGAAGGGACAGTCTTGTTTCAGACAGCATGTGAAAGTGGATTGCTATCCCTCCCGCAGCCCACCTAGGGGACAGGCAGGTGGGCCCTTGGGGAATTGCCTGAGTGTGCCCTGGATGGAAAATGGGCTACTATAGGCACCTAGGTGGTGTAGCGGGTTACAAGTTGGACTGCTAACAGCAAGGTCATCAGTTCGAAACCACCAGCTGCTCCACAGGAGGCAGATGGACCTTTCTACTCCCATCAAGAGTTACAGTCTTAAAACAAAACAAACCCCAAAGTTACAGTCTTGGAAACTCACAGGAGTAGTTCTGCCCTGCCCTCTAGGGTCGCTCGGAGGGAGCATCCACTCAATGGCAGTGAGTTTGGCTTAGGCGTACCAATTTGTAAGCGCTTGTGCATATTCCTAAGGGCTGGGCTGTCTGGGCAGGGATGGGGCCTGAACCCTAGCTTGTGAAGTGGATCTGGGTAGCGCAAGGTGGTGTCCCGTTTTGTTTTGTTTTTATAAATGTTGAGCCCTGTGTAGGAGTTCCACCATTCTGGGCTGGTTGGGGGATGACGCCTTATCTCCTGAGCCTGCTTGAAGTCAGATTCTGGTCAACTGCCTCGAAGGACAAATTCTCTGGGGGGCAGATCAGCTATTTGAGGCTGGAAAAAAACAACATCTTTTAGAGATCTGATCAGCTTCTTAGCCAAATAGTGTAGCCCCAGGGCAGAGTGGGGATTGCTTTCAGCTGCTTCCTCTGCACAGATGAGCTGCTGCTGAAACAAAGGGTCCTGTGCACAGGCCTCCAGCTCACACTAAGGGTCTTTTCCATCCCCGAAGGGTTAGGAACAATGAGCAGTTTTCAACCTGTGGGTTGAGATCCCTTTGGGGATCGGACAACCCTTCACAGGGGCCTCTGATTCCTAACAGTAGCAAAATGACAGAGATAAAGTAGCAACGAAAATAATGTTATGGTTGGGGGGTCACCACCATATGAAAGGGTCGCAGCATGAGGAAGGTTGGGAACCACTGCAGCCTGTCTCGTTTACAAATGAGAGTCTAGAAAATTGACCCAAGGCCCCTTATCTGATGTTGACAGGGTTGGAATCCGCGCCTGGACCTATCTCCTGCCCAAATCCCAGGGCACATCCCACAGTCAGTTTCTGAACTAAAGCTGTGCCAGGTGAAGCAGCCTAGGGTCCTCTTGAGTTTGGCCCAGAGGCCTGCTACAAGGGCTTGACCTCCAAGTAACTGAAGGAACACGGGGTTCTAAGGCTTAGAGACCTGTGATTGGCACTGCGGCGGCTGCACACTGGGCCTCACCTTCCACCGGCATGGGCCTTTCCACCCGCCTCCAGGGAAACCGGGTCCATGCCTCGGTGCAAGTTGGATCCCCAGGATAACTTGAGGTCTCTAGAACAAGTATCCAAAAAACACCTACAGGCCTACAGGTGATGCAAATGAGGGCTCTTCTGCCAACACAGGTGCGTCTTGGTACAACAGCTCTCCCCCCCTGCCACCCAATCTGCTCCTGTTTCTTTAAAACGCGCGGCGCTCGGGAATCGTCGGAATAGCAAGTTGGGAGCCAACCACGAAATCTCGTCGGCATTTGAACTCTTAAAAAAAACAAAACAAAAACACTACAGCATTGTTATCGGGGGAAACGAGCCGCCCGGGGTGCCAGGCTGTG
>NW_022103901.1:4210456-4222543 GCF_000313985.2 Echinops telfairi | reverse complement strand
ACGCCGCCGGGCGCCGGGGCGGGGACTCGCGGCTTCCCGAAGGCGCCGGGCGTGGGACAGTGTTGATGCCGGCCGGCGAGGCGCGTTCACCTGGCCCAGGTGCCGGCCCTTCACGCCGCGCGTGGCCTGGGCTACTGGGTGGAAGTCCCCGACGAGAAAGAAGCGCGGTGCCCGAGTGATGTGCCGTAGCTTCAAAGCTTGGAGGACCCTCGTGAACTCCCGCTCCCCCTGCCCCGTCCCCAAACTAAGAAGCAAACAAATGTCAGGCGATGCAGGTTTATGTTTTGTTTTACCGCTGAGGCGGGGACCGTGACCCCACGGGTGCCCGGAGCTGTTTTAGTAGCTGCAAATCACGGTCTTTTGGAAGGTTGTCTGTGGGGTTTAATTTGGGAGGACTATCAGGGCTGGACACGTGTGCCAACTCGACGTGTTTTTAAGGACGTGGGCAGATTACACACACACACCACCACCACACACACACCCCTCCGCAGGGAAGAAAGCCAAAGATTGCATTTGCAGAACAATTTGGCTAATGCTACTCTACTGAAGTGAAACTTAAAAAACAATGTCACAGGAATCTGCACGCTGGCGGACAATATGCACACAATTCGATACAGAGCATTCTTGCCTTTTAAAAAGCGGGTCTGCCTTGCCTCTTGTTGTTTGAAGCATCTCTGATGGGAGAGGTTGGCGTTTAATTTTGTGTGTACAGTCTGTCAGCTGCTGAAATGAATGTGTTTTTCTGTTTCTTGGCGCTGTAGGAAGAAAACAAAATTTTGTTTTATCATCCCAACGAAGTTGAAAAGAATGAAAAAATCAGAAACGTGGGCTTGTGCGAAGCTATTGTGCAATTTACAAGGTAAGGCCTTCAAAGGCGCTTTAAGGGCAGTGAGACTTCTTCAAGTGTATCCTGGAGCATCTCCCACACACATGCTCTTTAACCTCTGTTTTAGGACCTTTAGCCCTTCAAAGCCGGCAAAATCGTTACATACACAGAAGAATCGACAGTTCTTCAATGAACCAGAAGAAAATTTCTGGATGGTCATGGTATTTACATTACAGTATTCTCTTTCTGAAGTTGTACAGTAAAGTTAGGAGTGGTGTTTACTGCTAGGAATTCATAAAACTAGGATAATGATGATAAAGTTGATTGGAATTTTAAAGCCAATACAGAGTCTTGGAGTTTTTGTTTTTCCCTCCTGGGTTTTGGTTTTTGTTTATTAAAAGATGATTTTATTGGGGGCTCTTACAACTTTTTTTTTTTAATTTAAATAATCATTTTATTAGGGACTCATACAACTCATCACAATCTGTACATACGTCATCTGTGTCTAGCAATTTAGTACATATGTTGACTTCATTCTTACGACACCCACTTTCCACTTGAGCCCCTGGTGTCAGCTCATTTTTCCTCCTCTCTCCCCCTCCCCCCGAACCCCCGATAATTTATAATTTATTATTATTTTATCATTTCTTACCCCATCCCACGCCTCCCTCACCCACTTCGCTGTCCGTCCCCCAGGGAGGAGGCTACATGTAGACCTTGTCCTCTGTTCCCCCTTTCTCCCTCTCCTTCCCTCCACCCTCCCGCCATTGCCACTCTCTCCACTGGTCCTGCGGGGTTCATCTGTCCCGGGTTCACTGTATTTCCAGTTCCCATCTGCACCAGTGTACCTCCTCTGGTCCAGCCGGATTTGTAAGGTAGAGTTGGGATCATGGTAGTGGGGTGGAAGAAGCATTTAAGAATCAGAGGAAAATTGCATATTTCATCGTTACTACACTGCACTCCGATTTGCTCCTCACCTCCCCGCAGCCCTTCTGCAAGGGGATGTCCAATTTCCCTCGGATGGGCCCTGGGTCCCCACTCTGCACTCCCCCACAACTCTTATTACAATCCATAAGTCAGTTGTATCAGGCATATTGTTGCCATCATTCTTTTCTAGACATTTACTTTCTATTGAGCCCTTGGTATCAGCTCCTCTTTTTTTCTGGGGGGGTTGTATTTAAGGCAGTTCTTAAAATGTCTAGAATTGTACCTCGGTTCACATTTTTCAAGGAGCCCTGGGACATAGTGGGTTACACCTTGGGCTGCTAAGCTACAAGGTCACCAGTTTGAAACCCCCAGCTGCTCTGCAGGAGAAAGATGAGGCTGTCTACTCCCACAAAGACTTACAGCCTCTGAGACCCACAGGGACAGTTCTACTCTGTCTCAGGGTTGCTATGCATCGGGATCAGCTCGATGGCAGTGTGAGCTCAAACTTTTAAACTAGAGTGAAATGTAATTTCAGCATGTCCCACTTTACAGGTTGTTCGGAATCCTATCATTGAAAAGCAGAGTAAAGACGGGAAGCCAATTGTTGAATACCAAGAAGAGGAATTGTTGGTAATGCATTACTCTTTGGTTCAGCGGTTCTCAGCCTGTGGGTCTCAACCCCTTTGTCAGTTAAATGGCCCTTTCACATGGGTCGCTCGATTCATCACAGTAGCAAAGTGACAGTGATGAAGTAGCATGAAAATAATTTTATGGTTGTGGGGGAAGTCACCACCACAGGAGGAACTGTATGAAAGGGTTGCGGCGTGAGGAAGGTCGAGAACCACTGCTTTAGTCCATCGTTTCAGGGCAGGATGACATGCACTCCTGAGCTGGTGAGGGATTTAATTAAAGTTAAAACGTTTGGGGCAGCATTTTGACTGTGTTGTGTGGTTGTTGGAAAATGGCGCTGTGCCCCATGCCCTTCTCCTGGTCACTTGTGCTCAAAGCCTCTTAAAATGAGGCTGGCTGCTTTACCCGTTTCAATGCCCTCATGACGAGTCTCCAGCCTCCAAAACCCTCTTGGGTGCTGTGAGCTGGGCTTGCCTGTGTGCTGGCCGGTTTGCTTCATTTTGCATGGTAGCCCCAGGCCCCAAGGGAGCTCTGGTGGTAGCACAGTGGGGTACCAGTTGGGCTGCTAACTGCCTGAGCCACAGTTCAAAACCACCAGCCGCTCCCTGGGAGGAAGATGGGGCCTTCTACTCTTGTGAAGAGTTAGTTTCAGAAGCCCATGAGGCAGTTCTACCCTGTCCTGTAGGGTCGATGTGCATCACAATTGAGTTGAGGTCAGTGGGTTTTTAATTTTGGTGTTTTGTTTGTCTGTTTGGGGAGACAGAGGAGCCCTATTGATGAAGGGGTTGAAGTGCTTAGGTGCTGGTCAAAGGGCCAGCTGTTCCAACCCACCAGCAAAGGCCCTTGGAGCAGTCCTGCCCTGGCCTGCAGGGTCACTATGGGTCAGAGACAACTCGACAGCATTGGGTTTGGTCTTCAGCACTGGACTCTTGCTGGACCAAGTGTAGAAGCAGGAAGTGGCTCTGCCAGGAGTGAGCAGGCCCCAGCCACACAGCAGGCCTCTGCCCCTTCCCTCCCCTGGTTAAGAGCAGCGCTGTTTGTGTCGTTTGCAGGACAAGGTGTACAGCTCGGTGCTACAGCAGTGCTACAGTATGTACAAGGTGAGTGGTCCGGCCTTTCTGAAGTGCGCGCATAATGAATAGCGAAGCACAGGAGCCCTGGGGAAGCCGTAGGTTTGGCGTTGACCTGCAGGGTCAGTGGTTCAAGCCCACCAACTGCTCCCAGGGATAAAGAGGAAGCTGGGTGCTCCCCTAGGGATTCACTGTCTTGGAAACCCTAAGGAGCAGCCCTGCTTCCTACTCTAGGGCCACTGCAAGTCAGGACTGGCCCGACAGCTGTGAGTATTTACCAACTGGTCGCTGCAGCCCGGGGCCCCCGTGTGGCAGGCAGTGGAGGGAGGACGGGTCAGGTCCTTGGCAGGGCTTCCTTCTCGTGCAGAGAGAGGACCAACTCAACCCCCACTCCCAGCAGCAGCGCACACACTCGGGGTCTTGTAAAGATGCCTGCTAGTCCTTGATGCTTGTCAAGTGACTGGGTCTCTGCGTGAGGCAGAGGAGGGGAGGCCTGGGGCTTTGGAAACGAGAGTTGAGATTGGCGTGCACGTTAATCCCTGTAGAAAAAGGAGGCTTTCTACTCCCCTACAGATTTAGTCCTGTAAACTCGGGGGCAGGTCTCCCCTGCCCTGTAGGGTCACTGTGAGTCAGTTGACTCGAAGGCGGTATATTTTGTGTGTAAATAGCCTATATTTTAAAGGGAAGCAGAGGATTGAATGAGCTGAAGTCACCTGAAAAGAGAAGGCCTTGTGCTGGGAAGGTGAGGGGCAGAAAAAGTGGACTTATTGTAAATGGTCTTTTATTCCATCCGGCTCCCTGGTGGCTTAGTGGTTTCAAGTTGGAGTGCGGTCCATGTGGTCGGCAGTTCAAAACCAGCAGCAGCTCTGCAGGAGAAAGACTAAACTTTCTACTCCTGTAAACAGTTACAGTCTTGGAAACCCACAGGGGGTAGCGGTGAGTCAGCATTGACTCGGGCTGAGAGAGGGTTCATACCGTTAACTTTTTTTAAGTGGCTTGTTTTTTATAGAGTTCCCTCAGTGTTGGGGAACGGGTGGGTAAACCCCTTGGCTGCTAACTGCATGGTGGTGGGTTCAAGTCTACCTAGGAGCCTCTCAGAAGAAAGGCCTGGCAGGCTGCTGCTGAAAATTAGCTCTTGAAAGCCCCGCGTCGCCCAGTTCTACCCTGGCACACGCAGGGTCACACAGAGCCAGGGTCAGCCTGGTGACAGCTGATCGTGCACGTAGTGACTGGCCGATGCAGAGGCACACGATGACAGCAGCGTGGCGAGCTCTGTATGGGAGCCCTGTGGGGGGAAAGAGAGGCGACGGCTGTGGCCTTGGAAAAAGGGGCTGCGTTCCCTACCTGCGCCCCCTCATCTGTCGTTGACCCTGAGCAAATGACCTCACCTCTTCAGCCCCTCAGACCTGCCCTGCCGTCCCTGAAAAGTAGGAGAGTGTTTACTTCTGTTTGGAACTTGGAGGCGGGGAGCCCATTTCCCTCTTTCAAAACACAATCACTACATCAAGGAAACGTGGGAGATAGAGACCTGCAGAAGTCAAAGGAACCAGAGCCGATCCTGGACTTCTGTGGTTTGTGGTGCACACTGGGCGTGTGGGTCCTGCGCTCGGGGCCTGACCAGCCTGTCTTTGTCCGGCAGCTCTTCAATGGCACGTTTCTGAGAGCCATGGAGGATGGCGGGGTCAAGCTCCTCAAAGAGAGACTGGAGAAATTCTTCCACCGGGTAAGCACTGCCGGGCCTGGCTCGCCTCAGGGATGTCCAGGCAGATCCTCAGAGAGAGCCTGGCTTTCTTCCTCTTACAACAAAGACCCAGACTACCAAAGGGACTGGGCACCCCCCCCTCCCCGCCTCACACAGATGGTGTCCCAAACACAAACCCTGTGCCACTGAGCCCACTCCGACTCACGGGTGGCTGTGGGGCAGGGTGGAGCGCCTCCCCACCCATGTGTCTGCCTGTCAGTCTGTCCAGGAGCTGCCCTCTTTCTCTGGCAGAACAGCTGTTGACCTTGCAGTCAGCCCAGCTCGTAAGCCCCCGCCCCCACCAGAGCTCCTGGTCTTCTGTGGACACCACCTCTGGGTGGAACGCGCCTGGCGGTGGCGTGGCGTGGCGTGCCTCCGAAGCCTTGCTGTCCTTGCTCTGCACGTTGGGTTATTGGGTTGGGTCTGTGTTGCTCTTGACCGGCGCTGTCATGGACTCCATTTTGTCTCCTAGCAACCCACAGCTCTAGAACTGCCGCCCCACCGGATTTCCAAGGCTTGGGGCACTAGGGGAGCCCTCTGGCTGGTCGTCTTTCTCCTGTTTAAGGGCCCGGCCAACTGAAGCACTCACCACCCTGGTGTGGGTGTGGGTGTGGGTGTGGGTGTTGGCCAGCAGGTTCAACCCCCTGCGCTACCAGGGCTCCCTGCTTCAGGTCACAGTCCCTTGATCTTGGAGGAATAATTCTCTACTTTCCCTCCCAAACCCCTTCTTCGTCTGTGACAGAAATGCCTTCTCCCCCGAAACTCAGGGGCCCGGCCCCATCCGGGAGGCTTTCTCCCACGGAGTCTCCTGGTCCAAGGAGCTCCCCAGAGCACGCTGCTCGCAGGGCCCCTCCTCCCCTTCCTCGGAGGTAGGACCCTGACCCCAGCTCCTGTGAGATGAAAGGCTGCAGGAAACGCCCTGACAGCAGGCAGGCAGGGCTCCCAGAGGACTGCCCATGCCCCGCCCTGCCCTCTCGAACGGCCCAGCCAAGTCAGAGAGGAAGGCAGCAGAGACACTGCTGGGAAGACCCGTCGGTCCCGTGTGGGCAGATACAGAGGCTAGAGGGGCTTGGACGGAGAAGGCTGGTGAGCATGGCGCGGCTCTGTTCTGTTGGGTTTCGGAGCAATGAGGAGTAAGGGAGCGCGCGCTTCCTCCCCTGGAAGCTCTGGGCATCAGAGGGTGTGTGCTGCAGGAGCCCTGGGCGTGCGTGGCTGCCGCCTGATGTGGCCGTTGGCCACTGTGAGAAGGTCATTCTGCAGACTGCCCTTCAGGGTTGCTCTGAGCCGGAATCGCCTTAGGCACAGGCTGCCCCGCCCCCTGCCCCCACTGCCCCCCTAGCAGTCTTCTTTGTGCTTTGTGTAGACTCGAGCTGGGCCCTGCTTTTGGATTCAAATAGCCCGGGCGCTTCGCCTTGCTGGTATTGGCGTTCTCTGGTCCCTGTCTGCGCATGGCTGGACCATAAACATCTCAGTCTTGCTCTTTCCAGCGGTCAGCGTGCGGCCCTGGGCGGCCAGTCAGTGAGTGTGTGTCACTCGTCTTCCTCCTGCAGTACCTGCAAACTCTGCACCTGCAGTCCTGTGACCTGCTGGACATTTTCGGTGGGATCAGCTTCTTCCCATTGGATAAAATGACCTACCTGAAAATCCAGTCCTTCATTAACCGCGTGGAGGAGAGCCTGAGCATCGTCAAGTACACTGCCTTTCTCTACAACGATCAGCTCATCTGGTAGGTGGCCCTGCGGGGCACGCCTCGGAAGAAGCAAGTCTTGGGGTGACAGAAGCTGTTGGGGCTGCCTTTGTGGGCGCCGTCCTGAAACCAGAGCCAGGGTGATTCTGATTCAGATCCGGGTTGGAAGTGGGCTCCGTGAAAGAAGCCAGCAGGCAAGACCACAAATCGTGTCTTTATGGTTGTGGCTAATTTGCCCCTGCCCTCCAAGTGTGGAAAGCAAGAATCTGTCATACCGTTCATTTAAAACTAAAGTTTAGGGGGTGGGGGGAGGTTATCTCCTGGACGCCAAATGCATTGTCTAAGTTGGAGAATTGTCCCCACCCCCGTTTCCAAACTGTGCCCTAGTCTTGTTGTAAGAACAAGAAGGGCTCTAGAGAATGTGCTGACACTCAAGGAGCAGAGAGAAGAAACTCGGCCGGCCGGCTTACTCTGGGCTGAGAGTGTGTCGCACCTTTGACAGGCAGGGTGCGGGCGGACCACTTTCCTGCCCGTGCCTTGACGTCTGTCTCTCTGTGGTGGCTGGTGTGTGGCTGTGCCACTGTATCTTCCCTACCAGCAGGGCCCCCCAGCGTGGGTAGGCTTTCGCAGAACTTCCAGGCTGAGGGAGTCGAGGCAGAAAGAAGTGGTGATCCACTCCTGAGTGACCAGCCACTGACAGCCCAAGAGTCGAGCACCCCCAGGTTTGACTGTGATACTAAGCACTTGCCACCCCCTTAGATGGACCAGGGAAACCACAGGGGCACCTCAGGCAGCAGGGTGGTTCTCAGAGAGAGTGGCTCCCTCCCACTGAGCTTGTGGCAGAGAGGGAGGTCTGACACAGGCGCTGAAGGCTTTGCTCCTGGCAGCAGCTCTGCTCAAAGAAGCCCTTGCATTCAAGTCCTGTGTGTCCGTCCCAGCCCAGCTCATACTGCGTGGCTCGCCCGCCACTGTAGCGTTGCTGGCCCAGTCAGAGGACAGATGGCCTGGGGGCAGTGTCTGTTCCATCCTAGACCACTGCAATAAAGCGAGAACTCTCCCCGCCATCCAGTGCATTCTGACGCACGACGGAGGACAGGGTAGTTTCCCAGACTAACTCGGGATAAAGTAGAAAGCCTCATCTTTCTCTCTCGGGACTGCTGGTGGGTTTGAAATGGCCTTGCAGTGAGCAGCCCAATATATGACCTCTACGCCGCCGAGGCTCCTTCAGTAAAGAGAAGTGTGCAGATAACAGTGTGTTTACACTGGTCTGTTAACAAGAGCCCTGGCAGTGTAGTGGGTTATGCATTGAGCTACTAACTGCAAGGTCAGCAGTTCGCAACCACCAGCTGCTCAGAGGAGGGAGAGATGAGGCTTCCCGCTCTCAAAGATTGGGCTTCTGATGACAGTGAGAGGAAGGAAGACATCAGCAGCAGGCACCGGCTGTCCTGTGTGTGGCTCTCCAGGGTCTCGCCACATATCCAGTGGCGCATTTCAGGCTGCAGACTCCAAGAGGAGGGGCTGTGGCTGGGCTTTTGGAGGGCGGCAGTGTTGGCAGCACCATGGAGGGCTTGGTGTGTCACCCAAGGGTCAGCAGCCCAGAGACAGCAGCTGTGGTTGCTGCGCAGCCTGTCAGTGTGTACAGCCTCGCCCTGCAGGCCCGGAGCTGGTTCCCGGTAAGAGCGCCCGTGACTGAGCACTCACAGCAGGGGCCAGGAGGGAATGGCCTCCACAGCCTGTCTCTGTCTCTGATGCTCTGCCCTGAAATTAACACCAAGATCCCCAGTGCCCGGCGGGTCTCATTGTGACCCTGGTGGCCTAGGAGGCTGTGAGCTAGGCTGCTAACCACAAGGTCAGCTTGAACCCACAGTCTCTGGAAGGAGTCCTGTTGGTGGACTGGGTTAGGCGGTGGGCTGCTAACCACAAGGGTCAGCAGTTTGCAACCACCAGCTGTTCCTTGGGAGAAGGATGAGGCTTTCTGCTCCCATGCAGAGTTACAGTCTCGGACACCCACAGGAGCAGTTCTGCCCTGTGCTATAGGGTGCTGTGAGTCGGCATCGGCTGGAATGCGGTGAGTTTCTGAGGTGGTTCTGTTTTTGCTGTGTGTGGGAGCTCTAGAATCCAAACAGGCCTGTCTCCTGTCTAACCAGGCACCCTACTAGTGTCCTAAAAGAAGGGGCGCATACAGCCCCAGCTTTGTTTGGTTTCCCTCTGCTACCTTTTCCCGACGATCGCAGCAAGCGAAGACATTTCCCATCCCATCTGGGCAGGCTGAGTCACCTGCCTGCCATTTCCAGGGCCGTCACTGCTGTGGGCTGGAGGAGAAAGCGAAAGCCCCTCCCGCTCAGCAGAGTCTGCAAAAAGCCCCACTGCTGAGTCGGCTCTGTTCACGGTGGCCTGGAGGACTGAATAGAACTGCCCTGTGGGTCCCCAAGGTGGCAGATCCCTATGGGAGCAGCGGCCATTCCCAGGGGTCTAACAGTGCTTTTCTGATGTTTCAGGAGCGGATTGGAACAAGACGACATGAGAATCTTATACAAATACCTCACCACTTCTCTCTTTCCCAGGCACATTGAACCTGAGGTATGACTGGGGAGTAAAATAAGCACCTGTGTATTTCATAAGTGTGTGTACGTGTAGTGCATGTAGGGGGGTGCGTACATCGGCGTACTAAGTAGAGAAAGGCTGGGACACCAGTGCTGACTGATGTTTTACGTCAGGAATGTAGTGTTTAAGGAAAGCGCTCGGCTGCTAACTGAGAGACTGGCGGTTCCTGAACACCAAGCGAGACCCGGTGATACTTGCCTGCAAAGCTTTCACTCTGGCAACCTCGCAGGGGAGTCTGCTGGGCCCCACTGGGCCGCCAGGTGTCGGGATGGGCTTTTCAGCAGCCACCCCAGGTGGCGGGAGGGCAGTGATGGAATGGCCTATTGGCTACAACAAAATCAAACTGCCACCGAGCCGATGCCGCCTCACAGCGACCCTGTAGGATACAGTAGAACTGCCCTGCGGGTCTCCGAGACCAACTCTTCACAGGAGGGGAAAGCCTAGTCTTTCTCCCATGGAGCCACCGGTAGTTTCGAACTTCTGACCTTGTGGTTAGCAGCCCAGTACTTAACCACTACTCCACTAGGGCTCCTCCCACACACAGTAACGGTTGACCTTGCCATCAGCAGCCCAGCGCAGAGCCACACATGGGGCTTTCCTTCTCCAGCCCTTGCTTGCCAGCCCCACGCTGAGGGGTGTTTCAGGTCAGAGGGGGCTGCCAAGTCGGGAAAGGCTGGTTCTCTGCTCTTTGACAATCCAGACCGTTAAGGCAAACGGAGGCTCGTTCATCTGCTGAATCCAGGCTCGGTGCCTAAAAGCACAGCTCCTGTTCTTGCTGACTCCCGGGCCTGCCCTGTGGGTTCACACTGCTGCCGATTCCCCAGGCTTCCGCCGACGGCGTTCAACGGTCCCACAGGGTTCCCTCCAATGGTCTTCTGGGAACTTCGAAAAGGACCCACTAAGCATCAGTCGTGTGCCTTTAGGCTCTCCCTGCAAAGAGCTTGAACCTGAACCACTGCCATTCAGGTTGTGATGGAAACTTGGAGGGGCTCTGGGGACAGAAGAACTGCCCCACGGGGAGCCCCAGGCCATCACCTTTCGTGAAGCAGACTGCCACATATTTCTCCCACCGCCTTCCACAAGCACTCAGCCCCCCTGCCAGCAGGCTCCTTGCTCTCTAAGGGCCCGCATGAAAGCGAGCAGAAACTTGGGGCAGAAGTGGAAAGTGAGGCCCGGCGCGTGGCACCAGGCCTTTCTGGGCAGGTTAGTTTTGTTTTGACTATGTCCTTACCGTTGAGGAAGTGCACAGACCACCTGCTTCTGTGGCCGCCTCCACAGGTACACGTGAGGGCGGTTGATCCCAGCCCTTCCCTCCAGCATAGAATCCCCGCCTACCCCACCTCCCACACCCAACCCCTCACCTTCCCCCCTTTTCTGCTCTCCGGCAGTTGGAAGGCCGTGGCCAGTGTGTCTCCTGGGCTGAGCTGCGTGGCCCTGGCACTCCAGATGCTAAAGCAGTGTCCTCACCTCTGGGGCCTTTTGTACCCCCTCTGAGATGGGGCTTGGGCTGAGGGCATCTAAGTGGCCGGGACCTCGTCCCCGGGTCTCTCTGATGCTCCTTACCACCACCACCCTCAGTCGTGTTTCCAGGGCAGTCGCCCAGAAAGCTCCCCTGGGGGCTTTTAAAGTGAGGCTGTGCACACACAGCCCCATAGGAAGCTCTGTTCATTGCCCAGGGTTGGGCACACACGTACGAGGGAGCCACACAAGAGGGAAGCAGCAAGAACCAAGGGGATGCTTTCCACACGGATAACGTGCCTGGGCGTCGGGGTGCCTGCTTCTGACTGGCTTTATGCATGACAGGTTCCCAAACTCTCCTGGCCTTTGGTTCTCTTTTCAGGGGGCGAAAAACCCCACAATAACTACTGAGCATCCCCTTGTAATGAAAACCTTTGTCCTATAGCCTGTCACCCAGGATCCAGTGTCGGCAACTGCCTTTGCAGCCCCCCTGGACCATTCCAGTCCACACCGCCCCCCACCCCCAGGCAGCATCACCCGCAACTCGAAGAGCATTGATGATTTGGGGAATAGCCATGTTTAGGTGGCAGAACACTTTGATCTGGATTTTTTCGTCTCCTACATGAGCGAGCAGCTGAGGTGGCACAGATGGCAGGGCAGGTCTATCCTGTCCTGGCTGGGGCCTGTGGTCCAGCAAGGAGGCATGATGTAGTGGCTAAAGGCAGGGACTTTGACCTCAGGCCGGCCTGGGCATGGTTCCTGTGAGTGCCAGCCCAGAGCCCGCCTCTGGAGAAAGCGTGTCCTCCCCTAGTGGTGGTGTAAGGTATGACGCTCAGCACATTGCCTATGTGCCACAGGGGGTGGGGGTGGCTGGGTGGAGATTTCCGTCCCTGGCGTAAGAGGAACTAAATGTGTGGGATTTGAAGTCCAGTGAAGTGATGGCAGGAGGGGATTTTCATGAAAATCGATCGGTTCCTCAGGGCCTTCTTAGCACCCAGGGGGCTGAAACTAACAGACAGGTGTGCACGCAGAGCGAAGATCCTAACGGGGCCTTTCTCACCTGCATCTCTTGACAGTTGGCGGGGAGGGACTCGCCAGTGAGGGCTGAGATCCCGGGGAATCTCCAGCACTACGGAAGGTAGGA
>NW_022103901.1:4207715-4209360 GCF_000313985.2 Echinops telfairi | reverse complement strand
GAGAAGTCATGCTTGTCTGTGGTGGAGAGTGAGTTGGAGGGGAGGAGGGTAAAGCAATAAAGGGAGTGGGTAGAAACCACAGGTGGGCAAATAGAGGAAGGGGAAGGAGGGGATTCTCAGCTTCAGGGGCTCTAAATGGGTCTCCATCCATAAAAATTCTGAGGCAGGATTTGAGGATCATTCCGTTTGGTGCCAAGGCGGCTGGCTCATTGATTTGTAGGCCCCTGGTCCTATCCGGGCAGGCAGGCTGCTCCTCCTTCCGACTGGTGCCTGACCCAGCATTACCCCGACAGCCTTTGTAGACAAGGTCACAGTCACAGGTCCAGGGATGAGGTCTTTGGCCTGTCTTTTGGGACAGGGGCCTGGAACCATTCATCCCAGGGTACACAGCTCTGATCAGTGTGAATGACAGGCCCTTCTGGTGATTTTCGTCTGGGGGTGGGAGGCAGTTGTTCTCAGTAATGTCCTGACTGTGGGTCCCGGGTGTGACAGCCCATTGAGACCAGGTGACATTCCTCTGCTACTGGTGGTGGTTTTGTTTGTAACTCATCTTCACGGACGTGTCACCCATACCCAGACTAGACCAGGAGACCAGGCCCCTGCTTCCCAGTAGCCCCTTGGGTGAACATCATTATGCCATGTTACTTGCTGCTGTTGATCGAGTATTTAAATTCCCCGTCCCTCCCCAACACCGCAGCCTGCACCCTGAGCCCATCCACTCGTTGGGTGCTGCCTCTTGGGGTGCCTGTAGGCCAGAGCAGCTGGTGGCTTCAGACCTCTGACCTTTCAGTTGCCAGCTGAGCACTTAACCTCTGTGCCACCAGACTGCCCCTCCCACTGATAGGGACGGGTTCCAGGGTCGCACAGCCAGCACATGGAGCCACCACCTTGCGCCCTGTCCACGCTAACTGTGCGGTGGCTGAAGTCTCTTGCCTGGCTTTGTGGTTGGGGTGCATGGTTGTTACCCCCGTGTAACCTCTGCTGTTTGCTCCCCAGGCCATGAGTGCGGCCGTGTGCTTCATGATCGACGGTACGTGTGCCCATGTTGCCCTTTGCTCCTCGCGGCTTACCTGGCTCTGCCCACAGCCCCGCCCCTTTGTGGCAGTCTGTGCTCTGAGCAGCTGACTCTGCCCTGCTCACTGAGTCACAATCCGCCTGGGTTGGCACTGGCAGGGGCTTCAATCCTTTTACAGCCACCAGTCACACACATGAGCACAAGAACATAGTACACGTACACACACGGTGCGGAGCAGGTCTTCCCACCCAGGAGAGCGGCCTTTGCCTCTTCAGTGGGACTCACTCCGCCTGCTCCACCTTCCTCCTGGCACGGGTTGGGGGCAGGGAGGGCCTGACACTGAGACAGGTGGTCAGTAAGTCAGGGCTGCAGCGCACTCCGGGACTATCAAACCCAGAGCTCCGGGGCAGAACGCTCTTTTCTTCTTGCCTGCTAGCTGCCACCCAGCCCACATTGGACTTTTGCCGCCGACTGGACAGCATCGTGGGGCCTCAGCTGACCGTGCTGGCCTCGGACATTTGTGAGCAGTTCCACATCAACAAGAGGACATCTGGGTCTGTACCTCGTCCCGCTTGTCCCCCGCTTCCTGGGTTTGGTCAGAATGCGCAGGGTTCCCATTGAAGGAGACGG
>NW_022103901.1:4205415-4207146 GCF_000313985.2 Echinops telfairi | reverse complement strand
GCCTGGGTGTTTCAGGAGGCGGCCTGGTGGTGGGGCAGTGGCTCAAGCACCGGCTGTAAGTTGCCCACCAGCCACTCGGAGAAGTAGGTGTTGTGCCTGATGAGCCGACGGGCTCCTGGCGCAACCATGTGCCTACCCAGTGTCCACGCCTTATGGACGCAGATCCTGCCACCAGTGAACTGATGCGCAGAAAACAGGGAGGCGTAGCTACCTGTACCCCTCAGTGTCCCTGAAGGGGTACTGGCTGGGGGCGGGGACACTTGGCCCACAGTGACCGTGGACCAAAGAATGCCAGGGCCCCCTGGGTAGCCCCGGCTGCTGCCTGGGACCTAGCATCACTGCATTTTACAAATCAGGCCTGCTCTCCTGGGTAGGCTGGGAGTGGCATTACAGAGGCTTTCGGTGATAATTATTCTTTCTCAGAAGGTCAGGGGTAGCTTTTGCTGGAAGGTAGTGTGTTATGGAAATTTCTAAACATAGATAGGTTGAGAAAATGAATCAGCAGTGGCGGGGGCAGGGGGCGGATGCCAGTAGCCGCCCACTCCTGAGAGCCTACAGCTGCCTTTGGGCACCGGAAATATCCGTCTGGCGACTGTGGTGCCCCTTTGCAGTACATCTCATCACTGCTTTTACCAGAGAAGCCCGAAGAGTACTAGGTGGCCCTCCACCCACGGGCCTGGTGCAGACATCACACAGCCTCTCACCACCACCTTTCATAAAGGTTGAAAGCAGAAGGTGGTCGTCCTGATTTAATTTGCATTCTTTAAAAAGTCAATACAATGACTCACTTTTAAAATGCTACTTTCATTGTGAAAATGACCACGTGATAATTGAAATAAAACACTGATTTTTTTTAAAATACGCTAAATAACCCAGCTGTGGAAAATTCCTGTGGGAGGTGTTCATTTTTCTACAAAAGGGAATAGGTTGTTCCATTGTAAATTCACCAAGATGCTCAATTCCAAGACCAGCCGCTGCTGCTCACCCTGACGGATGCACACGACACACGGACGCAGCGTGTCCACCATAGGACTGACGACTGCATTGACGTTTTCCCCACAGGTCTGAAAAAGACCCGCAGTTTAAGTTCATCTACTTCAACCACATGAATTTAGCCGAGAAAAGTACGATTCACATGAGGAAAACGCCCAGCGTGTCACTCACATCGGTCCATCCCGATCTCATGAAAATTCTCGGAGACATCAACAGTGACTTCACGAGGTAACCTCCACCTGACCTCTAAGCCCCTGTGCCTTTTCTGGTCAGGGAGCGTGCATACAGGGCCTCCTCCACGCCACGAGGTCCAGAGCCCCTTCAAGGACTCGGCTCCTGCACCTCTATGGCATTACTGTCTGGGACTCCGAGCTCTGCCACTGACTGCACTTCCCCGCTCTTACAGGATGGTTGTTTGGTTGGTTGGTTTTCACAGCTGAGCATCCATCTGAACAGCTGCACCTGCCCCTCCTGTCTTCCAGGGTGGACGAAGACGAGGAGATCATTGTGAAAGCCATGAGCGATTACTGGGTTGTGGGGAAGAAGTCTGACCAGCGGGAGCTCTATGTGATTTTGAATCAAAAGAATGCAAACCTGATTGAAGTAAATGGTACGTAATCCTTGGGGCTGGGGCGGAGTCTCAGTGCTGCAGGTACTTTTTTTTTTTTTGAACATTAGGGGCTCATACAACTGTTATCCCAATCCATACACACATCAATTGTGTAAAGCGCATTTGTA
>NW_022103901.1:4203064-4204346 GCF_000313985.2 Echinops telfairi | reverse complement strand
CTATCGGCTCGGAGTGGTGCCCGCTCTGCCTTCCTTGCTACTTCATAGCTGTAATTTTGCTATGGTTATGAAACGGGTGACCCCTGTGAAAGAGTTGACACTGCCCCCCCCAAGGGGTTGTGACCCACAGGTTGAGAACCGCTGTCCTAAGGCATTTCCTCCCCCCGCCCCCCCCAAAAAAAATTTTTAACAGGGTTCATGCCTTAGACACCAGTAGATAGATGCGTTCTTGAAGTTTTCATAAATGCAAGGTAATATATCCCTCCGGGTGCCTTGATTTCTGGTTAAGGGGTACAAGGGGATTTTGCGGTGTTGCATCTGATTTCTTATAAGCAGCTGTGGCTTGGGTGCCGGCCTCCTCACCCCAGCTACTGGGCTTTATCCAGCTCCCAGAAAAGCTTTGTATGGTGCTGGTTGGTTTCCTAGGTCCTTCTCTTGTTTTTGTTAACATCTCACACCTAGGCACAAGAGTTTTAAAGTTAGACTGTAGACACAGTCACAGTCAGTCTTTGGGGAGTTCTGGTGTGGCGTACTGGGTTAGGCACGGCTGCTGACCACAAGGTCAGCAGTCAGAAACCGCCAGCCACTCCACAGGAGACAGTTGAGGCTGTTTGGCTCTTGGGCCCCCAGGGCAGTTGTGCCCCGTCCTGCAGGGCGGCCGGGAGCGGGACGTCTCTAGCCCCAGCTTCCCTAGACGGTGTCAGGTGCTGATTGTCACCGGGTCGCTTCCTTTACCAGAAGAGGTCAAGAAGTTATGTGCCACCCAGTTCAACAACATCTTCTTCTTGGACTGACTGAGTCGAAAGACCTTCATGGAAACGGCTCGGCCATTATCCATCAGGAGTCAGACCGGCAGCAACAGTCACAGCAATACCTGCTTAGAAGATTCCGATTTCTACTCCCGGCTCGAAATGGAGGCTGCCGCAGATTTTTACATTTTAGATATTTATGTGGCATCAACTCAAGGTAGTCTGCACCCTCTCTCACCATTCCATCCTTTTGACACTCTGAATATTTTACAGGAAAATACGGTAAATAAATTGCTGAAGTTTTTAAAATCCTGGCTTTGCATGTCATCCGTTTCCCACTGCTGCCTGGGGCTGCACCACAGGTGGTCCCGGGCCCTCACCACGAAATGTCTCATAGTGGGGACCCCGCTCCCTGTCACTAGACCTGAAGCGGTGAAGAAAAGGACACTAGCCAAAGTAATTTACTCATTCCCAGCTGTGGAAAATTCCTGTGGGAGGAGTTCATTTTTCTACAAAAGGGAATAGGTTGTTCC
>NW_022103901.1:4188360-4202620 GCF_000313985.2 Echinops telfairi | reverse complement strand
GGGGCCCCTGTGTCCTCTTTCGGGGGGCTTGGTGTCAGCTGCAAGGACGAGGTGTCTACCGGTTCCTTGATCACAGTGATGTCGATCTCCATGTCCTGCCTGCGGGCCTCCTCCTCTCGCAGGACCGCCAGCCTGCAGAGCAAACACGGCAGCTGGCTCCCACTCTCCACAAGGGAGCTTCCCACAGAAACACGGGGCCCTGGTGATGAGGTCAGGTAAGCCCTGGACAGTTAACTGCAAGGTCAATAGTTCAAACCCACCCCAGCCTCTCCAAGGGAGAAAGACGAGCTGTCTGCTCCTGTAAGGTTTAGAAATCCTCGACTGACTCGGTGGCAGTGGGCTTTGCCTCAGTTGAAAGGTGGCAGGTGTCTTGACTCTGGCAACAGGTTCCCACGGTTTCTGGTGGAGAGCTGTGCTTGGAGCTCTCGGTGGCTGGTTTTAGGGAAGTGGATCACCAGGCTTTGCTTCCAAGTCACCTCTAGGGTGGGTGAACTTGAGCACGTGGCCATCCACGCCACCCTAGGACCTCAGTGCTCCACCAGACAGTCAAAATAAGAGTCCCCAGAGCCAAAGCCCATTGGCTCTGGAGTGGCGTTGAATTTAAACCACCTCTGTCTTTACTTTTCCCTTTAATGGGGTGGGGCCCTGGGCTTAAGAGGGCTTTAAAATGGTCAGCATTTGCCTGTAGGCCTGAGCCTTGACCGCTGTCCTCGGTGGTAAGTGACTAGCATGCGCAGGGCCTTGCTCTGGAAGCGTTGGAGAGCAGCTCACGTGAACCAAGGGCACAGACCCTCTGCCGTTGGGTCGGTGTAGACAGCGACCCTGTAAGACAGCAGAGCTGCCCCGTCTTTCTCCCGAGGAGGGGCTGGGGGCCTTGAGTCTGAACGTGACTGATGAAGGAAGGTGCCCCTGGTGGGGCTGGCGTTTGAACCTAGGCAGCCAGGCCCCTCGGTCTTGCATGGAGCCATGCCTTTGGTGTGACCCTTGGAGCAGAGACACAGTCGCCACCTCAGGTGGAGGACACGGCCCCCTGGCTATGGGATCACCTGGCCTCCAGCTCCTGGTCCTCCAGCTGCCTCTGCTGCTCTGCCGTGGCGTGACGCAGCCGGTTCTCCTTGACCTTCTCCTTCAGCGTCTCTTCATGCTTGTACGCCTGGAAGAGCGTGTTCACAAAGAAGATGTACAGGTGGCTGACCCACGTGTTGAGTTTCTCCTTCTGTTCGTCCTTGGGCTTGTCCAGTTTCTCTGCAATAGAGTTTGCGACGTGTGTCAGTGCCACCCTGTGCCTGGCAGCCGGCTCTGCCTCCCCGCTGCTGAGCGCGGTCTCTGAAAAAGAGCCATGAGGTGTTTGTTCCCTGCAGAGCCCGCCGAAGCCCCCCTCCCCAGATAAGTTTTTGGGCACATGCTACCCCCTGTTGGTCTCAGGTGGTGGGGCTGGTCCAAGAATGCTAATTCATTCCTGCTATTAACATTTTCTTAGAAAATTGTTTGTTTCAAACATTGTAAATCTATCGGCTCGGAGTGGTGCCCGCTCTGCCTTCCGAACGGGAATGTGCGTTCTGAGCCACTTTGCCCACCAGGTGGCGGGGGCCTGGTTCACTGCCCTGCCCACGTCCAGGCTGTCCTGCCTCTGGGGACTGCCTTTTCTTAACAGCCGGATGCCTCCCTGGCTGTGGTTCAGTCGTAGCTAAGCTGTCTGTGTCCCAAGTGTTGTTTCAAGTGCAGTTTGATTTGAGGTGTGTGTGTGTGTGTGTGTGTCTGCATCGTGAATTTCCACGCCACTGAAGGATGATGTCCCTTTAAAGTCAACGTACCTTGCCCGTCCTTGAAGGGCATGCTCTCGTCACACGGCGGCGGCCCCACGTCGTATTTACTGTCGAGCTTGTAGACTGCCTCCGAGTTAGTTGGGGGCGTTGAGCTGTTATCGAAGGTGACGCTGCGGGCTGACAAATTAGGTGTTGAATGCATCCGTTTGCCGACAAATAGCATGTGCTCTGGGTCCTTCGAAAGGAAGGCTTTCCAGGTGAGCTGTGTACCATGTCATGGCGTCCGTAGACAGGCGGGAGCCCTGGTGGCAGCACGGTTACACACTGGGCTGCTAACTGCAAGGTCAGGAGTTTGAAAACACCGGCCGCTGCTCAGGAGAAAGACAGGGCTTCCTACTCCTGGAAAGTCGTAGTTTTGGAAACGCACAGGGGCGGTCTACCCTGCCCTCCAGGGCTGCTGTGAGTCGGCATTGATAATTTGATGGCAGTGGGTCTGAGGGGGCTTTTAAAAGCTCGTGGCAACAATTGAATGAACAGGTGGCATCCTTCCACCCACTTTTTTGTACCCTCTTGTGTCCTTGTCTCCAGGCCTTTCAGAGGCTCCTTTGGAAAGATGCTGTCGCGCCTTTTGCTCCCAGAGAGCTTCCCTGTGGCTTCACCAGAGTCGAGAGCAGCAGCGTCAGCAGGGCCCGGGCCCGGCTCGCTCGTCTGCCCTTCTGTACGTCTTTCAGAATGGACCGGGCAGCAGCAGGCTGTCCCAGGGACCCCGCATGGTGTGTGTGTCATTGTGTGTAAGCCGAGTGAGCATCAGAAGCCAAGGGGTGACACTGGAGAAAGTGTGTAGCCGCCCCAGAGCCCTCGGCACAGCCCACCCCATGTGTTGTGTGCGTCCTGGTGCACGGAGGGCTGTGCTGGCCCGACCGTCACCTGTGACCGGAGAGGTGGGCGGGCAGAGCAGAATGAAAACACGTGGGCTCAGAGACACAAAGGGAGCACAGGCTGCTGGGAAGACGCTCCCCGTGGGTCCCCCAGACCTGCAACTGGTTAAAAACAAACAGCTCCACCAAGGGCAGTGACACGAGCTGTGCCCGATGGTGGCAGCACCAGCCCAGGCAGAGGGACGGCAGGGCAGTGCCCATCTTCTCCCCAGCGCCCCTCCAACTGTGGGAAGCCGCTAGAATTCACCTCTTGTTTCACAGAGCTGCTCTCCAGCCTCCCCCTGGTTTGGCCGAGTGAGCATCTGAGGCTGGGCAGCACCCTTGTAAAAGGAGATGGAGGTGAATTCTAGAGGGCGTGCTGGGCTGATAACCTTGAGGTTGTTGGTTTGAGCCTCCCAGCCACGCCTTGTAAGGAGTGTCAGCCCTGCTCCATCCTGCAGGGCTCGGTGGCGGCAGTCTGTGAGCATTAAGGTTCATCATTAAGATACTCACCAATTTGAGATGAGAACAGAGAGATCCCTTTGGCTGCAGGTTTAAAACTAATTCTGGAAATTTTTTCTTCACTTGTAGACATCTTGATCTTGTTCTTTAAAAACAAAACAAAGCAGAATTGTTTCTGCCTCATTATGTATGAAAATGTCTTTTGTACCCCACAAGCAATCAGGAACATTGTACCAGCGAGGGAAGGGTCTCCCATCACCACATCCACGGGAGGCTCTCCGCAAAGCCTGACGAGTTGAGCAACTGTACTGGGTCCACGGCTACCCAAGGCACAGTGGGCAGAAGGCCTGGTGAAGCACTTGTGGAAGATCAGCCCCTGGACAGTCCCTCGCCATGAGGTTGGTGAAGGAGGCGAACTTGAGAATACAGAACCATCAGCCCCTGACAACTCCACGGAGCTACAGGGCCCCGGGGGGGTTGGGCGGGCACCAGGGGTTTTTCGTTTGCCCCGGACCCCCCCCGGGGGTTTTTTTGGGTTGGTTGCGGGGTTTTCTGGCCCCAACCGGCGGTTGCTTTTGACTTGTTTTCCTGGCCGGGCTTCAGGGGGAGGTGGGGTTGTTTTTTGTTTTGTTTCCTTTCCCCCCCCACTTACGGTGCGGCTCTGCTCCCTCAGTAACCAACAGGCGTCACCATGGCCAGCGCGCTCCCGGACTGTCCCCACTGCCTCACTCTTACTGCCACGCCCCACCTGAGGGCCTTTGCACAGGACAGCCTCCCTGTAGAGGACTACTGGTCTGCCGCCTGCTGATACTGGTGTCACCCGGCTTGTAGTGTCATGGAAACCAGTCTGAATCTCGGGATCCCGCTGTCTGGGTACCAACCCAAGCTCCGCCAGCGACCTTGGGCAGGTTACTCGGTTTCTCTGGGCCTGGGCTCTCCGAGAGGCAACTGCCCTGCATCAGGAGCTTGTGGGGCGTTCAATGAGCAGATACCCCGAGTGGTTACGCTCGTGGGCGTGGGGTCACCTGTGCATACAGACCTCAGGCTTCCTGGTTTTCCTCATGTCCAGCAGGATCCCAGACGACATGGAACCGGTGAAATTGATGATGTCAGAGTCGTGGCTGGTGCTCGGACTCTTATTGTGAATGCTCTGCGCAAAGACACACACACACGGTTGGGTTTCAGAAGAAGCATGCAGGTACATGTGTCTTTGTGTGCTTTTTACAGATGGCAGGTCGGCAGCCGCTCCCGCCGTGTCTCTGTTCCGGGTTGGTCATGCTCACGACACTTTGACGTCTTCACACCTTGACTGTGCTCCAGACTCCCCAACTCGCTGATTCCGACTCACAGCCACAGAGCGGAGCCACCCCTGGGGGTTCCCAAGACTGAAGACGTCAGCAGAGACGAAGGCCTCGTCGTTCGCCACCGGAGGACTGGTGGGCTGGAGCGTGGCCCTTGTGATGAGCACTCCAAACCAAACTCCCCGCCAGTGACTCACAGCACCTCTGCAGGACAGAGTAAAACTACCCCGGACAGAGAGACACGCAGGACGCGGGCCAGGGTCCCTGAAGCACATGTGTGGGTGTTGGCCACTGTCAACCCACACGCAAGAAAACATTTCCCTCGCGGGTTGACAAGAGCCACAGCAGGGTGTTAGGGCCCGCCCCTCCCACGCAGCCCGTCGCTCCTGACCTGGTTGGCCAGGGTCTGCGTGCTCCCGTATCTGTGGGCCAGCAGCTCCTCGTTGGCCAGGTAGGATCTGGTCATCTGCTCCGTTATGGAGATGGTGGCAAAGCTGAGGAGCGCTTCGAAGAACTCGAGGAACACCAGCTGTAACGGAAGGACCCCGATATGCGGGGAAGTTCAGGTTCAGGGAGCCCTGTGTCTGTTCTCCGGGGAGGATGAGGCACCCGGGAGAGAGGACACATGGCAACATTAGCATTCGGAGATGTGTCTGACAGGAGTGTGACTTCTAGGAAAGTATCAGCGAAAGAAACGTGAGCTGAAGTACTCACTTACCAAAAAACACACTAGTTTCATAACCTGACCTCATTTCCCAAGGTCCAAAATGTTCTTTTGAGTACCGACTCAAACTTTTCTAATATAATCAAGAATATGGATACAAAGGGGGGGGCCTTCAAAAATATTTTTTAAATCTCTCAATTCCGTTTTCCATGAACTCACTTTTGCACAGAAAACATGCCCTTCCTACACTTGTTTCCTAACTGCCCCCTCCCTCCGGATGCTTCTGTGAGCGTGCAACGCTCATTTCCTACGTGCCTTGTGAAAGACCAGCCGAGCGGTACCTAGGGAAATCTCATGGGGGGAGGGGAGCTGTTAGTAAACAAATGTCGAAGATCTATTTGTGTCCAAACACCTGCTTTCATCCAGTTTGGTTAGGATTCCTTCCAGTGAAACGGTGGTCCCTGGCCTCCAACCAGCCCAGAACGCAGCGCCTGCGTTGGCTGCTTCCTTACCAACCTCGAGCTCAAAGTTGCTGTCGACGCCATCGTAGATGAAAGGATTCTCCTTTGCTAAGACTTCCACAAATTTTGTCGCGGTCAACTCCTTGTTGATCATTTTAAAGTCCTGTGAGAAATGACTGGTCAGCCCACAGCTGTGCATTTTGGATGGCACAGTCTCTCCTGACCAAACTTGAAGGAAATGGGGCAGAACGTAGTGGATCCTCTGGGAAAGCATTCCGGGTGATTGTGGGGCTGGCCTCCACGGCCATCCCTTGCTCTGCAAGGAAATGGAGCACACAACAAGATGGCGCCCGAGGCGGTGCAGAAAGTAGACAAGGAAGGGGAGGACAGAGCTCTCAACCCTGTGCCGCCATCCTTCAATCCTGACCTGCACTTACCCCTGTGGCTCAAACTTCAGACCAACTGCAGCCAGGCCTGCAAGGAGCTACACTCACTCCTTAGAACAATCAGCCCGAGGAATGGAGGCCGGCAAGGGGGGAGAGGAGGAGGAGGACTGTTGGCTGGGGGTGAATCAATGGCCTAGAACAAAAAGTGTATGGATTGTTGAGTGGCAACAGGGTTTGCTGTCTTCTTTCCTCCAAAGCACAGTAAGACCTGGTAAACGTAAATGTTGACGCTTGAGTCCCAGAGGGAGGAAAGAGCAAAAACAGCTCAGGAGCCCCCGCTCCGTAAGCAGTGAAGACCATCAGGCCACTCTCAGCCTCGCTGATGGGCCACCCCGTGCCCTGGATGCTGGAGCAGTGTTTCCCACAGTGGTAGGCCACGTTTGGGAAGTTCTACCCAGAGAGTACACAGAAGAGCTGTGGCTGAATTAAAAAAAAATCTGGGATGAATTTTAACCCTCTAACCAACAGTGTGAGGATTCAACCTGCCCAAACTTCAGGCCACCGTCCCAGCCTGGAGGGGAATGTGTGTGTGCGTGCACCCGGCGCCGTCGGCCTTGGGGGCTAGGAGAGGTCAGAGGGAGCCCCACCCTGTTTGTTCACATCTGAGAACACGGGGAGCCTTGTGGAGTTGTAGGGAGATTCCATTCTCTTCATGAAAAGGGAGACCTTGGACCCAGCACAGGCTCTGCCCCAGCCCCGCAGGAAAGGAAGTCACTGAGGACTTGCTTCCCCCATGCAGGTGGCAGTGATGTGGACACCGGACTGCCGTCCGTGACGGGTGCAAAAATGCGATGAGAACGCGTGCGGGAATTAGTGACGAGTTGTCAGCACTGGCTGTTGGAAAAGCGTCGCCTGAGGCTTGCCGTGGAGTGGGCTGTGAACCTTCCATTGGCTAAAAAACAACGCCATCCGGTGGGGATCCAGCCTCCTCGAACCTGCCCCTCAGATCCTGAGGCTGCCAGCTCTGGGCACGCCTCACCTCAAAACAAAATTCCCTGGGACCATTCACTTCAAAAGCTTTGGCTGGAGTCAAAGCCTAAGGGTCTTGTTGGCAAGCCCTGTGTATACAGTGCTGTCACATTGTTAGTGTTTGTTCTAACACCGATCCAACCACCACCACCTGAGCTTGCCTGCCTCACCCTTCCCGTTTCCCCCAAAGACGAACTTGAGAGTCACCCAGGTGAACCACACCCTCTGCTATTCCCCACGTGGGGGCTCCCTCCGTGTGCATCAGTGACGGTGCTGGCGGCCCCGTCCCCTCGGCTGGGACCACAGGCACCAAGTCCTCCCATCCTCAGGGGCCAAAGCAGCCCGTGGCAAGCCCACACAGGACAGAGAGGCTGCCCGGTCAGAGTTCGTTGCTGTGAGCTTTGCGGAAACAGATTGCCAGGCTCTTCTGGCACAGCGGCTCGGGGGGCGTGGAAGCCACCAACCTGTGGTCCAGCCCTCGAACAGCTTGCCCCACTCGGGGCTTGTTTCCACCGTCGCGGGCCATTTGAATTACTACCTCACTTCCTTTTCTTCAGCGAGGGACCTAGCGCACGCACGCACCGAGTGGCTATGAAAACATGCATTCCCTGACCTCACTGGCGTATCAGAATGCCTCAGAATAAAACCAGTATCACAAGTAAGAGATTACTTTCAACATCCAGAGGAAGTATCTCATCTTCATGGTCGGCTCCCCTGGGGGGAGCTCGTTTGGTCTGCAGTAGATGACGTAAATTTCCCAGCACTTGTCGATGTAATTCATGGAGTAGAGCGTCCGCTGCTGCTCACTGAATAGGGTGCCTGAAAATAACGGGGGGAAGGGTTTGTGCTCATGAAGATGGCATGTAGAATTTGGCAGCAGTCCCCACAATAACCCAAAACTGCACCGTCGCATGCATAGATCCATGTATATGCACATGTGTATGTAGGGAGGCACAGATGTGCACAGAAGTATCTTTGTACAGATGCATATACGTGTGTGTCCATGCAAATCTAGACAAGACAGTTACAGATACTTCTCAGATCACAACTACACATCATACAAGAACAGTTCTCTGGGTTTGAGGCCTTAGTCCTGAGTCTCGTGGGACAACTCAGTCCACTGGCGCCACTACGTTCCCTTTTTACATCCTAGTTGAGTAGGTATGGGGTCTTAAACGCTAACTAGCAACCATCTAAGATACAATTGTTGATCTCAAAAGAAGAGGAGGAAGCCAATGAGAAGGAACTAGGCCCCACGCCAGTGACCTACTTAAGGTACAGCCCCATCTGTCCAGAGACAGGAGAACTAGATGGTGCCCAGCTGACCAGCCCCAGCCCTTTCGATCAAGGCCACTAGGTAAGCCCTCCCAGACAGAATGGGAGTAAACAGAATAGGATTCAAATTCTGAAAACCTAGACTTCTCTTCAAACCTTGAACCAAAACCACCCCAAAGTCTCCTTTCAGCTCAATAAAAGATTGGCACCAAAATAAAGGACATCCCCTGGGCATACGGTGCACTGAGTATATGAGACCAAACAGTCCACAGTTACTGTAAAGCAAAGACCAGAGGGCAGGGCAAATGAGGCGGAAGAGCAATGGTGGAATTTAAGAGAATGCCGACACGACACGTGGTGGGAAGTACAACCCACGTCCCTGAACCGCTTGTAGAGGGTGTCGGATGGGAACCCACTTGGCAAAGAGACGGCGTTTCCACAACCAGGGGCACGGGCCCGTGGCGTTTGTGTTTACCTTGCACGCGGCAGGCGTTTGGGTGAATGTTCTCAATCATCAGCTTGGTGAAACACAGGAAGAGCGAGGGGCTTCTATTTCTGGGATTAAGAAAGAAGTCTAAATTCTCCCTCCACCTCGAGAGCCAGACACCAAATCCATCCAATCTGTACCCAACTCACAGTGACCCTTACTCAGGGTTTCCAAGACAGTCAATGTTTCCTCTTTCTCCCTCCAGACAGCTGACCTTGACGTGGGTAGCCCACAGTGCCACTCGGGCTCCTCTGCTGCCTCCAGTGTGGGCCAGACTGGTGACTCAATGCCAACACAGCCCAAGACGAGACAAAGGATCCCTGGTGGCACAGTGGCTAAACACTCAGCTAAGTGAAAGGTTAGCAGTTCAAACCCACTAGCTGCTTCCAGAGAGAGGGAGAGAGAGCGGTGGCAATCTACTTCCATGCGGGCTTGGAAACCCTAGGGGACAGTTCTACTGTCTCATGGGGTCGCAGAGAGCCCAAACGAACTAGATGGCAGTGGGGGTGGTATTTTCTGCCCGTGTGTAGTTGGAGAAGGACGTGGCAGTCTCCAGCCTTGGACGTGGCTTCTGCATCAAACCCTAAGTGCTGTCGGCCTTACGGGAACAACAGCTCGGCAGGGCCTGGGCTGCCCTCGTTTCCTTGGGCTCTGACCCCCGACGCTTCACGGCTGGGGCCCCACAGCCTGTGCTCACTTCCTGTCTCCGTGACCCACCTCGCCCCCGCTGGTGGCCCTCACAGCATCTCAGACTTTTCCACGGGTGTCTGTCTGTCATTGCATGCGTCACGGGGTCTAGTCGGAACCTGACTTTGATGAGGGGGACTTCAGAGAGTTTGTGGGGAAATTCCATGCTCTTCCACGTTCCATTGTTCCCGAGAATGTTTCAAAACCCTCCCCTCTCCCCGTCCCCCGCCCCACCCAATACACACACTGGGAAATAAAAAACTCGCGAGACTTGCTCGACAGCTGTCTTCGTGTGAGGGTGAAGGCCTAGCGCCAAACCTGTGATGGTACCCGGGAGGCTTGGCGTAGGAAGCTTTTGTTCCCAGTGCTGTTTCAAGGGTAGGAAGGATGGGGAGGATGTGCGGAAGACGCAGTGACCACGGTACAGTACGAGCTCCCCCACATTGCTCAAGTCAGGCACGTGGTACTTACTGGTATTCCTTGTGCTGGATGTGATAAGCCAGCAGCAGGAGATAATTCAGAAACGTTCTCAGGAGGATCGTTGTAAACGGAGAGTGGGTTTCTTCCACCGGTATGTCGTTATTGGCTGGGTGAGAAAATTGAAGAGGCTGCTTCATATGTTAGCCTTCTGTGTACTGGCTGGTCTCCGTTCTGGGAGCTACTCTGGAAGAGGGTTTTTGTCCCAGAGGACCCCTCAAGAGTCGTATCCACAAGCTGCCCACAAAGCAGGTGTCAGAAACGAGGTCTCCCGCTGGCCTGCTGACAAGAAACAAGCCTCGACCCCCCATTTGGGGGTTTGCTTTTTCCCCCCCCAAAATGATCTGAACTACAATTTGACTCACATTCTAATTCTCATGGATTTTATGTTTCCAACAGTCCAAGTCAGCTGGGACTTGTTCATATCTTATTTATCAGGGAAACCATAACCTGTCCAAGGCTATTCCAAGGCCTCCTGATCCTCTGCTTCCAACCTGACAATGCGGTGCTGTTCTTTTTTTTTTTTAACATTTTATTAGGGGCTCATACAACTGTTATCCCAATCCATACACACATCAATTGTGTAAAGTGCATTGTACATTGTTTCTCAAAACATTTTCTCTCCACTTAAACCCCCGACATTAGGTCCTCATTTTTCCCCTCCCTCCCCGCTTCCCCCTCCCTCATGAGCCCTTGATAGTTTATAAATGGGTATTTTGTCATATCTTGCCCTGTCCGACGTCTCCCTTCACCCACTTTCGGTTGTCTGTCCCCCAGGGAGGAGGTCGCACACAGTTCCATGTAATCGGTTCCCTCTGTCCTACCCACTCTCCCTCTACCCTCCCTGTTTCGCCCTCACATGTGGTGGTGCTGTTCTTGTCCTTTTCCTTCACTGCCCATGGGGCAGCCAACATGCTCAGGACCAAATCTCTCTCAACCCTTCAGCTGGGGCTACACAACCAAAGCAGCCACAGGCCATGCATAAGCAACTGGGTATGACTGTCTCAGTACAAGTTTATTTACAAAGAACAGATCACCTCATTGTTCTCCCTCGGAGCAGTTGGTAGGTTTGAACAGCCAACCCCGAGCCTTACCTGACCAGCACCACTTGGGCTCCCTTATTTACAAAGAACAGGTGGCATTTAGCTCTGGGCTGGTCTTTACTGACCCCTAGAGGATTGGCATTGACTGGGTGGCAAAGGGTTTGGTTACTTGGCTAGTGCCAGTTTCATGGGAGTCTTTGGGTGGTGCAGTTAGCATGCTCAGCTGCTCACCCAAAGGTTGGCAGGTCAAGCCTACCCAAAGGTGCCTTGGAAGATGTGGGATTATAAAGAGACTTTTCCCCAGCTCTGTCTCCCCCCAAAACATGCCAAACATTAAGGGCTTTTTGCTAGCATATGTGGGGAGGTCAGATGCTTACAGACATCCTGGAGGCAGTCAGTCACCAGACTGTGGTAGACCCCGCTCCCTGCTGTTAAGGACAATGGGCTACTTCTCTCTAAAGGCCTGCAGTCATTGATTTTGTTCCTGTAGGTGGAGTTAACACCCTACCAATAATGGTCTCTATCAGTTGAGCCAGGGAACAGGTCAAACCGGCTCTGTGACATCCAAAGTTAGGCTGCCACCCTGAATGGAGGATCCGCCCCCCTTCTTGCCACATGTATACCCCCAATCCCTCCTCTTCCTATTGTGTGGATACCTCTAGACTACCCCCTTCCATTACTGTATTACCTATAGCACAACCCTTTCCTGTGACATATGTCTTCACCTGTAATTAGGGGCCTTGCATGTCCCCAGAGAATAACAGCCTTGGTTAGCATTAAATCTCTCTCTCTCTCTCTATCCATGTGGACCACCAAGTGAGGCTGAGGTGAGCATTGCTACCATGACTTGTGTCTGCCTCCATTATTTCTATCTCTCATGCTCTTTATGACTTTACTATAATCTTTACTTATTATCGCTGTACAATTGCGCCTACCGGACCGTGATGATGTGCTAGGGGCCGGCTTCCCCTTGCATATGGCGCCCATTATGTGGAACATTGTAGGAAAAGAACTCTTTTGAGTTATCTGCCGGGTAACAATTGTACAGCCTCATCAGACAGTGAGGGTGAATCGGGGGGAAAAAATTCTTAGAGTTTATTTTTTTAAGTGTTTTTTTCAGCCCAAGTGAGATATGGGTCAGGCAAAGAGCAAGGATACAGAGTACGGTATCACGCTTGGCCACCTCTTGAAGAAACAAACTGTAGTGGTAACGAATAGAGAATGAAAGAGGTTCTTCAAGAGGTAAAGAAATGTAATCCTAATTTTTCAGAGGCAGGAACCTTTGATGTGGAGCTCTGGGATAAGGTAGCCATTAACTTGAGAAAAGCTCACAGGGAAGGACAGAGCACACCCACGGAGGCCTGGGAGCTGTGGGTGCAGATTCAAGCAGTGTGGGAGCCGCTGCAGGTGGTGAGAGAGCAAAGGACCAAGACCAGCAGAGCAGTGGGAGCCTCTAAGCTACGCAGACTTAAGTCAGGTGAGAAGCAGGCAGAATGAGTATCTGGCGGATGAGAAGATGGTAGGCATTGCTGAGAAAACAGTCTGAGTTAGAAGGAAGCAGCAGAGTAGAAGCATCTGCCCCGCCAGAGCATGGCGCGTGATGATGTGTTAGGGCAGGTACCCCGACAGGAAGAGAGGTCTGGGATGCAATTCGGAGAAACCAGCCACTGGGAACCCAATGGGGCACAGTTCTCTGATAGGGGAGGGGGCTTGGGGGGGGGGGGTTGTCCTGAGCCAGTGTTTCCTCAACTGCAACGGGTGCTAGTTCATGAGCCTGCTGCGCCCCTGGAGAACAAGCACAGGTGCATTTCTAGAACGCCTCTCCCTCACCTTCCCGGACCACTCACCATGGAGCAGCCGGTCCATGTCAGCAAGCGTTAGTTGATGGTGGTGGAATTTGCAGTCTTTCAGGAATCTCCAGAAGTGGAGCTTGGTCATCAGAAAGGTGTTGTCCAGGGAGTGGTCACACCCGAGGCTGCTGTAAAAGCTGTAGATCTGTCGCAGCTCCGTCATGTTTCTCAGGATGGCAAACTCCACCTGGAGAGGGGAGACCACGCGGTCAAGTCAGGGAGGCAGCGAAAGGAGGAAGACCCTGGACAAGACGGACGGACACAGTGCATCGATTTCCCCCCCAGGCTCCAGAGACTGGCACCCTAAGGAGGGGCTAAGGAAGGGCCGCTGCGACCCCATGCTCTTCTCTGTTGCTGCAGCTTATAACTGAGCCCATGCGTGATAGATACCGCCGGAAATCATGATAGAAAGGGACTTCTTTCACTGGTAAACAGTATGTGAGGGAGTGCGCACGCACGCGCACACACACACACACGGTCCACATCTACTTACTGCCCTAAGTCTGAGGTGCACGGGCAACCTTATTGCTCTCCAGGGCACATTTTCTGTCCCCATTGTGCCTTCCAGGGTTTCCCCACCCCTGCAGACTGCCTCACACCTCACCCGAGCCTCCATGTGGGACAGTAATGTCCCACTAGAGATGGCAAAGCCCCACCAGGGCAGCTCCCAGCTCCCAGCATGCACTGCTTTATAAGCCTCAGTTCACTGGAACATTCCCAGGCTGCCCAGCTGAAAGCCCTTTTCCAGACCAGAACACAGTCCCTGTCCTCGAGAAACTTCATTCTAGTTCTTGGTGGTGGCCACAGCACCCCCATGGGTCACCACAAGTGTCCCCGAGGGCTTTCCACCTTGGTGACGTAGTGGCTTGCAAGTTGACCTCGTAACTACAAAAGCAGTTCGAACCCATCAGCTGTTCCTCGGAGGGTGTCATTCTGGTCCCATAAAAATGACAGCCTGGGCAATCCAGCCCAACCCGCAGTGCCACCTACCAGCTCAATAATGGTTGTAAGCCTGGGCAGCCAAATTAGTGCCCGGCAGCGGGGGCGGCCGCTGGTGCTGAGACCCTGGAAACTCAACCCTCCCACTGAGCTTCCTTTCCCTCCTCACGCCAGCTCCCTCTTGGAGCCGCCTTGCAAACTCAAGGAGCCAGTGCATGCCAACTACCAGGCACGCAGTGCATGGCTGAAACAGGACAGCAGTCCCTGCTGCATTTTACCAGGGAGTCTCAGTGGCATAGTGGTTGTGCGTTGGACTGCTAACTGCAAGTTCAGCAGTTCGAAACCACCACCCACTCTGCAGGAGAAAGATGGGGCTTTCTACTCCACTCAAGAGTCTCAGACGCCACAGAGGCAGTTCTACCCTGTCCTACATCAACTCTGTGGCCAAGAGGTTTTGAGTCTGTAGGGCAGCGGTTCTCAACCTTCCTAATGCCGAGAATCTTCCTTTTTTTTTTT
>NW_022103901.1:4182985-4187440 GCF_000313985.2 Echinops telfairi | reverse complement strand
TTCGACACCCCGTGATCACACAGGTTGATATGTTGTTCCATGTGGGCTTTGTTGCTTCTACCGAGAATCTTTCAAACACTTCCTCACGTGGTGACGCCCCAACCATAACATTATTTTCATTGCTACTTCATCACTATGTTTGCTACTGTTATGAATCGTCATGTAAATAACTGATATGCAGGATCTATTTTCATTGTTACAAATTGAACATCATTAAAGCATAGTGATGAATCACAAAAAACAATATGTCATTATATAGAGTGAAACATTTATTCCTAATGACAAATAAATGAAATTTTGTCTTGAAGCGTGGTGTAGCATGAGTAACAGTCTTCATGCCGGGCACTCGTATGTGTGCATATCTGCATGTGAGCGGACCCACCTGGAGATGGGCAGAGGAGCGGTGTCTCGGTTCCTAACACTATCAGAAAGGTGTGTTTTCCGATAGTCTTAGGCGACCCGTGAAAGGGCCGTTCGACCCCCAAAAGGGTCCTGACCCACAGGTTGAGAACCGCCGGGCTAGGGTCATTGGGGGTCAGAATTGCCTCGTTGGCACTTTGGTTTGGTTTTCTGGAGGAAGACTCTGGAGCCTCTTGGAGGTGCAAACCGTTCATTGATTCAGTTGCCACCTCAAGAGCTGGCGGTTCAAATACACCTGTACCAGCCTGGGAAGAAAGCCTGGCCAGCGGCGTTGGAAAAACTCCACCTTTGAACCCCTACGGAGCTCAGTTGTACCTGACACGCGTGGGGTCTCAGGAGTCAGAGAGGATGCGAGGGCCATGGAGTGGGCTGGGTTTAGGAAGATGATCTGAATCCATGCATGGGCCCTACCTGCTTCTTCTCTTCTCCGCGGTCTTTCTCAGGGTACTTGGCCAGCAACCAGTTGAGGTCCAGCTCGATGCTCGTCCCCAGCATGGACCTCACCTCACTGCCGTCCAGTTTCCTGATGATTTCTAGCAAGCCGGGGCAACGGGAAGGGGAGGGTGTGAACACTACTGAAAGCATGTTCCCGTCCTTCACTTGAGCGAACACGGAGTCCCTGTGCAGCAAGGCCTTGTCACAGTGGCTCTCCCTGGAAGCGTGGCCAAGCGCGTCACCAAGGCCCATTAAGAAGCCAGCGGATGGCACTTCCCAAACGCCAAGTTCAGATGGCCACCCACTGTTGTGGGAAACTAACTGTGGGAAACAGAAGGATTTCTCCCAAGTTGTCTCCCCCAAATATATGCCAAACTTAGCTGCTTGTGAATGACTATACACTTGGAGGTTATCAGAAGTAGATCAGAGATTATTCTCCCTAAGAGCTATCAGCCATCTAGAACAAGCAGTCACGGCTGTTTATCCCACAACAAGTAGGGCCCACTCCCTTCAGATAACGATAGTAGTTGTCTGTTTCCTTGTAGGAGACGCCAGAGAGGTCAAGTCCACCCAAGGGTAGCCAAGGTTAGGGCGCCATCATGAATCTAGGGCCCACCCATCTTGTCACATGTATACCTCTAGACCTTCCCATTCCTATGGGCACACCCCTAGTTCATCCCCTTCCTGTTATGCTTATGCCTATCATACATCCCCTCCCTATGATGTGTGTGCCTATTGTACTGCCCCTTCCTGTGACGTGTGGGGTTACCTGTAATCATGCCCCCAAAGATATATGAGCCTTGGTTAGAAATAAATCATCTCTCCTGCCCTCTCCTCCCGCACCTCCATGTGGACCACCAAGAAGGGATGACGTGAGCATGCTGCCACGAAATGTGCCTGACTCCTCCTATCTCTCTTATTCACTATGACCATACAATCATCTTTATAGATCATAAACGCACAGTTGCGCCTACCGGACCGATGATTATTTGTTAGGGGCTGGCTCCCCTAGTGCCAGTTGGATTGTTCTCAGCAGCCAGGGGGATGCCCGCCTACCAGCGCTGGTGGAGGCAGCCGGGCTGCTTTGGGTGGTGACCCGGCTGTGCAGGTCCGTCTGAGCCGGCAAGTGAGCTGGCAATTCCATCTCGGGCTGCAGCCACGGCGCTATGTGATCATTGTAAAACAGGCCCTCGTACACGCGCCCGTTCTTGAACGTCAGTCGGCCCTGCAGACAGAAAATGAGTTTTGAAGTACAGGGAAGGTTTTCTTGGATAAAGCAATGCTGAGTGCTCTGGGCAGGTGGCAGAGATGGACAGGAGTCCCCCCCCATCCCACCCCACCCAAAAAGTTAGGGGTCAGCCTGGCTGGGCACAGCTCTCAGTAGTTTGGCAGTCACATCAAGATGTCGCGTAGCAGTGAGGCAATAGCCATGTGATCATGTCCAATGTCAGGAGGGTCCCCTGGGACGAGACCCTCATCCTCTGATCTTACAAGAGCTAAAGGGAAAGAGGAGTGAACAGAGGAGGAAGCAGAATGTGTCCTTTGGACCTGGGGTCCCTGCACCTAGAACCTCCTAGACCAGGGGAAGCTCCCAAGATTCCTTCCTGAGAGCCGATAGACCAGTGGTTCTCAACTTTCCCAATGCCTTGGCCCTTTAATAGTTCTCATGCTGCGGTGACCCCCTCCCCCAACCATAACATTATTTACACTGCTACTTCATAACTGTCATTTTGCTACTGTTATGAATTGGGCAACCCCTGTGAGAGGGCTGGTCTACCCCCCAAAGGGGTCGCGACCCACAGGTTGAGAACCGCTGCAATAGACAGAGAAGGAGCACCAGTGCCCTGAATTCAGACTCTGAGCCTCCTAAACAATGAGAAATAAGTATCTCTTTATTAAAGCCATCCCCTTGTGGTATTTCTGTTCTAGCAGCACTCAGAATGAATTGTTTTTCAAGAGTTTGGAATTTGATGTTTTTAAGATCAGCACTGAACGCACACGTAACAGACTCCTGAAGTCCTGTCATTGCACATTCTCCCCCCCTTCTCCTGTGTCTGTGTGGCAGCGATGTAATCATCTGTCAACTTGCGAAGGGGTGGAGTCTAGCCTGTCAATCAGGTTACAGACTGATGGCCTCATTAGGAGGCGCCACGGAGAGAAATAGCTCACTGAAGGGCAGACTCTCTGCTTTGTCTTCCTGCTTACAAGCCACATAGAGCTACACTAAGGTGACCAGATGTCCTGCTATTGGAGGGATAGTCCTGAGTTTTAACAATTTTCCCCCCGCATCCTGCGGCGTTTTTAAAAAGTCCCGGTTTTTGGAAAGAATGCACGACAAGGTAGGGTATATGGTTTTCGGCTGCCATGTGGCTATTTCACCAGGATCTGAGTTCTATCAATGGTGTCCCGCTTTACCAATGTTAAAATCTGGTCACCTTAAGCTACACCAGGGTCCTGGAGCTGGAGGGGACACTCGGAGACCCCTGCAAGCATTGAGATACTTCCACCAGCACTGGATCCACAAGTCTTTGCACCCACCGGCCTGTGATCTTCCTGCCCTCAGCTTCGTTGCATGTGCTGTGTGAGTCTGAAGTGGTAGATAAAGATTAGTAGTGGACACGTGGGCTAACATCAGACTGATGGACTTGATCTGGACTGGGCTGGGCTGTTTCCTCAATATACAATTACTCTTTTATATAGAGCCCTTTCTTATACACACAAGTGTCAATCAAGGTGTTTCTCTCGTCTACCCGGACTCACACGTCTGCCACAGCACCTCTCCCAGCCTTATGCACTGGTGGCTCGGAGGGTCAGGCAGTGGTTTAAGGTCTCCCGCTGCTCTGCAGGAGGAAGGTGCTGTCTGCACCCATGAAGAGCACTCGGGGCAGTCCTCTGTCCAGTAGGGTCACGAAGGATAGAACCCGCTTGATGGCACTGGGTGGTGGCAGTGACGGGCGGTCTTTCTTCTCTTCTGTGCCGCTGGCTCAGTTCCACTCTTAGAGCTGCCATGTGCCGGGAATGAGACGCTGCCTGGTCCTGCGCCACCCTCACCACCAGCATGGCGTCTCTCTCTGTACTCATCTGTGCTCATCCCTGGGGGATGCGACCGCGAGCACAGCACTGCTCGCCCGGAAGCCGGGCGAAGGAGTCCACACAGAGGCACTTTGTAAGAAAGGCCTGGCCGTCTAATTCCAAACTCTCAGCCTCTGAAGACCCTGTAGGGTCCAGGGGATCCACTGGGACATGCGCAGGGTCACCAGGGATTCTAGGTGGCTTGACAGCACCCATCCAAGACTCTGGGACTTTCCGGGGATTTGTCAAACCCAGAGGTTTGTCAAAAAGCCAGGGGCTGCTTTCACAGGGGGCTGACACCCACTTCAGTCCACTGAAGCTCAAGACACTTGGAGAGACCTCCAAAGAGTGTTTGTCTCCTAGTTAGTGTGGTGTGGGGGTGCAAGGTCGGGAGCCATGGCAGCCACCTTGTTTGTCTCTTAGTTAGTGTGGCGTGGGGGTGCGAGGTCGGGAGCCACGGTAGCCACCTTGTTTGTCTCTTAGTGTGGTGTGGGGGTGCGAGGTCGGGAGCCACGGCAGCCACCTTGT
>NW_022103901.1:4157755-4182841 GCF_000313985.2 Echinops telfairi | reverse complement strand
TTAGTGTGGTGTGGGGGTGCGAGGTCGGGAGCCACGGCAGCCACCTTGTCTCTTAGTGTGGCGTGGGGGTGCGAGGTCAGGAGCCACGGCAGCCACCTTGCAGTCATGAGGAAGTGACAGCACAAGGCGTCACTGACATGTAGAAGACAGGACAGAGGGAGACAAAGCCAGAGACATCAGGAAATCAAAACCCACCTGACACCACATTACCCTCTCTCTCACAGTAGCTGTATTATCACAAGCTAGATTTTCCTGTTACTTGCAACCAGGCGGGCTCTAGCACACACAATGTAGCACATTCTAGTTCACCTGTAACTCCTGCAAACCAATGGCACGGACTTGCCATACCAGAACAGTGAGCTGCCCTGTGCTGAGTGGAGAACGGGTGCCTTTGACCGAGTATCTCTAGCGGAAGCTTCCTGCACTCACCATGCCATGTTTCTTATTGGAGACCCACTCCCCCTCGTACATGGCCCCGCTGGCGTAGTAGAACTTCCCGTGTCCGTGGCGATTTCCGTTCACAAACTCTCCTATGTATTCATTTCTCAAAGGATACTGGGAGTTGATGATTCTCTTCAGGAACCACGTGTGCGTCCCAAAGCCATTCTGGAAAGAAAGCAAAGTGCTCACAGAAAGGCTTGGAATATTCTTATTGAGAACTTCAATCCAGGGGCTGGCTTGAAGGGGCAGCGTGGTGAGGGAAGGGACCCTGGTGGCCAGTCACGCAGATGCGGGTTCCCGCTCAGCTCTCTCTGACTGATGACCAGTCTTGGGGGGCTGGCGAAAGCTCACTGGATTCTCACTCATCTATTTAGATGGGAGGCTTCCTGCACGGGCTGTCAAAGGTATGTATCAACTGCCTGGATTTCTAATGCTTATTTCAGTGGTTCTTTTGAATTTTATTTCTAAAATAGACATTAATCCAGGTGTCCCCTCAGGATTCCTTTCTAGAGTTTGGTGGTTCAAGCCCACCAGTGGCTCTGAGGGAGAAAGAGGAGGCTGTCTGCCCCTGGAAAGGTCTACAGCCTCTGAAACACTGTCTGGGGTTGCTGTGAGTTGCAATTGGCACAGTGGCTCTGGGCTTGTTCTGTTTGGCTCCTTATGGGAGCCATGTGCACTGCAGATTTGCAATGACCAACCCTCGTCTGTTGTGTGAGGTCATGAGGGAAGACAGGTGTAACACCACAGCGATCAAAGCGCAAGGCTTAGAATGCAATGACACAACTGTGAATTGTGTGGGCAGAAATTGTCGAGTTGGTGCATGCTCGCCTGCGTGTATGTATCTTCTCAACAACAAAAATCGATTTTTCTTTTTTAAAAAGGTACAGTTCAGATCGGTAAACACACATGCGAGTCTCTAACAAGGATGTCGTTAGTGAGAGCCAATTAGCAACAGCTAACGCAACCACGACAGTATTTCAGGTCACCACCAGGGTGGGCTCAGCTGAGCACACGCATCTGGGTATGAAAGTGCGGAGCCTCGACGTGTCCAGTACCTGGATCCCCTTCTCCCATCGTCCAGTGTACTCCTCGTTGGTGGTCAGCCACCGCATTCTGCCCTCCCCATGACGCATGTTGTCTTCCCACTGGCCTTCGTAGATGTTTCCAGATTCGTAGCTAGAGCGGAATCAGTTAGACACAATCAGTCATCCCTCAGACAACATTCCCTGCCAGGATCTTTCCCTCAGCGTTCTCCCTTGGCATCTTTTAGACTCCAGCCCTAGGCCCATCCAACCCTCCTGGTGATTGAACTCAGTGGACAGACAGAGGAGTTGTGGAAATCATCATCCTGGGAGTCAGAAGAAATCACTTTGCTAAACCTTCTGGATTTTAATCAGGTGACAGAGTAGATAGGACTGGTTCCCCCCACCCCAATCTCTTCCCGTATATACTCGAGCATAAGCCGACCCGAATATCAGCCAAGGCACCTAATTTTACCACAGAAACTGCATTAAAAATGTGCTGGAAAAACTCGGTTTGTACACAAGCACATACGGTAATTACCTTTAGGACTGTTTCTGCTTTAAGTTAACATCCTGCCCCCAGTACTTGAATCTGCAGCATACTCTGAACGCCAAGGCTCACCCTGAAGGCAAGCGACCATCAGGAAACAAATGGTGTCCTCACTGCCGAACGGAAAGCTCATTTGCCCTGGAAGCTTTCACCCAAACCACCACAAACGAACAAGATGGGAAAACGTCACTCCCTCACCCTCCGTAGACAACAAACAGCTAGGACGGAAGCCATGGCCCGTGCTTCCTTAACAAAGGCCGTTTGTGCGTTTCACAAAGCGGTACCGGCATGACTAGATGGTATTTGAAGGGTGTCTTTGTCAAACTTCCGTGGGCCTTTGAACTAGCCCAGACTGCAGTGGGATCCGCTGCAGCCCCTGTCCCTGCTTCTGTAGAAGATGCGTGTTCTCTGTAACCCTGGCGCCGTCCCTTGAAACCGCCTGCGTGGACTCGGCTGGGCCCCGCACCCGCCCTCCCCGACCCCACCAGCAGGGCCGCGCACGTACCTACCATCTTATCCCCCAGCCCTTTCTGATGTTGTCCACCCAGTCTCCCTCGTACCAGGAGGTGCCATCTTGATTGTAATAAATGGAGCCCTAGAGCAGATAACACAACCTTTAAACACCAAGCCTTACCAAAGAAATGCTTCTTAAAGGTGAAGACAGAAACGGGGAGGGGGCTTCCGGGGGACAAGTTCTGCAGATGCCCAAGTCATCCTCGGGTGAGTCGTGGGATGTGCTGCCTCTTGTAGAATCAAGCAAAGAGCCAAGTGTCATGGAGGGAGGATGAGATGGTGTCTCCCGGCAACGCCCCTCAGTAACAAGGGGCCACGGGAGGGCCTGGTGTGGCCTCATGCATCACGCAGCTCAGCAACCATTAACCAAGTGAGTCCCCAAGACATCCTGCTTTGTGGCCAGCTGAGTTAAATAGTGATACTTTCTGTCTCATGGAGAGGGCTCCTGGGTGGCCCCAAAGGCTGGTGCTCAGCTGCCAACTGAATCGGCCCAGTGGTTCCAGGGAAGAAAGGCCTGGCTGTCTGCTTCTATAAAGACCGTGGCCAAGATGAAGGGGAAGGTGACAGACCTCCCACAAGGGGAGGTCAGCACACACGACCAGACAAAGGGAGACCTTGGAGGGGCCCAAGAGTAAATGGCAGCAGTGGCCAATGCTATGACATCGCAGTCCTGTAGGGACCGCCATTTACAAGTAGATACACAGATAGATGGACAAGATGAATAGGTGTGTGTGTCTGTGTGTGCGCGCGCACAAAAAAGAGAGAGAGAGAGAGAGAGAGAGAGGCAGGCGCAGTGGGGAGACAGACAAGACGGACACGGAGAAAGAGTATATATTTGACAGAGCATTTCTTTACATTCAGATTTATAATGAGCTGCAAATACCAAAAACCATCTATTCTGACCTTATATAGAGTTTTAAGGTTTGTAAATCTTTACAGGAGTAAACAGCCTCATCTTCCTCCAAAAGAGCAGCTGGTGGGTTTGAACCACTGACCCAGTGGTAAGCAGCCCAGTGGTACCAACGGTGGTACCAGGGCTCCTGGACCTGTGTATATATCGGCACAGCCAGAAGGCACAGAGGCATGAACAGTTCTTAGCCGTAAGCAAACACCTTGAGGGGCTGTAGCACCTGCCTCCAGATCAGTCTTGAGGGATGCCTACGTTAACTGGTCTAACACAGTTCACAAAGACAACGGTCTAGATCCTAACTTGGTGAGTAGCAATCTAAGATGCAATGACTGGTCTCTCATCATCTGTGCAAGAAGAATGAAGAAAGCCAAAGGCGGTGAAGAAACAATTAGTGTAGAGAAGAAACCAACCATGCAAACCTCAGAGACCAGAAGAAAGAGCTGGCGCCCAGTGGCCACGACTGACCCCTCTGATGGGGGTCACAATAGACGGTCCTGGACAAAATGGGAGGAAAATGTAGAACAAAATTCAAAAGCATTAAAAAAAAAATGGGGAGGCAGATTGACTGGTGTGATAAGAGACTGGTAGAACCCCCAAGACTGTGGCCCTTCAAACCCCACTCTTGGGGTCACCTGTCAGCCCCACAGCAGCGGGGCCTGTCAAGAGCCCACCAGCACCAGAGGAGCATGCTCCTCAGAGCACCCAACCACACAAAGCAGGGCTCGGACATCAGGAAGAGACCGGTGGGCACAGGGGACCCAGAGAGGAAGTGGGGAGAGCATGGCTACGTCGAGGGGGCGGCAACTAAGGCAAAGAAAGGAAACTGGTTTGAGTCGCTGAGCAGAAACCCAGCGTGCCGCACACACATCCACCCAAATCACCACGAGCCAAAGAAAACCCTCCCTGCGTCCAGTCGAGTCGGACTCACAGCCACCCCGCAGGGCAGGGTGGAACGGCGGGGGTTCCAAGACTGTCACTCTGCGGGAGCAGAAAGCCTCATCTGTCCCCGAGGGGGAGCGGGTGGTTTCCAACTGCGGACCTCACGGGTAGCAGCCAGTGTGCAACGCTACACCAGCAGGGCTCCCTCAAATCACAACCACATGGGCACAAAGCAAAGGTAAAAGAGGGCAGCCAAGGAAACACTCCAAGCAGCCACCCTCCGAGTCCCTGGGGTGGCCATGCTTCAGAACTGACTGGACAGCCACACGGCCATTCACGGACGTAATTCAAGGCCGCTGTTTCCCTAGGTGCCGAACCCCCTTCGGTGTGATCCGAGTACTGGCGACCACGACCCCGGTCTTCCTCGCGGTGGCTGCTGCGTGGGGCCATCACGTCTGTTCCGAGGGACAGAGACCTTCAGGTGGGCCTGCCCCAGGGGGTTTCCTAGGTGTCCTGAGGGGAAGGCCCCTGATGGCTCGGCTGTGAACAGAAAGGCCACAGTTCCAGCCCACCCAGCGGCTCCCCGGTTTGGAAGGCCGGAGTCATCAGCTGTCCCAAGCTGGCAGCCCAGGAAGGCCCGAGTGGGGGGGATGGGAGGGTGGGCAGCTCTTTGCCAGCCCACAGGGCCACTGTGAAGGGCATCTGCACCACCAGACTCCACATGTCCCAGCTGCCCCATCCTAGCGAGCCACCAAGAGTGCTGAACGCAGCATCCGCTGAGGCCGAGAGGCGGGAAGCAGGGCGAGTGCTATGCCCTGGATGGCTCGGCCAGAGAGCCACAGACCCCTGGGCACACTGCCAATGAAAGTTCCCAGGGCGTGTGAGCCCCTTAGGAGGAGCCCAGAAGGGGCGAATACAGATACAGAAAGCAGATCAGGGGCGGCTCGGGGGCTGGAGTGGGTCGGCTGCTTCCTAGGTACAGGGCTTTTCCTGGGGGAAGGTGGCTTGAGGAGGATATTCTAGAATGACAGAAAGGTGGGGCTTGCCCATGCTACAGGGGCATCCCCGCCCTCGATGGTTCTAAAGAGCACATAGCCCCCGCTCCCGCACCTTGCCGTGCCTCTTGCCGTCACACCAGTGGCCGATGTAGGACACCGGCTGCGAGCTGCTCTTGAACATGCCGAAGCCGTTGCGCATTCCGTAGACCACGTCGCCCTCGTAGGTGCTGCCGTCGGGCCACGTGTACGTGCCACGGTTCATGGGGACGTTCTTCACAAAGTCGCCCTGTGGCAGGGGGCGGTGGGGAGAGCTCCGCCAGGGGGCTGCTCAGACCCCACCCCGCCACCTTATCCTCCCCTCCTCCCATGGGGCCCCTCCTCTTGGCAGAGGCCCAGGCTGACCAGTCAGACAGAAGGGGGGAGGTGGGCAGGGGACTTCTCGGTCTTGGGAGCTTTAGAGGCGAGAGAGAGAGAGAGAGAGAGAGAGAGAGACAGACAGACAGACAGACAGACAGACAGACAGACAGACCGACCATCTTTAGTGAGAGGCTTCCCTCCATGGCAGGAGGTATCGGAATACTCAGAGGGCCTGACACAGAGATGGGAAGGGAGGTTGGGGAATGGCACGTCAGACCTGGAGGGGTGGGAGGCGAGCTTCCGGAGGGTGGACCAGAGGGGACTCCGTGGCAAACGGCCACATCAGGATCCAAACCAGTCCCTCTGCTGCCCTACAGGACGGAGCAGAGCCTCTGTAGGGTTTCCAAAGTTGTCCGTCTGTACAGAAGCAGACCGCCTCATCTCTCCCACCGAGTGGCCAGTGGGCTTGAACCACCAAACCTTTCAGTCTGTAGCCGAGCGCTTCACCCACTGTGCCACTAGGGTCTGTCAAACTGCCTTGGAAAGAAAAGTATTCGAAAGGAAGAAGAGGGGTGAAGACGTGCAAGGTGCACCCCATACAGAGAACCTTCTAGACCCTTCTAGTGAAGCTGGTAAGAGCTGTCGCTAGACGGCGCAGTGCTGTCAGGAGTAACTTCTCACTTCTGGGACTATGAGCCGTGAGTTTTCACATTCTGTCAGAACTAGAGTTGTTCCGCACTTACCTCGTATTTCAATCCGTCCGCCCAGATATACGTCCCTTGTCCGTGCATGAGTCCTTCTGAAAACATGCCCTGTGCAGAGAAAAATAAACCCAAACTGACGACAAGCACCCTCAGAACACGGCTGTTTATTTCACGCCCCAAATGCCACCTGCATTCGGTTCTTAGACACAGCCCCTCTCCCTCCTGTGGACGGGCCTGCCAGCCCTGTGAGGAGAGCTGCCTGTGGCGTGGCAGGCAGGTTTGAAGATGGGGCCGAGCTGTTTTAAAAATTATCAAAGGCAGGTGGTCAAGGAAAATTCAAGTCTCCTCGGGCCTGCGTTGGGAGTCCTGGCAGTCTAGTGGCTATGAGTTGTTCGACTAACTGCAAGGCCAGCAGTTCAACCCCACCAGCTGCTCCACGGGGGGCGAGATGAGGCTTTCGTTCCCACGAAGATGCCCACCCTCGGAAACCCACGGGGCAGTTGGACTCTGCCCAGCAGGGTCACCGTGAGTGGCAGGCAGTCGACTAGATGGCAGTGCATTTGGTGTGAAGGCCTGTCATCGGGAAACGCGTGGGAGTCTATCTAAGGAACACGCGTGGGAGTCTATCTAAGGAACACGCGTGGGAGTCTATCTAAGGAGCCGAGAGGTGGGTGGTTTGAACTTCTCGGCTGCCCTGAAGAAAAGGCCTGGCAATGCACTTCCATGAAGACGCCAGACAATCACACTCGATGGGACGCAGCTTTACTGTGACATGAGGCCACCACGGGGGGCGCCACACGCAAAGGCAGCCCAGGACCGGCAGTAGATCTCATTCCTGTCGGTCACTGGGGCGGAAGGTGAAATGCAAGGAGCAGCTCCAGCCCCTGGTGACGCAGCAGGTGGGCAGTCTGCCCTGGAAAGAACTCGTATACTCTGGGGTTTGCACTTCAGCACCGAAGGGCTTTACACGTTTTCATGGAATCCAGGCAAGAGCGCATGAAAACCGCTATCCCCAAACAGAAACGATGGCATTTGTAAGGTACCCGCTTTCTTGTCCATTTTCCCCACCCTGGGAACACACACGTCCAAGAAAAGGGAACCCAACACTACAGCCCTTACCTTCACCATATGCCCGCCTGTACACTGAGCAGTCACACACCAGACAGGCGAACGCGTGCCTGACAACGGCCACTCCATCGGAGGAGACCCGCAGCATGTGCCCAGGGAGCAAGCTCAGAAGGCACGACCCCACCACGTGCAGTACAGTCTTCGAGGTGCGTGTCCTGTGCAATGGACGGCTGAACCCAGCGGTCAGAGTCGCCTTGGCAGGGACCGCTGGTGTCAGAATGGGTAAGGAAGGGTGGTAGGTGGAGGCATGTTTGACCTACAGCCTCAGGCTGATGCCCAGTTGGACCATACTCCTTTCTTGCGAGGTCAGGGGTCAGATGCTGCCCTCATGCCCTTCTGACACCAGGAGAAGGGGAAACGGTCCTGTATTTCCCTTTCTCGCCAAGATGCTTTTATAGAATCTTTGGGCCCAAAGCTCCGTCGATGGCAGCCAGGCGCCATCTGGTTCCTCTGATCTCAGGGCAGAGGCGGGGCTTCTTGTTCACAGAGGCCCTTCGCTTCCTTCCTGTCCTTCCAGGCAGAGGTTGGCTGTGATCTAAACAGAAACGGACCCGGTCTTTCGTTCATGCCACCGGGTGGTTTCCAACTGCCAACCTTTCCTTTAAGAGACCAGTGTAAGCGGTTTGTACCACCCAGCGACCTTGGTCATATGCCAGGGCCGAGGATGATGAGAGGGGCGAGGAGGCACTGCCAGATCACTTGTGGCACTTCATGAGCCTTCATGAACGGCTTAATGAATGAGATTTCCCACTTAAGCAGTATTAAATGAATAGCTACTTTAATGGATGCTCTTTCATGCCGATTATTTCAGTAAATATTATTCATAATGAACAGAATTTTAATGAGTATTACCCAGCATTTTCATGACTGCTATTCAGCCGCTGTAAATGGTGGTTTGGGTAACGTGAGAAAATGAGCATTCAACTGCCAAGTGGGGAAAAAGCCGTCTCTTCCGGCGTCCACGACAAAAAAGAATGGGGTGTATTTCTTTGATAATGAGAGACTTAAGTAAAAACCTTCACGAGGGCATTATTAGGGCCACGGTGACTCAGAGGGTAAAGCGCCCTCAGGCTCGCTGAAAGACTGGCGCTCCAAATCCACCAGGCTCCTCGTTGACGATGAAGATTCAGCAGTCTGTTTCCATAAGGACACCGCCTTGGAAGCTGGCCCCATGCCCAGCCCAGCGCTCGTCTGCCTGTAGGGCTGTGAGACAGGGCCCGCTCCGAGGCGGCAGGAGGTAGCCAGTGCCCGTGGAATAGGAGTTAGGAGCACCCGCGAGGAGCCAGGCCGAGATGCGGAGAGAGATTCAGATAATCTCAAAGGAAGATTCTGGATGTGCTCTGCAAAGCTCATCACAGATGTCACCAGGCCGGCCCGCCCACTGCATGTGTAAGAGATGTGTAAGAGATGCGGCAGAGGAGCGCAGCTGGCCGTGCGGGGCTTTGCACCTCCATGTCGTCCGGCTGAGAAATGAACACCAGGAGAGGAGGCGTGCACAACCACTGCTGCCGGGATGTTGTCCGTCGTGAGCAGCCGGCCAGCGACTCCAGGTGTGTTGCAGAAGGTCGAGGAGGCCGGCTCCACTCCGGAGCTGTCCCGGCTGTACCTTTCAGAAGCAGAGGGCCAGCCAGTCTTCCACACAGCACCCTTTTGGAGAGTCGGCCAGCACTTCATTGCTGTGCCAACCAGGGAGGCCAGCCTTCAGAGTGGTCAAGGAGCCCCCACCCCAACTGGGCACAGTGGGGTTAAGCCCTGGACCACTAACCAAAAGGTGGGGGTTCAAACACACTAGCCACTCTGTGGGAGAAAGAGGAAGCCGCCGTCTGCTCCCATAAAGAGGTGCAGCTGCAGAAACCCTATGGAGACAGTTCTACTCTGCCCACAGGATCGCTAAGATGAGACGGAGTCGTCCTGGTGGTGGAGGGTTTGACCGCTAACCGAAAAGGAAGTGGGCTTGAAGATGCGGCAGTCTGCTTCTTCGGCAGACGCATGACCGGGAATCCTACGGGGCAATTATATGCTGCCCGACAGGGTTGCCAAGAGTCCACATGACTTAAAGACAGTGGATCTGGTTTAAAGAGAAAAAAAAAAACAAACACCCCAAAAACCCAAACCCCTGCCATCCAGCCAATGTCAGTTCATAGTGACCTTATAGGACGGGGCAGAACTGCCCCTCGGCTCTCCAAGACTGACTCTTAGCAGTAGAAAGCCCAGACTTCCTCCTGCGCAGAGCAGGGCTGGTGGTTTCAAACTGCTGACCCTGTGCATCACAGCCCCACATGCAACCACTACACCGCCAGGGCTCCCGTGGTTCAGAGAGTAGTCAGTATAGGGTATCCCTGGCATCTTTTGAAGAACCAATGCACATTACTGAATATGCGACTCCAGCCCGCTCCCATCACCTCATCCTCCCCACCCAGGTGGCTCCCGAAACGCAAAACTCACATGGTAGGTGCAGCCTCCCTGGAAGACAGCGAAGCCCTCACCCTCGAACAGTCCCCGGACTTTCTCGCCCTCGTAGCTGCAGGGACAGAGCTCCAGCTGAAGGCCAAGGCCCACGAGCCTCGCCGACCAATGGACCAACCGACCGAGGGCTCGCACACAGGGCCGGGAGGGGCTCTCACACACTCATCCACTCGCTCGACAAACATCTCCCCAGGCCACCAGCAGCCCATCCTCCTCGTCCTTCCTTCCCTGAGAGGGTCCGTCCCATTCATGCAGGGAGACAAGACGGTGGTAAACGGGGGAGGACACCAGCATCCACACTGTCCCAGGTTCGTGATGGACGGTTGGGGAAGGGGACTGGACAGAGCGGGGATGCAGCAACTGCACTTTGAGGGGCAGGCTGGCTGTGTGTCCCCCACCCTGCCCCGCAGATGTGTATCAACAGGGCTGGGCCGTGAATCTCAGAGGTCTGGCAGTTCCGTCCGTAATGATGTAATCTGCTTGACGCAGGTCAGCAGTTTGAACCCACTAGCTGCTCTTCGAGAGAGAGCCGAGGCTATCTGCCCCCGTCAAGATTTACAGTCTCAGAAATGTTAAAGGGGCAGTTCTATTCCGCCTTGTAGGGTCACTGTGAGTTGGAACTAAACAGAGGACAGTGGGCTTAGGTTCAGAATCAGCCAGGATGTGGTCACCCCTTCGATGTGATCGAGTGAGATCAGCTATAAGGGGGTTTGAAGGAGATGGGTTAGAAGCCTGTTCCCTGCAGCGCCTCCCGAGACAGCCAAACGTGAGCGGAGAGACACGGCATAGTCCATCCACCCAATGGATGCTCCTCCGCTGGACAGAGACACGGCCTCCCGCCACACAGATGAACTGTGAAAACATGCTGCTCCAGGAAATTGGAGTCACAGAAGGGCAACAACTGTGTGATCGCACTTATGCAAGATTATCAAACAGAAGACAGCAGTGGCGAGTGGGAATCAGGGGAGGGGGAGCAGTGGGTTTCCGAGAGAAGTGGTGGAATCCTTGGGGAAAGACTGGGAGAAGCGTGCTGGACTTACAGTGAGTCATCGGCATCGCTGGAGGAGTAAGTGGGTTTAGGTGAATGTTTTGGTGTGTTTTTCGACGAGGAGGAGGCGGCGGCGGCAAACCCTAAGGGGAGCCCTCGGGTAGCGCCAATGGCTAATGCATTAGGTTGCTAATCAAAAGGCTGGAGGTTCAAGTCCTCCGGAAGAAAGGCCTGGGGGTCTGCTTTTGAAAACCCAGCCACTGAAATCCCCGCAGAGTGCAGCTCTGCTCTGACACACGTGAGCTTGCCAGGACTCAGAGGCCACTCAATGGCCAACAAAAGGCAGTCATTAGCTGAGTCACAAAAATCACTGCCATTGAGTCCACGCGACTCATAGCGACGCCACAGGCAGGGTGCAGCTGCCCTGATGGGTGTCCACGGCTGTGAGTCTTAGGACAGTGGTTCTCAACCCTCCTCCTGCCGCGACCGTCACACAGTTCCTCATGTCGTGGTGACCCCAACCGTAACACTACTGTCGCTGCTACTTCATCACTGTAAGTTTCCTACTGTTATCAATTGTCATGTAAATATCTGATAGGTTGTATTTTCAATGTTACAAAGTGAACATCATTAAAGCATAGTGATGAATCACAAAAAAGTATGTAATTCTATATTGTGAAGTATTTATTTCTAATGACAAATCAATGAAATTTTGTCTGGAAGCATGGTGTGCATGGGTAACACCGTAGGTTACTCAAATGTGGGTGTGTCTGCATGTGGGTAGACCTGCCTGGAGATGGCTAGAAGAGCCGTGTCTCGGTTCCTAAGACCATTGGAAATACCAACAGTCTTAGGTGACCCCTGGGAAAGGGTCATTCGACCCCCAAGGGGTCTCGACCCGTAGGTTGAGAACCACTGTTTTATGGACTAGAAAGCGTGGTCTTTTTCCAAGGAGGGTCTGGGTGGTTTAGAACTGCTGAGGCTTCATGGTGCTGGGCCATCACTAGCAACTACCCTGGAAAGGGTTCTATCTGGTAATCCTGGAGAGAGGGGAGAGTAATGTGGGAAGGACTCAATCATGAGAGAGACCAGGTTTACTGGTCAGACAGTGAGCGACTGGTGGGTGCTGAGTTACCCATCGGCTTTCAGACTGAACTCAGCCCTGGGTTAGAACAGTCAACCAGTCCACATGCCAGGCTCCAAGGACAGAAGCCAGAGGGCTAGGGGTGGAGAAGGAACAGGGACAGGAGGCACAGGTGTGTGTGTGTGTGTGTGTGTGGGATGGGCGATGGTGCTTAAAAAGAAAACAATTTTTAAAAGGCTGACTCAGAAGGTCAAACCTGAACCAACGCCGTTGCCATCACAGTCAGTTCCGAGCCCGGGCTGCCCTGTGGGGGCTAGCAGAATGACCGGCGGATTCTGAGGCTGCTGGAAGGCTCAAACCACTGACCTCTGGGTAGACGGCCAAGCACTGGCCCACTGGGCCCCCAGGGCGCCATCATGCCCGAGCCCACCCACAGACAGCACCTTTCCACGATGAGTTTGGTCAGAATGGGCTCTTCGTAGTGCGTGGTGTCTTCCTTCGGGATCTCGTTTATGGATTCTGCCTGGACCTCGATTTCGCTGGGCTGCTTTTCCACGATCGGGGTCCGACTGGGGGATGCGTCCTGCCGGCCGGCGCTGCCATCTTGTCTGGAAAACTCTGGGTAGTCGGTGAGGGAGGAGGGCGAGCGGGCAGACTTATCCCCTTTCTTGTCGGCCTTTTTCTTCTCTTTCACCATCGTCGTCGTCTGGAGACGCGGGCTTCCTGGGGTTCCAGTAGGCACGAGCCCTGGGTTTCAACACCGATGAGTTTTCCCTGAAAAGATGAAAAAGGTTTCCTAAAGGCTTAAGATTTTCACCTATTAAATCTCTAGTTTTACGACCCGTCACCATCGTTCTCCTCCCCAAACCTGGAAAAGACATTCCTAAGTCTCCTCAGTTTATACACATTCAATTACCATGCTGCTCAAGTTCTTCCGAATGTTTGTCTTCCCTACCCATGCCCCTTCTGTGCAGCCACCATCTGTCTGTCTGGGGACGCTTGTGAGTCTCTGAGATGCTGATCAGGTCTCAGCAGAGCCTCCAGACTGAGCGATGAGAAATGTGGAAGAAAGGCCTGGCGATCTACTTCCAAACATCAGCCAATGAAAACCCAAATGGATTACAATGGTTGGATCCACAACTGACCATGGGGGTGGTGCAGCACCGGGCAGCCCTTCGTTATGTTTGTCGGGGGTAGCCACGCACGCGCCAGGGCAAACAGCTCAAACTTAAGTCTTTTTTCAGTTTGTTTTTTCCATGGCAGTTTCTTTTCAAATTGTGCTCCATAGGGTTGGAAAATGGCTACTGGGCACTACAGTTCTGCCTGTACCTGTCGCTGCTGAGTAGACTCTGACTCACAGCCGCCCCAGGTGTGGCAGAGTGGGGCTGTGTCACAGTGTTTTCTTGGCGATAATTGTTACACACAAGCAGATCACCAGACCTTTTATCTGTGCTGCTACTGGGTGGATTCCAACCCAGAAGGAAGCATCCCCAGGGATCTTCCCTAAGGTCCTGTGGACTGCCAACCCATGCCTTCAGAGCCCTCCTGTGACTGGGCCAGCAGAAGTGAAGTTCAGGCATTCTTCCACTTACCAGCCTATGTCCTTGAGTGAATTACTTCATCTCCTCACCCAGATATCAAATGCGCATGGTCATAGCACCTTGTCACCATGCAAGGTTTGGATGAGCGATACACAGAAAATCCTGATGTACAGGACAGGAGGCATGGCCAGTGCTATGTCATGTCCCTGATTTTGAACTCAAGGTCACTGGCTGCTTGTCCTCTAACACAGTACTATCTCCTACTGAAAATTTCTTATATGCCAGACAAGAAATGGTGTGCTAGCCCTTTAAGGTTCAACGGTTGGTCTCTGCTCATTTAAATCAAGGGAGAGTGAAGAAAATTAAAAGTGCAGAGAAACAATTGATCCAAGGGACTAAGAGACCACACACCATGGCTCTGGGACCAGAAGAATTAGATGGTGCCCAACCACCAGCACTCACGCTCTGAAGAGGATCCTATCAGAGAGAGAAAAATGTGGAATAAAACTCAACAGCATGCAAAAAGGCCGGGTTTACTAGTCTGATAGAGACTGGTGGAACCACCCCAGTCTCTGGCCCTTAGCTACAGGCCTGGAAATGAATTCACCATGTCTCCATTTTCAGCCCCCAAACAGGCCCCTAAGAACAACCACCATCCTGGGAGGTGTGCACTCCGTAGAATCATCCCCCCTTTGAGATCAGACGGGTAGCATCTGCCCCAGCATAAAGTTCAGAGGAAAGCAGGAAGATTGACACTGGTAGCCCAGGGAGAAGCGGGAGGTGCTGGTCCATCGTGGGGCTGGCAACCAGTGACATGAATCAAAACTTGCTCAGGTAGTTACAAAGAGAAAGCCATTCACAATCCCGCCACTATTAAATTTTTAATCATGTAGCTGCATACATGGGTATTCTTTGTATAATAATGGATCCTACACTAACTTGATTTTTAAATGTAATAATACATTGTGGGTAACTTCATGTCAGTAAATCTACATAATTTTTTTAAATGTGTATGAGTTACTGAACAGAAAGCTGATTTGCTCTGTAAACGGTTACCCGAATCATAAAAAGGTTTTAAAGAAAGGAAATAGCTAACAATCTGCCTTAGGGGCAGAGGGCTGGCTCCAAAGTGGCCCCACTGTCCATGCTGCTGGACAGCCAGGCAGGGTGCAGCTTATCCCCTGCTGGCCCAGTGGCAGCCCTGGGTGGAGCAGCACAGCCCTGTCCTGCTCTCCCTCTTTGTGGCCCTCCCTGAGAGGCATGGCAGCTGCAGGTAAAGCAGGGATCATGTCTCCTGGCATGAGCCCTACTGGGTTTGGTGTCTGGCCCATCTCTCTGGATGAATGAGACCCCACTCTCAAAAAGGATTCTGGTGGTTAGAAGCAGCCCCAGGCCACTTCCCATTAGGCAGAACAAATGAGCTCCCACACCTGTCTCCCCTGCCCATAGCCTCTTCACCTGTTGCTGATGAAGATCACAGAAGGCAGCCCTTGGATGGACTAGAACTAGTCCTTGGGTGGATTAGAACGCACAGAAACCGAAACCCAAATGCCCGGAACTGGACCAGTAGACAACAACATGATACACGGAGAAGAGACTGACGTTGTCAAGGGTCCTTTCACTCGGATCCACGCTCCAAAGCGCAGGAACCATTGTGAGGATGGAGCAGGGCCGTGGGGAGCTCTCGGAGGAAGTACAGCGAGAAGGCTGCTTAGAAATGAGGATGGTGAGATGATGTCTTATCATGTACTGCGGGCATGTCAGGAGAAGCCAGTCCCCGGAGAAGGGCACCCCACTTGGTAGAGAGGGGCAGTGAAACAAGAGGAGGGCTGACACCGGCTGCAACAATGGGCTCCAGACCGCAGCGGAGAGGCTGGAGCGGGACCGGGCAGCATTAAGGTTCGGAACGGACTCCACAGCACCTCCCTCACCTGTCACACACCCCTGCAGCTCCAGGGTCCGGGCAGCGGCGATGGTTTCGGACCAGGACCCAACGGGTTCACCAAGTTCCAGCCCCAGCGGTTTAGGAAGCTGCCAGCGTCCGGTCTCCAGGCAACTAGGGCCAGCCGCTGCCCCGCCTACGCCCTGGCCTTAAAGGGGCCGTTGCCCTCCAGCGCGCGCCAGTCCCCAATCCTTCCTCCTAAAGGCCGCTGCCGCCCCCGCCCGAGGCGGACTCCAAACCGCCGCTCACCCCGCGCTCCCCTTAAGGAGCCGCAGCCCTCTCCACGCATCCTGTGTTCCCGAGGGACCGCCGCCACCCACCCACTCCCATGGGCTGCAACCCAGCTGCTCCTGAACCCGCGCGACTCAGCAGAGAGGTCGGCGACCAGACCCACAAGCCGTGCTGCCTCCAGAACTGCCAATGGGGCAGTTCCGCCGGTCACCTAGGGTTGCTATGTGGCGTTTTGTTCTGGTTTCTGGGCAACCCTTCCTTGCCCAGGGCCACCCAACTCAAACCCACCGCCAGATCCCAACTCCTAGTGACCCACGTCTCCATGTTATTTTCCAAGGCTGTGAATCTTCACTGACCTCCACATTTTGCCCTTGGAGCAGCTGGTTAATTTGACCCACCAACTCTTCGGTTAACAGCCCACCACCCCACTAGGGCTGCTTTGCTCATGGCTCCTCTACAAACTCAGCCCTCTGCCCTGGCCCAAAAGGTGCAGTGGACTGAGCTGGGTTCCCCACTTGCCCCAGGGGGAGAGGTGGGGGCGGGCAAAGTTGGGTAGCTACTAGGCCTTGCTTTACCAGGGGGCAGCGGTGATTCGCAAACACACTTTCCACGCTGCTCTAAGAAATTATCCCAAACTTGGCAGCCTCAGAACAACACAGTCATTACCTGGTGGCTCGGTGCGGCCTCTCACAGGGCTGGCTCCCCTTGCCCGTTGTCTGTTCAGCATGGCCTGTACGGCTTGGGTGGTGGCCCTCTTCCCTCTACACAGCCCCTGGGCCCAGCAGGGAAAGGTCTCCAGGCTTAAGAACAGTGTGCTTAGATAGGCCCCACCTGGGTCATCCATCATCCACAACAGCTGGTTCCAGAGCCTCCCTCAGTCACACACCACAGAGCCCCTTTGCCAAGGTAGGCAAAACCCACAGGCCTGGGGACTAGGAGGCGTCCACCTGTGAAGGTTGTGTCCAGCAGGCTGGGCCAGGATTTTCAGGGGTGGGAGGGGGGTGAGCACGGATTCTTCCGCCAGGAGATCATATACCATGTTCACCTCCACAAGATCTGCTGAGACCTTTTCTCGGGGGTGTGGCCTCCTCCTGATACAAGCACAGAGCCCATCCCATCTGGCAAAGCTGGTGCCATCTCTGACCTCCGGTTCTCTGGCGGTGACCCAGTGGCTCTCGTACCAGCTCAGCTTGGGTTCATCAGCTCGTTCTGCTGAGTCAGAAGCCTCCAGTCTGATGGCTGACCCCAGGCTTGGGACCCGCCAGCCCCTTCCACTTCATGGGTCAGTTGCTTGGAAGGAATTGGTCCCACCCTTGTGTACCTGTGGAAGGGCCCTGGCTTTGCTTCTCCAGAGAAGTCACGAAGACACCGCCCGTGGAAAGCCTTATTTGGCCTGTGCCCTTGTGTTAGTTAAAGGGGAGCCTACAGTTGACTGGACAGCACTGCGGCGGGGCAGCAATAATCACATGGAAGGAACCCCACCTTTGGGGAAGGAGGCCTCTTCCCAGAAGACCCATGGCCTTGTGTGGAGTGAGGGCAGGTGGCCCACTGGATACCTCCCCTCTCCCAGTACCCCGCCCCCCACACCGTTTGGACTGCACAGACAGCCCTTGCCCATCCCTGCCGAGCTCAAACAGACCAAAACCCCCAGGGATACCATCTCTGGTGCCACCTAAGGTCAGTGGTTAGAAGGGCACCTCACAGGTCACACAAGGAGGCCTGGTGGCTACTAAACCGCCAGGCTCTCAGAGAGGTCAAAAGGACGGTTTGGAAAGACCTGGCAATGTGCCTCTGCAAAGCTGAGGGTCTGTGGAGCCCGAGGGGCGGTTCTACCGTCACACGAATCACCGAGTTGGAATTGATGCACAGCACCCACAACAGCAACAAGCTATGCAGAGGAAACATTGTCACTGCACAAACAGTACAGACAATGCAGTCTTATTCTCCCTGCCTGGCCCGGGGCTTTGCTGCCCTGGCTGAACCACAGGTAGCTAAGAGGAGCTAATCCTGGTGGCGTAGTGGGTTACACACGGGCTGATAACCACAGGTCAGTAGACTGAAACCAGTAGCTGCTCCACAGGAGAAAGGTGAGGGACACACGGGGCAGCTCTTCCTTGTCCTAGAGGCTTGCTGTGCGTCCGAATGGACCCGATGGCACTGCGTGGGGTTTGGAGTGAGACCGATTTCATTTTCCTCTCGTGGGCACAGCAGCCCCCAGGCTTTCTTGATCAACACTTTCACAGACATCATACTTGGCATTAGCAGGGCGGAGGACCACAAAAACCAGAAGGACTATGACTTTAAATTCACAAAATTAGACCAAGGCAAGCTTTAATTATTAAGAAAGGCTGAAAGCTGAGACTCAATTACATCTGACCAGAGTGGTGGCCTGGGAGGGGCTGTTCCTGGGCCTTATCTCACACTGTGTCCTTGACTGGCTGCACATGCCCGCACATTCAGAACGAAAGAGGCTGCAGCCGTGCCGCGCTGCTGTGGAAAGGTCCTCACGATAAAATGTTTACCGGGATCCGGGATCTTTTCTTTTTTTGTTTAGAGGAGCAAGCTAATTTTGAAACCAACGGGCGGTCAGTGCTGGGACAGGATGTCCAGGTTGGCGATGTGCCTCATGGTGGGTCTCCCGTGTGGGCAGTTCCAGGGGTGGTCCATCTCGCCCATGTGGCTGATGAGCTTCTTCATCTCCCCGCTGCTCAGAGCCGTTCCAATCATCACCTGAGGCCAGAGGCAGTGTGAAGCCCCTCGCGGCGGCACACGGCCCTCCCTGGTGCCTCCAGAGCAGCACCACCTGGGCTGGCCGGCTCACCCACCTGTCTGGAATCTTCTCCCCACCCCCCAGACGAGCGCAGTGGCATACACACACCCTGCCTCCCTTCCTGAAGCAGCTCATCAGCCACCAGGTGGAAAGTGGGCCTCCCTGGAGCAGCCCCAGGTGTGAAGGTGTGCAGGGCAGCCACGGGACTCAGATAGCCCGCCCATCAATAGGTAGGGGTCAGCTACGCAGAAGCGCAATGCGAGAGCACTGCTGGTGGGAGGCGAGAAAGACCAGTCACCTGGAGTTGGGGCTAAAGCTGAGGCACCTGGGGTTGGTGTGACATCGAGAGCAAACTCTGCAGTTCTGCATGTGGCAGAGCGGTTAAACACAAGTCAGAGCACCAAACCCACCAGCTCTGCCTTGAGACGAAGACGGGGCTGCCTGGTCCCATAGAGCTCTGGTTTCAAACCCAGAGGAGTTCTACCCTGTCCCACAGGTCGCCATGAGGGGGTCATTGCTATGGCCGTGCGTTTGGTCTGTTCTTAATGGCACCTAATGTAAGTCATACGCTGGTGCAACGGTCAAGCACTTTATGGACCAGATCAGGAGCTCAGCTGAAAACCTAGGTAACAGGACCAGGAGCTTGGGCGAGTCCTCCACCCTGGGAGAGGGGCACCCTCCCACCTGTACTCACCGACTTTCGGCAGGCGCGGGAGGCAAACATCTGCCGGACTCGAGAAGGCCTGCACATGACCCCCGGGCAGTCGCTCAGCATGAAGATCAGCTCCTCTATGTCCTGGGGCCCGAAGGTCCAGTTCTTACTCGTGGGCAGAGAGACCAACCTAACTCTCTCAGTGACCGGCGCTAACAGAACAGGATTTGGGGCACAATTCATTATTTGAAAATTGCAAACAAAAAAAAAAGAAAAAGAAAATTGCAAACAGGAGAGGCGATGGGTAGGGGGTGATGGGGGCCCATGGGTTTTCTGGGCGTCTCGGCACCATGTTTCTGTTCACCTAAACGACTCCCAGAGAGGAAGCCTTTGCTTCAGTTGCTCCCTAATGCATTTCCTTGGCGGGCAGCAGTGACAACCATGAGAGGGGGAGCAGATACTGGATGCTCTATGGGGGCACCTCTTACATCTCCCATCCAGGGCCACGACCGAGCTCTCTGACTTCACACTCCAGCCGTAAGAACTTACCATCCTCATTAATGAGGAAGTCAAAGCCATTCTTTCTGAAAATGTCCAGGTTTTCCATCAGAACAGCCTCGTTGACGGCCGTCAGATTGAGCGTCTGCGGTCTGAAAGACAGAAGCCGGGTCCTGCAGGCTTGCACCGGGCTGTGAGCAGACACCACAGGCAGACCCCTGTGACATTCTCACTGCACTGCAGACAGTAAGGCCCTCCGGCCCCAACTGTCTGCAAACATCCTTTTTGCTTTTTTTAAGTTTTGCACCCCACGACCCACCCCCACCCCTACCTCAGCGGCTCCCTTCCTGAGTGGACTGAGCTTCAGAGACAAACACTACGAAGGGTGGCGACAAAGCAAGAGCACCACAAGGAGCAGATACAGAGGTCTCTGCCCTCCTGGAATGAGGGAGCCCACGGGAAGGTGTGAGCCTTGGTACGAGCCTTCTAGCCATGGTCTTGGTGACAACCCCCAAAGTGACTGCGAGGACGATGCACACGTGAGCATACTGGTGACTCGCCAAGGGGGTTGGACAGTTTGCTGGCGGTGTAAATGCAGTATAGGCACCCTTGTGGGGTGGGGGTCACGCAATCAGTGTATGGGACCCTGATGTGGGGTTGTTAGTTTTGCCATCCCATAAGCTTTGGAAAGGTGCCCATCTCAGTGCCACAGAGAGGGTCAGGGGTGGTGCACATCCTTTGGGCCTGAGGTCCCTGTGTTGAACCCCCTCAATGCAGGAGACAGCTCTGTGATACCACAGGCAGAAGACGCAGCAGCAGCAGCAACACAGAGGCAACAGATTGGAGAGCAGTGGGCTTCCCGGCTCTCAGAGCAGAAATCCCAGTGCTGTAGGGCAGGGGCTTGCTGAGGTGGGGAAACTAGGTTTGCTAAGCGACCTGGGGTTGCGGCTTCCTCACCGAATGCAGGCAGGGCCTTAGGGAATGAATGGGCAGTGCTAAAGGAGCTTGTAACACTCACCTGAGCAGGGCTGAGGCCTAAGGCCTTGTGGTTAAGATCAGAGGTTTTCGGGCCAACCAGTGATCAACACATTTTAACAGCTGAAAAGGTTTGATACTTAGAGGACACATTAGTTGCGTGACCTTGGGCAAAGTCTCTCACCTTTCTGTGTGTGCCTCAGTTTTATCACCTATAAAATGGGATCGGGAAGGGTAATTACCTCACAGGTTTGTAAGAATTAAATGAGTTGACCTAAGCAAAATTGTTTCGGAGGTGCCTGACACCTAATACACGTCCATCAGTGATAGCTAGAACTCCTGTAGAGTAGAGGCGCGGTGAAAAAGAGGACGGCCCTTAACAAGATGAGTGGCCGCAATCACAGACGCAAGCCGAGGTACAACTGTGAGGATGGCGAGACAGACAACTGTTAGGTTGGGCATTGGGTCACTACGAATCAGAACTGACTGGATGGCACCTAATCACCGAATTCTTATTATATAAATATTTGTTATAAGGATATAATATTTATAATGATGCTTATAGAAAAACACTCATATCCACCCTACAGGACAAAGTAGAACTGCTGCTTTGGGTCTCTGACACTTCAGCTCAATGCGTAACCCTCTGCGCCACCAGAGCTATGAATTAGAATGGACTCAATGGTTATGGGTTTGGTAAGACAAAAGGATGAGAGCCCTGGTGGCACCGTGGGGTCATATTTGGGTTCATAACCCCATGGTCGGCTGTGGGAGAAAGATGAGTCGGTCTGCTATCTCGGTCTTGAAAACCCTCAGGAGCAGTTCAGTACGGTCCGTCGCTATGAGTCAGAATCTACACGACGGCAGTGGGATTTACAGCAAAGCAAAACGCACAGCTGTCAATTATTCATGCCGAGTCCCTGGACCTGGCCGTGAACTCACGCGATGAGCCTCTGGCCCTGGAGGGTGGTGTGCTGTTGCAACATCTCAAAGTTGTACTTCTCGTCAGTGGCGTGCTGGTCCACGATGAAGAGGTCTGCACCCAGTCTGGTGATAATGAAGCCCAGGTTGAACTGACCGATGATCTCCATTTCTGCAAACATGGTTTTACTGCAGGCAGAGCAGACACTGGTTACCAGGTGCTTTAAAAGAGGATTTTTTTCTCTGATGAGAAAACAGATCACTGTAATAAAAAAGGAAGTAATAAAATAAAGTCCCTAATAAGCCAATTTCTAAAGGCAGCAGTGGTTCTTCATTTAGTATTGTCCAACTTTCCGGAAGTTATGATGTCATCACTGGGCGCCCTTAAGCTGGTTGTGACGCCCAGCCGTGCCGTGTTAGAAGAGAATGAAACGCTCTCGCTCTCGGCAGCGCCCAATCCCGCACTACCCTTACCAACACAGTGTCCACCCACGGTTTTTCTCTTGTTCCCTGATCCTCTGCTTTAACAAGCATGATGTCCCTCCCCTCCTCGTGACATGCCCAAAGTATCATCATCCTCACTTCTACGGAAGAGTCTGGGGACACTTCTTCAAAGACAAATTTGTTCTTCTGGCAGTCCGTGGAATAGGCAATATTCAACACCAGAATTCAAAGCATCAATTCTTCTCTGGTCTTCCTTATTCACTGTCCACCTTTAGTATGCCAACTGAAAATACCATAACCTGGCTGGGACAGGTGCACCTTTGCCCTCAAAGACACAGAACCTTAGCTACTAACTTTCAACCAAATTTGTGTATGTCTTTGCAGGAGTCCGGAAGGCACTGAGGGGAAGCATTCAACTGCTAAGTCACAGTTGGAAGTTGCAGCCCAGGGAGTGGCTCTGCAGGAGGGGCGCTGGCCATCTGGCTCTTGTGAAGGTACGTGAGGGGAGTTCTGACCTGCCACATGGAGTCACTAGGAGACAGAATCAGCTCGATGGCACGCAACTACACTACTACTCACCCACATTGGTGAAGAGTATTCTCCCAGGCCTTTATATTCAAAATAATAATAGTAGTAATAATAAACAAAACCCAGAAATGCTCACTTGGTTGGCCCATATAATCCTCATCACACAACTGATGGGCCACTTAGCAGCTCACTGAGAAACTAGAGGCTCAAATGCACCCTGAGGTGCCTTAGAAGAAAGGCCTGGTGACCCACTTCCAAAAGGCCAGCCATGAAGCCCCAGTGGAGAGTAGTTCTAGCCTGAGAGACTTGAGGGGTCACTACAAACATCAGAGGGAGAATATGAATTACATTCTACACAATGGAGCACAGCTCTAGCCTGACAGACACGGGGTCACTGAGACCTGGAGTCAGTGCAATAGCAGCTGCCTTTTGTGGCAAATTGGTGAATGCCGAGGGCATCACCAGGGGTACCCTGAGGCGGCCACTGAGCAACCATCTCCAGAGGCAGAACTTGAGAAGGCAGCAGGGGAGATGCACTAGCGAGTCTGTGTGAGGCTACCTCATCAGGCAGGGGGAGCTAGTGCCACCTCAGGGCCACGTCTGAAGGCAGAGCCAGCAATACACCAGTCTCCCAAGGCAGAGCAAGTATAAGTGCAGCAGAAACACACCCTACAGACGGTCAGTCATTTTCCCTCACAGCCACCCTGCAGGGCAGGGCAGAATGTTCCCCAGGAGTCCAAGGCCAGAAATCTTTAGGGATGCAGACTGCTTCATCTTGCTCCCCCAGTGTGGCTGCTGGGTTCAAGCCACCTACCTTTTAGTTAGCAGCCGAACGTTTAACCACCATGCCATCAGAGCTCCTCATGCTACTCGGAGCAGCGAAACCCACCATGGGAGGGTCCCTCCGAGGCTCCCTTAGGGCAGGTCACTAACAGCAGCCCAAACACTGAAGAAACCCTTTCTGTACCTGATCTCTTTTCGCAGCTCGTCCTCTGCGGCTTGGTTCTCTCCGGGACAGATCTTCGCCCTGAATCTCCGGTACTTCTGTTCGTCTTCCTTGTCCTGCCCTTGCTGATGTAGCCACGTGACCTGCTTCACCAAAGTGCTCATGGAGAAGGGAAGGGACACGATTTTCTTCCTGATCTTAATGGCGACATCCACCAGAGAGGCCGGCCTGTTCTGAGGCTTCACCAGCTTCTGAGGGATGCCACGGTTTGAGGCAGTTTCTTCTTTTTTGAAGCGCTTTACCTTTGAGGGTGGGCTGTTAGTTGGCGGAGACACAGGCCTACAGGTGTGTCCAGCGCCGTCCTGGCCTCCGTGGCATTCCACAGCTGAGAAAGGGCAGGCCAGTTCAGGGGACTTCTCACAGGGATCCATGCTCTCCTGTGACGCTCTGCCTTCTGAGGAGCTGGTGGCCCAGTCACTGCTGAGATGGCTGCCCGTCTCTGGGGTGCTGTCCCCTGCCTCTGAGCTCACAGAGGTGCTGCCCTGCCCCGAGTCCTTCTCCATGTCCACTTTGTCCCTCTGGTCACAGGGGCCCTGGCCTGGACACACCCCCTCATTCTGAGAGCTACACATGCCCCTGCCAGAGACAGGCTGCTGGAGCTGCGGGCTGTCTGAGGTACTGGACAACAATCCCCTTGTTCTTGGTCCAGGAAAACCCTGCTTCAGCTCAGCAGTCTGCAGGCCCTGAGGCCGGTACCCTGCTGGGTGCTGGAGAGAAAAAGCCTCTCTCAGTCTGGACACGGTCACTGCCCGTTTTTCTTCTCCTTGTGTCCGGAACAAAGCAGGGCTCTCCTGCCTCTCTGGGGGTGATTTCTCCATGGCTGCGGAGGGCATTTTCATGACGTTCCCTGGGGAGGGAGGAGGATGAGACGATGAGGGAGTGGACTACAGGGCGTGGACAGCACTAAGAAAGCCGCAGTGGTTAAGTGATTGTTTGCTAACCAAGGGGCCGGTGGTTCAAATCCACCCAAGGGCTTCTTAAGAAAGAGACTTAGTCATGATCTGCTCCTATGAAGACCACTGCCACCAGGACTTCCTCAAAAAGCTAGAACTAGAAATTCCTTCTGAACCTGCGATGTCCGCTCCGCAGCTGAGCGCTGAGAGCAGTGGCGTGACCAGACATAGGGCACCTGAGCTCACTGCTGCCTTTGTCACAGCGTCCCTCTAGGTACCCGCCAACAGACACCCGATGGCACACCATGCAGCCATGGAAGAGCGATGAGCGATGCCCAGAAAAGAACATGGGTGACTCGGGAGGGCACTGTGCTGAGTGACAAAAGCCCATCACAAAAGACAAACATTGTCTGGTCCCACTACGCTGCACCGTCAGGACTACATACAGCGAAAGCAGCGTTTTGGGCTGGTTAGCAGGAAGGGAGGAGGAGGAGGAGGAGAAGGAATCGCTTTCTAGGTGGTAGACTTGCTACTTGTGGTGAAGGGAGAGGAACAACCCAGTCTGGTGAAGTCTGCACACGTAAACAAGGTAAAGGAAGACATGAGTAAGCCCTGCATTTTTACAGGCTACATACATTCAGCCAC
>NW_022103901.1:4156418-4157571 GCF_000313985.2 Echinops telfairi | reverse complement strand
TACAGTAAAAACCACAACATATACAATCTTGCAATAGTAATAGTGACCAAAAATGTGTGGTTACACAGTTGATATGTACACATACATGGATATATAGGCATGTGACTCCATGGATTCGTATGCATAGGTGTACCTTACAGGCACGTGCATATGCTTGTGTCTGCTGCAGATATATGCAAGAAAGCACAGAGCATCAGAGTCCTAATTTCTAAGACATATGTAAAAAAGAATCACGGGATTGGTTTCCTGGGTAAAAAGACCATAGTCTCATGGAATCGTTTAACCAATTGGCATAAGACAGTTTATAAAGTGAATGTTCTGTGCCCTAGGTTGGCGAGCTGTGTCTGATGTCTCCATTCCGTTATCTTTGACTTCCATTTTTCTATGACTGCTTGACCCCTTCATATGGCAGTGAAAGCCCGTGAGTAAGAACCTGTAGAAGGAAGAAGACTGTCGGAGGAGGAGAATACATCCCGGGGGATATGGGATGGAAAAGTCAGGCAAGATTGCACTGTGCCAAAGGCAGGCACGGCACATTGCTGCTCCCACAAGCTTCACTGGTCTCTGGTTTAGAGATGATTTGGGAGGATACTTTTGGTTGAAGACAAATGAATCTTAGGACTATAGTTTCAGGGGCACATCCAGCCTCCAAAGTCCCAGAAAGTCCAAGAAAATCTGAAATTCTGTTCTGTATCTTCCCCCTTTGGATCTGGATTCTTCCATGGCATCTTTGATTAAAATGTTCAGTATTAAGTGCTCCCCCAGCACAAGAACACTTTGTTCTAACAATTAGGCAGTCTGAGATGCTCACCTACCTGATATTATTGCTGAAGACAATGGGTGCACAAGAAAATGTGGTGAAGAAAGCGGATGATGCTTGGCTACCAAAAGATACAGCACCTGAAGCCTTAAAGACCTGAAGATAAACAAGCACCATCTAGTTGAGAGACAACAAAACCCACACGGAAGAAGCACACCAGCCTACCCCTGCTCGATCGCTGAGGACATAGGGGGTGCATTAACAAAAGTGGGGAAGAAAGCAGATGGTGCCTGACTATCAAATGATACAGCATCTGGGGTCTTACAGGCTTGAAGACAAACAGACGGCCATCTAGCTAAGAAACAACAAAACCCACAAGGAAGAAGCACACCA
>NW_022103901.1:4143362-4155696 GCF_000313985.2 Echinops telfairi | reverse complement strand
TATGTACTAAAGTGCTGGACACAGATGATGTATGTACTGATTGTGATGAGTTGTATGAGCCCCTAATAAAGTGATTATTTTTAAAAAAAAGTACAGTAGTACCAGCTGGTCACCCTCTAGCTCTTCTGGTCTCAGAATAAAGGAGGGAGTTGTTCACGGAGGCAATTAGCCAGACTTTCCATCTCCTCCTCCTATTCCTGACTCTCCTTCTGTTGCTCTAGGTCAGTGGTTCTCAACCTTCCTCATGCCGCGACCCTTTCATACAGTTCCTCATGTGGTGGTGATCCCCAACCATAACATTATTTTCGTTGCTGCATCATCACTGTAATTTTGCTACTGTTATGAATCATAATGTAAATATCTGATATGCAGGATGTGACCCCCGTGATATGGTCATTTGCCCCCAAAGGGGTCTTGACCCCACAGGTTGAGAACCACTGCTCTAGGTGAATAGAGAGACCAATTGCTAGACTCCACCTCTTTTCAAACAGTTTACCTTAAATCTGCAGTGATACATTTTCTAGTACGACACATCAGCTCTACACACAGGAGATTTTGTTCCACGTGGAAACACTCGACCTTGGAAAATATAAGGAAGTCTCACAATAGCTAACAGTTTTAGAAGTTATTTATTTACATGTATTTTTCTCACCTTCAATATTCAGCAGTGGCTGATGATTGACATTAAGTTTGTTTTCATCACTATCAAACATCCTAGTCAAAGAAGTCTTTAAAATTGCCAACAAAAGCTTCTCTTCTTGTAGTAAAATTTGCCTCTTATCCGGAGTAACGTTAATATCGACACACTCTAAAACCAAAAGGAAATCAGACTGTTATGCTTAAATCAGTGAAAGAAATGTTCCCAAGCATACTTAACCAAAGTAATACTAAAAAATACAGCATCCAGACTAAAATCCATAATCTAAAAAATTAGCTTTCTAATAAAAAAGGAAAAAGATGGGAAATTTTAAAAATGGACAAATAACATGAGGACTTGAGTGGGTGAACTGCAAAAGAAAAATAGCAAATAAATACAAGGATGCTTCAGTTTATGGAAAATTTCAATTATCGTTTCATTCCATTTTCCCATGAACTTTTTGGAAGTCAAACCCAAAAACATGAAATAAAGGAAAACTACAAACCAAAATAAAATGCCATTCATCACTCCTGAATTTGGTATAAAAATCACAATGCTTAGTAATCACAATTGGTTAATGTATAAGCTGGTATAATGTGTCTCAAAGTGGAAAAATTCTTGAAAATGATCATCCTAAAGGGGCCAATACTTCAATTAAAAGTTTGATTAAGGAAATAATCAAAGATATAGTGAGTTCATTACAAGGATGGTATACTTCCTAAAACTGAAAAGAAATGGTCTAAAAATTAAATAAACAGCCTAAAGTAGATAAATTTTTAAAGCAATATTTTTATATTCCATTATATTACACCCACTGAAATATAACACTGTAGTAATGTTTCTGAATCATTCTTAATAACAAGAAGAAAATATTCACATCTAGGGACAAAGTAGAATGACTAAGTTATTTCCTCACTAAAATTAAAAAAAAAATTGTTTTCTCACCCCAAAGGGTATGGGAGTGGGATATGGGATGTTTGCATAAGGTGTACACAGATGTCCTTATAAATACCTGGGAAAAAATCCTGGATGTCAGTACACCAGAATTGTAATAGTTATTGCTAACCAACAGCAAGGCTTTTATAACCAGAAAAATTATGTCTCTATGAAATAAATTCTTTTCAAAATCAGAGAGAACATTCAAGTCTTCCGGAATTCCATTGCAACTTTCTTCTTTTCCCCTTGGTGGACAAGAAAAATAAAAGGCCTCATCGTCCTTCGAGCATTGCTCCAGCAGAAAGCAGAAGAAATAAAATATCCTCATCCAAAGTTGATTCTATCAGTCTCTTTCCCAGTGCAGCTCTTTCTTGAAGTAAAGCACCAATCTGACTGGAATGACAATGGGCCTCACCTGAGTCAACGGAAATGTTAAGGGCCACAAACGGGTACTGGTGCCGGTTGTACAGGTGATAGACCTCATTCACCAGTCTGGAGACCTACACAAAAAGGGGCAAGGGAGAAGAGAGTACATGCAGATCTCCCGCACAGATCAAACGGCGTGCTACTCTCATCAATCAACACAGGGACACATTTTTTGAAGTGCTTTCAACCCCCAAACCAAGTCCATGCCCTGGAGTGACTTCAGAGTCATAGCAACTCCATGGGACAGAGTACAACTTCCTACCCCCTGCCTTGCCCCGTTTAACAATGCTGTAACCTTCATAGGAGCAGATTGTCAGGTCTTTTGTCCTTCTGGTAGCTTCCTCTAAAGTTGGGCCTAGAAATATCATATGAACCAGCAATCTCTGTATTTGGTATATGTCCCAGAAAAACAAGAGCCATCACAAGACATGCACTATTCACAGTAGCAAAAAGACGGGAACCTAAATGCCCAGCAGGGGGAAGAATGAGTGAATAAATCAACTTTGTTACATACGTGCAATGGGATACTATGTAACATTCAAGAGTAACAATGAATCTGTGTGCTACCTCACAAGGAGGATGAACCTGGAGGGCATTATACTGCGTGAAATTAGTCAAACACAAAAGGGCAAACAAACACTGTTGTAACAAGTCAGGAAAGTGCTTCACCCTGAAAGAAGTCTACCTGGATGGTTACCAAGGGTGTGAAGGGAAGTCATCTTTCCAAACTTATTTGGCCTTCTGCCCCTTTTCAGAAAACAAACTGCTCAGGTCCCACCTTGGTACTTACAAATGTCTGCACTATAGCCCATAATCCAGCATGCCGTGTAGGCATCTGTTTTGGCAGCACCCCTGGATCTTCGAGTGCCGCCCCCCAAAGGGAAGGGGAGGGGAGGACAGAATTGACCACTTTGGGACACATGGGGCCAGACGGCAGGAAAGTGATGACTTGGATGAACGGGAAAGCAATCCCCAGTAAGGGGGAGGGGCTAGGAAAACTGATGAAGGCTGAGGAAGACACTGAGAGGGCTGCAAGGGCTCACGGCAGCAGAAGAAACCCTGCTATAGATCCGACCCTGCAACAGAAGGGAGCCCTGAGCCGATGCCTGCACAGACACACAGGCTGACCCGGTGGGAGGAGTGGGGTATTCCCATAAACACAGTATGCTTGACAGAGAATGTCTGTATATTTACTTTAGCTGCAACGATCGCTAAGCACATAGGGGACAAGGTTATGAAAACTTCGATGTAACCAAACCCTTGGAGGGCACAAGTTGCTGGGCTGGAGGGGGATCAGGACCATAACCTCAGGGAACACCAAAGTCAAAAGACAATGTCTGCATCTTACTGTGACCAGTGTCAACGAGCGACTTCAAAGCGTGTGAGCAGCGATCCAGAATGCAACTATTGGTCTCTCCCCATCAAGTGGAAACAAGAGTGATGAAAATCAAGACTCATGGAAACAGTCCAATGGACTAATAAGACCATAGAAACATCAGTGTCAAAACCGTGAGACCAGAAAAACTAGATGGTACCCAGCTACCACTACCAAGTGCTCTGAAAAGGATCTCATTAGAGTGGGAGGAAAATCATAAAGGGACCAGGCTTACCTTCAGGCCTAGAACTGAACTCACCTCTGTGGTAGAATCATCAACCATTTAACATGAAAAAGGCAGCATTTACCCAAAGACAAATTCAGGAGGTTAGGAGAGGAGACATGGAAATGGAATTAGGATAACACGGCACACTGAAAAAAGAATTGCAATGAAGGACCTGAATCAGAATGTGAAGAAGTGCTGAATGTAAAACTATGATCTGCTCTGTAAATATTCACCTGATTCACAATATATTGTTCAGAAGTCAGGACAGGTTCATGCACAGAAGCAGCATTCCCTGAGGGTTACCAAGGACAGGAAGGAGGAAAGGAAAATCATTATCTAGATCAGGCTGTCAAACTGGCAGCTCACAGGCCACATGCGGCCCCCGTGGTAATTTTTTGTGGCCTGTGACGATCTGAAATAATATGACAATAGAAAAAATTGTTTTGTAAATGTGATGTGGCCCGTGTGAATCTTGCCTGTTGCACCAGGTGGCCCGCATTTTAATGGAGTTTGACACCATTGACCTAGACGATACACAAGTGTTAATGCTGGTGAAGGGAAAGGCAACATGCACTATGGGTAAGTCAGCATCACGAGACAAGGTCAAGGAACACACTTCCCAGCACACAAGAATAAAGACAACTATGGTGGTATAGTGGGTTAAGTGCTGGGCTACTAACTGCAAGGTTGGCAGCTCAGACCCACCAACATGCTCCGTGAGAGAGAGATAAGGTTGCCTGCTCCTGTAAAGATGTACAGCCTTGGACACGCAAAGGGGCCGTTCTCCTCTGTCCTGTAGGGTGTCTCTGAGTCCAATAGACTCCAAGGTAAATGAGTATGGAGTACAGTAACATATACAACAAAAACTGGTGAGTAGATACACAGCTAAACATGTATGTTAAATAGGTGAGGGAAGTCGTACAGGATTGTGACCAAGGTCACAGAACAATTCTTAAATGAGCTATTGATTGAAAATGTGCTATTCAAACTTTTACCAAGAGCATAATAAAATGTTCAACAGAGTTAAAAGGAAAAAAGTAATAAAAAAGTTTTTTAAGATACCTTTGCTGGGTCACAAGGCCGTCCATTGATAAAGAAAAACTGTCTCTCAGTTGAGCTCCTCCCAATGCCATGGGTACACTTTGAGATGAAACCGGAGATGCTATTCAATGTTAATATGACAAGGGCCGGGGTCCAGGGTGAAGAGGGTTAGAAACAGAACATAAGGCGCTTGAAATATAAGCAAAACACCTATTGATGAGCTCATAAGAGCAGGCAGTCCCTGACTGAAATATGCATCTGAGTTACAAAAGACTGCACCTATAACCCATCTCTCGTTTTTCTACAGTTAGCAAGGAGACCTGCTGGGGACCCCACTGGAGGCTCTGCTCTGAGGAGGAGAGCTGAGGCCATCTGCTCTGGTGCAGGGTTACACAGCCTTGGAAACTCTAGGGAGGGGTCTCTTCTGGGCTATAGGGTCACACTGAGCCGGAATCTCCTTGATGGTGATAGCGACTCCCATCAGTGTTGTAGCTCAGAGGTTCAATAGGATGGTTTCTATGGGTACTGGTGCGAGAAGGATATACTAACAAACACTTAGAAGAGGCATTCGGCTTCTTTCAGAACCAACGTGCCACAACCACAGGAGCTCCCGGTACGAGTATTTCAGGTCCTGTACATCTCTACTCCAGGGTGATGAAGCCCCGAGAAACACAGACTGCCCAGAATGCACTACACCAGAAATCACACCTGACGCTGCTGACTTAATCCTGACTCACAGAGACCCTCCAGAATGGCCTCCTGGGCCTTCTACCCAAGCAGGCTGCCACATCTTTCCGTGGGAGGCGTGGCGGGTGAATCCCTACTGAAAACCTTTTGGTTAGCAGCCCACTGCTTAAGCACTGAGTCACCCCTGCCTGCCCCGATAAAGTACTGGTCAAGGAGCACCTCCCCAGGACATCTGCACTCCCATCGGAACAATGTGTTTAAGTAACGTAAATAAAGGAGCCTCCGTCAGTGTGACTCCGGTCATCAGCCAAAGGCAAGCTCAGGGAGAGCCGGAACTTGGCCTTTCCCAGGGCCGATCTGAGAAGGGAAGCCATCTCTCTCACTCTAAAACCTCTAACTCTGCTGGACTGGGCTTTGGGCAAGACACAAATAATCAGAAGTGCATGCTCTACTGCCTGCTGCTGGATCCCAAGAACGAAACATGACACACACAAATACTCAAAAGTGCTTCTCATTGTTCACTAAACACACCTTTTGCCCGTAGGATCAAGTGCAGAGTAAACCCCCAGAAGTGTACCACACCAACTCCCCAGAACAGTGTAGGAAGGAAGTCACTGCACAGCCCTGATACAGATCCTCTCCCACAGACCTATGAAACCCGGAAGCTTTAAAGTCGATACTGAACTTTAAAACAGGAACAGCCTCATGAGAAAATGTCAGAGTGGAATTTTCTTGGCAGCAACGTACTTACCAAAAGAGATTCGGCCGCGCTGCGGGCCAGCGAAGGCCATACTCTTCACACACAGGTTCGCTGGGGGGCCGCTGAACGAAAGGAAGGAGGCTCTGCAGCTGAAAGACACCAGCACGCAGTTAGGGCCGAGCAACGATGGAGGGAACCTGACTTCAGAAGGAGGAAAGGGGGAGGATTGTGGTTTTTTCTTTTTTTCCTTCTGACACAATCTATGTGAAGACCTCAGAGAAACTTAAGAGAATACGGATTGCTGATTTTTTAAATAATATAAACTTAAAAAAAAGAAAAAAAGATGACGAGTTTGAGTCCCCACTCTATCATGATCAATGGTTGACCAGCATCATTTCTGTTACTGCAGCCTGAAAGTAAAAGGAGGTCTTAAGTTGTTCTCCAGAAGGCTAAAATGACGCCGGTTTGGTGAGGGCTACCTTAGAAACACCTGGCAGGGACTGTATCCCGTAGGTCCCATCCCTTGGGAAGGACAAGAAGAAAATCCCTGCCATCCGCATGAGAACGATTAGACCTCTTTCAGTCACTCGCCACCACTACCTGCTTCTGCCCAAACACGGACCCGATGTTTTCCTTCATGCTGCCGCTCCCGCTGGTGCAAACCACCGGCTGCCGCTTCCCTTGGCCGACCTGGTTGGAGCAGCTGATGCGGACGCCTGCTGAGATGACGCAGTAGGCCTGCAGCACCTGGACCATTTTGGCATACTCCTGTTCACGAAACATAGACACAAGAGTCAACGGGCGGCGATCTCCTAAGACTGACAGGGTTCAAAGGTCAACATCCACGTTAAGGTTCACAGGTCACCTTATAAATAAGAGTGTGACTGACAGAAGGGTCCAGACAGAGCCATCTTCCCAGAGCTGCAAAAGGGACCTAGTCAGGCTACACTCGCTGAGAAAGGTTCCAGGTCACTGCTCTAAAAGTCAAAGGGTCTGCCCTTGCCCTCTAGTCCTCCTCTACAAATGCAGCCTTAGAAAGAGGGGGACACAAGTCTTCCAAGAGATAGCACTGATACAGTCAATGAAGCACAATCCGGGGCTGGGGAGCTGATTAGAAACCACCTAGGCAACTGCTAGCAAGAAGATTCACTTCATCACGGTGTAGCTAACAGTGACATGAAAAGAAAAAAGTCATGCAAACTCACCCCCCAAAACTTATATGTTAAGCAAAAAATCAGTACGTATGAGGGGGATTTACAAAGTTCATAAAAATTGAATGAAACCTTCAACATGCCATCTTTGGAGCCCTCTCAGATGTAGCAAAATGAACTACTAAAGTTTCTTCAGTGATCGTATCATGAAGTTGGGCACCCACTGATCTGATTTTTAGTTCTTTGATGTCTGGTAACTGGTCCCTTCTGCACCTTGTGGTCAGTCATGCTGGTATGCTTCTTCCATGTGGGCTTTGATGCTTCTCAGCTGGATGGCCGCTTGTTTATCTTCAAGCCTTTAAGACCCCAGACGCTATATATTTTGATAGCCATTAGCTCTTCACCACATTTGCTTATGCACATGTTTGTCTTCAGTGGTTGTGTCAGTAAAGCGGGCACCCACTGATATGATTTCCAGTTCTTTGATGTAATCTGCTTTTTTATCAGGACAATTGTACATTCAGCAACATTTCTACTACTTTGTTTGCATGCAAACTCATGAAGATTGTCATCATTCATGAATTTATGAATCTTGAGATCCTTTGATGTATAATCCCTAAAAATAAGTATCAGAATTTTATGGCCTAGTCAGTGGTTGAAACCCACCAACAGCTCCAAAGAATTCATGGGGAAAACCCCATTCTTTAAGTCCCATGTCCCCCCGCCAAAACTTTGGAGCACCTCCTTATGGACATCACACCATCCATACACTGGAAAACCAGGATTCTGAATTGACTGTACCTTTTTAATATTCCTCTGAAACTCCTTGTGGCGCACAGGTAGCGGGTAAAACAGCTGCTGCACAGTAACCGTGGTCCCTCTTGGTCGTGGGAAAGGGGTTTTCTGAACAACCTTCCCATTGTGATCAAACACCAATCGAGTCCCAACCTTTGCAGATGAGTGACAGGTGGAAATGGTTACATCACTGGAAGAAAGCACCAGGCATGGAAGGGTTAGTGAGACTGGAAGGTGGGCCATGTGGTCAGATACTCGTGGGTTAAGTTAGCGTCACAAATGCATGTTCTCACTGTCCTTTCTCTCAAAACTCTCCTCGGAAAGAGATCATGAACCTTCTGAAGTGATCAAGAGGGTTTACATCAGCGGAGGGTCATCCTAAGCACCTGAAACGGGTGCGAGACAGAGAATTCTGGAAACTCTCACTGTTGAGATTAAAAAACTAGGCCATGAAATTCTGATACTTATTTTTAGGGATTATACATCAAAGGATCTCAAGATTCATAAATTCACAAACAGGGCTGCTTCTTAACTTTATTACACAAATTTTAAAGGGGATTCAAAAGCTATTTTAGTTCAGCCATCTAGGTAATTATTTATTTAAAAATTAGAATCGGTTCTATACATGAAAAAAAAAATGTGGATGGGCCAAATTTTTTTCCTGAAAGTTGAAAATAAAACCAATGGCACTAAAATGAGTTGCCATCGAGTTGACTCTGATACGCGGCAACCTCATGTGTGTCAGAACTGTGCTCCACAGGGTTTAACGGCGGGTCTGTTTGTTTTCTAAGTAGATCACCAGGCCTTTAGGCCAAGATAGATTTGGATAGACTCCAACCTCCAACCCTTAGGTCAGCAGTTGAGCACTTTACTGTGTGTCCCCTCTGGGGATTCCAAACCTGCTACTGAGCTTCCAAAGCTGCTGGCAACCTTAGACAGGGTTTCTGGGACCACAAATCTCTATGAGAGCAGACCTCATACTTAGCGGTTCAATACCTAGCTCACGCACCACCAGGTCTCCTTAGAGATTCTAAAAGCTACCTAGCATGTATCACCTATATGTGATTTTAAGATTGAGAAGGGATTGTTTTAAAAAGAGTAACTTATTCTTTATAATACTGTCTGCTCCACGGAACTTATTTCAGAAGAATTAGCACTTAGACTGGTAGTAAGGTAAAACCAAATTCAGAATTTATAAGTTAAGACATTCGGATCAAAAAGTATAAGCAATACTAACTCCAGCCAGACTGTTCCATTTGGGGGATTTTCAGGAGGGTCAAACAATAAAAGACAACACTGCATCATCACCTCAGGGCACAGAGTGAGCTCAGGGCTTCCCCTCGAAAGCCAAATGTCTCAACGTGAATGAGATCAGCAAACTCCTGAATCTTAGAAGTATGATGTTTCAAAGCTGAAAGAGAGATATAAGATATGATGCAAGATATCCAAAGGGATTTCGCAATGAATACACACAATATCACACAAAACCGCAGTTGTGAGTCACTAAGTGTGAATTAAAATTTTGAGACACGGCAAGAAATCTGAAAATATATAATCTCAAGTATCTAAGACATGTTTTTAAAAAGTCAGTAACAATAAAAAGGCAAATAACCCAATCATAAAATAGGCAAAGGATTTAGACATCTTCTTAAAGAGAACAGTCAAATGGCCACCAAACACATGAAAATAGCTGAGTATCATGAGTCATCAGAGAGATGCCAAGCAGAATTCCCTCTCCCTGGGATGGCTAAGAAAGTAACAAACACTGACGAGGATGTGGGAAAGTGCAAGGCTTACCCATCGCTGGAGGCAGTGCACAGCGGTGCAGCCGCATGAAAAAGCCTGGAAAACAGACCATCACGTGACCCAACAACGCCACTCCCAGTGTACACCCAAAAAGCTTGAGAGCAGAGACTCAGAAAGAGACGTGTACCCCAGTATGCACTGAAGCACACAATAGCCCAAACATGGGGAAGATTAATGTCTACTGATAGATGAATGGATAAATCAAATGTGGGGCACACATGTACTGCAATTGTGCTACATGCATGCATATTCATCCTGTAGAGAAATGATGCATGTTACTGTAAGAACGGAGCTTGAAGATATGCTGAATGGAGTAAGCCAATCACAAAAGGACAGATACCGTATGACTTCACTTACACAGAAAGACAAGAACAGGTCAATGTGTAGATGATAAAGTTTATTAGTGGTAAAAGCAAAATGCATTAAGCTGAGGTTTCAATAAAAATTGATCTTTTTTCCCCTAGGGAAAAAAAAGTTTATGAGTGGTTACCAGGAGCACGAGAGAGGGAGAGTAGGGGAGCTAAAGGTGGTGGGCTAGGGGGAGACATCGGACAGTGCAAGACATGAAAAAATAATAATAATTGGTAAATTATCAAGGGTTCATGAGGGAGGGATGGAGGGGGAGGGAGGCAGAAAAATGAGGAGCTGATACCAAGGGCTCAAGTAGAAAGAAAATGCTTTGAAAATGATGATGGTAACATATGTACAAATATGCTTGAGACAATGGATGGATGGATGGATGGATTGTGATAAGAGTTGTACGAGCCCCCAATAAAATGATTTAAAAAAAAAAGTGATGGGAAAATCCCATTGATTAAGTGTATGGCCATACATCTGAATATTGTGATTGCTGCCAATAAGCTGTCTATCTGTAATCACTTCTCAGCCTTTTGGCTAAGAGCAACTGAAGCTGTCTATCTGTAAAAGTTCAAATGACAAAAGCTATGTGATATATATATTTATTACAATGGCCCCCCAAATTAGAATAGCTGTTGAGGCTTATGTACAACAAAGCACCCCATGGAACTCGGTCCCTTGATTTGGAGGTTTAGGGTAAGGGTTTCACTGGGCATCCAGTAATCAGCCTAGTAGAGTGTTTAGGTTTCCCAGGCTCTCAGTTCATTGTGTAGTGTGTGAGGTCTGAAAAGCTTACCAGTGGCTCTTTGCCTGGAGCAACACAGAGGAAGGCGAGCCAGGGACAGGATAAGGATAAAGAATGTGGCTGAATTTCCTCCACAAACAACTGCTTCCTTTGCCATGAGACCAGAAGAACTGGATGGTCCCTGGCTACCATGACTGAACATTTTGATCAGAGATTCTACATAAGAATCCTGATGGAAAGAAAGGTAGAACGGAATTTCAAATTCTCATGAACTCCAGACTTTCTGGAGTTACGGAATGTGGATGAGCCCCTGAAACTATTGTCCTGAGAGCATGCCGTTCAGTTGATGCTGACTCATAGGGACACTAGAGGGCAGGGTAGGACTGCCCTGTGGGTAGATCCGAGACTGTCACTCTTTATGGGGGTCGAAAGCCACATCTCCCGCAGAGTGGCCAGTGGTTTTGAAATGCTGACTTTATGGTTAGTAGCCCAACACATAACTAGTATACCACCAGGGCTCTTAAACAACCGAGCAATAGAATAGGCTTAACTAGCAAGAAAGGATGGCTTTTAGTATTATGATCTTTTAAGATCCATCTATATGGGATCAAATTTACAATAGCAACGGGAAAGACTAGGCAGGATGCTCAGTGAGAAGTGAGTTTAAATCAATGAGGTGAGAACTCAGAAGAGGGAGTGACAAGGGCTGCTCAGCTTTAAAAACACAAGCAGTCCATCAATATCCCCACACGGTCCATGGAGAAAGTGTGGAGCTGGGATGTTCTGCTGTGTACATTCTCAAACACAACAAGATTCAATTTAGAAGAAACGTTTTTTTTAAAAGTATTTTTAAATAAGGTTAGAAAAATCCAACTTACTTAAGCCTTCAAAGTTTGCTTCTTCTACCCCACATCCATTGTCTGAAACTTCGATGAGATCCACCCCATAGTCTTTAAGCCTTAGATCTAAAAAAGGTAACAAATTTTCTCAAAGAATTGATCCATGCGCACAGTAGCATTTTAATTTATTTAATGTAAACTTAAAAGTCAGGACTATACTTTGATTCAAACATGTAACTGCCTTTTTGTATTTTTTATTTTTCAGTCCTTTGACTAGTAACCAGAACCCAGATGAAAGAGGTTTGCATTTTAAAAATAATAATTTTACTTCATAGGCATTAAAAAGGATAGATTTTTATAATCAGAGTTCCTGAGAACAAATTTTACTAGCTGTATAGCTTCAACAAAAGTAAATTCCCTAGGTTTTAACTTTTTCACCTATAATATGGAGAAAATAATAATAGTAATCATTGTTTAGTCATTCTTACCTCACAGTTATTCTGTAGAGTAAATGAGGCACTCTTAGCATAAAGCATGGATACTCTTAGCATAAAGCATGGATACTCTTAGCATAAAGCATGGATACTCTTAGCATAAAGCATGGATACTCTTA
>NW_022103901.1:4137225-4143262 GCF_000313985.2 Echinops telfairi | reverse complement strand
ATAAAGCATGGATACTCTTAGCATAAAGCATGGATACTCTTAGCATAAAGCATGGATACTCTTAGCATAAAGCATGGATACTCTTAGCATAAAGCCAACAAGGCACAGAGTAGCAATATAACACAGTAAAATTTAACTGCTATGATTAGTATTACTATTAGTCAGATAATTACTAAGGAACCGATGTGGCCCAATGGCTAAGTGCTCAGCTGCTAACAGGCCTGAGTTCAAGCCTACCAGCCTCTCCTGGTTAAAAAGAGTCCCAGCAATCTGCAAACCATCAGATTTCAGCCTAGGAAACCCTTCGGGCACTGCGACTATCTCTCGGGGTCACTGTGAGTTGGAATTGACCTGATGAAACATAGTAACTCCAACAGTTAAATACCAGGCAGATAAAAATCCAAACCAAACTGGTAGGCATCAAGTCAATTCTGACTCATGACAACCCCGTGTGCTGCAAGGTAGAACTGCTCCATAGGGTTTTCTTGGTTGTAGTCTTCATGGAAACAGAGTACCAGGTCTCTCTTCCTCAGCAAAGCTTGGTGGGTTGGATCCACCACCTTTAAGATTGGTAGAAAAACACCAATGGTGCCACTCAGGGACCTTCAGAGGCACATGATGTGTGGTAAGTTTAAAATAATAATCAACCATTGGTTTATCAACACTCTTATTACACTCACAGATACTCCTTGAATAAAACGGCACCAGGTGATTATTTCACGAGGGTAGACACCCTCACGACTCACCAACGCTAGTGGCACCAGCATCCACACTGTTTTCCACCAACTCTTTCACAGCGGTGCTCAGACTCAGCACCACCTGCCCGGAACAAATCTGATGAACCGACTTCCGATCGATAGGTCTGATGGCCTTCGAAAGTTCTGTACTAAAAAAAAGCAGTAAGAAATAAACACATACACAATTATGTATTTTCACCACCAGTTTATCTGTGGGAAATGATTCACCTGCTAATGGTGATACCATCGTTAGGCGCTACCCAGTTGGTTCCGAACCATAGCGATCCCATGCACCACAGGGCATAACACTGCCTGGTTCCTCATGATCTCACAATTGGTGCTATGTTTGAGCTGTTAATGGTAACAGGTTTAGCTTACTCAGTTGTTATACTGACATACAATAGGGTTTTCAAAAATTTGTGGGAAATGTCCATTATCATTTAGTTCCATTTTCCCACTAACTCTTTGCAGCCCTGAACAATTATTTGCCATATTCCTGACTATAAACGTGTTCTACTATCTTTAAACATCTGTCAATAGACACATCAAATCCATGAGATAATTAACATCTCATTATACTGGGATACCCCTCCAACTTGGTAGTAGAGCAGTAGAACCTATTCTGTATGTTCATTCATCTAGCAATTTCTAGAAAGTGGCTTGACACCTCAGGCAGAATACAACACAAGAGGATGCTCTCTGGGGAGCAATCTATTTCCCACAACAACTAACACACAATGCAAATCAAATCCATTGCTGTTAAGTTGATTCTGACTCACAGTCACCCTTCAAAAACAGGATGTAACTGCCCCACTGGGTTTCCAAGGAGTGCCAGAGAAATAAACAAAACCTCCTCCTGGAAGGGCGGTCAGAACACAATGCTCCTTAGAGCAGTGGTTCTCAACTTTCCTCATGCCGCGGCCCTTTCCTACTGCTCCTCATGTGGTGGTGACCCCTGTGCAACGGGTCCTTCGACCCCCAGGTTGAGAACCGCTCTACCTGAGAAGCAAGCATGGCAAGACTTCTCTGGTACTTAGATGTGTTATCAGAAGCAACTAGCGAGAATGACATCATGCTGAAGTAGAGTTGGCAAAAAAGCGGAAGGTCTTTGAAGGGATGTGGATGGCCATGGTGGCTCCAGCAAGGGGCTCAAATGTGACGATGATCATGAGATGGCACAGGATGGGGCAGTGTTTCATTCTGTTGTACATGGGTCTCTGCACAGTGGTTGTTGAGTCTGAACAGCCAATCTTTCGCTTTACTACTCCACGAAGGCTCCCTGACCCACCGGAGAGCCCTAGTAAACCCTTCCAAATTGAAGGAACACAATTCTACCTTTCACTCTACCTTGCAAGGAATGTCATTAAGTTTCCCTTAGGGGAAATCTCAGATGACTTTATAAAAATGGAAACAAATATTTCTAAAAATGAATTTTGCTGGCAACACATTATTGGCTAAAGGTTTAGTTCTGATTTTTTTTCTTTGAGAAGTGGGCTAGAACATTGACATAGAGTGGATATAAAATTGGCTGTCACAGTGACCCTTTAAAACAGAATAGAACTGCTCCTTAGGGTTTCTCAGACTGCTCATCTTTACGGGAGTAGAAAGCCTCGGCTTTCTCCTGTGAGGTGGCTGGTGGTTTCCAACCGCTGGCTTTGAGGTTAGCAGCTTAACGTATAACCCACTTCACCAACCAGGGCTCCTTCCTGTGCGACCTGGGTACCCCAAGTCTTCCTGCCTCAGAAACTCACAGAGGCCGTTCTACCTATGCCACCGGGTCCCTATGAGTCAGAATTGACTCCCTGAGTTTGGTCTGAATTTTAGTAAGCAGAAAAATTGCACATTCAAAGAAATAGAGAAGTGATGGGTGTTTTGTTCTAAAAAATGGTGCCACTATGCAAATTCACGTGTGCCCTGAAGCAGAGCAAAAGCTAGCCTTAGAAAAAGAGGAGGTCAAGAAGGTAGACAGACAGACCAGGTTTAAAAATACATAAATCCACGTGTCTACATAAGCAATTGGGTCCAAAACGAACGACCATGACTATGATCCTTCTTAAAGGTCAGTTCCATGAACCAGGACGGTCAACCGAGGCTTTGAAGCAAAAGTGAACGTACACACGCCCCGGAACAACTTGTGTAGAAATTGTTAGTAATGGGAACTTACGTGGATGTGCATCTTCACCAAAAACACAATGAGGGGTTTTTAAAAATAAATTTAAAATAATTTAATTCGGCCGGCTTGGATTCACGATCACAGCTATGTACCTGGGGGCTGGCCGGACCCAGCGCCTCAGAGCGTCCATTCCGTGCCCGGGACCCGGACCGCCAGGTGCCAAATGCCCAGCGCGTCCGGCACTTCCTCCTCTTTTCCGGGGGCCCAGGACGCGCTGACCCTTAGTTACGGCGACCGGAGGGACACTAGCACCCCGCTCACCTGGACCCCTCAGCTGGCTCCATGAATCCAGAGCCCCACCAGCCTCCTGGACAGCCTCAGGGCTCCCGCCAACTCGGTTTCCGCAGGAGCCCGGCTCCCAGGTTGCCCATTGGCTCCCTCGACTCTCCGGTCCCGCCCCTTCCGCCCTGGGAGGCAAAGAACATCCGGTCTTTCCTTTCTGTTGATTGGATGTCTCAAAGTTGAGTCCGTGACTTCAGAAGGGTCCCGACCAATTAGAATTGCCGGACGGAGCTCTTCCCAACAGCCCGCAGTCCTTCGCGGCCTTGGCCGGTTTGAGCGTGTGCGTGTCCCCTTACCCTCCATCTTCCCTCCTCGGGGTCCCGCGATGCCGATGTACCAGGTAAAGCCCTATCACGGGGGCGGCGCACCGCTCCACGTGGAGCTGCCAACCTGCATGTACCGACTCCCTAACGTGCACGGCCGGAGCAGCTGCCCTGCGCCCGACGCGGCCCACGTGCAGGTAGGAGCCAACGGCGCGGCCTCTCCCAGCTCCACCCCGCCTAGTGCGCAGGCGCTCCGGCCCGGCGCCGCCCCCCAGCCCTCCGGGCGCCCACCCTGGGAGGGGGCTGTCGGGTCGCGACGTTCCTTCAGATCCTGACAGTCAGGCCCCGTCGGTCAGACCCTGATGTCCACTCCGATCCCGACGGTCAGGTCCTGGTGTTCACTCTTATCCTGACGATCAGGCCCCGTCACTCAGATCCCAGTGTTCATGCGGTTCTTGACGGTCAGATCCTGATGGTCAGACCCTGATGGACCAGTCTGGGAGGTCAGTTCCCACGAGGCTCAGAAAGGGCACGGTCGCCAACTAGCTTCCCAGGCCAGCTGGCCTCTGAGAGACCTAGCTAGCTTGTCCCCCCAAGCCAGTGATTTCTAGTGTCTTTTTCCAGTCAATGACAACTTACACTGTTTGACCATGAACTTTTCCTCAGCAAAAACGACTAAGACAAATGTTCATTCGAGTGAATTAATAAAGTGAACTTGAGTTTAACCATTAGGCAGCTCAAAACACCTAACATTGAGCATTCCTGAATCGCCCCACCCTTTACACTTACAAACAGCACCCCCAACCCCACCCAAAGGTCACCACTGTCATGATTTTTGTGGTAATTATGCCCTTGTTTTTCCACTATGAGTTTGCCACTGAAGTCTATCACTAAACATACAGCCTTTCTTGATTTTCAGTCTTATGGAAATGGAATCACACAGCATGTATTTGGTTATTTGGCTTTTCATTACATTTAGCAACCATATTACAGCCCCCACCCTTTTTCAACCCCTCATGCTCCATTGCATGACTACCCGACCACTTATGTGTTCTGCAACTTAGGTGGACAGTTATTTTCCATGTTATGCTGTTAATGAATAATTCTGCAGTGGATATGCTTGTACATGATTGGGGTGTATGTGCAGGCATAGGGTATATACTAAGGAATGAAATTGCTGCTGGCTCCCCGGGCAGGTCTATCTTTAACTCTTAGAGAAACTTTCTCCAAATGGCATATAGCGGGTTATGTTCTCACCAGTAAAAAACACCAGCTCCCTGTCACTGAACCCATTCTGACTCAGAGCAACCCCGTAGGGCAGAGTCGAACTGCCCCAGTGGGTTTCCGAGACTGTAACTCTTTATGGCAATGGAAAGCCTCTTCTGTCCCAGAGAGCAGCACTTGGTTTGGGGTTTCAACCTGCTGATTTTGCAGAGCGAGCAGCCTGATCTGTCACCCACAACCCCACTGAGAATTCCTGTTGCTTGCGATCTTCGCCAGAGCTGGTTGGTGTGTAGTGGTATCCTAAGGGGACGTTGTTACATTCCTCTCATCTAGATAAGCTGAGCCCTTTTATGTATTGGCCACGTTGATTGTCCCTTTTGTGAAGTACCTGCTCATGTCTTTGAGTCCCTTAGCAGATTCCCAGCTGGAGAGACCGCCTGCCCATTTATGACTGCAGCTTTATCACGAACTTTCACTTTCATTGGTCAGGTTTCCTGTGGAGTGTCATCCTTCTCCTTATCGGAATGGTTCTCTGCCTAGATTGGAAGGGAAGTGGTGAGGTTCTTTTGAAACCAAATGATGTAATTGTTGCTTCATCACAGAACACCAAAAAGCCAAGCTCGCTGCCATTGAGTCAATTGTGGCTCCTAGTGACCCTATAGGACAGGATAGAACTGCCCCTGTGGGTTTCCCACACTGAAAGCCTCTTCTTTCTCCCATGGAATGGCTGGTGGTTTTGAGCTGCTGATCGCATGGTTAGCAGAGAAAAACTGCTTATGGTAAACACTATCCAGTGGCTCTGCCACTGGTTTTGGAAATCGGAGGGGTCATTTTTGCCCCTGGTGGGCAGGGCCCCTCCTGCCATTTGTACAAAGACTGTGCACACAGAGCAGTGGTTGAGAAATTGGACAGGAGGACAATAGTTAAGGAACTTGAGTCTCCCTACCGGTCACCTATCTTACATTCACACTGATTTCTACTTAGCACCTAGTTACATCTTTGGCATACTGAACTCTTTATCTTCCTTTGTTCTACGCAACAGTCACCTGTTCTGCCTGGAAAATGATGTGAGTGGCTGGTTATCTGACCCCCCTGAACATTATTTGGTCTCGTATGTTAGTGTCAATTATTAAACTGGGTTCCTGTGGCTGCCACCTCCAACCCCGGCCTTTTCTGCTTTATTATTATTATTTTTAATCATTTTATTAGGATCTTATACAACTCTTACCACAATCCATAAATACATCAATTGTGTAAAGCACATTTATACATTCATTGCCCTCATCATTCTCAAAACATTTGCTCTCCACTTAAGCCCCTAGAATCAGCTCCTCATTTTTCCCCTCTCCCCCCACTCC
>NW_022103901.1:4133701-4136050 GCF_000313985.2 Echinops telfairi | reverse complement strand
GAGATAATAACATGCACAAAAACAAAACAGAGCAAAACCAAGCCACAAAATAAGACAAAACAACAAGCCAATGACAAAAAACACAACAAGAAGAAAGAAAAGCTTGTAGTTTGTTAAAGGACTGTTTGTTGACCTTTAGGCGTGTTTTCCAGTTGAGTCTGTTGGGGGGTCAAGCTCTGGCCCCAAAGTCTATTTTTGGTATTCTCTGGGGACTTCGTTGCTCTGTTCCCCTTGCTGTTCTGTTAAATGTCCTCAGTGTTTTGCCTCGGTGTGGTGGGATTTTTCTGCTTTATTTAAAGCAGCCTTTTTGAACGAGTGTGATGTTCAGAGCAATGACAATTGGTGCTTATTTTATACACCCCTCTATTTTAGACGGCGTGGTCTGGTGGCATAATGGGTGGCAAATTGGGCTGCTAACCACCAGATCAGCAGTTCAAACTCACCAGCCTCTCCATGGGAGAAAGATGAGGCTTTCCACATCTGTAAAGAAGCACAGTCTTGGAAACCCACCGTGCTGGCAGTTTTACTCTGCCCCATGGGGTCCCTTTGAGCCACAATCGACTTGGCATCTGTGAGTTTGGGACCTGATGTAGGAGTCACACCATTTCACAGGGGCTTTCAGTCATAATTTTTTTTAGTTGTCTGAAACACGCTGTGGCTCGCTGCACAGGCCCTGCTGGCCTCTGGGGAAATGGGGTGGCACTGTGACTTCACGACTTCTGAAAGGTTGGAAGTTTGAGGGAGGCAGAGAGCACAGTGGAAGACAAGCACCCAAATGCTGCCAGGCTGCCAGCTGGGAGAAGAGATGACTCCCTGGTGTTGCTCTGTTTAGGGAGTAGCTGATCCATCCCTCCAGGCTCTGGAGACCCGGCAAGACGAGATTCTGCGATGCCTGTACGAACTGAAAGCCGCTGTGGATGGTCTCTCCAAGATGATCCAGACGCCAGACGCGGACTTGGACGTGACAAACATCCTCCACGCGGATAGGCCCTCCCCTTTAACGGCCAGCAGCCTGGACTTAGATGCAGTACTTGGAAAGGTGAGTTCCTTTTGAAACGGGGAGCTGACTCTGTCCAGTGTGGTGAGTGCCCAACATCACCCACCAGTGGTGATCACACTGCCTGCAGGTGATGAGCCCAGCACGTTCTGCTTTTCCAAGGTGGAGCAAGGATCCCCTGGGGTGGTTTTGCTCCCTTTAGGTCGGTGGTGATACCTTCGCACTGGACATATCCATGCGTGTGTGTGACCCACGCTCTGCAGCCGGTTCCTGACCACCCAGGTCTAGGGACGGAGAGCAGGGAGGCTTCCAGGGCTGGGAGAGGTAGCAGGGTTCCTGCCTCAAACTGCACCAGGCAGAGGGCAGTCCCTGCCAGGGGTGGGCACCAGGCCAGTTGCCCCAGAGCCCTGGGGACACACATCTCCGCTGTTTGCTCAGTGGGGCTACTAGAGACTCAGAGAGCTACTTCAGCTCCTTTCATGGTGCCTGGACTCTCAGGCTTGTGCTGCTCACTAATCCTCCAAGCTCCACCATTTCAGCTTGCACACGCCGGGCTCCAGTTGAGGTGCTGTGTCACCGTCAGCTTGTATCAGGCAGCTCTCATTCGGCTAGTTGGCTTCAACTCATTTTGGACACGCCCTGATAGGCCAAGAACAGTGTGGGACAAAATGCCCTTTATACACATCTCTGGACTAGGTGATCAGTTAGTGCAGTGGTTCTCAACCTTCCTAATGCCGTGACCCTTTCATACAGTTCCTCATGTTGTGGTGACACCCCACCCCCGCCAACTGTAAAATTATTTTCGTTGCTGCTTCAAAACTGTCATTTTGCTACTGTTATAAATTGGATGACCCCTGTGAAAGGGTCTTTCGACCCCCTTCATCCCCAAAGGGGTCAAGACCCACAGGTTGAGAACTGCAGAGTTTAAAGACCTTGGTGTGAAGGCGGGCACTAGGGATACCTTTGAGGTCCTGGGGACCTCTGCAGACACTGAGGCCTCTGGGGGAGGACACCTGACCTGCCCCCCACCCCACCCTGTCCCTGTCCCCCCACCAGCCATCACATAGTGCTGTGACAGTGACACTGGCAAGGTGCCTGGAAGACTTCCCAGAGCAGCTGGTGCCGAATGGCTGGCAAGATCCCACCTGGCACGGCATGCGGGGAACGAGGATGTGAGAGAGCTGTAGAAGCCCTGCTTGATGGGAAGGACCAGAGATCAGAGTCAGAAGTGAGGGCAAGTACAAAAGGGAGCACACTGCACTTCAAAAGTCGGCGAGTGTGGGGTTGTTTAGCAGCCCTCCAGACCAGACGTTCCTGCAAGGGGTGATTCACAGATGGCCTGGGTGGGGGGG
>NW_022103901.1:4117851-4133563 GCF_000313985.2 Echinops telfairi | reverse complement strand
CAGTAATTCCTCTCGGGTTACATTGCCCTTGATCAATCCCTACCAGGCCTCTTACACCCTCCTCACTACCGATTTTGAATCACTTGTTCTCTTGTCCCTGGGTTTGTTACTGCAGCTTCCTTTGCCTCCACCTCCCACTCTCCCAAGTCCTCCCCCCGCGCCCCCCCCACTGCTCATGCAGGCCCTGCTGAGCCGCATGTAACATTTTACTCGCATGTAGTTTTAAGCGGATCCTGAGAACACCTGAGCTCACTGCAATAGCAACAGGGGAAAAGCCCAGGTGTTAAGTAGGCCCACGAAGTGCAAGTGCATGCAGTCCAAGGGTCACCTGTCATTCACACTGGACTCACAGCTGCAGGGGGAGGGGAGGTGTCAGCACCCATAACCACCAGCTGAGCAATTCAAGGGTCAACTGCGGTGATAGGTTGAGTCCGTTTGTCAGCACGTCACCTTCTTGCTCCTTTGGGAGGTAGCCGTTCAGGGGCTGAATGCGTGGAGTTGGCACATTTCCCAGCTCCACTTCTTTATTGAGTGGTGTGACCTCAGACCAGCCTCTCCTACCCCAGGATTAGAGTGTCCTCAACTGCAAAACAGGGGCACGGAGATCGAGGATGCTGCCCAGTCATCCTGGTGAAGTTAGCACAGCCCCTCCCACACCCCCCACCCCCATGGCTTTCTGACAGTGTCTGCCTGCCCCCCATCAGGATTTCGGCGCACTGAAGGACATCGTGGTCAATGCAAATCCTGCCCAGCCACCCCTCTCCCTGCTTGTGCTGCACCACCTGCTCTGTGAGCGCTATCGGGTCCTGTCTGCTGTCCACACACACTCGTCCATCAGGAGTGTACCTGGAAACCTCCTCAAGTGCTTTGGGGAGCAGACTACAAAACAGCCCGGCCCTCGTCACGAATACCAGCTGGGTTTTACTTTAATTTGGAAGGATGGTAAGCAGAGAGACCTTGCTAAGCTTCTGGAGCAGTGGTTCTCAACCTTCCTAATGCCACCACCCTTTAATACAGTTCCTCATGTTGCGGTGACCCCCCCAACCATAAAATTACTTCCGTTGCTACTTCATAACTGTCATTTTGCTACGGCTATGAACCAGGCGACCCCTGTGAAAGGGTCATTCAACCCCCAAAGGATTGTGACCCACAGGTTGAGAACCGCTGGTCTAGACTGTGATGCAACTCACATCCCAGTGGGAACAAGGCGGCAGCTGTTGGTCGTGCTTCGCAAATTAGCACGGGTGTGGAGCTGTTCAGAAGAGGACCACAGGGGCCAGTGCCCTCCTACCTCGGGACGTCCGTCTTAGGCTGAAATCACAAGGCTTTGGGTTTGCAGGAGGTGGGCTAGGGAGGGACTCTGAATGCTTGGGGGAAGGGAATCTGATTGGCCACTTTCCAAAGCAGGTTGTCAGTCTTCCACAGTCACGCTCACAGGACGGCGGGGTTCGTGCCCTCTTTGCCCCCACGGGGTCCAGGCTGCTCCTGGTGGAGTTTGCACGAGGAAGCAAATTAACCTCGGGTTTGCAGAGGCGTTGAGTGCCTGCACTGCCATCAGTGGAGCCGGCCCGGGAGCCGGCTCTGCTGGGCTCTAGTCGGACTCGCCTTCCAAATTAGGACCCTGCCATCTCGAAACCGCAGTCAGTCAGGTGCAGATGGACCGCTGCAGGAGAGCCAGGGCTCCAATGCTGCCAGCGAGGCACATTGTCTGGTTTGCGGTCCAGGCCCCATGGAAGCTAGTGCCCTCTCTGATGCGTACTGCCTCACCAGGGAAAAGCTCCAGAGACGGTGGAATGGCCATCATGTGACAGACACATGACCGTGAGCTGTTGGCAATACAGCACCCATGTGCTTCATGCAGGATGGCCACCAACCTTCAGTGGGTTGTGAAACTACAGCCAGTCCAGTGAAGCTCAGTCAGACGAGGTCCACCCGGCTTGCGGTTTTAACCCTCTCAAAGGTGAAACCCACTGTAGGCCAGCGACAAGCAGGGTTTGCTTCCCTCGTCGTCAACCCAAGCTAACTCCTGGCACAAGCACATCTTCCGGGGTGGGGCTGGGAGGTGGAGGCAGATTCCTCTTCCTGACATCCCACCTGTTTCGTGTTTTGTCCCCCTCTCCCCTCTTCAGTGCCCAAGACTCAGATGAAGTTCAGCGTGCAGACGATGTGCCCCATCGAGGGCGAAGGGAACATCGCCCGGTTTTTGTTCTCTCTGTTTGGCCAGGAGCACGATGCCGTCCGCTTAACCCTCATCGACGGCTGGGTCGACGTGGCGATTCTCCAGCTGAAAGAGGGCAGCAGTAAAGAGAAGGCGGCTGTGCTCCGCTCCATGAACTCCGCCCTAGGGAAGAGCCCCTGGCTGGTGGGCAACGAACTCACTGTGGCCGACGTGGTGCTGTGGTCCGTGCTCCAGCAGACAGGGGGCGCCAGTGGGGCGGTGCCAGCCAACGTGCAGAAGTGGATGAAGTCCTGCGAAAACCTAGCCGCCTTCAACTCTGCCCTCAAGCTCCTCGAGTGAAGTTCAGAAACTGCCCTGAGGGATTAGATTTGCAAGAAATGGTGCTGCTATCTCATGCCTATCAGGGAAGGGACGTGCTATTTTTATTTAGGCCAGTTGTCAAGTATCAATAAAAACACCTTCACAGCTGTGGCTTTCCTTTTATTTAAAATTCTGCAAAATCACACATGTGGCTCCATGGTGGACGGCAACTGTGTGGCAGGGGTCCAGAAATGAACACGTCCAGGCACTGCCCTTCAGGAACGGGCAGGGTGGTACAAGAGACGAGGGCTGTGATGTAGGAGAGGGTGTGGGATAAGTAAGGCACGAAAGATGATCTCAAAGTGCTCTGAGGAGAAACGAGTTGGGGGTCAGACGTGGCCACCTTGGAAAAGGCCTGCTAGAGGGCCGATGGCAAGCTGAGGGTGGTGAGCGTCTCAGAGGCAGGGGAGAGCCAGCTGGGAGTTGTGCACAGGCCTTTCTGTGCAGTTGCTTCAGCAGCTGCAGGAAAAGACCATCTGGCTTAGGAAGACTGGCAGCTGTCAAGGCTGGTGAGAATCCATCTCGTCAAGTGTGCAGGCCTGAAGGCGGCAGCAGGGGGCACCAGGGTGGGAGCAACTGCAGTGTCTGCAGTAGGACCTGTGGAAAGTAGGTACAGTGGCCGGCAGGCCGAGTTTAGAGGAGGAATTGGGTGGGGTAAAGCAAAATGTGTATGAGCTGCTGAGTGGGAAACGGATCTGCTCTCCACCTCAACACGATTTGCCATGAAAACATTTAACAATCCAAGAAGAGGCTTGTGGGCAAGAGGAAGGCAGAGTAATACATGCAGGAGCCACAGTCTGAGTCACTCCGGTGGCTCGGTCAGAACAAGGGATGGAGGCGGCATGGTTTTCAGTTCAGGAAAGCCGTGAGTTAGGGGGCATCGTATCCTTCACTACATTTATTCAGTCTATGCTGAACAATCTGAGAGGCTGGCATGGGAAGAATACGGCATCAGGATGGGAGGAAGGCTTTCTTAACCTGTGGTATGCAGATGGCACTGCCTGCCGTACTGGAAGCACGGATGGAGAAGAGAGGCTACAGCCTTCAGGATGGCTTCCAACTTGAATGTAAATCCTCACCAGTAGACCAGTAGACAAGAGCATGACGATCTGGGAAATACTGGCAGCAAGGATTTCATTTTACTTGGCCTACCATCGTCCACAGAAGCAGCAATTGAGAAATCAAGTAACCTTTGACACGAGGGAAAGCTGTTGCCAAAGATCTTTTCAGAGTGTTTAAAACCAACTTTTTTTTCCTGTCAGTTTGCAGACTCCAGTGCCCTTGGCGTGTGGCATATTTTCAGCCATGGCACATGCATGCAAAAGCTTGGCAATGTATGGGGAAGCTAGAGGGGAACAATGCATTGGGTCACGGTGTTGGTGAACACCAGGGGTGGCGAGCAGTCAATCGTGAGAAGCAGGATGGTGAGACTAGACGTGCTAGCGTGATGTTCCTGGAAGAGGACCAATTGCTGGGTCAAGTAACGGGCGAACAAAATGAGAAGACACTCAGCAAGGTGGATGGCCCTGGCTGCAGCCACGGGCTCACACAGCAGTGACAGGCCCAGGACCAGGCAGTGTCCCGTTCTGTCAGCATGTAAAGTCATGGAGTTGCGACCAACTAGGCAGCGCCTGCAGTGCCTAACAACAAGCTCAAGACACTACATCATAAAAGAGCTACCGCAGGGAGAAAAAAAAAAACTGTTGGTTTTAATAAATCTTGGACAAACTACACAATGAAAAATCATCTGCATTTCTACTCTAATTCAGATTGGAAATTTACATTCCAGTGAATAGTGAGGTTACAGCAAGGCTTTTTTTTTTAAGCTCCAGTTTCATATTATTTATACAAGGGAGCTTCAAAAAATTTGTGGGAAAATTCCATTATCTTTTATTTACATTTTTCCACGAACTTTCCGAAGCCCTTCTCCAGGAAAGCCTAATTCAGGCTAGCCGGACACACTTTCAACTTTCATGTCCTCCTTGACCCCTTTGCTCTGGGAGAGGCGGCTCAGCTGTTTCTTGAGTTCTTCGATTTCTTTTTCTTGCTCTAGCACCTTCATCTGTAAGCTAAGATTCATCTGTAAAGAGAAAGGGTTTTGAGCTCCTTGAGAATGGCTACTTTCCTTACTTTTAAATGTATGGGCTCTCCAGCATATTAAACATAAGTAGACAGTGCAGTCTAATGCGCATATGGGTCTTCATCATCACAATTAAGTATGCCAATCAGCACAGCAGAGTACCTGCAGCTGCATTCGGCTCTTTGGTCCAAAGTCACGAAGTACATGGCTGGTACAGATCATGATCTGTGACCAGTCGAGTCACTGCCTCCAAAGTCTGTTAATGAATAGTCATTCCCCCAGGAGCAGCTGGTGGATTCGACTGCTCACCTTGCAGTTACTAGCCTAATACATCACAAACCAGAGCTCCCAGCAAAAGGACTCGAGCACGGATTTTAGAATGCTATAATGCTGCTTCCCTAAATCTTACTCTAAGGTCAGCTGTTCGTAACGAAATAGGACTCCTAATTGAGACATTCTATTTCAAGCATCATAGTTCTCGCAGCATTTAAAAACATGCACATACATTTCCGGAATCCTGGAAGAGTTCACTCTGTAGCAGCTGGACAGCAGACGGCCTCTCAGAGGAGTTCTTGCTGGTTAACTGCTGGACGTACTTGGCTTGCACTGGACACCTTTTACTGAGAGATTCAGGTATCTGGCCGGCTCTTAAATCAGTTAGGACTTCTGCTCGCTCCATTTCTGTCCCAAAGGGCTGAAAGAGCTCTAGCAGAATGACCCCCAAGCTGTACATATCGGACTGAAGAAGGAAACGAGGAGAGAATCACCCAGTAAGGACACAGCACTCAGTAACGCTCCTCCTCCCGTGTACCATCCTCTGGAACTGAACCGAGCGTCCCTCCAGACGTGTGTCTGTCAGCCAGGCCTGCTGCCCTGGTCAGAGGGAGCAGCGCTTTCCCCAAAAGGGACATCCATGAGCAGGACTGGCTGTCAGATGAAAGGCAGAGATGCTCCGCCCCATCACCCAGAGCAGTCCCTACCTGACACCTGCCTGTCTTGCTCCTTGGAGGGCCAGGCAGGGACAGGACTGAACAGGGGACGAGCATACTCCCATGCTAGGGCCAGCTACAGGAGAGCCCCCCCGGGATGACTGCTTCTGCCCCCATCCCAAATGAAGCATTTTTGGTAGCGTGTCACCACTTTACTGCCATGAAATCTGTGCTACTTTCCTAAAAGGAGTGTTTTCCTAAAAAGAGATCCTAGCTGGGCCTTAGAGACAGCCAGGGTCATTTTCCTTAGCTCTTCCCAATTACTGCGAAGCCCAATGACCCACCACACGCAAGAAAACGTACACAAGGCTATTCTTTTAGGGTGGGCGGGGGTGGGGGGTGGGGTTGATTTTACCAATCCTTCAAGAATGGGGAGCCTTCAGGACCATGGGTTTTATGTAACTACCGTAATTACAACTTTTCAGTCTTTTCATTATACTTCAAAGAAAGCCTATCATAACTGGTCAGAGACCTGAATCCCCATGGCCTCTGCCCGCGGGGACTGTAAAATAGGAAACTTAAAAATAGGTCACCCGGTGGCTCACCTTTTGGGCAAATGAGAGATAGGACTACTATGAGGTGTATATTTCCCACCATGGAGATAGCAGAACAACTGAACTCACTCCCATCCCCTCAAAGCTGACTCACAGCAACCCTGGAGGGCAGGGTAGAATGCACCCCCAGAGCCTCCCAGACTATAACAGTTTACAGCAGCGGTTCTCAACATGTGGGTCATGACCCCTTTGAGGGTCAAACGACCCTTTCACGGGTCACCCAATTCATAACAGCAGCAAAATAACAGTTATGAAGTAGCAACAAAAATACTTTTATGGCCGGGGGTCACCACGACACAAGGGACTGTTTGAAAGGGTCACGGCATGAGGAAGATTGATAAACACTGGTTTACAGGAATGGAAAGCCCCATCTTTTCCCCAAGGAGTGACTGGTGGTTTCGAACTACTGACCTTTTGGATCACAGCCCAACTCACAACCACTATGCAAACCAGGGCTCCTCCATGGGGATACAGATTCCTTTAAACATTCAACCCACTAAGCTGCAAAGGGAGAAAGCCAAGGCAGGAAGGACTAGGAAAGAAGGAGGGATGGAGACAGGAAACGGAGAGGAGTGGGAGGGGTCTCACCACAATCAGTGTCATGCAACACAATAGGTAAGACACGGACACACTTTTCTGAATGTGACCGAACGACTGAATCGTACGATATGTGACTTCCATGCCAGTAAAACTTTTCTTTAAATGTTGACTGGAAAGCCAGTTTGGCTATGAACCACAACTTAAAGTTTTAAAAGCGAGCAAAAGCCACCTGCCCCTGGAGGCCCCGGGAGGGCCGTGTGACCCCATGGGTGACCCTTGGTCCTGTGATCGAGGGGAAGTCCCATGGCATGTGCTCTCCCAGCATAGGCTAGGACCCCAGGGCGAGTCCAGAACCCAGGTGAAACACCACAGGCACTCTACCTTGGCATCATAATCAGATCCTTCCAACTGCTCAGGGGAGGCGTACAGAGAAGTCCCCACTCGAGAAGTATGCGTCGCCGCTGTAATTTGAAAAGCCCCATGTTAGACACTCATTTTTGGCACTGTCCACATGGAAGGACATTTTGGCCCCAAGGGACTACAAACGGGCTTGCAGGCTTAATCCTACTCTTGCTATCCAACCTCTGATTCTCTGTGACTACTGAAATCAAGTAAAGTGATGACGCACCCTTCCCGTTTCTCTGAGTCCAGTCTGAGGTTTTCTGCAGGATGTCTGTGCAGGCCAGCCCAAAGTCTCCAATTTTCACCTGCTGATCAGGACCGTGGAGAAAGATATTTCTTGGCTGTAAACAAAGAGAACAAGTCGATTCCTTGGTTTTTCTAAAATCAAATCATAAAACCCGGTAGTGGTGAGGAGTTCCAATCCAGGAGCTGACCAAACTTACAAAGTCAAGCTTGGAAAGTTCCCTCACTGAAACAACACATCTGGCATTTACGATGAGATTTAAAATTGAGATCATGGCAAAATGTTAGTCATTGTTAAACTTGTCATGGCAATAGAAAGGCTCACAAAATGATTTTGCTTCTACCTGTCTGAAGTGCGGACAATCACCTGTTTTCGAACATCCTGATACAAGGGCCCCTCAGACCCAGGATCAGCTTGTGTTTACCGGCTTCTGGATCGTTTTTGTACAGTACCAGAGTTGGGAGTAGCTAGGTCCCACTGAGAAGACACAGGACTAAATTCACTGCTGTGGAGCCGGCTCCATCTCTCAGCGAGCCTACAGGACGTAGAGGAGAACTGCCCCCATAAGGTTTCTGGGACGACGGATCTTTCTGGGAGCAAACAGCCTCATCTTTCTCCTGTGGAGCAGCTGGTGAGTTTGAACCCCAGACCCTGCAGTTAGTAGCCCCTAAGCTAAGCCAACGTGCCACTAGGGTTCCTCCTGGAGCCAAACATTTGGCTCTAAGGTAGCAAGCATCCCAGACACAAATCATCTCTCAACTGCACTTGCCCAGCAGTGAAGAGCTACACCTACAGAAATTTGGGTAAGAGCCCTGGTGCTGTCATGGCTACGAAACAGCTGCTCCTTGGAAGAAGGATGGGGCTTCGCACTCCTGGAAAGAATTACCGTCTGGTAATTACCAATTACCATTGGGGCAGCTCTTCCCTGCCCTACAAGGTCACTATGAGTCGACATCAATCTGATCTCAGTTCAGAGGGAGAGATTTGGGGTAGGGGTGGGGGTGGGGTAGGGAAATTCCACTAAAAATACAGAAGATAGGATAAAAGCTAGGCTTCCTTTTTTAAAAACTTTATAAATTGCCCCGTTTTAGCTTTGTTAGGTTTTGAAACTAACATTGGACTGGAAGACAAAATGGAAACACTCTGGCATGGGCATGAGCGCTTGCAGATACTTTCGTGACTGAGTCCATGGCACACCCCGCACTCACTGCCCCTGAGTCTATTCTGACTCACAGCAACCCTCCAGGACAGAGCAGAACTGCCCCTGTGGGTTTCGGAGCCTCATCTTTCTCCTCCAGAGTGGCTGGTGGCTTTGAACTGCTGACCTGGCGGTTAGCACGTCCACCCTCACTACGCCATCACCATCAGTAGGAAGGCCTAAAAAGAATGCTGAAATGTGGCAGGGGGGTGAATAGGGAATAATTAAGGGACAGTTTTGAAAAGGGTTGCCTCTGCTCCCAGGAGTGGGCTGCATGCATGGATAGCTCTTTGAAGCAACAATACTGAAAGTTCTAGAACTAGACAGAAGGAATCATCCATCACCAAGAATCTGAAGCTGACTGGCCCCAGGTTGGCAGTTCCCCCTGGGGTGTCACGCTTAGGTTTTCTCATGGGCAACATAAGCAGGGGAGAAGCCAGGCGCCAGGGAGCTGACAGGCCCGTGTCAGGGGAAGCTGCCTTGCCTGGAGCCCTTCACAGGAGCCTCTACAAAGCCATCCTGCGAGAAGACTGCAGTGCCATACAGACACTGCTACGGGGCCACCCCGTTGACCAGCCCATAGCCATCCTGGCCGATGCCCCCGGCCACAGACGCCAGCTGAACCAGGTATTCTTCTCTCTGCTTGGCCCCCCTCAGGAAAACCCCACCTCCTCCTCGTTGCTGCTGTTGCTGTGAGGAGCTGGCTCACAGCCCTGAGTCCCCCCAGAATGAAGCGCTGCCCGGGCTGTGCCCGCCTCACAATCATGGCTGTATCTTTAAGCCCACTGGTGCAGTCACCGTGTCCCTCATCTTGTAATGGGTCCTATTATGAGGGGTCCATCTTCTGGCACCCTTTCAGATGATGGTCAGCAGCTATTGATGAGGGTTTCAGTGGCTAGATTTTCAAAAGTGGACCACCGCTTCCTCTTTCCTAGTTTGGCTTAGTCCTGAAGCCCTGCTGGAATCTGTCCCCCTTGGGTGGCCCTGCTGGTATCTCAAATCCCAGTGGCATAGCTTCTAGCATCAAAGCAAGCCACCATGGGACAACAAACTGACAGAGGAGGGGTGGACGGAGGGATGTGCCCCTTGCGCTGCTGGAAGCTCGGGCTCCCAGCCCAGGCCGAGCTGGGGGTACAGAGTGTTGCACAGAGCCCAGCCCAGCCTACCCGCTTTTCCTCTCCACCCCACCCGCTTTTCCTCTACACCCCACCTGCTTTTCCTCTCCACCCCACCACGGGCTTAGCTAAGCGTCCCCAAAAGTAACTTAAGAGCAAGTCCCATTCACTGGACCAGAGGTTCTCAAACTTTTTAAACAGGGGCCAGTTCACTGTCCCTCAGACCCGTTGGAGGGTCGGACTATAGTTTTAAAAAAAAACTATGAACAAATGCCTATGCACACTGCACATATCTTATTTTGAAGTAAAAAACAAAATGGGCCAAAAACACCCGGCGGCCTGGATACATATCCTCGGCGGGCCGCATGTGGCCCTCGGGCCGTAGTTTGAGGACCCCTGCACTGGACCCTTGAGGAGTGCTTCCCAAGCGGCAACCTTCAAAGCGTTGCCTCGGTCACTTGGCATTTCTCTCCCACCGGGTTTACAGCATTTGGAAATCACCAGGGTTTTGCCAGTCATTGAAAATGAACAAAAGAAAAGGTGCATTTCAAGCTCCCTATTAAACTGATTGTGATGATGATTATACAACACTTCTTAATATGAACGAATTATTGAATTATGCAATACTTAATTCTATCTCATTAAAACTACTCTAAAAAATAAAGAAAAAATTCTGAACCAGTGGGAAACTAAACTAAAGTCAAACCCACTGCCACGGGGTCGATTTCAACTCTTAGGGATTGTAAATCGCGATGAATTTCCGAGGCCGTGAATCTTTATAAGAGTGGACAACCTCATCTTTCTCCCAAAGAGCTGCTGGTGAATTGGAACCACTGACCTTGCAGTTAGCAGCCGAATGCCTAACCCACAGTGTCACCAGGGCTCCGTCAAGGGAGACTAGGTACACTTTTTAACCCCTCGATGGTAAGCAACCACACTTTTCTGCCTGGCTACCGAGGGGGACCTGTCATGTAGCCTGTTGTTGTTTTCCCTCCAATCAGACGCAGTGTGTTTTGCCCATTCACCTGGCGGCCCAGCACCACCGAGCCCAGAGTCTGCTCTGCCTGCTACAGCATGGTGCTGACCCGGAGGCCAGGTGAGTCCCCAGCACAGCTAGGTGAGTCCACGGTGTAAGACGGGCCTTCTTCCTCAGTGAAGCCCAGCTGCCCCTGGCCTCGCTCATTCTTCACACCTCTGGGCCTACAAATGGCCACCTCCCAAGGGACACTCTGGGCAGAAAAGGGAGGGTCACTAACTAAAGGCAGGCAGGGGCCTAAGTGTTCAGCCAAGTACTAGGGGTACTGGAGAGTTATGGGGCTGGGGGGGGCTCACCAAAGTTCCTGGAAATACTCCATTTTGTTTGAGTGCCACTGTCCAGGGCCACGGGTCTCTGGCTTATCCCCCTTGCTGGAAGGTGGACCCTGGAAGGGGACCAAGCAAGCAGTTCTGGCACATGGCTGCCCTGTGGAAGGCTGGAGGCCTGAGTCCATGCAGAGCCCCTCAGAGGATCTTCTCCCCCAATGGGCCACGGAGAGGCGGGCGGAGCCCGGTTTACTGACACACCAGAGGTCGCCCTGGGCTGCAGTCCACTCAACAGAAACTGCTTTCCTGACGATAAAACAAACACACATGCTCCTCACATCCGAGGCTGTGGCTCTTTATGGGAGCAACAGCATCCTTTTCCTGTAGAGTAGTTGGTGGGTCTGAACACACGACCTTGTGGTTAGCAGCCCAAAGCTTACCCACCACCACCACCACCACCACCACCAAGGCTCGTTATGCCTGAAAGTAAGTGCTCAAAAATACTTTCTGGATGAGAGGACCACATGGCATAGTAAAAACAGACTCTCTAATGCAAAGAAGTTAAACAGTAAAATTAAATTCAGCCCAGGTCTTCCCCACACTCCAGAGGGTCGGTCACCAGGTCAGGCTTGCTCTCGGCCCCCCTCCTCCCTCCTCAGACTAGCCTGACGGACCCTTGCCCAGGGCTCCTGGTGCACCCTTTCCTAGCCCTCATACCATGCGCTAGCCTGGCTTCGTGCCACTTTCTGACTCTGGCCCCAACTCCCGGGGTCTACTGGCTTGTTAAGACAGCTTTCACGTATGTCTTCCACTTTAGGCTGAAAGTTGGGCTTGGGGCAGGACGGGCCTACTGATGCCCCGCACCCCGAGCCCAGGGCCCTTCACGGACTAAATACTCATACAAGGGACACCGCCACCTCCTCCCAGCTCTTGTGAGAAACCTTCCGTTTCCTCTGCGTTTGGGAGGCGGTGCTGAGTGGCTTCCCAGACTGCCAAGTGACACGGGCTCCTGAGCCCACCTTGGCATCTGGTTGGGCTACATGGACAGCAGGGTAAACAGAGGGCTGCCCGAGCAGGGGCAGTGGCTGATTCTGACCCACGACACCCTCCTGTGTGCCCGAGCAGAATGGGGTCCATAAGCTGGCCCCAAGGCGACCTTTCCAGGAGACCCCCAGGCCTTTCTCCTGATATGCCCCTGGGTAGACTCAAAGCTCCAACCTTCTGATCGACAGCTAAGTGCCTTACCTGTTTGCACCACCCAGGAATGGGGAAGGGCATCGAGACCCAGGTGGGGGTTCTGGCCCTTTGGGATTCACGTCTGAGGTAACACCAGCTCACATTTGGGGTAACCCACAGTTGTCCTGACACAGGCATAACTAACAGGGAGGCCTTAGGAGGCCCACAGTCTCCTCAGGGGCAACACATCGAACAGGCTGCTAGAGAAAAAGGGCGCTGCACCCCACACACCCCTGCCATGCTCTGACACATGCCGCTCTGCGCCTCCCACAAAACGCCGACATGCTGGGGGGTGCAGCACGCACGAAGGGCTTCAGAGAAATGTGGCTTCTCCAGCCTGCATTCTTTAGAGAAGGCACTTCTGAGGGTGACTGGGGTGTAACCTGTGACCCATACTGTTCTAGGGACACCGGGGGCCTCACGACCCTTCACCAGCTGCTGCTGTACTGGCCAGTTGAGTCCAGGGCTCGGACGCCGGGGCCCTGGCGCCAGAAGGCGCTGGCGGACACGCCAAGCAACGCGGAAGCGCAGAGCCGCGCAGCCTGCTGCCTCCGCATCCTGTGTGAGCACGGCGCATGCGTGAAGGCGGGCGTGGGCGGCCACGGGGGACCCTCGCCCTTGCACCTGGCTGTCATCTGCGGGGCCTCCCAGGGCCTCTCTGTTCTGGTCCAGAGCGGCGCCCTGGTCGAGGCCGTCAATGAGTCCTGCATGACGCCCCTGCACGTGGCCGCGAGCACGCTGAACAGAGATATGCTGGAGACGCTCATGGTCTGCGGCGCCGACGTGAACGCGGTGGCATCCACAGGGGGCACGGCCCTACACCTGGCAGTGGACACTGCGTCGGGCAAGGCCGGCTGGCTGCTGGCGGCGGGCGTGGGCTGCATCCACACGCTCTTGACGCACGGGGCCCGTGTCAACGCCCAGGACCACCTGGGCCAGACAGCCCTGCACAAGGCCTGCTTTGGTGGCAGGGATGCGATCGTCAGTCTCCTGCTGGAGTTCGAAGCAAGCGTGAACATCCTGGCGAGGGACGGGGAGTCCCCCATCTACAGGTTCCTTCAGCGCGGCTCCAACATTCGTAATGCGGCCCTGTTGGCCAGGCTGCTGAACCGCTCCTACCCTCTGAGACTGGCCAACCACCAAGGGCGGCTCCCTGCCGGCATCATGCTCCCAGAGGCCCACCTCCTGCGGGGAGCACTGGTGGCCTGGTCACAGGAGCCCTTAGCTCTGGAGGACATCTGTAAGAGGTACCTCCGGAATGCCTACGGTGACCGGTGTAAGCACCACTTGAAGCAGATCCTGCCCAGGAAGGTCTGGCACTCTGTGTACAGCTATCAGGAAGGAGTCGGCCCCCTGACGTGAGCCCACCAAGGGCACGACGCCATGGAGTGTCGTGCTAACACATACGCTGCCTATGTGCCCAGAGAGCCCCTGGCCCGTCGTCCTGGGACACCTCCCCCACACAAACACGGACGCTGTGGATTCTTAGAGCTGACCGCCCACAATAAAGTGATCTGACCACTGGCTGGCTGTGTTTCGGAGGGGTTCAGAAAGAAACACCGACCAATGACTTCAAACACCAAACAAGCTCGGCAACCACAGAAGTTGTGAGACCCCTTCTCCCCGCCCCCCCCCCTTCTCTTTCACAAGTGCTTACAATTTCAAAGGTCTTGATAGATTTTTTTCTTTTAACTGCAGCAGCAAAATACAATAGACCCTTTTAAAAGGTTGCTAAAGCCTCCGCAGGGGCAGTGAATGATCGAATGTGGCTCTTCTAGGTTAAGTCCTTAACACCAGCCAACCAGCCTTTCCCTGCAAGGGTCTGGGAAGAAGCGGGGTGGTGGTGCTACTGATAGGATTCTCCTGTGAATTATTGGGAACAGGGTTTCCTGGCGTGGCAGCCTGAGGTGTAGCTAACGAGCCCTCTGAGAAGCAGGAGGGGAACTCATTACCAGTAAGAGCCAGGAGTAGGGTGTGTCGTGGACCCGAGATCCCTGCTCAGGGAACCTCCTGGATCTGTGACAGCTCTACCATCAGAGGAGCAGCAGCAGAACTGGGGCCAGAACATGGAACAGAGTGATGGGCTTCCTAACCCACGGAACAAGTAAAGGGGAGTGCTTTTGTGCAGGAGGCTGGCTTGTGGAGTGGGGTGCCCCTCGGCACATAATTCAGGGAGCGGGGTCTGCTGACCACTGAGCTTGACCTGAATGCCTTCGGGCTGAGGCTTCCAGCAGAACGAGATGCCCCTTTGGGCAGACTGGCAGACCTGAAATGTTGTAACATGTCCTGGTAAACAACTACCCTGGGCATTTCTCACTGGCATGACAGCTTGTTAACTTCCTCAATATACCCATTAATCATGAATTTTGTGAGTTTCTGTGTACCCACTGCTTTAGATATAAGAACCTAGAGGTAAATTATAGAACACTAATTCAAACAACACAGTCTCTTTTTCTGGAGGTGGGTGGTGAAGGGTTTACCTGTAGGCTTTGTCATCATGAAGTGTGCAGAGCAGCACACACTTGCACCTGGAGTATTCTTACCCCCGAGTCACAGCACTACTAGTTCAGAGGGAACCAGCTCTGGCTACGTCTGTGTTCAGAGCCTTCTAGAAAAGGAACGCCGAGCTCAGTGCACTCAGCATGGTGTCTCCTTCAACCAACGAACCAGCATCAGGTCAACCCTGAGAAAACCAAAGGCCGCGCTGCAACCAGCGGCCTTGCAGGACAGAGGAGAACCGCCCCAGCCAGCCTCCAGGGCCAATCTTTCGGAAGCCAACTGCTGCATCCTTCTCCCCCAAAGCAGCTGGCGAGTTTGAGCCTGGGACTTTCAGTTAGTGGTCGGGTGCTTTACATTAAAGACTGCGCCACCGGGCCCTTCAGGAGACCACCCCCTACCCCACTTACCTTCAGATCTCTGTGCATAATGCCCATGTTATGTATGTAGCAGACACCTTCCACCAACTCTTGAAAAATTTTCGTTGCGACACTGACCATAACATAAGGACCTTGAAGCAAAAAGGATACATTTCATTCCTCTTTCTCTTCACTCAAGTACATGAACATCTAAATGTTCAGGTCATTTTAAGTACATTCTCATCTGACGCCGAGGGGACATTGAGATTTTCAGCAAAGATGCGGCAGGGGTTGAGCTGGGTGCTCGGGAGGCAATTCTGACTCACAGCAAGCCCCCAGGACATAGTAGAACAGTTACTACTGGGTTGTGATCTTTACAGGAGTAGTCACCAGGCTCCCTCCCTAGGAGCCACTGGGTAATTTAGAGCAACACCTTTCAATTAGTCAGCAATGGAGCCCGCCACTGCTTTCCTATGGTGTGTCTGAAATAATGGTTCTGATGTGAACCCACTTGGGGAGGCCAGGTGGTGTAGTCAATCTGGACAGACACAGACAGCGTCATCTTCCTCCCTCCAAGCAGCTGGTGGGTTCAAACATGTAAGGAGTCCTGCTGGATTAAGCATTGGGCTGCCAACTGCAAGGTTGGTGGTTCAATCCC
>NW_022103901.1:4097124-4117751 GCF_000313985.2 Echinops telfairi | reverse complement strand
GTGTCTGAAATAATGGTTCTGATGTGAACCCACTTGGGGAGGCCAGGTGGTGTAGTCAATCTGGACAGACGCAGACAGCGTCATCTTCCTCCCTCCGAGCAGCTGGTGGGTTTGAACTTCTGACATCGCAGTGGGTTCAAACATGTAAGGAGTCCTGCTGGATTAAGCATTGGGCTGCCAACTGCAAGGTTGGTGGTTCAATCCCACCAGCCACTCTGAGAGAGAAAGATGACGCTGTCTGCACCTATAAAGATCGACAGGCTCAGAAACCCCAGCGTCGCTATGAGTCGGGACTGATTCAATGGCAGTACATTGGGGTTTGAGCTACTTCAAATACTTGTAGAAAATCTTGAGAAATCGGTGACTGCTTCTAAAACGCCTGGAGACACTGTCTCCATCGACGGCAGAACAGCTCAGCTGTGGCCGGTTGCATGGTACTTACAGGACGCCGCCTCCACGCACTCCCGGCAACTCCTGTTCCTCTCGGTGATCCAGTCCCACAGCGAGAGCTCACACAGCTGCATCTGCATGTGTAGCATCAGGTGATACTGCACCTGCAGGAGGACACGCCACGCACCCCCCTCTTGTTACAAATGGCTCACGTCGTCACGCACCGAGTCAACACGTGCGCGGGGACCTGTGCTGGCCAGGAGCCTGAGCTGACATCTGAGACCCAGCGGACAGATGCAGGCCTGCCTCAGGAGCCCGTGAAGGGGGCAGATCAGAAAAGCCATACTGAAAACACCACGTCACAGAAGAAGTGGCCGGGGCCACATGGCCAGGGCCTCATGTGAGACATTGAGAACCTGGTCCCCAAGCTTCAGTCTATGTTGACAGAAATTGTTTTCAGGTGAAGGCCAAGCATCAGCACACAGCTGTGCGCCACGGGATGGCACTCGGCTCTGCGTGCTCACAAGTATGTCTGCCTTGGTTGCCTCCCCCTGTACGTGACTAATACCTCGCCCAAGAGAGGTCAACAGAGATTAGGCTCCTGATAGTCTCTTGTTCTTGGCACTCAGGAGACTGCTCTAAAGGTTAACACAGATAAATGAAATGATCATCTTGAAAAGTCTCCCGAATTCAACTCTGTATTGAGGTGAGCCTGCTTGAGTTTCTGTCTTTAAAAAACAAAAAAGGCACCCACACAGAGGCACGCTTCAAATTGCAAAAAGAAATCACCGTCACTGAGTCAGCTCCAACTTGTGGCAACGGGTTTCTGAGCCTCTCCATAGGAGCAGCTGGGAGTTGCACACGGCGACCAGTGGCTAACAGTGAAACATGTAACCCACTAGGGCACCAGGATCGCCCACAGGGACAGGGACACATGAATTCCTTGACAGGCACTCTGCAGTACAGAGTTAACTGAATTACCGTGATCGCATTAATTCTGTGCACAGAGTACAAGCAGGCCCCCGCTTCAGACATAGTCGAGTATGAGGAACTGCACTTGGGCCGCCTCGTTTGTTTGCAGTGAACCAGCAGTCAGACAACACGACATGAAGGGTCCATGCTGCAGTGTGACCATTTGATATTATCGTCCTCAAATGTTGACTCCAAGTTGTTCACTGCCGGCTCACTGATCCAAACACCGACACACAGCAGGCTGTGGTCTGTTCGACAAAGAGGTTGGGGTTGATGCTGCCAGTTACTAAGGGATAGGAGGTTGGGCAGCATTCAGCTCTAAGCAGCCCAGCATGACTGAAGTGCCCACGCGCCCAACGGAAAAGCATCCTGGAAAATGATCACAGCGATCCTGCCAGGACCCTCTCCGAAAGTCATGCTCCAGACCACGGGAAGTCTCTGTGCGCAAATGATGTTTACAGCATCACGCGCACACAGAACCGAAGCAGAATATAAACGAGCCGCATGGATAGGAGGGCAGGGGGACCAGGAGGCAGCAGGAGGAACAAGAGCATGGTGGGAAGTGAGCTGGAGACAAGCAAGCCAGGTGACCAGGACAACAGCAGATCTGGGGAAGTTGGCTACCTTTGTCTGCCCGAACACGCCGACGTGTTCTTCGGACGATTCCTCGGTGGACGTGAACGCTTCCTCCTTGTCTGAGTGACACCTGAGCAGCTCACACTCAGCAGCCAGCGACCCGCCATCTTCCTGCAGCTCAGAGCAGGGCTCACACTCAGGGGCCTCTCTGGTAGTCATGCCAGGGGTGTAGTTCACCAGTCTGTTCTCTTGAACCTCAAAACCCGGCTCTCCAAAGGCCTTGTCTGCAGTGACCTCGGCAAAGATGATGGAGGAGCTGCTGCTGCCGCCGCCATCGTTTTTAAAGCTGCACTGGTCACTGCAGGGGGAGAAGGGGAGGGTGAAAACGGCGTGAAGGAGACCAGAGGCAGGTCCTCCATCACTTCTCAGGTGTTCTCCCCACCGCACATGTCTCCTCAGGTGCGTCCCCTCAGTCTGACTGCATGGCCCCGCAGGCGAACAGAGGCGCTCTGCACCGTCCAGAATAACTAACTGGTGCCCATCACAAGACTCAAGATCAAGGGGGACAGGACAGACTGAGGAAAACAGACTTGACGGCCAGATGTCAGGAGAGGCCCTAGAGAGAGCACAGGATAAAAAACCGGTGGAACATGAAAAGCCCGTTGTCTGGCACCGACGAGAATCAAGCCCCAGGTGGTGCAAGCATCAGCTGCTCACCAAAAGGCTGGAGGTTCAAGTGCTCCCAGAAGCTCCAGGCTAGACTGGCCTAAGGGTCTGATGAAACCCTGCCGCTGAAATGCCTGGCAGGCACGTTCTGCTCTGATACACGCAGACCAGGCGGCAGGATCCATCCGAGGGCAACTGATGTGGTATGCCAATGGACCTGTCAGCCTGGCCATTGCACATCCGGTACGTCAATTGGCCTGTTGCTTTTATAATTAACTGTACTTTGGTTGTGCGAGCTGCTGACAAGAGGGGAAGTTGGGTGAAAAGTGAATGTGAAGCTGCTGTACGAATCTTTCGACTTTTCGCTAAGTATAAAGTTATTTCAAATAAAAAGTTACAAAATTTTTGGAAAAAAATAGAGATCAATTGTTCTTTCATTCGGGACTGAAAATAGTTTTATCGCTTAGCTCTGAGGAAAAGGGAAAAAAGCCTCTAAAACTATGCCAAATCTGAAAAATTGATTTAACACACAGATTAACAGGCTCAAAATGGATTCACGATCAACATGCGAAGCTGGAGGAAATGCAGTGAAGCATGTTGGTTCTGAGCCTCGCTTCCGTCAGCCTCTTATCTGATGCGATACCAAAGCATGCACAGCAGAAGGCAAAATCAGTCAACCCCTCAAATACCTCACAGGGAGTACCCGAGAGGAGGAATTAACATTCTGAAACGGAAACAAGCAGCTTGCAACCACACCCCGAGACACCCCATGCAGGTGACTGTGAGTAAATTCACAGGGGCGGGGGCTTCAGAGCAGTTGTGGAAGAATGGAACTGAGAGTTAATGGAATCGATCCCGAACCGTCTGCAGGCCCCTCGCGGAGTCCACACAAGTCCACTCACCTTTCGGAGAGCACTTCCAGAGAGGGCAGCTGGACGGACACGCTGTCTGAGGAACAAACACAAAACCAGAAACACCTTCAAGTGGCTCAAGTTTCCAATCTAGAGAGGCGAAGGCAGAGCCAAGACATATAAATGATACCAAAATGCCATGACCTTTGGGCCAAGTTCAAGATAGGAAGCACTTCTGAACAACTGACCTATTTTTAGAATTATAGACAAGGCTGTTCACCGAAGCCCAAACCAAAATAACCAAACATATTACCAACAAGCTGGCTCCGACTCAGAGTGACCCCATGAGGACGGGGTAGAACTGCCCACTAGGGTTTCCAAGGCTGTATGGAAGCCAAGGGTGACACCGCCCCCACCCCCGCTCCACTATACAACGGTAAAGAATCCAATAGCCAACCTTGGAGACTTCGTGGGCCCCTGAGACTCTGCTGCAGCCGTGGAGTCAGCCAGCTCACTGCCAGCGAGTCAACTCTGACTCGCAGCGACGCTACAGGACAGAACAGAGCCGCCCCATGGGTTTTGAGGCTGTACATCTCACGGGAGCAGAACGCCTCATCTTCCTGCCTTGGAGCAGCCGGGGTTTCCAAGCACTGACTGCATGGTTAGTTAGCGTCCTAACCCGGAACCCACTAGGATTCAGCCAGGGAGGTGCCGAAGGCACCTCAGAGGAAACGTTAACACACGAGTGTCAAACTGTGCTCCAGAAAGTCTTGTTTACAGTCAGTCAGCCTTGAAATTGCCTATCACTTCCACCAAATATTCACCTTGAGGTTTTTTTTCATCTCTTAAAAATGTAAAAACCATTCTCAGCCTGTGGGACAGACAGAAACAGGCGGCAGGCAGGACAGGGTCCGGTGCCATCGTGTGGCAGCCTCCAACCTCTACCCTTGCAGGCTGCTTACCTTCCGGTTTGGCCATGTGCACGTGTTCAATCCAGGCAGTGTGGTAGCCTACAATGTTGGGGTGCTGCAGCCCAGACAGCACCTTCACTTCCCGGAGTACCTGAGAGGGAAAGGCAATTAGATGGGGCTCCCGCCAATGGTGCTGAACGCTCACGCCACTGCTGGGTCCCACAGAGTCGATTCGACTTGGGGCAACACGGGTGTGGGAGGGAGAACTGAACTCCATATAAGACCGTGAAGCCTGACTGGACAGCCTTTGGGCTGCTACCAGGGCATAGAATTGTTGGCACCACCCAGGAACTTCCCCTGTCCATGGTACCACAGGGTTCAGTTGTAGAGCAAAAAATATTAACTCCTGCTTACAAGGAAGCTAAGCCAGCTTAAAAGCAATGGGCTAAAAATATATATATGTAAAAAATCGCTGGGCTATTTTTGTGGAAAACGAATGGCCACTGAGCGAGCACGGAAACTCACATACATTTTCACACAGTGTCTCTGCTTTCCCAGCTGACTCAGAAGCAGTCCGTCACTTACTTCCCCGAGGTAAATAAAACCTCTGATGTCACCACCCCTGCTAGGGCGGGAGACAGACGTGGCTCAGAGGACAAGATGGCCTGCCTGGGGCCACCCAGTACAGGTGAGGGAGCAAAGAGGCCACAATGTGGACCCTAGTTACTGTGCAGCAATGCACATAGGCAGCCCTCAGGGGACCCTGCTGTTTCAGTCCCAGACAGAACACCACTACCCAGTGAGGACTACAGTCAGGTGAACCACACGGATGTAGGGCGTTTCCAGGGCACATAACGATGAGGGTCACGCTGTGATGGACGGTGTGAAGTGTGCAACAGCGGGATTTAAAGGCCTGGAGTAGTGTGACCATGAGCAGCAAGCAACAGAGACACCAGGGAACCACAGGCTACTGGGAAATGGTGCCTATAGACTTGCTTGATGCAGGCATGCCAGAAGCTTGCATGAGTTAAAAATGGCCTAGCTGCAAAGCGCTGTGAAGCTAAGTGCAAAAACAAAACTGAGGTGATGCTGAGTAAAAATTAATTTCCCCAGAAATGACCCTGAAATGTGATCAGTCTGAAGGTGCTACAAAAAAAAAAAAAAAAAAAAGTCAAATTAAGAATTGAGTTTGCTTTCTGAAGGAGGCTTTTCTATGCTTTGCTTTGTTATTGCTGCTGTTTTGGGATGGTTTTCTGCCTCTGAAATCCAGGATGGGTAAATGTAGACAGACAGGAACCAGATTCATGGTTCTTTGGGGGTCTTGCAGGGGAGGCTGGGGGGAATGGGAAGCTAATAACAATCAGTACAAGAACACTGATGGCGGTGACGACTGTACAACTCATCTTGATGTGACTGAACTATTGGGTTATATATGAGTTATGCGTCCATAAAACTGTCTAAAAAGGAATGTGGTGTTCACTGTAGTTACTGTAAAATGATTCTTAGTGTAACGTCCAAACACCCCATTCACACATACTTCCCACGGGGAACTCTTTCAAAGGGACCCTAATGCTCAATAACTCAAAAGAATTTTTTTTTAAATCATACCTTCATGCACTCGGTTTTAACAGCATTCTTCATCAGGATTTTTTTAATTGCATAATACTGGCCATCTAATCTATTCCTGACCTAAAAAGAAAGAAGGAAAGCTTAGCCTGTCATTAACTTCCAAATGAATGATGACAGTCCTTGAACTTGAGCTTACTCACCCATTACCCGCTGCCCTCGAGTTCTTTCTGACTCAGTGACCCTGCAGGACAGAGGAGGTCTGCTCCACTGGTTTCCAGACCGCCCTTTGGAAACAGCCTGCCCTGTCTCTCTCTCAGAGCAAATGGTGGGTTGGAAGGGCCGACCTGTGGCTAGCTGCTCAGTATACTCAGCACATCAGGCCACTTAACCTGAGTTTAAATAATCCATGCTATCCAAACCACAAAAAATCTAAAACTTAATTTAAAAAACCCACTGCCATTGTGTCCATTTCCACTCATAGTGAGTCTATATAAGGTTTCAGGGTATGTAAATCTTTACGGGAGCAGACAGCCTCATCTCTCTCCCACAGAGCGGCTGGTGGGTTTGAACTGCTGACCTTGTGGTCAATAGCCCAATGTTTATCGAACACTACCCCAGAAGTTAAAATGAAGGTAAAAGCACATGTGCTCTTCTCTACAATCAGGACGTCATTGGTACTCAGCTAAACTGGAGGCTTTCCATGGTTCCATACAGAGCCCACCACCTCAAAGGTCTAGCACCGAAGATGGGGCTCTGAGCAAAAGAGCTATGTGATGTCCCAAATGCAACTGCCCAGCTTTTTCCAATAGCACATTCTTAGTAAACTACTACACACACCAAAAAAAACCCAGAAACTCATTTCTAGGACATTTCCATGGAACTCAACATGCTTAAAATAGTAACAAAACTGACCTACTTCCTTGTCAATGAAAAGATCGGTATGCCTGATTTCTACGATGACCCTTTGAGCATCATTCATTAACAGTCATGGAAACAGTGCCTCAAATACCCGAGCTGATGGAGTGACAGGTCAAACGAGTGTGTGTAAAACTACCTTATAGACTCGTCCATAGCCACCCTTTCCTAAGATGGCAATCTCTTCAAATTCACTTAAGTAACGCGAGGTCTGTGCTTCGAAGGCGACTTCTCTTAACCTAGAAATTAAACACAAACATCCCGCATGTTAACGTTACGCCATCGGAGAGCCAAATTCTCCCAGGATACTGTGCGGCGTGCTCACTGGCAGCCCATCCAGCATACTGACTGTGGCCCGAGGAGATGTGTACTAACATTCACATGCCCTCTGTCCATCTCTACGGAGAAAACGTGTGCTGAGGGAATGACAGCAGGTCACTGAGCTCAACTCAAGCATCTTATCAGGGCATCTTCTCGTGAGAAGCTGGCATCGATTCCTAAAGCTAGAGTCTGCAAGGTGGCAGGGAGATAATGAGCTGAGCTCGGGATGAACATAGTGAAATAGCTTCGCGCTCCAGCCCCACTGCAGATTCTGAATTGAGCACAGTGGAAACGTGCTGCCGTAACAGAGTTGGGTGTGAATGTCTGACGGCGGGGGCACAGGGGTTTGATCTGGAGGTGGAGAGACAAGGCAGGACCCTTGGGAGAGGAGTCAGAGTGGTAAATGAGAAGAAAAGCTAATCTCAGAGCAGTAATTGATGGCCGAGAACAGTTTTCCAGTTTCATAAACTACTCTCGTAACCCCCACAAGGAGTTCTCGGCTCACTCCCTTATTTTTTCTGGATAGTTAACTTTTGGAGACTCAAAACAAGGTGTTCACACATACCTGATGCTGTGGGTATGAGAATTCTCCTCACAAGGGTCCTGAAAAAAATCAGAAAGGTCATTAAATTACTGAATTGTAGGATACGTGAATTATCTATCAATAAAACTTTTTTTAAAAGCAGGGGTGGGGGTGGGGGTTCAAAATGCACTTTGAAAAGTTCCTGGGAGAGAAAAAAAAATGTTCCAGGGAGTAAGAAATTGATCAAATCTAATGCCAAAAAAACCCCAAAACCAAACAAACCCAATGCCATATGAATAGCCCCAAATGCTCTGACAATGCTAGAAACCAAACAAAACATCCCTGGCTCTTCCAATATTATTTGTAGCTTACCAGTGCAAGTATTTTTGTCTGGCCGAAAGACCATGGGGAATGCAGCTACAACCTTGCCGGATGCTGACAGAGCTGAGAGCTTAAAGAAGGAGCCCGGGCAAAGGAGCTCATTTAAGTTCAAAACAGCTCCAGAAAGTAAGGACTCTCCCCACTCTCCTCTGACCCCATTCCAAGCCCCCATCATGCCCTACTTGTCCAGCTGTACCTGCCCTGGCCCCTTCCTCTAATCTCAACACCACAGTGAGAGGGCTCTCTAAAATGTCAGTGAGCTGTGGCATGCCTCTACTCAAACGCCTGCACTGCGTCCCATCGGACTCTGAGTAAAATGCTTTACAATTGCCTCGAGGGCCCATGGCTTTTGTCCCCTCTTACACAGACCCACTTGCTCAGTCTACCCTGGTCACTTGTTCCTCTTACAGGCCGGACACAGGGCCACCTAAGGGTTCTTGCAATGCAGCTCCTCTGCCTGGAATACCAGACCTCTAGGTCTCTTTGTGATTCCTTCTCCTCAGATCTTGCATCACATTAGTAAAACTCACACACGCCCTCCCAATGTTATCTAACTGCTTTGCGTCCCTCCTCAGCCTTATCAGCACCTAACACACCACACAAGGGAGTCCTGCTAACTGCAAGGTCAGCAGTTCAAAACCACCAGCCACTCAGAGGGAGAAAGATGAGGCTATCTGCTCTTGTCAAGATTTATGGTCTTGGAAACCCATGGGGACAGTTGTTCCCTGCTCTATGGGGTTCCTATGAGTTGAAATCGACTCCATGGCAGTAAGTTGGTATTTTGGGAACACACCACACATTCTTCTCTACGTAGTTTTACTGGTTTCTCCTGGTGCCTCATGAAAATACAAGCCCCACAGGAGAGAGGCTGCTGTCCTTTGTGGTCACTATTTTCAGCCCAGGTGCACAAGGGCGCCGAGCACAGTGGTGTTACTACTGAGTTGATTCCGACTCCAGGCAATGCGGTGGGCTACGGCATCGGCAGCTCTCATCCAACCAGACTTAGGTCACCACGGGGTCGGTTCCAACCACCAACTTGTCGGTAGTCAGCCACTAAATATTTTAAAAGCACATTCAAACGTGTACTCTCACAAACGTGCTTCACAGCTGAAATTTCCCGATCCTCTAAATTACACTTCTCTGGACGTCAGACACGCTTCCGTCATCCGCAGAGTCGGCTTCTTTGGGGCTCACCTGCCGGACTCTCTCCTTGGCGGAGCGCATCAAATGAGTGATAGCCCGGTTGTGATGCAGCCTCAGGGAGCTGAACTCATCGCTGCAGGTGAAAGACGACAGCAGCCCCATCTGGATGAAGGTCTGGCACAGCACTAGAGAAAGAAGGCAGGAGCTGAGTGCGGGAATGGCCATGGGGAAATGGCGAGTTTCAAGAACGCAGAGGCCAGTGAACCAGACTCTGCTGGACAGAGCCCAACAACAGCGGATGTGTGTGAATCACTCCCTCACTCGCCTACCTACCTATGGAGCTGTTTGACTTATTAATTTATAAGGAAGAACCATTAGTGCCTTCACTGATCACAAGTACACCGTCCTTCCTTAGCTGATACAGTATAGTCATCTGATTACCATTTCTGGACAGTTCGTAAGTACTAAGCTCCATTAAAAAAAATAAGGCCAAAGAAAAAATGTAAACATGTAGAAACATAAGCATTCTTTAAAAAAAAAAAAAACCATTCGTTTAATATACAAAGACGTAACACTTTGCTGACAGGCAGCAAGCTGAGAATAAAGAGTAGACAGGTGTAATAATAATTAGAAGAGATAACAAAATGAACGGCAATGATCTGCATATAAATGTACATCCCTTTTGTCTATCTGTGTACCTGAAACTCACTGCGCTGAGATCATTCTGACTCATAGCAGCCCTACAGGGCAGAGTAGAACTGCCTCTCTGGGTTTCCGAGGCTGTAAATCTTCACGGGAGTAGAAAGCCTCATCTTCCTCCCGGGATACAGTGTAGACTGTCTGCATTTGCACCCCGCCCCCCTAGATTGTCGTAGCAGCCCCCAGGGGGCAATATCGCCACTTTGGGAAATACTGATCTACATGATCCACTGCCTGCATGGGAGCTACAGCACTGGTTCTCAACCTGTGGGTTGTGACCCCTTTGGCGGTCAAACAACCCTTCTACAGGGGTCACCTGATTCATCACAGTAGCAAAATGACAGTGATGAAGTAGCAACGAAAATAATTTTATGGTTGGGGTTCACCACCACATGAGGAACTGTATGAAAGGGTCGCAGCATTAGGAAGGTTGAGAACCACTGATCTACAGCATCTACTCATACTTATGTCACACCACACACATTCTGAGAGACCAGAGGTCTGTTCACAAGCTTTAGGTAGCCAGCTTTCGCCCTTCCTACTGACATTTAAACACCTGTCGGGAGCGGGCTGGGTTTGGCTCGTGCACGTGGCTCAGGTGTTCCAGCAGGGAGACCAGCAACAGCTGATTTGCAACCGCGAAGGGGAACGTCGTCGACTGCTGCAGGGGGGCTTTCAACACCTGGAGTTCAGCCGGCACGTCGGACTCTGGAAATGTCAAAACAGGAAGAAAAGAAAATGTAAATTCATTGCAAGCACCTTGTACAAGGGCACGGCAGGCTTGAGTCCCAGACACTATTTACACTGAAGGAAATGAAAAGAGGCATGAGGCTGGATGCGGCTGAACCAGGAAGGCTGTCTTTCTTTTTGAAATTTTAAAAATGTATTTTGCTTTCTAAAAAAATATTAATTGGGAATTAATACATATATCATTCCACAGTTCCACCACATCAAGCAGAATGGTACAATTGCTACCACCATCAGTTTGCAAACATTCTTTTTCTTCCTGGACTCCTTGACATCGTCTCCCCAGCCACCACCCCAGAACGCCCTCCACCCCTACCCCCACCCCCCAAAACCCTTATTCTACTTGCTACCCCGATAGGCTCATCAATCGGTAGGAAGGCATTCTGGAAGGGAGTCCTGGGTTGGCCTCTGGAAGCTAAAGGTGCCATGAGAAGGGAAGCAAGCGGAGCCAGCGTAGCAATGTTATCCACAATGATAGAAATACCTAAAAAAAATCACCCCTTCGGATTCCTTGTCCCTCAGATATAAATATTGGTCTGAGTGGCTGAAAAAGAAGGAAAAGTAAAACTGCAGTGGACTTGAAGTCTTTAATAACTTACAAGTTCATTTCAAACATAGGGAAACAAATCCAAGCTCACTGCCGTAGAATCGATTCCAGCTCACAGTGACTCCACAGGACAGAGTAGAATGGGTGATGTGCATTTCCAAGGCTATAAATCTTTACAAGAGCAGACAGCCTCAGCTTCCTACCACAGAGCGGCTGCTGGGTTTGAAGTGATGACCTTTCATGTCTATAGATGCCCAAGCCATTATTATTTTTAATGGTGGGGGGTGGGGAAGAGACTCGGATCTAATTGTCAACAATAAGAACAAAATAGTTGATTGTGCAGAATATTTGCAATCTGCAAATGAGGCTTTTTTAAAGGCTCGTTTATCCCAGAGGAAATACTAATATATAACTCTTAAAAAACCAAAAAGACAAAGATAAAAATTGTTTTTATCCTACTACTGGGATCCCATGGGAGGATGGAAAGGTGAGGCACCCTGTGCCCACGATGGTCGGCAGTCTTCAAAACCCACAGGGGCAGTTCTGCTCCTTCCCACAGGACCGCCATGTCGGCACTGACTCCAGGAGTCCAGTTTTATTTGTTTGTTTTTGATTGACGAGAATCATCATTTCAAAGTATGTTATTTTAGAACTGTATAAACATCCCTGGCCAAAATGTGAGAAACAAAGCAAAACTGCCTCCTCTCCTTGAAATGACACATCTACACACTTTTTTTTTTTTTAGAATAAAATTACAACGTACAAAGAGGCTTCCAAAAGTTCTTGGAAACTTTTCATTCCATTTTCCACAAACTTTTAGAATGCTCTTATACACGCTGTTTTGCAGTCTGCCTGTCTGACACAGTGGACAGATGAGCCATGAGCTATCACTTTGACAGCTGGTACCTGGGACAGAGCCCTGGTGGTGCTGTCGGGAAGTGTTGGACTGCTCACCACAGGGCCGCAGTTCAAGCCCATCAGCAGGCCCATGGGGAGAGAGAGGAGGCTGTCTGCTCTCTCACAGATTTACAGCCTTGGAAACCCTACATGGAGTCGCTGTGTGTCAGAAGAAACTCCACCGTGCTAGGTTTGGTTTGGGCACCGAGGAGAGATGGGAGCAAGGACAGAAGTATTTGCAGATGAGTGTACACTGAACTGTCAAAAGTACATTCACTACAGGGACTCACCGGGAGGTACTTTCCCCTTTTCTTACACCTTAAAATTTCGTGAGTGATCTCCCTAAATCTTTATTCTAGTTTGATAAAACCTAGACGTCTTTTAATATGTATACTACCTTTCTTTGACAGTTTTTAAAACAAAATCTTAAACACATAAATTGTCTCTAATCACTGGCTTAAGAGATCATTCCAACTCACAGCGACCCTACAGAACTGAGTAGAATGACCCCTGTGGTTTTCTGAAGCTGTAGATCTTAACAAAAGCAGAGAGCCTCAGCCTTCTCCCATGGAACACCTGGTATAGTCGATTTGGCAGTTAGCAGCCCAATATGTAACCCACTTCACCACCGAAGCCCCAAACCAAACACACTGCCATCAGTCAATTCTAACTTATAGCAACCCGATAGGACGAGATAGAATTGCCCCTGTGGATTTCTGAAACCATAACTCTTTATGGGAGTAGAAAGCTTCATCTTTCTCCAGAGAAACAGTAAATGAGCCATGAGGCATCACTTTGCCTGCTAGTACCTAGGACAGAGCCCAGGTAGGGTTAGCAGCCTAATGCTTAACCATCTTTGTGGTTGTTGTTAAATGCTGTCCAATCCGTTCTTACTCGGGGACACTACATGCAGCAGAGAGGAAGACTCCTCGGTCCCAGGCCATCCTCACAATTGTTACATTTAGGCCCATTGTTGCAGCAATCCGATACACCCGAATCTCCTTCCAGGTACACCGAAATGTGAACCATAATCAAACAGTAATACCGGGCTGATGAGATTTTGGGTTTTCATCCTTTTCTGTATCTTCCACATAACGTATAACATGAAACTGAGAGGGGGACAACCAAAAAAAAACAAAACCCACTGTCAGCGGTGGTGGGATTGTGGGTAGGAGGGTTCTTGACTTCTCTCTAATGGCCTTTCCCAGCTTCCACAATAAGAAAAGCGTTCTATTTAATAAGGGAGAACAACAAAGAAGAGTCGGTCGGTGGAATCAAGAACTCTCATTCCAAACTCGCTGCTACTGAGTCCATTCGGACTCATAGGGACTCTACAGGGCAGGACAGACCTGCCCCAGTGGGTTTCCAAGTCTGTTTATGGGAATAGAAGGCCTTTCTCCCCGGGGCCGCTGGTAATTTTGAACTGTTGACCTTGTGATTAGCAGCCCTATGTGTAACCCACTCTACCACCAGGATTCTGCTTCAAATGAAAGTTGCCATTTAAAAAATTAAAAAGACAACTTTACCAGGATGAGTCTTTATGGAAATCCTTGATAATCCTTACTAGAGGGAAAAAGACAGATGAGAAACTTTAGGGGGCACAAAACTGGAAGGAAATGGAGGCAGAAATTGAGAGCTTCAGAGTTCTGGGCAAGTTCTGGGCAAGGGGAAATGGGCAGACAGGAAAAGAGAGGTCAAGTTCCCCTGTAGAAGGGAAAGAAGTGAGACGCGGAGCCCACGCACAGCAGCAGTCTAGAGTTCTGCCACGTCCTTGGAGACTAGACAAACCGGAATTGGATCACCTAACTCCATCTTCTCAAGACAGAACGATCCACAGGGTCCATTAGTAAGTGACAGGAGAGACAGGAGGTTTAGAGGTTAAAAAAGAAAGCGCAAAAGTGATGCCAGATGAAGGGGGAAAATGTAATGAGTTTGTTCATTTTTTAATTTTCAAACTAAGGTTTTCTTATATACTAATATAACATAAGCCCATAGAAAAAACATACGATGGATAAGATACTAAACATACAGATTTAATCATAGGTATAATGTAATTTTCTAAAAAGATGGGTTTATTAATAAGAACATGTACTATAATAATCCAAAGTTAATTACAAAACTTTTAACAATCAAGTGAAAAATAAATGAACAAACAACTAAGAATAATGTTCCTTTGTGTAGCTCCATTTTTATTCTAAATTGATAGATGTAATCATACTATATTCTGCACTCTTTGTTACATTAACAGTTCCTAAGAAAAAGTAAAATGAGATTTATCTGATGCTTTTACAGTGTCCTGTTGGGGTAGTGGGTAATGTGTGGGGCTGCTCACTGCGAGGTCAGCAGTTGGCACCCACCAGAAGCTCAGAGGAGAAAACGTGGCAGTCTGCTCCTACAGATTGACAGTGTCAGACATCCCAGGGAGCAGTGCTACTCTGCCCTACAGGGTCACTAAAGAGTGGGAAACAACTTGAAGGCAGATGGTCTGGTTTTTGAAGATCTACAGCGTGAGCCTGACAATGGCTGGATAGACACACTGCTGGCCCTGCTCCCAATGCCGGGGTCCCACAGTCACCCTGCTCAAAGGCTCCTGCTAGTTATGGGGGGGAGGGGAATGAATCCCTATGAAAGGTTGGTCACCACCTTTTAGACCCCATGAGTTTTTAGGCTCTACCATTAACTGATGAGTGCCTTCCACATGAGATCTGAGAAGTCTTTCAACTCTTTTGTTTGTTTTGATATCTATTTTAAAGTGCAACAGAATGCTTCTTAGCTCTAACTTGTCACATTAAAAAATATATACATATGCTAGCTGGGCATTTGGGGCCTCTTTAAAAGAAAAGGTCATGAGTAAACATAACAGTCTTATCGGTGGTAACCCGGGAAAAGAAACTTGAAGTGAGTTTATCCAAGATCACTCCTTGCAAGCATTATCTTGAGTTTGCAGAAAGCCTTATCTCGATGTTACAGAGCAGCAGACAGACTTGGGTGTTTAAAACTGGGACGTGTCCTATGACATAACATTCTGTGTGACGTTAGTGAGCTGCTATCACTTTCTCACTGCCCTCCAGTTGATCCACACTCCAAGAGACCCTGGACATCCTAGTACTTGGGGGGAAGGGGGATGTCCTTTAGAAAAACCATTACAATTTTTCTTGGCAACAACAGCCTGCTTACAATTACCACCAGTCTGGTGTTGCTTCCCCGTAGGGTCCAGAAAGGAGCCCAGATGATACAGCTGGGGAAAGTGCCAACATCAAGGTTGGAATTGGACCCACCAGCTGTCCTTCACGACAAAGACAAGGCTGTCTGCTCCCATAAAGATTTATGGCCTGGGAAACCCCGTAGAACGGTCCTACTTCTGTCCTATGAGTTGGCATCACCTCAACAGCAGTGGGTCACCACGTACCGGTATCAAAGAACTTAAGTAATCAATGAAGAACATTTCAACTGGGTCGTCACATTTTACCAACTGCCAAGGCAAGTAAACCATCTAATAATGAATCGCAGTAGGCTCACCCAGTACAGGCCATTGCATTTGCACGGAAACACCGGTTACTCTGAACCTGCTACAATCAAGGCGTTCAATACCTCTCCCGTTGTATTAAATAACCCGGCTTACTACCGCCTAGTACCCCAAACGCATAAGAAAATCCTTGTAAACAAACAGAAGCAAAGAGAATGGGGGCCGTGCTGCCATATGGTCAGTGGAGCTACAAAAAACTCAAAGCCCCGCGCTGCAAGTGGTCAGCGCTTGCGGTCTCCAGAACCCCATTCCAATCGTGACCAAAGCTCCCGCTATCGACGGACAAGACCACCGAACCCCGGGGCTGGACAGTGGCCGCGGGCAGGGCCCAGGTCCGTCGGGCGCCCGGGGTGGCGACAAGAAGGCGGGACCCAGACAAGTAAACAGCGTAGCAGCGGCGGCGGTTACCACAAATGTCCCCTTTTCCAAGCTGTCCTGCGGCCCCCTCCCCACCGGCGCTGCGCCCCCGGGGTCCGGGCCCAAACCCGGATCCAGCCCAGAAAGGAAGCTCAGCTCACCGTCGTACTTGGGGTCCGGGCTTTCGGCGGGGAAATCGATGGCAGGCGGGGCAGGTAAAGCCGCCGCCGCCGCCGCCGCGTGGTCCTCCGCTTCGCGCTCCGGCGACCCAGCGCTGTCGCTCCGCATCGCGGGAGGCCGGCCGGCCCGCGGGCTGGCCCTCCGCGACGGAGACAGCTCGGAAGTGATTGCGCCGGGATCCGGAAGTGGCCCCTGGACGCAGCGGAAGGCCAGCCCCTTGATCGGTGAAGGGGCGTGGTCTGTATAGCTCCGCCCCGTGGGCGGGTCACGCACTCTGATAGGCTGGTCTTAAGGAGGCGGCTGTCTGGGAGTTCTGGGCGGGGACTAGGCTGCTAGGGACTCCTAGGCCCGCTGCGCCCCAGCTGTCACTGCTGGAGACCTTGTAGCGGCTACAATGTAGCCTAATAAGAGCCCGTGGCCTGAATCAGTGCAGACAACTCCAACTCCAACTTAGAGAGAAAGGGGTTAGAGTTTTCTTAGAAGGTCATATCTATGGGGTGTCGGATCGCAACGCAAGGGGGGGTCACATGCTCTTATAAATGCTTTACATTAAAACTCAAGGAGCATAATAATAATTTATAAATTATCAAGGGTTCATGAGGGGGGGGAGAGGGGGAAAATGAGGAGCTGATACCGAGGGCTCAAGTAGAACGCAAATGTTTTGAGAATGATAATGGCAACATATGTACAAATGTGCTTGACACAATGTCTGGATTGTGATAAGAGTTGTATGAGCCCCTAATAAAATGATTAAAAACAAACTCAAGGAGCCTTGTGGCGTAGTGGGTAAACCTCGGGCTGCCAACCACAAGGTTAGCAATTCAACTGGAAACCACTAGTCACGCCGCAGGAGAAACTCCTGTAAAGTCTCTGCTGTGAGTATGAATGGAGTCCAAATAGACTCATGGCAGTGAGTGTAAACAACGCTTGATCCGTGTTATTACATTACTCAGGAGACCTGCTGACATAAGGTTGTCTTGGCCTTGGGCTGCTAACTGCAAGGTCATGGGTTGGAACTCAACAACTGTTTCTCCGAAGATGGGAAGAGCTGTCTCCTCCTTTAAAGATTCACAATCTCGGAAACCCAAAGAGGCAATTCTACTCTGTCCTACCAATGGGTCGTTCTAAATTGGAGTCGCCAGAATGGCAATGAATTTGGGCTTATTATTAACTCAGGTCCCAAGATAACCACAGATGTAAGTATGGACCATAACAATCAGATAAAACAACAGGAGTAGCATTTATGAAGCATGAACGATTTATTTTCAATATCTCAGTGACCCTCTGGGCAGAATTATCCACACAGTGAAGCCCACAATATATGTGTTTGACAGTACAGAAAATGTTAACACTGGGAAGTATGACGTGAGTTATTGTAACCTCAGAGAGTAAGTTAGCTTAGTGCTGGATGGGAGTACTAGAAAAGGTTACAATCTGAGAACCTGCAGAGCAATCAGTGTTCACATTGCAATCTTATCCCGAGTGCAAGAATCAAATGTCCCCAGAGACATATCCAAATGTTTCTTTTTTGCAGATCCAACAGAAAATGCACCCGACTAAAATGACAAATGCCTGCTATATTCTGTTCCTAACCAACGTTCTGCTGGCTTGGGGACTGAACTTGCAACTGGAATATTTTCAAACCGGACACAGCCTTTTCCAGGTGGTCTCCGTAGCCACACTGGGTCAACTTTGGGTTTCCCAGTGTGTTTATTTTTAGCATCACTGTTTGGGTGAAAGCTGACAGGGCACATATAGGTTTCCCTGGCAACAATTCAGACACATTTCTTTCATGACATTCCTTGCAATGACCTCACTATAACAACACTTTTCCCACTTCCTCCTTGACTCCCTGTTTCCAATCACCCACCTTTCTAGCTCCTTCCTGCCTTCTGAACGCTGTTATTGGGCAAATGCTGCTCTCCTGGTTTCCTGTGACTGACTATTCTGAGGAGCACGTTCCTCATGGGTGTTATAAGCCTATTGTTTGACTGAATGGTGATCTCCTCAAGTGGTTCAGTTCCAGGTTTGAATAGTATCTAGGGACCTTTCCAGAATAATAAAGCTCTAAGAACTGATGGACTATCTATTGAAATGTCTCAGAAACCATGCTGAGCTGGAAGCATTCCCTAGTGTACGCCAAGAAATCTGGAAGACAGTTACTTGGCCAGCCAACTGGAAGAGATCTATATTTGTGTCTATTCCAAAAGAGGTGACACAACAGAAGTTCAGACATTATCAAATAATCTCTTTTTCAAACAAAACAAAAACTATCCTCATTCCATCATTTGATTCTGACTCGTAGTGACCCAATAGTACAGAGATGAACTACCCCTGCGGGGGTCTTCTAAAGCTGTAGGTAGAGCTTTATGGAAGCGGACAACTTCATCTTTCTCCAGAGAACAGCTGGAGAGTTCAAAGTGCTGGCCTTGCTGTTAGCTGCTGCATAACCCACTACACCACCAGAGCTCCCGTTAATTTCACATGCAAGTAAAATTTTACTGGCGATCGTTCCAAAAATATTGCAGCAGTCCACCATTAGGGAGCTGGCAGAATATCAAACTAGATTCACAAGAGGATGTGACAGGAGAACTATCATTGCTAACTTCAGATGGGTCTTAGCTGAAAGCAGAGAATACCAGGAGGATGTTTATCTGTGCCCTACTGACTATGCAAAGGCATTGGACCGTGTGAATCATAACAAGCCATGGGTATCATCCGAAAGAATGGGAATTCCAGATCCCTGTGGAATCTATACATAGACCGGTTACCCCAAATACTGGGTTCAGTGTTCCAGAACCATCAAGCCTAATCAATAATCACCCCAAGTGGAACAGAGAAGGAGAAAAACTGACTATTAGACAGATAAGCTGAGGGAGCATCCAACAGCAGTTCAGACTGTTACACGGGTGTTCGGTTCATTTCCATTCCCAAGTAGCATTTATTTTATTTTATTTTAAATTAGTTTTGTTGCCATATATTTCACATGTCATACAATCTAATTGGTCATATTAAGATCTGTGCAATGATCACCACAGTTTCAGAACACTTCCTCCGCATAACTCATTGTTGTTGGCTCCAGGTAACATTTACACCCCTTTTCTAAAACCAGTCACGTACTATGTGCAGGCGAGCTGTCGTGTTTACAGTATGTGTCAGATCACAAGGAAATCATTAGACACAGTGAACCTACAAAAAAGAACCTTCAGCAGCTTGACCTCTTCTTTCCACGTGGCTACCTCCTATCAAAGCTTATACAACAACCAGGAAAAGTGGAAGATCAAGCCAGCCACAAACAGGATCCAAGTAGGTAGCATTCCAGACTTGATTGCACCCCAGGGACACAGCTAAAGCATACATTTGAAGAACAGTGGCAAGACATGTAAAAGACTTCACCCTCAGTAAACACTGTCCTTTTGGTCTTCAGTGACTGATTGTTCTAATTTGGGGGCGAGTTCGGTTCCATAGTCACAGAGAGTCTCACCCCAAGTCTCTGTCAAAATAATCAGCCTGACCTGTTTTATGATTGTGGGTTTAATCACACATTTTCTTTCTCTCTCTCTCTCTTAATGTTTTGTTGTGAATTGGGGGAAGGTTTACAGAGCAGATGCTTTCCATTCAACAATTCACACACATTGTTTCATCTCATTGATGGCAATCCCCGTAATGAAACATCACTTAGCTCGCTTCCCCTCTGTTTCCTGTTTCTATTCTTCCTCCTTTCCTAACCCTCTGAACTTTATTCATGGATAAATGCTGCCCTTTTGAGCTCAAAGGGTCCACTATTCTAAGGTTTTCTTACACAACTGTTATAGCTCCTGTTATGGTTAGGGGCTATAAGTTGACTTTGACTTACAGCAACCCTATGTACAACTGCTAACCTTCCACTTGATCAAGCCTAACGTCCTTTCGTGACATCATGTCCAAAGTCTGTCTTGTCATCCTTGATTCCATGGAGAATTCTGGCCGTACTTCCTCCAAGAGCTCTGTTTGCTCCTCTAACAGCCCGTGGTCCTTTTAATATTCTTTGCCGACACCATCATTCAAAGTATCGACTCAGTTTCTCTTCCTTCTTGTCCAACCCTCACATGCATGAGGCAAGGTGACAGCTCTGCTCTCTTTAAATAGCTCTCTGGCAGGTCTGCTCAGTGATAGGTTGTTTGATTTCTTGACTGCTGCTTCCATGAGTGTTGATTGTAGATCAAAGTCAAATAAAATCACTGACTTCGGCATTGTCTCCTTTCTTTACGATGTGTACTGGCTCCGTTGCCAGGATTTCTTCTTTGTTTCCGTTGAGGTGTCATCCATGCCTCAGGCTGTCATGTCTGACGTTCCTCGGCAGGTGCTTCAATCCTCTTCACTGTCAGCAACAAGGCTGTGTGTCTGCATAGGGTAGGTTGTTGGGTTTTTGTTTGTTTGTTTGATCATTTTATTGGGAGCTCTTTAGAGCTCTTAT
>NW_022103901.1:4093963-4096942 GCF_000313985.2 Echinops telfairi | reverse complement strand
GGGGGCAGGTTGTTCATGAGCCTTCCTTCGGTCCTGGTGGCCGGCTCTTCATACTGTCAAAGGCTAGAATTATTTGCTCAGCATACAGATTGATTATGTATGATGAAATAATATATCCCCGATGAACATAGTTCACGATTTGAAAACATGCAGTATACCCTTGCTGTTTGAATAACTGCCCCCTTGGTCTATAGATAGTTTCCACATGAGCACAATTAACCCAAACCCAAACACTGCTGTTGAGTTGATTCTGACTCATAACTACTCTATAGGACAGAGCAGAACTTCTGCTTAGGATTTCTGAGATTGCAAATCTTGACAAGAGCAGATGGCCTCATCTTTCTCCTGTGGAGCAGTTGCTGGGTTCAAAACATAGCCTAACCCCCAGTGTTCCACCAGGGCTCCTTGACCGCAACACGAAGTGTTCTGGAATTCCCAATCTTTGCAATGTTACACGTAAATTTGTTACAATCCCCACAGCCGAATGCCTTTGTAGAATCAATCAAACACAAGTAAACATCCATATAGCTCTATGGTTACACACATTTTATTACAGTCCTTAAAAACACATATTTGTCTGATGCCTAGCAAACGATGCAGACTTATCTCTGGGATTCCTTCTTCTCTGGCTTGTACAGTGTCTTTAATGCCTTTATTGCAAATAGAGCTCCAGGTGCCTTGTAGGTAGCTGGTAATTATCAGTGGGCGTGGACCTTTAGGAGAGGGTGTTCTATGCTGATTGCTAGCTTTCATAGGCATGTGAAGGTTGAACATTGAATAAGGAAGACCAGATCATTGATGCATTTGAACTATGGTGCTGACAAAGAATGTTGGAAATTCCAGGGACTGCTAAAAACACAAACATATTTGCCATGGAAGAGGTACAGCCAAAACGGTCCTGAAAAGCAACAGTGGTGAGACTTCTTAAGTCCTTGGGACATGTTTTCAGGAGGAACCAGTCCCTGCAGAGGGTCTGCAAAAAGAGAAAGACCCTCGACAAGAAGGCCTGATGCAGCAGCTGCAACAATGGCTCAGACATAGCAATGGTCAGGGTGGCGCTGGCCAGGCAGTGTGTCCTGCTGTACACAGGGTCACTGAGTCGGATCCGACTTGAACTTGACAACAGTTAACAACAGTGCTCAGGGTGGTCTCGATGAGCTCCACTTTCTGTCTTCACATTCTGGTCCAGCTCCTTCTCACTAGTGTGCACTAGGGTGGGTCTATGGTTCCCAGGCCCACAACTCGCCCACTACACCACCAAGGCTCCTATAGGGTGGGTCTATGTACCATTACTATCATCTAGTCAAGTCTGACTCCTGACAACCCTTTGGACAGAGTAGTCCCTGTGGGTTTCCGAGGATGTAAATCTTTTTTCCTTAAGTACATTATTTTTATTTTTTTTAATCCTTTTATTGGGAGCTCTTACAGATACCGTAACGTTCCACAATTCAATCACATCAAGCAATAATGTACAATTGCTACCACAATCGCTTTCAAAAAGTTTTCTTGCTTCTTGAACTCCTTGATATCAGCTCCTCCTTATCCCCACCCTCCCCTCCAGGAAGCTCCTTTATCCCCCCCACCCCATAATAGTTTTTTTGTGTGCATATCTTACACATCCGATATATCCATCACATACAATTCTGTTGCTTGATCCCCTCAAGTGGGGTTGTACAGTCATCAATGCTATCAGCCCCCTATCCCCCCCCTCCCCTCCCTCTCTTTTGAGGCTGTACATCTTTATGGGAGCAGAAAGCCTTGGCTTTCTCCTGCTGAGCAGCTGGTGGTTTGAACTTCTGGTTCTATAGTTGATGACCTCCTCCTGGGCTCTTAACCAATGGGTCAGCAGTTCAAACCCACCAATAGCTCCTAGGGAGAAAGATGAGGCTGTCCTCATAAAGGTTTATTGCCTCAGAAGCCCACAGGGGCAGCTCTACTCTGCCCTACAGAGTCACTGTAAGTCAGAATGAAGTCGATGGCAGTGAGTTTGGCTTGTGTACCATTAGCATCTGGAAGGGTGATGGATTGTGATTTCCAAGATTAGGTTATAAGAGGTACTTTCGTTGCCATCTGGGGTGGCCTGTCATTGTAGGGGAGGCAGCCCGAAGGTGGAAAAGGTGGAGAGGAACGGATGCATGTGTGTGAGTGTGGGAGCTGGTTTTCCACCCTTGAAATGACTACAGGTCTAGCCAACAGCTTGTCCGCAACCACAGAAAGAGCCCGAACCAAGCCACAGTGCTTCTGGATTCCAGGCCCTCAGAAACTATAGGAGAATGAAATGTTTGGGCAAAAGTGATATATAAGCTAAACTACATTTAAAGGATAGAGTTGAGGGGCAGAATGGCTGAAGAGAAGGCCTTGCGCAAATTCTGAACTGGCTGATTACCTAGCAACCATTTGTGACAACAAGAGAATCAGAACCTTCAGTTGACAAGGTCTTGCCAGCCAGGTGACTGGACATCCCAGATACAGAGGAATTTAACAGGTAAGCACACCTACTTTCTTCTCTACTTGCCCAAACATATGGAATAATGAAGGAATCCTCAAACCCAAATTGATTCTTGATGTTCCATATATCCAACTGTCTATTTCAAAAGTGGAAATGTCTAGTTGTTATGTCAGCAAGAGCCATGATGGGGTAGAGCGTTACACATTGGGCTGCTAATTGCAAGGTCAGTAGTTTGAGCCCACCAGATCCATGGGAGAAAGATGTGGCTTCCTACTCCTGCAAAGATTTACAACCTCGAAGGGATCAGTTATCAGGCATCAAAGAACAAAAAAATCATATCATTGTGTGCTCATCTTCCTGATACGATCACTGAAGACAAATGGCTGCATAAGCAACTGTGGTGGAGAAAGCTGATGGTGCCCGGCTATCAAAATATATAGTGTCTGGGGTCTTAAAGGCTTTCAGGTAAACAAGCAGCCATCTAGCTCAGAAGCAACAAAGCCCACATGGAAGAAGCACACCAGCCTGTG
>NW_022103901.1:4091040-4092511 GCF_000313985.2 Echinops telfairi | reverse complement strand
TCCCCCTGCCCTCATGGTATTGCTACTCCCATTACTGTTCCTGAGGGGGTTATCTGCCCTGGATTCCATGTGTCAAGAGTTCTTACCTGTACCAGGTTACATGTTCTTGTCCAGCCAGAGTTGTAAGGTAGTTCTGGAGTCATGATAGTGTGTGTGTGTGTGTGTGTGTGTGTGTGTGTTTGGGGGTGGGGGGGCAGGCATTAAAGAACTAGAGGAATGTTGTGTGTTCGTTCCTCTGGTGCTATGCTGCACCCTGGCTGACTCCTTCCTTATGACCTTTCGGTGAGGGGATGCCCAATTGTCTACAGATGGGCTTTGGGTCTCCAATCCAACTGCCATCATTTACATAGATATATGTTTGTTTGAGGTTGGGGGGGCAGGCATTAAAGAACTAGAGGAATGTTGTGTGTTCGTTCCTCTGGTGCTGTGCTGCACCCTGGCTGACTCCTTCCTTATGGCCTTTAGGTGAGGGGATGCCCAATTGTCTACAGATGGGCTTTGGGTCTCCAATCCAACTGCCATCATTTACATAGATATATGTTTGTTTGAGGTCTTCTGATGAAACCTGGCCTTTTTTGGGTCACACACTGTTACATAATCTTTTCAGAACCTCAAAATAGAAAGCTTGATTAACAGTCTGAGCTGGTGGAAGGAACTCCCGATGCACTATCCCCCTCACATCAAAAAAAAAACTAATGAGCATCGTTTGTTTGTTTGTTTTAGGGGGTACCTCTCCTAGACTCAACAGCAGTGGGTTTTACTCTCATCATCTGGCATCCCTGGGTGGCACAAATGCTGAAACCTCAACTAGCCCCCAAATTGGAAGGTTGAGCCCACCTGGAAGCAGCTCAGAAAACAGGCCTGGTGACCTGCTTTCACAATGTCCCAGCCTTGAAAACGTGATGGCAACTAATGCCAACCCTTGTTATCAGGCTCGATGTTGGAACATCAGATATGGATGAGAAAACAGTACCAAGTTACATCCCCTTCCCGAGAGATGTGGAAACAAAGAAGCAAATGTTGCAATAAGCAAGACACTGTGATGGGTTGCTCTCTGAGAGAGTCTTTAAAGGCACCAATTGTGATGTTTCTTGTATTTCCCACATACCAGACCACCCCCATCCCCCCACCCCCCACCCCCGCACATCCATTTCAACTCCTAGAGATCCAATATAGCGTTTTGAGGGCTGTCAATCTTTATGGGAGCATGGGGTGGAGTTAATGAGTGGTTTTAACTTAAACTCAGAATTGATGGCCTGGAATGCACACACACACCTACCTAATTCACAATTTTAAAAAAATCATCAAAAAATATTTACTGGAGCAGACATCTTCATCTTTCTTCCACAGAGTGGCTGGCAGTCGAACTGCTGACGTTGTAATTAGCAGGCCAATACATAACACACTACAATTACAGGGTGCTGTGGTAGTTACATAATCGTGCCAACTTGAGAGTAGTAAGACTGAAGGG
>NW_022103901.1:4088867-4089762 GCF_000313985.2 Echinops telfairi | reverse complement strand
GGTGGTTTCAAATTGTAGATCTTTCGGATCGCAGCCCAATGAGTCACCACTCTGCCACCAGGGCTCCCCAGCCCTTGCCAACTGGGCTCCTGCTAAAACCAGTCACCATGCAATCAACTCTGGCTCGTGGCAAACCCCATGGGGGTCAGAGCAGACCCGTGGTCCATCTGGCTGTCCCCGGCTGCTGTTTCGGTAGCTTGCCAGGCCTTCCTTCTGCCCTGTCTCTGGTGAGCCACTGAGCTCTTCAGCAATTTACAAGGTTACCTTTTCCCCGAAGGACTCCTGGCCTCATGGGACAGGACCACAACGTCAACATCCCTGTGTTCTAACGAACACCAGGGTGTTAGGGTTCCAACATCGCGTTTATGGGGGGTGTCCTTCGGTCCTTTCTCTGGCTCCTGAGTTAACGCATCTGCAGAAAAGACAACAGCGCCCGTCTCCCGCGGTCAGTCCGAGAATGAAGCGAGTGACCGCATGGCACCGTCGCCGTGGTGGCTAGCACGCTCAACTCGAACACCCCAAACCCACTGCCATCGAGAGTTTATGACACTGGCAAAAGTGAAGAAAGATGATACAGTTCCTAGCAAAGAGAAGGGTCACCAGATAATCTGGGGTTTCCGAGGAGAAAAAAGGAACAGGCGTGAAACACAAGGGTCTGGCTCGAACTGCTGGTTAACCATGCATGCACGCATTCACTGCCAGGGCTCCGACCCACAGGATCGAACAGGGTAGAACTGCCCCCGTGGGTTTCTGAAGCCATAACTCTCTGCTGGAGACGAAAGTCTCATTTTCCTCTTTAGGACTGGCTGGTGGGTTTGAACTGCTGACCTTGCAGTTAGCAGCCCAATAGGTAACCCATTGCACCAACAAGACTCCTCGGAGCTTCTGTTTAACA
>NW_022103901.1:4076193-4077583 GCF_000313985.2 Echinops telfairi | reverse complement strand
AGATGGGTAGAATCCCAGAGACTGCGGCCCTTAGAGACTTTGAAGCTTGGGAAGGAACACTTCCTCCACACTCATCTCCTTTCAAACAACAGACAGGCCTGTCACATGAACAATCATGCCAGAGAGGAATGCCCTCTGTACAATCAACCCGGTCAGACCCAACGGGAAGCATTTGTCCCAGAGCAAAGCTCTGAAGGCACCAGGGGCAGGAGAGAAGAATGGGAAGAAATGGGGAGGAAGAGGCATGAGTGTTGTTATATTGAGAGGGTTCCAACCAATGACACGAAACCACATGTATATAATTAGTTGAATGGAACACAAATTTACTCTGTCAACTTTCACCCAAACTACAATTAAAAATAATAATAATAAAGCGGGGAGGGAGGGGAAAAAATGAGGACCTGATGCCAGGGGCTTAAGTGGAAAGCAAATGTTTTGAGAATGATGAGGGTAATGAATGTACAAATGTGCTTTACACAGTTGATGTATGCATGGATTGCGATAAGAGTTGTATGAGCCCCTAATAAAATGATTTTTTTAAAAAAGCATTAAAAAATAATAAAAGTCTTTAGGTCTCTCAGCCAGGTGTATTAAGTCTTGCACATTTTCCCAAGTTTATTCCTAATTCTTTCTTAGTATTTTGGTTTAGTACCTGTGATTAAGAAGAATTTTATTATATTTTCTAATGAGATATTGCAAGCCAATTTCAAATGACTTTTGAATTTTTTCACTGCTGTCTTCCTGAAAACTTTTAAATGGGCCTTAAATGGGCCTCGTCTGTTTTATTTTCCCAATAATACAACTAGAATACATAATTATGTGACAATTTTAATAGAATATATAACTACTTAAATCATAATACAATAGCATTATTAACCATACAATATGTGAATGAAAATACTTTTGTTTCCAATCTGATAGGACTTCCTCTTTATGTTGTGGTCACACTATGTGTGTATATGTGTTGGGGCCTTATTCCAGCATCATGCTTTATCGTAATATTAATATGCATTCTTGTATTATTCATGAAGTGGACAGGAACGAGTTTCTTTTTATGTAAATCTTGTTGTTGGATACAATTTCCCCTTGGTTCATTGTGATTATGGGTAAAATCTCCAAGAGGCAAAGGGTCTGGTCCATGTTTGCTTTGAGACACTCAGGGTGAGAATTGACTGACGTTTCCTAGTTCTAGTCCGTCCTGTTGTGGCTGGAGAACTCCACGGCACTGAGTGAACAGGCATAGGACTCAGCTGGTACTGTTGAAGCCCATGGTGGCATAAGGGGTTAGTGTTGGTCTGCTAACAGCAAGGCTCATGAGACTTTCTATTCCCATGAGGTTAGCCTTGGAAGACCACAGGGGCAGTTCTACTCTGTCCTATACAACTGCTAT
>NW_022103901.1:4071254-4075546 GCF_000313985.2 Echinops telfairi | reverse complement strand
GTTTATATACAAGAGCAATTGAATATTGAGAAAACATCCCAGCCCAGTCCAGATCAAGTCCATAAGTCCAATATTAGCCCATGTGTTCAATACCTATCTATAAAGTCCTCTTCTGACTCATGAAACACATGCAATGATGCCGAATGCAGGAAGATCACAGGCCAGTGGGTGGGAAGTCTTGTGGATCCAGTGGCATTGTAAGCATCTCTACACTGGCAGGGGTCTCCATGGGGCTCCTCCCCTGAGCTGAATTGAAACCAGCTCATGGTAGGCCCTTGACAAATAGATGAGCCTGTAGTGCGGGATAGGATCCCGGTAACAACCAACTCCTTTTACTGCCCCTCCCCTATCTAACCCTCTTAGGAGCCTTCTCTGCAGTTCTTGCTGGTACCCAGTAAAACCTGGGAGAACTAGGATCTGTTCAAGGCAGAAGAAACCTGTCCAAGAGAGAGAACTCAAATATTTCCCACTAAGAGAGAGAGATGGGAAAGTGGCTAAGACTGTATTCTGTCAAGGGCGGGAAGCTTGCAAGACTTAGAAGTACAAGGCGCTCCTGAGAGTTCTGGTTCTGGAAGGTTTCATTCAACTAGCCAGGTCCTGTAGCTGGGTTACCAGCAGCCCTGGTGGTGTAGTGGGTCAGCAGCAGCCACTCCAGGGGAGAAAGATGAGGCTTTTCTACTCCCGTAATGATCCACAGTCTCAGAAACCCACAAGGACAGTTCTACCCTGACCTATACGGTTACTATGGGTCAGCTGCAGTGAGTTTGAGCAGCAGTTCCTTCCATGCACAATCCCAGTCCTCAGCAGGCCAGGTGGAACTTCACCCCAGGGGCTGGTCCCCAAGGAGGCCATGGGGGCTGATCCTACAGATAATGCATTGGCTTCTGCATAGTCTGGTGGGAAAGGTGACGTTCTTCTTTAACAAGTAGGAGGTGGTCCCTTGTTTCAGGGCCAAAGGAGTCCTGGGTGTCTGAGGCTCGACTGAGGTAAGAGTCTCATCCCCAAGCTCAAGGTCCCAACTCTTGGATCAGAGCCTGACTTCGATGTTGGAGATCAACCAGGGCTGAGAAATCAACCTTTTCCAAAGTGCTGCTGCTTTGAGAGCCCTGCTGAATGAAGACTGATGGTTAAACAGACTTCTAGGAAATCTTGCTGGCTTGATGGCATTTTGCTTTAGGTGGAGATAGATTGATTACCCGAGCCTGTCATAGGTTACTAGTTGGACTGCTAACCACTAGGTCAGCAGTTTGAACCTAGCAGCTGCTCCTCGGGAGAAAGATGCGGCTGTTACTGTGAAGATTTATAGTCTTGGAAACGAATGGGGCCACAGTTCTACTCTGTTCTATAGGGTCACTGTGAATCAGAATCAACTCAATGGCAGTCCGTTCGGTTTATAGAGTTTTTGGAAAACGTCAGTGGCCTAGGGGGCTGGGAAATTTGGCAACAATTAGGGATGACGGTTGCATCACATGATGCGTGGAAGTAAGATCACTAAACCGTACACTTGAAATGATGCTGAATGGGCGTGTTGGGTGATATCTCTCTTTACAGTAATTATCTTAAAAAGGCATTCGTGGCCGCCTGATTTTACAATTCTACCACTACTCCTGTTCCACGTCCTCAAACATACCAGAGGAATGGAGGAAACCATCACACCCTCGTCTACCCCTATCCATCCCTCAGGTCGTGGGGTTTTGGGGGGAGGGAGCAGTGTCTCATATAGCTATCGGTATTCTGATCACCGGGGGAATCTGATCCATTGGCTCTGCTTCTCAGGGTCAGGCATGGAAATTACTGTTTTAAGTCAAGCTACCTAGACAATCATAGCAACCCTATAGGACAGGGTAGAACTGCTCCTGTGGGTTTTTGAGACAGTGACTCTTTATGGGAGTAGAAAGCCTCACTTTTCTCCTGCAGAGCAGCTGCTGGTCTTGAACTGCTGACCTTGCATCGTCGGGATTAACTCCCTGGCAATGAGTGAGACCAAGACACAGGGCTTGAGACAGAACCTAGGCGTGTGGGGTGTGTGGATGGATTACTCTGGGGGAGTAAAAGAACCAGGAGGCCAGGGAGAGATAAGCAAGGATGTGGTTTCAGTAGGAGACGACCATATCTTACGCCAGTAACTTGTGTGTGTTACAAGATTTCCGAAAAAAAGCTTGATGCCTCATGTGCGATAGATAAGCTGTGAGATATGAGAACATAGAGTAACTTGATTCGGCTCCCAGGGAGCTCAGGAGTGTGACCGGCACCATAGGAATACTCAGTTTGGGGTAAGGCTTTTTGTACCCCTGTGCCAATCCTTGAGTCACTGGTGCAGGCTGTGAGGGATGGTTGTATGTTGCCCAGTTCATGCTTACAGGAGACCCAGTAGGAGAGACCTGAACCGCCCAGAAGTATTTTCAAGGCTGTTGTGAACAAATGGTTAACCTCTGCAAAGAGGCGGCTCCCCTTTGGCCAACACCTTTGCTGGAGCAGGTGGTGGATGGGAGCTATTATCAATGAACACCCACAGCAGCTGGAGGAGATAACATAAAGTACGCCACGACATCCAGGGCCATCGAGTCCATTCTGACACCTCGCGACCTTGTAGGGCAGAGTAGAAGCGTCCCATAGGGACTCCAAGGCTGTAATCCTGAGAGGCACGCAGACTGCCTCATCTTCTCTAGCAGAGCTGCTGGTGGGTTTGCATGGCTGACCTGTGTATGAGTCAGCAGCAGGCACATAACTGATTTGACACCAGAGCCCCTTCCCTAAAGTTCATCAGCCCAATCTAGAGGCCTGCATAGGGCATTTACAGTGTGTCTGGGCTCCTCTGGCAGTAGTAACCCATTTGTCTTTGGCACCTACTGCTCTTTGGTGATTGGGAGGTGTTGGGACACTTGGAGTGGAGTTACCTGCAGCATATAGACAGTTTGGGTAAGAGGAGTGGGCTAAGCAATTTCTGTAGGTCACCGTGCTGGTAAGAGTCAAGACAAAAGTGAAACCCTTTCTCTAAACCGCTTTCACTTTGGGCTAAGCTCATCTAGAAGTGTTTCTGAGGCAAATTTATTGGCCGTCTCAGCCAAAGCTCCAGCTGTCAGAAGGCGCAACTTCTTCCCTTGCTTTGTAACTTCTTCATTTCTGGTGTCAGTCCTGCTCTAGAGGCTGGAAAAGATGGTCCCAGAAGAACGTCCTTCTGTTGGCTTTGAGGACATGGAGAAAGGAGGAGGAGGGAGCCAGCCTTCCTCCAGGGCTTGTGTTGCGTAGATTAAAAAAAAAAAAAAAATCCTTTTTCCTACCCATAGCTGTTTAGCTATTCTAAGATTTCAGGGACAGATTGCAGGGGCAGTTCATCAATCAGACTGTGGAATGAAAAGTGAAATTAGAAGCCAATCAGCTAATGAGACTTCCAAAGGAAGCAACTGAGAAAAACCACAATGTTCAGGGAGCTGTGAAGGATGCGGCTCTTTAGTGCCTTCCCTTCCATGCCGAATCGTCTCAAAGATAGTTGGAAAAAGGCAAGCGAATGTCGCAGCGCCCACCCGAACGGCTGCTGTGCTCTTGAACATCTCTATAGGGTCCAAGGGGCTCTCAAGGTGAAAGTCCATGACCATGCGTCCTCAGAAAGAAAACTTAATGTCCTCTTTCTCTTGGAAGCTTGGAAATGTGGAACGCCTTTTCCCGCTTCCTCAAAGACCTTCACAGGTCCCGCTCCAAACAACCATTTTATCACTTGACCAATTGCTTTCCCTAATAGTGTAGCATGTGCTATCATAGAGACGTGGGGGTGTGGTGTCTGATTTGGGACTCCTGGATGGCGGAAGAGGTGGCATGCAGTTTCTATACCCAGATATAGGAGTGGGGTGGGGCAAGGTGCGGGGAGTTTGTGGAAGACAGCCTGTAACAGCCGGAATTCATCACGGAGACAAGGGGACTGAGGCCTTCAATGCCAGGCTGGGGACTATGCCAAGGGCTGTTAGTAGATCTGCCCTGTGATTTGGAAAGATCACCCCGGTCACGGTATGAAGGAAGCGAGAAAAACTAGGAGTGGGACAAGAGAGAGGAAGGCGCAGGTCGGGGGCAGGCCCTTCATCAAAGCGGGAAACCCAACAGGGAGACGGGGAGGGTCGTGCTGGAACAGAGGCAACAAGGATGAATTCGTTCCGCGGCGCAGCCGCCTCGCCCCATCAGTGCTTGCAAGTCTGGATTTGGCACAGACGACGTAGAGCCAGTCCAGTTGCCCCTAGGGACTTCAGCGGGCTAGGATTTGAGGCGAAATCTTGCCGGAACGAGCACACGTCCATCTTTTT